>NC_080094.1:59017500-59661518 GCF_950005125.1 Chionomys nivalis | reverse complement strand
GGAGGCGGGGAGGAGGCGGAAATTTTTAATAAAATAATAAAATAAAATAAAGAGTTTTGCTGGGTATTTCAGTTAGGACAGTTCATTCTCTTTCTCAGTAGTATAGATGCTGAGGCAAAGTTGGAAGCAGATGTGGATGTTTGACTTTCATCTGTAAGCTGTGATAGAGAGTAAGTGGTTCCAGGAAGAGTGTACAAAGCGCTCCCAGTATTAGGAAAATATCAAGTCCTTGAAAGGGCCTCTGTTTTCCTTTGATTAAAGAATAGGATGAAAAGGGAGAGAGTAGAAGCAGAGAGATGCAAATCTGCAATGTATTTTATAGGAAAAGATAATAATGCAGGTCCATTGTTCTCCCTTAACTGATAGGAGATAGAAAATTTCATTTGTATTAATGTATAAAACATCAGCAGTTGACCATATATTGAAATATAAAACATTTAGATGAAGTTTTTGTATTTGAAAAATTTAGCATATTTCTTTATAAATATATATATTTATATATAAATATATATACATATAAATTTCTTTAGAGGACTTAGCATCTGTAAGAAAATATTCAGATTTTCTTGTACTTATGTGTTCTTTTGGTGTCCAATTTCTTGAGTTCTTTGTATATTTTGGAGATCAGACCTCTGTCTGATATGAGGCTGGTAAAGATCTTTTCCCATTCTATTGGCTGCTGTTTTGTATTGTTGACCATGTCCTTTGCTTTACAGATGCTTCTCAGTTTCAAGAGGTCCCATTTATTAATTGTTTCTCTCAGTGTCTTACTAGTGGGGTTATATTTAGGAAGTTCTCTCCTGTGTTAATATGTTCAAGTGTACTTCCCACTTTGTCTTCTATGAGGTTCAGTGTGGTTGATTTTATGATGATTTATTTGATCCATTTGGACTTGGGTTTTGTGCATGGCAATAGATATGAATCTATTTTTATTCTTTTACATGTTGATAACCAGTTATGCCAGCTCCATTTGTTTAATATGCTTTCTTTTTTCCATTTTATATTTTTTGCTTCTCTGTCAAAAATTAGGTGTTGGTGTGTGGATTTATATCTGTTCTTTGATTCAGTTCCATTGATCCTCCTGTCTGTTTTTATGCCAATACTAGGCTGTTTTCAGTATTGTAGCTCTGTAGTAGAGTTTGAGATCAGAGATTGTGATAGATCAGAAGTTACTTTATTTTACAGAATTATTTTGGTTATTCTGGGCTTTTTGCTTTTCCATATGATATTGAGTATTTTTCTTTCAAGGTCTGTAGATAATTTGCTGGGATTTTGCTGGGCATTGCATTGAATATGTAGATTGCTTTTGGTAAGACTGCCATTTTATTATGTTAATTCTACATGCCCAAAAGCTTGGGAGATCTTTCCATTTTCTAGTGTCTTCTTTGATTTCTTTATTTTAAGACTTAAAGTTCTTCTCATACATGACTTTTACTTGTTTGGTTAGAGTTACTCAAAGATATTTTATATTATTTGTGGCTATTGTGAAAGGTGATGTTTCTCTGACTTTCTTATCAGCTTGATTATCATCTGTGTAAAGGAGGGCTACTGATTTTTTTTTTTGAGTTAATCTGGTATGCAGCTACATTACTGAAGGTGTTTATGAGTTGTAGAAGTTCCTTGGTAGAATTTTTGTGGTCACTTATGTAAACTATTATATCATCAGCAAACAGTGAGAGTTTAACTTCCTTTCTGGTTTATATCCTTTTGATCTCCTTTTGTTCTTTTATTGCTCTAGCTAAAAACTCAAGTACTATATTGAATAGATATGCAGAAAGTGGACAGACAACCTTGTCTTGTTCCTGATTTCAGCGGGATAACTTTGAGTTTCTCTCCATTTAGTTTGATGTTGGCTGTTGATTTGCTATATATTGCCTTTATTATGTTTACGTATGTTTCTACCTTGCTCTCTCCAAGACCTTTATCATGAAGGGATGTCACGTTTTGTCAAAGGTGTTTTCAGAATCTAATGAAATGATTATATGTTTTTTTTTTTCAGTTTGCTTATATGGAGGATTACATTGAGAGATTTTTGTATGTTGAACCATCCCTGATTTCTGGAATGAATCCAACTTGATCATGTTGGATGATTTTTCTATTGTGTTCTTGGATTCGGTTTGCCAGTATTTTATTGAGTATTTTTGCATCAATGTTCATGAGTGAGATTGATCTATAATTCTCTTTCTTAGTAATTAATGTCTTTGTGTGGTTTGGGTATCACAGTAATGGCAGCTTCAAACAAAGAATTTGGCAGTCTTCCTTCTGTTTCTATTGTGTGGAACAATCAAGGAATATTGTATTTGTATTGAGTATTGGTATTAGTTCTTCTTTGAAAATCTTGTAGAATTCTGTGTTGAAACCATTTGGCCCAAGGCTCCTTTTGGTTGGGAGACTTTTGATGACTGTTTCTATTTCTTTAGTAGTTATAGCTCTGTTTAATTTGCTTATCTGGTCTTGATTTAATTTTGGTAAGTAATATTTATCCAGAAAATTGTCCATTTCCTTTAAGTTTCCCAATTTTGTGAAGTTTTTGAAAGATGATCTAATGATTCTCTGTATTTCTTCCATGTCTGTTGTTATGTCCCCCTCTTCATTTCTTTTTTTTTTTTGCAAGGTTTTTTTTAGACGCGATTTTTTTAAAAAATATTTATTTATTTATTATATATAATATTCTGTCTGTGTGTATGTCTGCAGGCCAGAAGAGAACACCAGACCTCATTCCAGATGCCACCATGTGGTTGCCGGGAATTGAACTCAGGACCTTTGGAAGAGCAGGCAATGCTCTTAACCGCTGAGCCATTTCTCCAGCCCCCCCCCTTCATTTCTGATTTTGTTATTTTAGATATTTTCTCTCTGCCTTTTGGTTAGTTTGGATAAAGGTTTGTCTATTTTGTTGATTTTCTCAGAGAACCAATTCTTTGTCTCATTGAATCTTTGTACTGTTTTCTTTTTCTATTTTGTTGATTTCAGCTCTCAATTTGATTATTTCCTGCCATGTAGTATGCCTCGGTGAGTTTGCTTCTTTTTGTTTCAGCATTTTCAGGGATTCTGTTAATTCACTAGTGTGGGATTTTCCCAGCTTGTTGATGTAGGCATTTAGTGCTATGAACTTTCCTCTTAACACTGCTTTCATTGTGTCCCATAGAAATAATGGAACTAAGAGATGTTATGAACCAAAGGTATTTAACAGACAACTATAGAACATTCCATACAAATCTAAAAGATTATACTGTCTTCTCAGCGCCTCATGGAACCTTTTAAAAAATTGACCACATAGTAGGTAAGAAAGCAATCCTTGACAGATTTAAAAAAAAAAAAAAAAAAACAGTTGAAATAACCCCACATATCTTATCGGATCAACATGGCTTAAAATAGAATTCAACAGCAACACTAATTTCATAAAGCCCACAAGCACATGGAAATTAAATAATGCTCATCTGAATCATCAATGGGTAAAGTAAGAAATAAATGATGAGATTAAAGACTTCCTAAAATTCGATGAAAATGATCACCACATACCCAAATTTATGTATACATATTTTTACTTGTCAAAGTTCCTGCCATGATTTCTCAATATTTATAGTTATACCTGATGACCTGGGTTATTCTCAGCTTTGGTAAAAGAATCTTCTTGCAGTGAACAGTAGTTAAGGAACACATTCATAAGTGGTCAAAGTACTGAGTTTGAGTGCTCAGCCCTAAATAGGACATCTATTCAAAGTGTTACCCTATCCCCAAGGTGAAGGGAATACAGTAGACGATGAGGCAGAAAGAATATCAGAACTGGAGGATGGGGACGATTACTACTGTGTGGGCTTGACATGATCAGCGTGCTCATGAACACAGATAGCTGTGGCTATCTATGTAATTTCCACATAAGATGAAGCAAGACAAAATTCTAGCATAGGTAGAGTAGATGGTCTCTAGGCACCATTTGTAGCTCAAGAGGTTATGGCAGCTGCATTTGATGGGTTTTAAAGGATCAATATTTTATGAGGATGTGGCCACTGATAAGAGTCCTGTGCTTAGGGGATGGTCCCCATGTATAAGAAGCACTAACTGGATTTAAAGGACTGTTTCCAAAGGAACGGTGAGTTTGGGAGGTCAGTCTGTTGAGGGGCCTGTGTGGGCTCAGCAGGGAGAAAAATGAGAATAATTTGATCATATTTTATTGTATATAGGCATGGAATTCTCAAAAATAAAGAAAAGAATGAAATATATTAGTTCTTTAAACTTATTTACTTTAGGTTAAAAGTGTAGGAAAACCCACATGAATTGTTTTCACCAGGAAATGGATCTGCTTCTAGACAAAGAATGTTTGACTGAGTCTGGGACCAGTGAGCCACTAGGTTTCTCCAGTGGAAGATAAAGCAAATGTATAATAATATAGTTTAAATATCTAGCAAAGTAAATGCCATCATGATAACAGCAGCACTTGTATTATGATCATCTACAGAGACAGCAAATGTCTCTCTGATGACATTGTTATACATTCAAAGTTTCGTGATAGGAAATAAATTGTATGTCCTTTCTCACTCAGAGAAACAATTGGCTCTGCTGGGTTTGTAGTTCTGTTTTGGTTTTCCCCAGACTAATTGTGATGTGGAACTGAGCCCATCTCATCTTCTCCCCATACATGCAGAAAGTCATTCACAAGGCACTGCCATGAGGTAGAATAGAGGCAATGTGAGTTTCATTTCCTAGATTTTTTTTCTCTTTTGCTTCAAACATAATTTGTTTACCAAATCATAAAGACCAGAAATAGCCCCCCAAAACAAAAATATAAAAATAAGGAAAACCAAAGAAAGAAGGAAAACTTTGGTGTGTTTGGCTGAAAGCCTGTGCTATGTTAGATCACATTGCCCAGCCTCACAGTGTTGGCATAAATTGAAAATAAAACAAACAAAAGAACTATCAGTAATAATCATCAGAGCAGCCCTCCCTCCCTCTTCTCTTCAACTCCCATCCACAGAAGCCACAAGGCTTTACTGAGCAGCCCTTAAATCTTTATTGTATTTGGCCTCTGGCGTTTGCTCATCACTTAAGGTCTACAAGTATCTGATATGGTCAGAAATAACTTTTAAAAACTATTGCACCACTGAGCCAATGAGTACTTCAAATGCCTTCAAAATTGTAAACTTGTTACATGCAAGGCATAGTAAACACTTCAGTTCTGGAATAAATGGACAGCTTCCTTATGTCTTCTCATACTCTTATTTTATGAAGGCCAGAAAGACAAAACTGAAGAGAACATCTATAAAGGCCCTGAAGGTACAGAAGAATTTTCTTCCCTTCGTAGCCACAGAGATAAATAGTTAAGTCTGTACCTTATAGCAGGAAGCTGTTCTCTGAATCTCAGTTGCCCCCTTAGAGAGTGTTTGCTTCAAGCCTGGGTAGAGAATGGCCTGCTGAGTGTTTTGAACTGAGAGTCAGAAAGCTGTGTTTTTCAACCTAATTACATGTGTGGGGTTCCAGACACAATCAAGACAGTTCATTGACTTTAGCTTCTCTCTTCCTCCTGGCCACAGTACAAAGATTACTTATGACTTTTGTTTTCTTATTATTGATGTTTTTGACTATAGTTCTGTCTTTTGATCAGTATCCAAACTGTATAAATTTTACTTTAAGAGTGTGGTTGCAATAACTTGGAGTATATGAGATTGTCTGCAGTAGAATTTTTACTCAAATAATTTGTAGAGCTCAAGCAATATACATTTTCTAGTTGGTGGGTCATAATAGGGTTTAGAAGTTGTGGTCAATTCCAATAAGAAAGAAGTGAATATGGTATACAATACCTTACTGTATTAAAGATGACAATTTTCACCAATTTTTTCAAATTAGTTTTTAGTTATTTGTATTTAGTTATATTTTTGTAATGTTAAAATTAGATCTAGTGTCTCTCAAATGCCAGACAAATCCTCTATCACTGAACTACATTACCAGACCTTAGAATTTTGTGATAGAAGTTTTAACATGTATAATAATAAAATTTTCTATGTGTTCATATATATAATTACCTATGCAATACCGATGTATTCATGCACATGTACATTTGCATGTGTACATATATGCTTATAAATGTGTATGCTATACATATAGAGAATCAACAGGGAAAGCAGAATTTGGGCAGCTTCACATTGAATACTTTGTCCTTAGCTCACAAGCTTTGGAGATTTTATGGTTCATGCTGCTTCCTGCCAGGGTCTGTCTCTGACATACAAGCACACCTCACTTCCATAAATTTACAGTGTGTCCAGGGAGGCATGGTTTCACAACACGGGGAGCTTACACATAAGAGCTGGCAGCCAACTGTGTTATTATCCAATCAAAATCATGGAATCTGTAAGTCTCCAGAGTTTAATGACAAGGCTGTGACACTCTACTTATGCTATCAGGTTCCCACGTGTAGCTGGAACTGCACTAGGCCAGCTCAGTCCAGCCCTCAAGCTGCTCATGTTACTCTTTCTGTTTGGCCCACCACTGCCACCCTTACATAATGACATTTCCTTGGGACATTTTAATTGCATCCATTGAAAACTCATACTCTTGATTCTTTGTAACCACACATTCTAGGAATTGAAGGAGTGATGTAAGGGTACTTGGAATTGAATAATTGTCAGAAAATTGCCACAGGTTTCCTATACTTTTTCTCCACCACCAACATCATACAGTTTCATTAGCTATGCATACTATATGTCAGGCATTGGAAGTTTAGAAAACATTACCTTAATTAAATGCTAATGTTCTAAAAAGCATAGTAATCATCACCTCTATCTCATAGAGGAGAAAAGAGAATTTTAAATGTGAAAATAGTTTCAAGTTTGTCTAAAACCACAGGCATGTAAAACCAGAGATTCAAAAGCTTGACCTATTTCCAAAGCTTGTATTCTTTTTAAAAAAAAATCTGTTTTTTTAGTTTTGTCTTCATAGGTAACTTTAGATGTAGAGTTGGAAAACAAATATAAAAGTTTGAATATCTTTAATTGAGTTTCCCCAGGTAGCCTCTCACAATTACGGACATGAGAAAAACTAGCATATAAATATATATATATATGACTGTATTTATTAAGCTGAAATTTTTCATGCTCTGCCCTTTTTATACTAGCGCCCCACTAATGTTCCACTCAGTCTCTCACACAGTCTGTATTATACTGTGTCCCTAATCTGCAGTGCCCAACAGCTCCTGTCTTTCCTGGTCTTCAGCTTCCTTCATACTTTCTGAGGGCTGATCCTTTATTCACTAAAATATCATTTTTATATTATGATTTTTAATTTTGATTTGTATGATGTTTTCTTATGATTGGGTTAAGGTTTCAGGTTTTGGCCTAGAATCTCCCAACAGTGATATGTCATTCTCAGTCTTTACATTGATCATGAGAAGCTGAAGAGCAGATATTTACCTTCCTCCATCATCTTTATCCTTTAACTGGGTGATGATATTGGCCAGCTATAACCCCAGATCACAGCAGAAGAAAGATTAAACAGTTCGGAATATGTACTGCTATTTAATAGAAATCACAGAGCTTCCCAACTACCCATGATTAGTCAAAATTGGCTTTAAAGTTTAGCTTGTGTGTGTGTGTGTGTGTGTGTATGCAAAGAAATGTCAGTAAATGTTTAACAATCAATTCCCTTTAAAAACAAATTCCTCGATCTGTAGTGTGTACTTGTTTTACAGTGTAAGTACCCCAACCATGCTGTGACCCATTTCAAGCAGGTAATGACATATCACTGGGGAGGACACGCAGCCCAACCTACTCCAGGATGCAAGCTACAATATACTATTTAAATAGTATGTGTTTATACATTTCATATTTTTGTTCTGAGCTATTGTTAATAGCATCAAGGAATAAATATATAAAAAAGAGGTAATTCTAAACTAAACATAATTAATTTGAAAAATAATTACAGTGATCCTCTTATGAAAATTGGGGTAAATTTTTGAATTAAAATCTTTGTTCTAAATCTTTAAGTAGCAAAGAATATACTTTTGAGTAGCCTAATTGTTGCATGTTACTGAACGTCACTTCAGAAGCAAGAGATGAAATGGTGACTTGAACCACAGATTAAATCATCCTCTGTCTTACCTTGATTAATTCTGATGGTCTAACGTTTCTTTAACTCCTCAGTCATAGGAATTAGATTATATGACAGTGACCCCAGTCTTCCTTACTAATGAGGCCACAGCTGATCACTGAATTAGCTATTAGCAGGAGACCCATAAATGTTCATTTAAATTGAAAATTTTATTTTTAATATATTTTACAGTGCATGCTCAGCTTAAAATTTATTTATTTATAATTCAAACTTGCATGTGTTACTACATAAAAGAAAACACATTCTCTTTGCATTGCATGAATACTTTGCTACTTAATTGACTAACCAAATTGTGAGATATATTTTAAAAACAACTAGAAGTTAGTATTTTTGGTCCCACATTCTTCCTATCTCAGTATCTATATAAAGATCAATTCCAAAGAGCAAGCAGGTTTCTCTGCCCTGTGGGAGGTCCAAGGACCACCCACCTCCATCCAGGTCTATTAAGGTGAGCATCCAAACTACCTGGGCTCCCACAAAGCCATTACGTGCAATAGGATCAAGAACCCATTGCCATTGTTCTTCAGTTCTCAGTAGTCCTCATTGTCCGTTATGCTCAGCGAGACCGGTTCTGTCCCATGCTTTTTCAGTGGCGGGGAAGAGGCAGAAATCTTTAATAATTAAATTAATTAATTAATAAAAAAAAGATCAATTCCACATAACAGTATTTTAATAGCATTTATCTCAATGATGATTTGAACGTCTTATATTATGTACACTGCTGGGCCAAATGGTTTCCCAGAAGTATCTCCAAACCTTATTGGTAAAGAAAATTTCTGGATCTACTTAGAGAACTTGGGGAGGAGGAATTATCTTCCTTTGTGCATGAACCATTCATCACATATAATCACAAGGGGCCTTGGGTGTGGAAGGCAGGAGAGATGGTGTAGGGTAAAGATGATGGGACAATGCAAGCAATTGGTTGTGATGCGGCTGTTCCTCCAGGAGTACAAGCCGGCTCTAGAAGATGAACAAGGGAAGGATTTTCCCCAAGCTTGCAGTGCAGGGTATCTCTTCTGACACCTCACAAGACCCAGTTCAGGATCACAGTCTCTTAAACCTCAATATGAAGATATGATAACTTTTATTGTTTTTGGTGAAAAAAAAGCAAAAATAAAACAATAACAAAAAACTAAGAGATTGGGCATAGCATCAATGCACACACAAAAATCACTTTTCCACAGTTAACTTCAGTCCTCTAGCTTATGACTAGCTCCCTCTTTCCCCTTCCTTTCACCATTACCACTCAAAAACAAGATCATTCGCAAAAACAAAACAAAACAAAAGCACAACCTATGTGTGACCTACGAGTTCAAAGGAAGCTGGTGACACCTATGTCGAAAACAAATACTTTATTGGCAAGTATAATAAAGGACATTTTCCTTTTTTTTTATTAAACACATTCATTCAGCATGATAGTTAAACTATTATATTAGGCAATCAACAAAAAGGATGGAAAAAAGTCTGCATTAAAACCTTTCGTTGGAATACTTTCCACAGAACAGAAATGAAAATAACCTCTTACACAATTAATAGTGACTAGAGCCCTCAAGCTTATATACTCATACCCATGAATACGATCTAAAACATGGCTTCTTTGTAACCACTACTGTGTTGGCTGAGTCAACAAATCTATTGTGACCAGACGTTTCCCTGTCACTTCTGAGACTGTCTTCTCTTACTGGGCTTTTCCCTTTCAGCAATCAGAACTTCTGCCTTGCCATAGTTATGGCTGTTTTTTGAATCACCACATCCACTTTGGTTTTATGATTTAGCAAAGTTTTGTCCTCCACTACCACAAAGGCCAGAACTTCTGTCCTAAAGTTTCCAACCATGGGCCAAAATTTTGGGACTGATTTTTATAATTACCCAAATCACTGTAGCTTCCACAATCTCCAAAATGACTTCAGTAGTTATCAAATCCATCATCTCCATCCTCACTGCTACCATACCCATGATCACAGCTATAGTCAAAGCCACTGTGGTCACTGACATTTTCTCCACAACCAAAATTAACATTGCCAAAAAAACTACCTCCACAACCACTACCAAAATTTCCAGAACTACTTTGTCCTCTTTGGCTGAGTGAAGCACTGGCCTTCTCTTCTTGCCAGGGACTCCTTGCTTTACATTCGTGGGCATCCATGGTGTGGAGTTTCTTAAAGAGAATCTTTAAGATTCTCTGTTCAAAATAATCTCAGAGGTGATGTTCTTCAGTTTCTTCTTAGTAGAACCAACAGAGATTTTTGCACAGGTAAGTGGGGTGGGTACCTGCTGTCTGATCTTCTCTCAGCACAACTCTCATTAGTCACACGGTTCCTCCATCCACCTTGTGTGTCCTTGCATTTATTAACCTTCCCATACCAGTGGCAGTGACAAGCTTGAATCCCTAGGGGACTTGGATCTTTCATCGCACAATCATTGGACAGAATTGCTTCAAAAACGCTTAGCTGTTTCAAATCTCAGGATGTCAATGAAGAATTTCTACTGATGTATGGTCTCCCTGGGAGGACACTGACTTAGACATGACTGAGGAAGACGAGAGCTTTTGGGGACACTTTGCTGCCTGCAGCGACAGTCAGAAAGGAGGAAGCCAATAAATGGGTGTCTAAAAAGCATTCCAACAATGCTTGTGACCATCGTTTGACAAAGAAGTTCTGGTTTAGGAAAACTGTTTTATATATTGAAAACTTCGATGAGCAAAATGTAGGCACAAGCTAGGATTAGAACAAAAGATCAGAAGTGCTCAAGCCATTTTAGGGGAATGGACCCTTAAAAGTAAGCGGTTCAAGGCAGAATTGTTCTTGGTTCTGTCTTAGTCTGAGGCTGGAGGTGCCTCTTATTATGTCTCATTCTCTCTCTTGTAAGCAATCTTACCTGGAAGCTACACACAAGGGTGAGAGCAGAGCTCCAGTAAAGACTCTAATTCCTCCTGGGTAACAACTTTGGAACTGGATCTCTGGATTTTCATGATGGAAACAAATTATGTCTCTTCCCCAATTTCACCCCATTTCCTAAATAATTTCACCATCGCAGCTCTTGAGAAGGGAATTTTAGATAAGCTACACAGGGCTTACTAACCTTGGAAGTCATTGAAGCAAGACCCTCATCTCCTGATCAGTTTTGAACCCCACTTACCGTTTTTCTGGTAGTACAAGGAAGGTAAATAGCAGCTCTGTCCCTCTTTTGACTTCCTAGTCAAAGTATGGAATACTTCATTGTGAAGACATGACATTCTGATCTGCTCTAGAGAATGGGTTATTATCTACAATTCTCTCTCCCCTTTAAGCTTAAATCCTGTCGGACCCACCAGCCACCTAGAAAGGAGTCCATCCTCCAGGAAAGTTGATTCACCTAAAGAAATGTAAAAGCCGCAGGAGGAATAATTATCCCCTTAATAAGATAGCTTATTTTCTTCAAAGCTCCTCCCTTATAGAACTACTTATAGAGCATCAACCCTGTAGCCTGCCCAATCTTTTGAGCTGAGTGTAACTAACGTGTCCTTCTCTCCACCCCTTCTCCACCCCCACCCCCAGTGACTTGCAGACACTTATCAGAAAACCTGAGCATACATTCTGGGGTGGTCTGTGCTTTCTCCCTTTCAGCCATACAGCTACTTGCCAGCCTCATGGCTGCACCCGCTCCTTCCTCAAACCCTAACTCAAATGCATGAAAGTGGCTCTTCTGCTTCCCATCTTGGCATCTGGCAAATTTTCCAGCCTGCCCGCCTGGCAGTTCCCCTGAATTGCAATAAAATTGTTCTGAAGTTTTCTCCTGATTCTCTTTTTAAATTATTAATGACACTACAAACCCAAAATGGGAACCCCACATTCCCCAATAATATTTAAAATATATTTGTGCTGATAAACAGTATCTTTTATTACTTTATGGTTTGTTTATATTTGGTAGTCAGTAGGCAATGTCATCCATATATAGGTGTATTGTAAATCTCTTAGCTGATATCTCTACAAAATAGTCAAATCTAATGGAAAATTATAGTCTTTAAGTAGTTTATGGTTTTAAGAAAACTTTTGGATTAAAATTGAAATACTTTCATGTTTACTATATATTCTTCTGGTTTGAATTCATTGGAAATTAGAAACCAGGAAGAAAATTTATCAAAAAGTCTTTTTCTTCCATCACACCAAACTAAACAGAGTGTGATATAAATATTATTTAAACAATTAAAGAGTAACCTTCATGTGTTGTGGTGCATTTCTGATGTAAACAATGGGTTAAGAAAATCCAAAACTAGAAATCCAACCCAGATGCCAGCCCTAGGTCAGTCAATGACCTGGAAACCCATCTTCCATTCAGTAGACTCCTCCCATTTCCAACATTACTTGCTCTAGCTACCTTGATAAAAAAAATAAGTCAAACACAATGCATTTGAAAAAGGAATGACAGACTGTAAATCTCTGTTAAAATGAAAGCTATAATGAAAGAAGGGTTCTGGAGTAGCTACATAATTATAATATTTTGAATAAAATTTCCCCAGAAGGATTCTCTCCTTTATTTATTTAGAATTGTACAACTGTGTAGGCACACACACATGTGTGTGTGTTCATCTAAGATTGCTTACCACTGGCTAAAACATCTCATAAAATATCCTTATCTTCAATAGAAGTATAGTATTAAAATTTGGATTATCTAAGCCTGTTTAGAAAAGGTGAAGAACAACAGCGATTAACTTATTTAATTGTTACTATCCAGTATAAAAAAAATAAGCAAATTATTGCAAGCCTCTGAAGAGCTGTTATGCTTAGAGTTGGGGTTCAGGTTGATCTCTTTAATACTGCAACAAGCTCACACATCATTAATCACTTAGAAGTGGCCTCAGGCCATGGTAAATGGATGACCTAATAAATCAGGCTTGATGTTTGCTATTTCCAAATTATTGTCAATAAGTAGAGTGAGGAGGTGACAATTCAATAACTAATGCTTATAAGCTGGACTTTTGTTTTTTTTTATTTTAATCAAGAACATGAGCAGCAGGAAGGTGAAACAGCATAATACATATAATTATAGACACATGCATGAAGACAGTAACAATCACTGTAAATGATGTCTTCATTAAAAAGACCTCACAATTATTATTATGTATGAGTTACTCCAGAGTAGAAAATATTGTTTCTAGTTCCTGTAACTATGTGCACGTAATGAAAAACACAGGGCTCAATATTTTTTTCATGCTTTATGAATAAGAAATAGTGGAAGTGGAGGTTTTAAGAAGATCATGATAAAAGGTGCATGGGACTTGAGCCAAAGGGACTATCGTCTCAGCAAATTCACATTGTGAAAATAGAATAGATAAGGAAACACAGGAAAATAAAGTATATCTGTTCTTAGGCGTTTGTATCCTGGTCCTGCATTGCTTTAGGAAAACGGAGAACCTATATGGAAGGACATAAAAACAAGCATTAGTGATGCTGGACAAAGCCAAGCGACACAGGGAGGGAAAGGTGCAATTCTAAAACAAAGTAGAGAATGGTAATGGTTAGTTCTACCCAAGGGAACCAAGGGTGAGACACAGAAACATAGAAAAAAACATGAACAGTCCATGATGCCAACACTTCAACCTCTTCACGTTTTCGTTAGGCTTGAAAACAAAAATGGAATGAGTGCATGAACTAAAAATCTAAGGATTAAACTCTCATGTCTCTTGGTGTGGTTGCTGGAGCTAAGGAAAGCATTGCTTGGAAGTGAGAGACCCACATTGAAACCCCAGCAAGATCATGCAGAATATTGTACAATGCAAGCTGTCTGAAGTTCAATGTTGTGTTGATTTCTTCATCTGTTGAAAGGTGGGTAGGGTAACAGTACTTCCTACTTGAGGGTTGTTGGGATGATTAGAAGAGAAACTTCATAGAAAATCAGTGCTTTTGATAACAAGTACAGCACTCCAAGAAAATTCCTGAATCCCGGTCAAGTACAGCTACCTCATCTATAAAATGGGAACAGTGATAACACATTCATGAAATGAAAAGAGACCCAAATTATATCAGCTATTTGAAGTAACTGGGGCACAAAGTTCTCATGATTGGTAGTAACTATTAATATTAAAAGTTCTGCTATTAGGAAAAATTTAGTTTCTTCAAATGACAAAGCCATGCTTAGAGAATCTGATTTATTCTATAGCTCATGTACTTTAGACATTTGATACTAAGGGAAAAGAGGCCCATGTGGAGTGGTAATAATATTTATATGCCTCTTCAGAAGAACACTGGGGATTAATAACTTTTGGAAGCCGTTGGATAGCCAAACTTCTACTTGTCAAGTGAGCTTGAAAACAGCTTCAGAGTTTCCCCAAATTCATCCCTCCCTTTTGAGCCATTGTTATGTCTTCTGCTAGGAGGAAAAGAAAGACCTAAGAGGTGCCGTTGGGAAATACAAAGTTTTGGTTATACTAAGATTTGTTCTCTGAGAGAGAAGATGAAAGAGATGAGTGAGCCAAGCCTTTAAAGAACACTGCCTGATTCCCATTAGCTCTGCTTCTTTGGATCAACGTCATTTCTTCATATGCGGCACAGCTTTTAGGACTTTGCTGGCTGTGCAGAACACAGCAAGTCAATAGCTACTCATCCCAGCTCTCAGACACACGAGACTACGTTTGCCTCACAGTATTTTCTATTTAACTGTAATCAAAGGCCCATAGCAGCCATGTTTCTGTAAACAGAGTTGTGTTACTCTAATTGATTTCTAAATTAAACACACATACACACACACACACATGCAGACATGCACACACACACATACACACACTCTTAAAAATGGTTATAATTAGAGCACAATATGACCCAGTCTTCGTTAATGGGGATCCATATTGCTGTCATTATAAATGTCACTTTTCAGCACCGTGTCTCTTAGCAAACAGAACTCATTTCGAAATGCCAGTTTTCAAAAAAAAAAAAAAAAAAAAAAAAAAAAAAAACTATCCATTTGTCCAAATGGTATTTGGACAAGGGAAGAAGTTTTTCTTTCTGGGTTCATTTTCAGGTTGTTAGCCTAACCTAAAATAGAGATTCTCTCGAAGTCTGCCCGAATGTTTAGTCAGAACCAAGAGAGGACAGCTGAGTGTTGAGTGGTGGTGTTACAGTGAGTGAAGACACGACTGTAAATAACTCCGCAGTTTGGAAATGAATGATGCTTTTGACAGAGACGATTATGTCGTATTGACAACCTTGATGTCAAATGCAGAGTGAAAATAGGAGACTGACTATCAGCGGCTTCCACCAGTGATCACTTGAAATAGCTTCAGAGAGATAAAGGGCTGTGATGAATGTACACCCCCACCTCTCCGCTCCCACTCTCTCCCTTCCCTCGGAGCCAGCTTAGTCCAGCTCCACTGTGGGGGAAAGGATCTAGTGTTCACACTTCATCAAAGGAGGATCAAATGCTCTTAGCTGCTGCTTTTTAAGTTAATCGTTTCCAGGGCATCATTAGTCACCCGACCTCCAAACAAGGGAAACCAAAATACCCCAGAAAAGAAGTCAAGCCCTGACTTCTACGGAAGAAATTCCAATTTCGAACTAAACCTGACATATCTGAACTAGGGCCTTTGTAATAAAAAACCTCACATGGGGCTCTTAGCAACCTTCAAAGTCGTTGTTCACATAACTGCTACATGCTGCCTTCCATTTCAGGGTGGGGCATGGTAAGCTTTCCAATTTGAAAGTAATGTCCTGTATTCGAAATGTCTTGATGAATAACTAATTCCTTCCATATCCATCTCTCCACTCCAGTTACGCATTGCGTTCTTGAGGCTCCTTGACAAGTATTTTTATTGTAAAGACGTTGTTCTTTTAAATACCTTCTGTGAGTGTTTAAATTCCTTACCGTTCATATTTAAACACGTAAAAATGATTTTCATATTTATTAAAACCAGAATCAGCGTCAAAACTGGCAGGCCATATTCATATGGGAGAGCTAGACAAGTCACGCTGCCTTTGTACATCTGTGAGTTGCTGTGTATGGTGTCACATGTGAGGAGCACGGAGGAGGGAAGGAATGTCCGAGAAAAGGAATGCCTATGGAAAGCACTTGGCCTCATGTTTCAGCTTTCTGATGGGATATTTGCACTGGCGTAATGGGGACTGTACACACTCATGCTGCCCTTGTAGCTGTCACCACACAGCAGTCATAAACATTCTCACCAGAAGACATGCTTCTTAGGATGTGACTTTCCAGTTTGGAGTGAAGAGATTGTAAATTCTTTTGTCGCTATTTTGAAATACAAGAGGCATGAACTTCCTATAAAGTGCATATAATTTTCATACACTAAACAAAGTATTCAGGGGCTAAAGAGATGGCTCAGTGGTTAAAAGTGTGCACTACTCTTGTGGAGGACCTGAGTTGGGTTCCCAGCACACACATCAGATAGTTGACAATTGTCTCTAACCCCAGTCCCAGGAGATCAGATGTCCTCTTCTGGTCTCTATATGCATGTGTTCTTATGTGCACATAATACAGACACGTACAAATGCACACCTGTAGATAATCAATAATGCAATGTATCTTTTTTGGAACTTGAACTAACTCTTTAAGTAACCCTGTATGACTGTGTTTGTTTTTATAGTTCTTAAAGGTCATAAAGGTGATTGTGAGTTCCCTGTTTGAAACTGTCACTCAAAAATGCTGTGTGGAGAGAGTAAAAAAAATGTCCATCTAAAGGGAGACTCAAAAGATGCATTTTCATTAAAGAAATTAATCTATTAACTTTATGGTGAAATTTATACTGTGGTTCATCAAAAAGAATGTTGTGAAGTAGAATTAAAAATTCACCTTTTCAATTTGGTTCTAAGAATCCATTTTGCATTTTGTTATAACATTATATCTCATTTTTTTCCTGAAGCAAAAATAGTGGAGTATGGAGGATTAGTCTTAGTCAGGAGGATTTTACCAAAGTCAGCTTCAAATAGACCGAGTGTGTCTATTTACATCACTTAAGAAATACACTGTTTACTGCATAGTCATTAGATTTTATGTTAGTTCCCAATAAGATAACAAATATTTTTGGGAAAGATATCTGTGATTGTATAGAAATATGAAAAACATTCATCACTGTGGACTTTATCATTTTAACTTAATTTCTATGGTGGTTTGCTGCATAATTAGTCAAGTAAATTAGTTCATGTCCATGTCCCTGCTGGCTCTAAAATTTCTTTAACCTATGATCCTTAACCAAAGAATAATTTGATTTGTTATCTCATATGAATGTTTTTTATTCCTAAGCTGAAGTTTCGTTATTTTATCCTATTTAATTTACTGTTTTGACAGAGTTACTGAAGTTCCCTCAATTACACAAGCATTTACGATACCACATCTGCATACTTTTTCCATTTCTATTGGAAGAATAAAACTCTAGATTGATTTTCACAATGGTCTCAACATATCTGTGGGTGGTTCACATCTTGACATCTGGTATTCATTTCTTATTGCATCCAACAAAATCAGATATTGGTGATCTTATATTTGTGCAGGTTTGGAAGAGTTTATTGAATTTGTCATTTCTTGCTCCTGTATTCTCCATTCTTTTAGCAATAGTAGAGAACACCCACAACTCAATTCAGCACTATACTAGATACAATATGCTTTGCTAAAAGGACAATATGGTTTACTTCCCTCTCATAGAGGTCATTGTATAGGCTGAAAAGCCCACACATATAGTGAATGCACAAGTGCCTTTACAATTTTGTTAGGAGCAAACTTGGGGAGATACAACAAATCATAAAGTTCTTATTAAAATATATCATACACGAACAGAGAAATGTCTCTTGTAGAAAGTGGACTTAGTTATATAGTTGGTAAAGTGCATCAGAGAGCCAAAAAAGGGATAAATTTGTTATATCCATGGCAAGAGGATGTGCAAGGACTTAGAAGCAGAAAAGATCAGTGCTGTCAAGATGGATAGTGCACAGTAATGTGAGACAGGAAAAGTAGGTGACAGAAATTTTGTGTTTTAAGATAGGGATGACTATATAATTTACTATCCAAGTAGGACACTTTGAAGAACTGAAATAAATGCTGTTCAGAATGAAGCTAGAGCAACAGGTATAAACCACAGCATGTCTCAAGAAAAGTAAACTAAATTTTTACCTACTTTAAAGATTATATGAAAACAATTAAGTCCTCAACTATTAGAGTAATAAAATCTGATTCATGTTTTTGCAAGATTACTCAGGCTGCAGGCTGAGTGAATTTTAAGAGATTAAAAAATGCAAACAGATTTTTACTTCAATTGATATTTGAAGTACAACTTAGGTTATTGACAAATAGAATTCCCTGGTGGATTGAAAGCTCGTAGAAAGAGCACATGACCTTTAAATATGGCTCTTACCTCAACAATTCCCCTCTGAGGACTAGTTTTTATGGTTCCAGAGGGTACTCTGCAAGCTTCTGAGGGAGGGAAGCAAACAGAAGACCTACCCAACTATGATGCTTATCATGACATGACCAACAACAATGATCAACATGGCGTGATAATTGTACAAAGGGTACAACAGTGTCATGCTTACTTAGAGGATGACCAACAACTCACTAATTGAAACTTAGGCTCATTCAACAAGAGGGAAATTATGCTTGGTACTGAAAACCTTTCCAAATAACCAAGGCTAGTAAAGTATGGTTCTTGGATGTGAACGTACAACCACCACTTTACTAAACCAGCACAATTCCTAACTATATTCTATATATTTTTTCTTATATTTGTAGAGAAGAATGGTTTTCACTTTTCGTCAGAGAAAATTCTTTTGCCACAAATGGAGACCATTATTGAAAACCAAAATTGATCAAAATTCAGAGAACAGGAAATAGTGTATTTCATAAGGTTCAACTGATAGATCTATAACACAATGTCTGCATCTAAGACTTGGGGATCATTGGGAGTAGGGGCAGAGTAGTAGAAAGATTCCTGTGAGATTGTGTCTTCTAGAAATGTCAGAGATGCTATACCTGTGAAATCTCACCAACATGGCTATGTAAACATGACCTACACCAATGGACACGCTGACATGGAAGATGGAAAGCTTGTAGAGCCTCAGTTCTAGACAAAGTACTAAAGGAAACTGGGGAAATCGGAGAGAGGGAGAAATGCTCTATATCAGGAAAGAGGTCACCAACAGGTTATCCAATACTGAGATCGTATACATATAGACAGAATTGTATGGACTAGACATGTTGGATTAATATATTTAAAAATATATAAATCTATATAATAATAATTAAAGGGAAAAAGGTATGAGTTTCAGAGAGAGCAAGGGAGTGTTCATGGGGGTTGAAGGGATGAAAGAAAGGGAAGAAAGGATGTAATTATATTATAAATTAAAAAATAAAATATTTAAAAATGATTCCTATGTTTTCATTTGTGTTACAGAAAAAAATCAAAATACTACTTATTGTGATACACTAAACCAAACCAGCAAATTTAGGGCAGGCAGGACTGAGGTTCCAGAGTATGAGATTCCTAGTATAGTTCCAAAAGGAGAAGCCATGTAGACACTTTATTTGGAATATGGTATACATGCTATCTACAAAGTTAAGAGCTGTAATGCACAAGAGGATGCCACCACTTAAATCACAAGAATGTCTAATATTATTGGTGAAAAATTGAAAACATCATAAAGAAAGTAGGCTGAGTGGCCAGGAGCACAAAAATGAACTGACAGATGAAGTAGCCGTCTTTGGCTCCATTGTAAGAACACATTCTACATACTTCTCAGGAAAGATCTTGCCCACCACACTGAGCCACATAAAATAATTCTGTCACTCTCCCGTGTCTTTAATGTTTTGTAAAATGTGAAAAAAAAAAAGAGAATACGCTGTCTTTTCTACCAAAGGGTAAAATAAGACAACCGAGGTACGATTTTTAAGAAAAACTGCAAAAATCACCATTTGACAAAAATCACCCCCGAGTCATAATTTTTCTAAAGTCACACTATGTGCTCAAGATTGTGTTCTGCTTTTTAAAATTGTGACTATTCAAACAGAGACACAAAATCTTTTGGTGTTAGGAATGGAACCCTGTGAGACACATCAGAGCATTCAACCACTGCAGTTGTTTCATCACGGAGAGGCAAACAAAGAAACAAGAGAAAAGAGATGTTAAAATAAAAAGGTAGTACCACAAAACACTGAAAATGAGTTTGAAAGAAATTCTACTTTCTCCAGCAAGAGGGAATATGTTTATAAGATTGTATTTATTGTAGATGCGGATTTATAAATGAGAAGACAATGGGAAAGATATTGTGGGGCTTCTACTTCTTCAATGATGAGGGCAATGTCTGTTGAGCACAAAATGGAATAGACAATTCTAGGTATAGAGAAGTAGGTAGTCACTGTTATGAGTGGGGATCTCAAGATTCTGTGATATCTTTTGAAGTCAGTGACCCTTAATTCACATCAAAACTATCTGCTGTCTTAAAGACTTTTGTGAGCAGAGCTTAGCCAGATGGATGCTGGCTGTGGTGGTTTGCTTTAAATGTCAACTTGATATAACCTAGAGTCACCCGGGACAAGAGTGTCAAAGAAGAATTTTTGAGATCACGTTAGCCTCTTAGTATTTGATGTAGAGAGATCCAGCCTGAAAGTGGGTGTCACTTTTCCTAGGCTTTGGTCTATGGATTATCCAGGAGTAGAGACAGAGTAGTAGTAAGCTTCAATGTTTTATTTCTCTCTGCTCTTCCTGTGTGTTTGTTGTGACTGGCTACTTCAAGACCATGCCTTTGTGAAGCCCCCAGAATGAGAGACCGCAACCTGGAATTGGAAGCTTACATGCATCCTTTGTCCCTAAGTTGCTTTCTGTCAGAATATTTTATGACACCAACTAGGACACTCACTGGCCCAGAGGAAACACGTGATAGAATTCATCATTGTGGTTTGCAGGGCAGATGTGGTAGGGGAAGAAAGGGCTTAGAGAATTGAGGGCCTTTACATATTGCTCTGAAGAAGAACTCTGGAACATGAGCTATTGAAGGAGCGGAGTGAATTATTATGGGGCTTAGTAATTCAAAATACACTGATAAGAATAACAGATTACAGTTCTCTGTGAGGCTAAAAGCTTATTGTTACAAGTGTCCCAGTGGATACAAAGGAACAAAAGAAAGTAGGATCTAGGGCAGTATGATTTTTCTCGTGTTTGCTATTTAAAAAAAAAATGTTTTGTTGACATATATTATCTATACTTAACAATAGGTTTCACTATGATATTTTATACATGTGTATAACATATTTCAATTATGTTACCACAGGCAGGCACACACCACACATACATACACATCACGCATACACACCACATATACACTATTTCTCCATTCCTCTCTTTTGCTAATGCTCTTCCTCTACTCAAGTAGTCCTCCTACTTTAAAATATTGGTGTGGGCATGTGTGACCTGATGGGATTCATTAGGCCTGTTTTTAGACGTCTAGCTGAGTCTTCATTTCCAGGAGCATGGGCACCTTACCAATGGTCAGAGAAACGTCTCTCCCTTCTAACAGTTAACTACATACAGACCCTCAGGAAGGAGTACACATAAATGGTATAGTTTTTAGCGGTTAACTCTGTGAAGAACTGCCGGGCGGTGGTGGTGCACGCCTTTAATCCCAGCACTTGGGAGGCAGAGGCAGGCGGATCTCTGTGAGTTCGAGACCAGCCTGGTCTACAAGAGCTAGTTCCAGGACAGGCTCCAAAACCACAGAGAAACCCTGTCTCGCAAAACCAAAAAAAAAAAAAAAGAAAAAAAAAAAAAAAAAAAAAAAACTCTGTGAAGAACTGCAGTTCTTTAATTTCTACAAATTCTTCTCTATCCTATGGCAGTTTAAGCAAGGGCATGATATGTCC
Source organism: Chionomys nivalis (assembly GCF_950005125.1). Taxonomy (NCBI): domain Eukaryota; kingdom Metazoa; phylum Chordata; class Mammalia; order Rodentia; family Cricetidae; genus Chionomys; species Chionomys nivalis. The sequence continues at coordinate 59,639,588 of NC_080094.1, read as the reverse complement.
TTTATTTTTACTTCATGCATATCAGTGATTTGCCTCCATTTATGTATGTGCAGGACGTGTGTGCCTGGTGCCCAGGGAAGCCTGAAAATGTTGTCAGATTCCCAGTACTGGGGTTATAGATAGAATTATAAATAGTTTTGATCTGCCACATGGGTATTGGCAACTGAACCTGGGTCCTCTGGAAGAGAAGTCAATGTCATCATTGTCCTTAACCATGGACCCGTCTCTCTAGCCCCAGCATAGTCTTTACTTTGAAACAAGTGCCCTTCACTTTCATCTGTCATAGAACCTTTGAGAAATGTGCCCGAGTTGCCTCATCACCTGGTCCCTTAAGGAATAGTGTAGCAATCTAGGATTCTGGGAGTCATGTCTCGTTCTGCATTGCTATGGGATTTCTGGTATCTAATATGTTGGGGAAATCTTGGTACTGAACACATATATTATTATTTCTTCATGGAAATTTGTAACATCCAGCTTTAGGGGTGTGCCTCATTGACCCCTATGCATCAAGCTATTGAGAGTCATGGTTTTTCCTCTACAAATGTGCTTTTTACTTAAATGACTTCCTTCTGTTCTCTCATATTCTTTTTTTCTGAGACTGTATGAAATCTGATTGTTATGTGGTATCCAACTTGACCATAGCTAACCTCCTTACATTTGATAGTATATTCATCCTCTGTGCTGCCTAAGTAGAATTTGAAACGTCAAGTATTTTTGGCTGAGCATTATTACAGTAATTTATGTACATGACTATCTCTTTCCTTGTCTGGGAGGTTTTGAAGGCAGGAAACATATTTATTCATCTTCGTGTTTTTAATGTCTAGCCCAATTCCTAGCATATTTTAAGTGTTAAGCAAATATTTGTTTAAAAATAGAGACATGTACTGATGCGATCCATGTATCTTTTTGTAAATCATGTAGTCCTCGCTGGGAACCAGGATGCTATTAAATAACACAAAAAAAGTGAAAAAAAAATGTGTGTGGTGTATCTTCCATTACTGACAGTCAGAGAAGAGCATGGGCCTGCGCATTTACATCCTGATGCCGAGTTAGCATCTGGGATGCGGAACTCCTGGGCTGTTATGAACTGACATGGCGTGGGAGGTGAAAATAGAGCATGTGTGGTGATGGGGGCAGGCATGCAGCTCCTCCCAATTTATGAGAGGACCCAGGAGCAGAGATTCAAATGTAGAATGGCAATCAGATTAAAAGGGCTGATGAGATCCTAAATACATCCCTCAGGCCATCGGGAGCCCCAGGGGAGCAATCTTGGGAGGACTGCAGGCAATTGAAGGAAGGGAAAGCTTGGCCTCCTACCACTAAAATAATAAGAGATAAATGAAACCCACTTATCTGATTTCAGAATTGTATCTGGACATAGAAGCTTCATATTATTTATTTATACATGGTGATATCAAGATCTGTCTACCGCCACTCCAAAGGGAACTCTTAAATAACCAAATAAAATGTTAAAGGTTTTCTTTCTTTTCCTTTTTTCCTAGACTTATTATTAAAGGGGAAAAAAGCACAAAGGGTTTTTTTTGTGTACTATATTCCACAAAATACAATTTAAGCAGAATAACAAGCATGAGTTGCTTTGTTTTATTTAATATAGAAAATGGTTGCTTTTTATGGAACCCATTTCTGTGTGCTCTCTGTAAGAACCTTAAGAAACGTATTTTTAGTCCTTGCATCGCTGAAATATAAAGCATCTTCTAAATGAGAAAGCCCTTCATCTAAGACAGTTTTCACCCTAAATTAGTGTTTAAATGTTTGTGTACTCATTATTGTTTGTAGTTTGCAATAAACATTTATTTTAAATCATTTTCACTACTCTTGTTAGTTATGCATTTTAGACACTTGCATCTATGATTTTCCTAGTGCCAGTATTGCAGTAGTGCCATTCATTTTGCCTTTTCAAGTATATTTTACTTTTAACATAGTAGCTTGAACTATTGAATCTATAAAGAGATTTATGAAATGACAGGATAAATGATGAATATCCTCCCACATACAAAAGACAGGACAATTTGATTCACCAGAGGCCATCAAATGTAAATAACTATAATTAGATCTACAAAAAGCAAAGACAAATTAATGAAAGTAAATACAAAATTAATAATATAGATCTGAGGGCCTAGAGCCTGTAGGTAGGTATTTATGTGCCCATTTTGTTTTTCTTTTTATTCAGACCTTAAATATTCTAGGTTTGAATAGAGAAAATAAGGCTCTATATTGCTTTAGAAATCTAAAAATGACCAAAGATGTAAACAGAGATCAAGAGAGAAAATGACAGATAAAAAGACAAAGGTGGTAAGAAGACAGGGATGAGGTAAAGGAGAAAGCTACACAGTTGAGAGTCCTTGTTTCCAGCAATCATCTCTAGAACTCAACACACAGCCTCTACTCACACAGCCTCGTTTTAAATAGAACACAGAAGGTCTCAAATAAGTAGATTAACAATTTGTCATATGTCTATGAATACTGATAATATTTATCTATAGGCAGAGTGCAGGAATTATGCTATTAGAATGAACATCGAAGAGAATAATAGTCACATATTTAAAGCTGAGAAGCAGAGAAATTAGATCTTTCACTTTTTAAGGAATTTGAGGGAAAAATGTGAAAACAAAATCAAGTACCTTGAAAAATCTCCCTCGATTTCTGTTCTTCTGAGTGGAATAATGATCACTCTCCTGCACTCAACTTGTTTTTTATATATCACTGGTTCTCTCTCTCTCTCTCTCTCTCTCTCTCTCTCTCTCTCTCTCTCTCTTTCTCTCTCTGTCATTTTGGAAATTCTGGATCCCCTTTGACTGCCAAGTCATGGAGTTTTCACTGAGTCCTCACTGTCCTTTCATATCAGTCAAGAGACACTGCTTTGTATTTGCTGAAGGCTTGAACACCCACTAAGTATTTTCTGTATCAGTATTTTCTGTATCAATTCTACTAACATCCTAGACAATTTCAGATGCCTGTGGATGACACTCAGCATCCTAGCTTAACATCTGCAAAGACAGTCCTCAATTTCCTTTCTCTTCAGTCAATTGACCCATAGACAACAGCGTTGTTCAATCAGCACATAGTAGTCCATACTAGTCACTGAAATGGCAAAATCAGCATGCTGGTTCCTTAGCCTTGGGTGCCTGAGTGCTCCCTTACTCTGAGTGGACCTCTTTAACTTTTGGACCCTCCAAATGTCCTCAGCTCAGAAAATGGATGATTAATTTTTGATTTTCTTTTTTTAAATTTTTTATGTTTTATTTAGCATTATTTTATGTGCATTGTTGTGAAGGTGTCAGATCCCCTGCAACTGGACAGTTGTGAGCTGCCATGTGGGTGCTGGGAACTGAACCCGGGTCCTCTGGAAGAGCAGCCCACTGTTCCATCTTAACCACTGAGCCATCCCTCCAGCCCCTAAGTTTTGATTTTCTATGCATTACGTATGTTGAGCGCTATGGCCCTACTCCAGAGCAAGGACCAGTTAACAGGATAACCATGAGATACAAATCATTAAATAGTCTGGATGTCAACCATCTTCACGACCACAGCCTTCCACCTTAGCTCATACTGTCTCTCTACTTCTGTCGCCAATATTTCTCACTCTCTTGCTCTTCTTTCTCCCTCTTTAGCCTCACTTGAGTGCTCCGTTTTCTCTTCACTTAGCCTCTCCTTCATTCCTTACTAACCCCTGGTTTGTTGTTTTAACTACATGTTCTGCAATGCCATGTCTTCTTTTATTGCCTGCCCTTCTGCCACCTGTGCGCTATAAAAATTAACTCAAATTAAACCCATAATCCATCTTCTTTGATCTCGCAGCCACCCACAATTTGGAAAGAGCGAATGAAAATCAAATAAGCATAGTGCTTGTTACAAGCCTTGGTATAGCCTGCCGAGTTTTACAAGACATTGGTTAACTCCCTTGGCCCTTATTATTGTAAATTCTTAGCAATCTCCTCTAACTTACCTCCCCAAACAGAGCCCTCATATTCCCAAGACATTTAACTATGCTTTAGAGAGAAACATGAGGCAGTAATGTGCTCATATTCACATATAGTAGAACTTCAGACTTATTGCATAGTGACCTTTGTAGTCTTCCTTTCAGAACAGAAGGAAGAAGGTTGCCTCTGCTGCCCAAGGCCTAAGCCCATTCTCTCTTTCTTTCTTCTTTTGTTTTCTTTTTGTTATTTCATCATTTTTCACTTTTGTTCAGATTCTCTCTATGAATGATTTTATCTCCTGCTGTATTGAGTCAGATCTCTAAACTTGAGCTGAACTTATCTAAGACAGGAAGCCATATCCTTAAGACTCTTCATCATGGAGTTCTTGTGTGTATGAACATTTTAGCTCTTCAGCTTTGGCAGATGTCTTCTTTTGAAGCTATACATATGAAGGTCATCAATGTCTCAATATAATCTGTCAAACATACTGGACAAATTTGGGGTTGACTCATTTTTTTCCAGAACACATGATTCTGTTGCCTGCCCACCCCACACACAATAGCACCACTCTGTCTTTCTTTCCTTAGGGTTATGCCTTCTCTTCATTGAACATATCTGTCTATGAAGGTATTTGTCATAAGCATGTTGTTTTATTTCTTCTCATGCTTCTCTCCTTCTGGATAATCATATCTAATGATGGTTTAATGGTCATCCATTAGGTAATTTGCCTTATCTACAGAGTATCTCCAATTGACTGATGGTGATGACATTGAAATTAATAATGATTATTAATAGTATGTCCATTTGCCAAGCACTCTTATGTGGTACTACATGCAGTTTGTTTTCTTTTTTATTATCTTTGTGGAAGTTGGGTCTTATGTTTATCATGAACAGAAGCATCTCCTGGCCTTGCCTTCTGTCTCCAGGTTGGGATTACAGATGTGGTGTGGTCCAGATCTTGTGGGTTTAATGGAACTGGATTCAGGTGATCAGTTTGCATATTAAGTGTTTTATACACAGAGTCATCTCCCCAGCCAGATTTTTTTCTTATTTTAAAACTACTATTATCAAAATCCCTGGTTTATCCCTATTTTTCCATGACAGTACCTTTCTCATGTATCACAAAGATTCAAGCAACAAAGGTTTAAGACTCATCTTATCTGATCCTAGAAATTCATTTAACCGTTTAACTGGACTTTCCTTATCCAAATATAATTGTATATCCAACATATTATTTGTTTTCCTATGTAATCTGGTGGGAAACCCATGCAAACATTTACTACAGAAACCAAACCCCAAAACGCAAAGTCATCCTTGATCTTACCATTCTCCCAAAACCAATAGCCACCATCTTTCTTCCCCAGATTCACATCACATGACTGTGGCCTTCTTCAGTAAGGCCACCAAGACAGCTTCTGTGCTGGGTTTATACAACCGTCTGGTAACTCCAGTTAGTCCTCAGAAATGATACACTTTCAAACACCATTATCTGACCATGGTTTTTCTTTGATAAACCCTAGATCCTACAACAGTATTTCTCAAAGTGAGCTCTGTGTACCACCTTCCACCAAAATGACCTTGATGGAGTGCTAACAAACAGATTTGAAGGGACTACCAAGGGATTTGGAATTGCTTTTAAGATGCCTGTTAGGTGACTTCTCTTCAGATTTGCGAGCCTCTATAATCCAGACTAGACGCTCTCACTTCTGGCTTGTCATTCTCATTTTTGTTTCCATTTCCTCGAGCATCTGTATTCCAGGCACAGCAAGCCTTTGTCTCAGGTATCCCTCCAACCTGAATGTCCATTCAGCTTCCTGTATGTCTGGTGAATGCTGAGGATGAGTTCATGGGACGACGGTTCTGCTGACTTGAATCTTCAATCAACTGAGTGTTCTTCCAGACAGCGTAGCACACACAGCACTGGAAAGTTGTCCATTTAAGGAATACTACTGCAAGCTCAGGAGTATTCTAAACTAAATGATGACTGAGAAACACATGGTGAACTCAGTACACACTTCTTGAATAGGTACTTGAATCCCTTCAGCAACACCGCTAAGGCCATTGTTCATCATTTGCTTAACTATTCATATAAGATATTTTGGAAAGCAATTTCACATGTTCTGGTATCTATTACTGAGCACACCAATGGAAGTGTGTTTGGATGAATGAATGAATAATTTAATCAAAAATTCTGTGAGTTCTACTTATTTTAACTTTTCAAAAGTCCTATCTGAATGATACAAGTGAAGGAAATCTACACGTGATCACGGTTATGTTAGTGTTTATGAAAGCATCGATTTTCACAACAATTTTGAGTAAAATATATAGCCAGATATTTGAGAAAGCTCTGCTGAAAGGTAGCCCAAGAGACATCCGACTAGTCAGTAGAAATTTAAATGAACATTTTTTATGACCTTCTTCTATTAGGAGAATAACTGTGTGGTGGTATTTGACTACTAAAGGAAACTTGCTATAGCGATTTCGTTTTCCTGTGGAGAGACATTCTGTGAGCTTTTCCAGTGAGAAGCAGTATCCTCCCACTACAGGCATTAGTTTCTTCTCCAGGCTCCTCAAGCTTGAGAAAATGACATAGGGATATTTTTTCAATTTTCCTATCAAAGTTTCAGCTCTTCAGGAACATAGAGATGAAGGCTTTGTTTGCCTTATGATGGCTATTTACTAAATGGAATCTTTTTTGTCAGATTGGAAAACTGACCAACAACAACACAGAGAAACAAAGCCGGAGGTTGCAAAGTAAAGCTCTCCCTTCGCCGCCCTCTGTTCCAGGAGCCACTCTCTTTCCAGGCTCTGCTCCCAGGATGCTTCAACAGCTGGTTACCCATCTCATTTCCTTCTCAGCTCCGTGTTGACTCTGAAACCAAGCTGTGCATTTGCTAGCACAGTCTATGTACCTCCTCATCAGACAGAAGAGAAAGACAAAGTGCTGCACATTGTTTTCCTTGAGGTCTTTTCTCTCTCTCTCTCTCTCTCTCTCTCTCTCTCTCTCTCTCTCTCTCTCTCTCTTTCTCTCTCTCTCCCTCCTTCTGTGTGTGTGTGTGTGTGCATGTGTGTGTGCGCGCGTGCATGTGTGTGCTCCCTAAGTCAGGGGAAACTATTAGGAGAGAGCCAGATCTCTTTAATGAGCCTAGAGGTAATGCAAAATTCATGTGCTTTCACCTGCGGCTGGGTGAAGCCTGGTGCACAAACAGAAATGGGGGAGGCAGGAAAGGGCTGTTGTTTCTAATTTTGCTGAACCAGGTACCCTTGCTGCTACTGGGTGTCCTGACCCACTTGTTCATTTTTTAGGAAGAAGTGGATACTTTCAATGGGAGAAACTCAAGCTTCAGATTTGCTCCTAGGAGCATTAATAAAAGGGCTCAGTTAGCTTCATCTCATTATTTTACTATGAGTATTGACTTTGGCCTAGAGTCATGTATAGATAAAATGGTGCAAGGGCTTGTCCTAAGTGATTACTCAGAATTACAAATCATTTCACGTGTAACTGAATACTGCAGTCTAGCTGGCACCCTGCCCCTTGCTGCTCCCCCTCCCCTGTCTCTAATAGGAGCGCAAATCCAGCTTTGTCTGAAGAGGCAATTAATCTTATTCACTGAAAGCTGAATTTTAATTCGCCAGCATGTGGAGGACATATTTGCCTATCACACAGAATTAGTTTAACAGGAAATTTAGAAAAAAAAGAATTGAAGGTCTTAGCATTTGTGGACAGGAAAAATATCACAGAGCTACATCCTTTTATTAGCTGCCTATGTGCATCAATATACGTTTCTCTTTGTAATAACAACTCTATTAGAGTAAACTGGGTTTATTTTGTATTTGTAAGTGGCTGATTATGTTTTATTTTATGGAAGGAAGTCCACAAGATTTGTGTGTTTGGAGGAAAATGAACATAAGGTGAGAAAGATAAATTTTCGTTTTCTGGTGATTCTAAAAGGCTGTTATTTTTAAGGGCACAGTTTAGAGATGATAAGAAAAATAAAGGGACACATAAAAGTCCTGGACAGCCTCCATACATCCAAATCAAATCATATAGGATGGGAAGTGGTAAGGCAGGAAGCTACCAGCCCCGTGCCAGAACCAATCTGAAAGGCAAACTCTGTGTTCTGGTGCCTGTGCAGTATATTTTAACAATTTCCCTCTAAGCAGGACCTCAGCATTTTGTTTGTTTCACATGAAGATAAATGTAAAACCAAATAACACCAAAAGGAAAAAAAAAAAAAACTTCCCAAAACAGTTTCTTACGTCAAGAGTTCTGGACATGAACATGATCTAATGCATGCCATACTTATGTTGATATCAAATTCCCATTAGGTCAGAAAATCCATGCCCTCCTGTTCCATGCTTAAGCTGAACAGCTCTCCTCAAAGGCTACTACCTCTTCCCCAATGAAAGAACTCAATAATAAAAATTTTTAAAGAAGCAAAACCTAGTGCCTCTGATCTCATATCCCAAATACTAGCCAGAAGAGCCCAGATCTGAAGGACCTACTGCAGGAAAGTTACAAAGTTGATGGCGGCCGGGCGGTGGTGGCGCACGCCTTTAATCCCAGCACTCGGGAGGCAGAGGCAGGCGGATCTCTGTGAGTTCGAGACCAGCCTGGTCTACAAGAGCTAGTTCCAGGACAGGCACCAAAGCTACAGAGAAACCCTGCCTCGAAGTTGATGGCGTTCTGTAAGCCCTTCTCTAGCTATGATCCTGGCACCCTAGAAATAGCCCTCAGATATTCTCTCTTCCTTTGATTCTCTCACAAATGCACAAATGAATATGCATTAATGAGATGAGGAATGAAGGAACCATGGGACATTTCCAAGACTTGTCCTCATGTTCTGAGTCTTTTTACTGCTGGTGGGTGTGGCATGTGTGCGGGGAATCTGTCAGATTAACTCTGCCTAATGGTCACCAAATGTCATGGTGTAACCATTTAAACTAAAGCAGGTCTGTGGAGTCACAAAAGCTTGATTGCCCTGTCAAGTCATTTGCAGTGCTAACGTTGACAATTATTCTGAAGGGAAACAATTTAGAGATTCAAGATTTTCACGTTATTACTTGAAAACACTGCTTTATGTAGTGCTGGTCCCATAAACATAGATTTTCCTGCAGTCACTGTGTAAACTCTCTATTGACTATATAATGTTTAGAATTTAAATCGCATAGGATTGGAATTTGGAAGACACATATTTACGGACACACACTTGCAAACGCTCCTAGCCCTGATTAAACCAAGTCGTGTATACTGATAATAAACTCATTTATTTATGAACTTAATTTTTGTGAGCTCTGCCACTTTATGCACCACTTAAATATGTGTTAAAATTATGTTCATTATCTTCTAGTCAGATCTTCATCGCAGGAATTGACCCAGAGAAAAAAAGGTGAGAAATTAATGGAAAAGTAGAGCTTTATCTCTATTCTTCTGTTGCTTCTCTAAGTCCATGCAACATTCGACATCCATTCTTTGCAACATGAATGGAGGCAACATGAAGGATGAAGCACACACTTTCTGTTGGAGATGCTGGGTGCTTTTCCCTCAGGTGGGTAAAGAAGTCATACAGCAGCTGCTTTCAGAAGCATGGTTTATTTTTCCTGTAATGAAAGCAGCATCCTACCTTTTCTTCAACAGATTGGCTTCGACTCAACATTTTAATATGATAAAAAAAATGAGTGGACACATTTCCCAAGGACTCCCAGAGTCTGTCAGTGATTTGTTTTTCAAGGTGAAAGTTAAGATGCTGTGAATATGAGCTAAATTCACTGCAACTGGGACTCCATATGCTTGAGGGCTGCTTGGATCGGGCAGCTCCCGGAGTACCCAGTTCTTAAGGCAAGCAGAGACCGTCTTAGTTATGTTTCATATAATTTGCTTCACTGAGAAAATTCTATTTATATAAGCCTACTTTGTAATTATTTTTCCTGTACAAAATACAGGAAAAATGAACTTTAGGAAATGGAAGGCAGTAAAACGGAAAGCAGAAATCACAGTGAAGTGAAGGAAAGGGTCTTCTTAAGTCTTTTCTTTGTTGAGTTATTTATTAAAAATAAATTCTTCTCTCAGACAAAACAGCCTGACAGGAGTTTCACCTCTCTCCACTCCTTCCAGCCCCCCACATCCCTTCTCCACTAGATCCACTCCCTTTCTGGTTCCTCTTCAGCAAAGAACAGGCCTCCAAGAGATGACTGCCAAACACAACAAAACAAGATACAATAAGTCAAGGCAAAAACCCTCATATCCAAGCTAGACAAGGCAACCCAATAGAAGAATAAGAGTCCTTGGAGCAAAGGAAAGAGTCAGAGAGACACTGACACCCACTGTTAGGAGTCCCATAAAAACACCAAGCTAATGGTCTTAACACGTGGCCAGAGAACCTGGTGTAGACTCATAGAGCCCATGCTCACCGCTTCAGTCTCTGTGAGCCATATGAGTCCTACTTAGTGCACTCAGTGGGCCTCATTCTCTTGATATTTTCTGACTCCTACAACTTTCCTTGGCCCCTCCTTTGTGGGAGGAACCCAATGGAGACCTCCAGTTTAGACCCTTTCTGCACATCATATTTGGCTGTGGGTCTCTGCACCCAGTCCTATCTGTTGCCAAAGGAAACTTCTCTGATGATGACTGGGCAAGGCACCAGTCTATGAGTATAGAAAAATATCATTAGGAATTATTTCCTTATTTTGGTGGGGAGAAGAGGGGTGGTCATGGGTCTCTTGGCTATGCAATCTCTGGTGCCTGGCCATCCAGAAAGAGTGGGGCATGGACTTTCTTTCATGGTATAGGCATCAAGTTAAACCAAACAATGGTTGGCCAGTCTTTTTTTTATTTATTTATTTTGGTGATTTCTTTTTCTTTTTTTTTTTTCTTGATTTTTATTAAGCTCTACATTTTTCTCTGCTTCCTTCCCTGCCTCTTCCCTCCTCTTCAACCCTCTCCAGAGGTCCCATGCTCCCAATTTACTCAGGATATCTTGTCTTTTTCTATTTCCCATGTAGATTAGATCTATGAATGTCTTTCTTAGGGTCCTCATTGTTGTCTAGGTTCTCTGGGATTGTGATTTGTGGGCTGGTTTTCTTTAGCCACTCTTACAAGGTCTGTGCCACCATTGCCCCAACATATCTTGCCAACAGTAGTTTGTAGGCAGAGGGTTTTGTGGCTGCATTGGTAATCGTATTTCTCATTATGCAGCCTTCGTTCTCCATAAAGATTACACAATGAAGACTAGACTCAGTGGTGAAGGCTTCATGCAGTCACCAGCATGACTTCTCTACAGTCAGTGAACTGTGTGGATGTCTAAGTTCTAAAAAAATCAAAAATCTGGACTCTTTTTCACAACATCACATGGTCCAACAACCTCTAGCCAGGTAGCTAAAGAAGTATAATTTAAAGCTAAAAGACAGGCATACATTTTCTACAGTAGACCAATCCGGATTCATAGCTATGGTCAGGCAATGTTTGTTAATGTGTTTCGAGAAACTCCATCAAGATTTGTGCTGCAACTCATCAAAGAAATAAAAATACCCCAATACTTTGATAATATTTGCTAAATTGTAAGTTTGTGGGTGAAGGCATCACAGATTGAAGCTGCAGTTGAAATGCATCCCTAGCATCTGAGCCAATTCCTTTTCCAAAGCTGTGACTCTCAATATACCAATCATCGCTCTCGGTCCCCAGGTTCATATTTCAATTCAGTAACACCAGAAGCAAAATTTGCTATTGTGTTTCTCTTATGGGTTGTTATTACAAAGGCAAATAATGGAGCATGGAGAAAAGATACGAAAAGAAAGAGCGGGAGATAAAGGGTCAGGGAATATGCTCAGTGTAGAACATGTGTTTGGAAGGAAACAAAGATAAACAAAAATAGACATGTTCTAGAAGGAAGTGCCTATGTAATTCTTCTCACATATACATGATAATTTAGAACATGGGAGCTGAATCAAGTGTACTCCCACCAAAAACAGCCAATGATAATTTAGACATACTAAGAATGATTTGCCACCCTGGGTGGATCCCAGAGCTTGTATATCACCTCTGCCATTGTGGTACTAATCTCAGGGATAAGAGCTCCTTTGCTTGTAGACTAGAGTCACAGAAGAACCAAATCATGTGGGAGTCAGGACTAGGAGAAGATTTCCTTTCCAGTGCTTCACCCACACCCTCCATGAGCAAAGATTGGTCTCCAGCCATCCAGCCAAGAAGACACGATCCAGTGTCAACGCAGGCACTATCAGCAGCATTTGAGACAAAAGCCAGTTAATGTAACTTCAAACCATTGGCTTGTCTGCTGAGTTACAGCTCCTTGATAAGAAGCTTTTGAGACTCCGATCACATGAGTGCCACCATTTTTGTATGAAAAGTAATCATTTCAGGGACTGGAGAGTGGCCAACTGTGAAGAGCACTTGCTGCTCTCAGGGAGGACCCAAGTTTGATTCTAGCACCCACATTAGGAAGATTGCAACTGCCTGTTACCGCAGCTCCAGGGAATCTTACACACTCCCAGGATTCCACCAACACCTGTGTTCACATGTGTACACACCCACATGCAGAGATGCATAACTTAAGATACATTTTAAATAAAAGCATTTTCTGCAAAAATTTAGCTGGATAATTTGTGAAGTTGTGTTCTAGACATTGAGAGCAATGGGAGGTTCTTTCAGTTCATGGAAATATTACAAGTTAGTTTGCACTTTCAATATACTTAGAAAACTGTGTGTGTGTGTCCATAATGTGTATGCACTTTGGCAGTGAGAAAACGAGAATTAAGTAGAAATTTTAATTTTCTTTTAAAAGTAAGTAGTTTTATGCTGATGTTTAAAAAACAGAGTGTCCAAAATCTTAATATCACAAAATGTACTAGAGTCAAAATGATATAGGGATATTTACTATGTTCAGGAAAATTCCCATGAGGCTCTCATATCCTAGAGTGTGTGTGTTTAGTCTGTTTCCTTTTCGGTTCCTTTGGGCAGTAAGTGGAGAGTAAGTAAAGATTCATTTATCTACTGAGAAAATAGCTGTCAAAACCCAAATGATCCATAGACTGGGCCTGTTGCTGGAAGCGGGCTGAGAAGCAGTAATCAGGAATGTAAATAAGAGGATAGGGGAACTCTTGGGTCATTGTTCTGAAATCTAACTGGAAATGCATACAATGTTCTAAGGTCAATTGTTGAAGTTCCAGGAGCCGTCACTGAATGCTTATAGGTAGGATACCATCATTTTTATACCTTGTCCAAACTTAGAAGATCTTCAAGCAATGTGACTTCATTCCAGTGACTGCCGTCTCCCTTCTCAGGTAAACACTGTGGTTACTGAGAGTCATCAGGCTCCCAGAGACAAATGGGAACCTACCCCTTGACTAAAGACAGGCAAATCCTGCTACATTATCTAAACAGAACTATATTTCTTTTTAAAGGGGCTTAACTTTAAATATTTCTACATGATAAATGTCTGTCTTCTAATGGGATCTTTAAAACCAGTTTGTCTGACCCAGTTTTAAAATAAGCGATACCCAAATGTATACAATCTACACAAACATCCCACAGAACGTGACATGTACCCTCAAACAAACCTAGGGGAGACACTCCATTTACTCTAGTGATATTTCTGAAGTAAGCAGATTGTTTTCTAAGGTGACCATTTCAAATACTTCTGTCTAGTTGTTTCCAAGCGATTGACTTAACCTAAACTCCAGATGGCCCCTCATCTATTAGACTTTTCTCCTTCATATTGGGACTGGACCAAGGATGAATTGATAGCAACTGAGATAAAAATTTTGTTGCTAAAAATTTGAAGACATGAACTATGGAAAGAGAGCTTATCTATTTCGCCATTATTTACAGCATCTTAAAATGAAAGGGAGAGGGCGGATGGGGAATAATAGAAGAATTGGAGGAGGAAAAGAGGAAGGCATTCAAAGACAATTCTGAGAATACATGCCTTTCCACACATTTCAGTGGGTTATTGTAAATGTTATAAAGGTAACTGCGAAATGATAGAAATTTAACTGTGCACACATCTAAGGATTGTATGTGCTTTTTATTTCATGTGTACTCCTTCGTACATCTGGTATCGTGTATTATTGTGCTACTGAAAACAGTCTGATAACTATGGACTTAATGAGGTTTGTCCTAAGGAACCCAAACAAAGAAGTGCACCATTCTCAACTCTACTGCTATTTCATGGCTTTCTAAGTCTATTCAAACTGTTATAATGAAATACCATGAATAAAGTAGTTCACAAGAAACGTAAATTTTCTTGGTATACAGGTGGAGAGATATAGGATTCAAACAATAGCCAACCCAGTGTTTGGAGAGGACGTCCCTTCTGGTTCATACAGCATAGTCTTAGTGCAGTGGTTCCTAAGGCTGTGACCCTTTAATACGGTTCCTCATCTTATGGTGAGCCAGACCATAAAATTATTTTCATAATATCAAATCTGTAATTTTGCTACTATTATTAATTGTACTATAAATATTTTTTGAAATAGAAGTTTGTCAAAAGGGACATGACACCCAGGTTGAGAACCACCGTCTGTCCTAGCAGGTTAGCAACTTGCTACTCAGAACTTGATGGTCTTCAATCATAGCTTCTGACAGTTTTCCAGACTCTGTCAGCTGATTACACGTGTCTTCTGCCACACCTAGATAGCTAGGATTTTTAAAACAATGACATTTTTAAAATTCAGTGTTTGCATAGCATGTCAATAACTTGAGTGTGGACCATCATTTATGTGTCATGAAGATGTCTAATCCTAGCAACGATATATATTAATTACATATAGAAGTGGAAATCTAAAATATATTTAAAACAATGTTTAAAACCACAAAAGTGTTCTTGACAAAAGATTTTTAAAAATGATTAGCAAGATAAAAGCACCCTAATTTAATACCTACTGCTAACTTGCTTTTCCTGTATGTTTTTCCTTAAAATGTAGTCAAACGCAATTTCAGTCATGAGTATATTTTGTTTGTGTGGATGAGGAAAAGCATGGGTTACACAGTGTACATTTTGTTTTAAAGTACAGCTTATTTTGAATATTTTATATTCTATCTTGAGAAGGAAAGCTTATATTTTACAACAATTACTAGTTTTTAAGAATATTTACAAAGGTTGAGTTCTTATTAAGAAACTGGTCTCTTTCATATGTGAGGAATTCAAACAGAGCATACCCGTGTTGATTGATGGCAATATTAATTATTCCATAAGCATGTGTTGAATAAATTGTTTAAACTATGATAAAAAAAAATGACCAAAGGCTCAACCCAAATGAAGAATTGTCTACTTGATAAAAAGAACATAAGCTTCCATGTGAGCGGCTCTTCCTCGATTATACAACCAAACTCATACTTTTCTATTGACATGGCACTAGACAATTTGAAAGCATGTTTCTTTTCTAACATGGCCTTCCAGGTCAGTCAGTCTCACCTGGCCGGGTTAGAGCTCGAGGTAAGGAAAATCTGAAGACTTTCTCTTTGTTAGTTTCATGTTTGAAATAAACACCCCGAGCCTTTAAAAAATGTTATGATTTTCTCTTAAAACTCACTAATATCATAACTGCACTAATAAAAGCATAATGTATATTATTAGGTCTGAACTCTTGACTGCGGGTATATGTGCATTTTAGAGATGGCCCCTGCACTAATGTCATGAATGACCATTTTATAGATAGATAATGTTCTTAATCCATAATTCTTTATTGCTGACGGTTATTGCATTAGATGATGACCCGCAGCTATTAAGAGTCAGTTTTTAATATCACAACCATTTAGAAAGGTTAATGGACTCGGTTTTGCCATGTCACCTTTGGACGCTCCAGGTTGGGAGGTTATATTTGTGCTCCAAACTGCCAGAAAAATATCTACTTATTTCTTTGCACTCTGCACTTTTAGTCCTGTCATTGTGTTCGGTAACTGTGGGTTTGCAACTAAACGGAGAGCAACTGCTTGTGACACATAACACATTTCCAGGGCAGTAATACTCTTTTTAAATACATATTCTATATTCGGCCATTATTTTCCATTTCGACATAAGGGCTGAAATTTAAATTGATGTAATCTAAATCATTTGAGGGATAATCATTTGACTGTTCAAAAAGAAAAGACCCGTACTACAAGCCGCAGTTTGTTGGCAAGTTTTTAAGTTCTGCATGGTCATTGTGGAAAGTCATGGATCCCTTATGGAGACCTGTCCACTGTTTCAGAATCTCCCACAGGATAAACCACGTTCTCCGTAGGTTCAGTTAACTCCTCTGAAGAAGTCTAATCAGGGTTCCATGGGAGTCATTTGTCGTTCATTTGATGACCTTTATGCATTATTCTTCCTAATATAGCTTTTATTCCCATTAATTTCACTCATTATTTGTGACCCAGATTTGAAAGAAAAGAATTTTAGTCCCTTCCTTCCCATTCCAAAAGCTGCAAGTGATTGTGCACAAAGCCTCAATAATGGTCCATAGTGAATTGCACTTCCTTTTCTCTTTGTTGTCATGGATCCTCTGAGAACTGAGTGTGGTACAGCCTCCAAGGCTTATAGTTAATGGGATGCCACCAAGCATAATGCAAGCAGAAGCTTGATTCTGTACCAGGGTTGCCATCACTTACTTGGAACTTTCAGAATGCAGGTACCGGGTGACATGCCTAGCCTCTGCGACAGAGTAGAGACCTTGTTTGTGTGACTTCCTTAAAAAACAACATCCAAGCATAGGCAGGAAGCCAGACTCACCAGTCCCCTGCTGAACTAGCTGTTATCAAATTCTCATTGGCTCAAGGCCCTAGGTTCTATCACATACCACCACCACCACCAAAATAAATTAGATTTTGGAGGTTAACAAAATACCTGTTCCTGGAATCTTGGTGATTGGCTGTTAACTCACCAGTGACATTTTGCGTGAATTATCCTAATACGACACAGCGTATCTGCTTTCAGTCATAGACCTGGCCAATAATACTTTACAAATGTTTCCATTTTTACCATGTGTAGGTCTGAAATTCACACCTCCCTGTCACTGTGTGGCATCAGTCGGGCCTAGCCTTCTGTCAGAGGGTTGCTGAATGGTGGCATGTAAGAATGACATGGGTTCTCAAAGACGATCGTTTCACAACATCACTGAGAGACAAGTTCCTTTATGCTAAGATGACGCTCACTCAAAGAGTGTTTGGTAATTTATGCTAAATAAAGCAGCTTCTGAAGGTTGGAAATCAGCTCTTCTTGATAGAACAAAGAAATCTAGAGATTCTGATAGAGTATAGCCACCTCTACAGTAAAAGAAAAAGAAAGGCATTCAATCACCAAAGATGAGGACCCCTGTGATGACACAGAAGAGGGATATGAAATTTAAAGTCCACGGGAAACAGGAGTGGTGAAGGTTAAGTCATATTTCCTCTTTCTTCTCAGGATCGCTCCACGAAAACCATCACAATCTATCCTAAGACTGTAAATTTGGTATTTTGTACATTAGAAGGTACATTCAACTGACAATACTAGGAAATCCATTTTTACAACTTAACAATTTCTGTCAACATTTAAAAAATGTTTTGGGTATCCATTTCTTGGGAGACCCATAAAGCTGGCTTCTCAAGGCAGTCCTGGTTTCCGCTGGTTATTCATCCCCTGACTATTTCTCTCTTCCATTTCAAAGAAAGCTGCTGGCCATTTTCTCATCCTGTTTGCCTTGGTCTGGGATGCTAGGTGATTCAATATAATTAGGTGAGATTTTTTTATAGGCCCTCACAGGCTAACAAAGTAATAAATGTGGCAGTTCAAATAATGACAATCATAGTAGGTCAAGCAAGAAAAAGGAAACAAGAATCATGGGCTGGAATCGACGATTTTAAAGATATTGGTGCTGGTTTCCTTCGTGTTTGTTCTCAGATTTCTTATGGGATTTTTCTCTATTATGTTTATGTGGGAATAGTATCACTGTTTTGCTTGTTCCTGATTCTTTAATTCTAGTATTCAGTGTACTGATTAGAGAGAGAGAAAGAGAGAGAGAGAGACTCACATGCCGCTGTAAAATGAATCTTTGTCCTTGAGATTATATTTATTCTAGATCCTTCTCTAAAGAGGCTTCTGAGGCACACATTTCTTTGACATGTCTTTTCTCTCTTGTTTCTAAAATTAATAAATATTTCTTGTGGAAAGTTACAGAAAATGCAGCAAAATATGAAAGAAAAAGATTTCAATTTTCCATTAACTTACCCTAGGAGAAAGTCCCTAC
Organism: Chionomys nivalis; assembly: GCF_950005125.1. Lineage (NCBI taxonomy): Eukaryota > Metazoa > Chordata > Mammalia > Rodentia > Cricetidae > Chionomys > Chionomys nivalis. The sequence goes on along the minus strand of NC_080094.1, from coordinate 59,621,427 downwards.
TGTTATCCTTTTGTCTTTTATCTATGACAAAATAGGCAAATTCATGTGATATCTATACAACTGAAATCATGCATTTTTAAATGAGCAATATGAAAATGTAACCAGGTACATATGGGTTTATCACATTTCTAGTAATAAAATTTTCAGTATAATGATTTTAAAGTTAAATCATAACAAAAACCTTCAATAGTTATAGAATACTGAGTGCACAAATACCCCTTAGATATGAAGAGATCTGTTTGGCTAAGAGCTTGTGAGAACATTTCACTAATAGCCACACAAGGAGCTGCATGACTAAAGTCCTATAACCCAGGTTTTTTTTTTTGTTGTTGTTGTTGTTTGTTTGTTTTGTATTCATTTATTTTTTTTTCCAGTGACGTTTTGGTGAGAGAAGTCTTTCCCATCAGCCACCCGTTGTGTATCTCAGTTTGTACCTCTTCGTGATCTGTGTAAACAAAGAAAAAACGCACACATTTTTCCCTTTCTTTTTCATTTCTAAACCTCAGCTCTATTCAGGATTTTCCCATCAGCACCCAGAAATGTGGAATCTAAAAGCTAACAAGTCGTGGATCCCAGCATGCTGTGTCTTTCTTTTTCTTTCCCACCCACTGCTCACTCCTTTGTTTGTACAATATTCTTTTATTCTGAGCAATATAACATTTGGGTTCTTGTAATAAATGCCTTCATGTGAAGCAGTTCTGCTAAGAGAATGTTATTAGACTGTGCTCCCAGGCAGCACACCTCCGCACGATCAATACCAAGCCAGGCCTCAGCTCATTCCCTTTTTGCTTAAATTCCCTGCAAATGTGCAAGAGAAGCAGCAGAGGGTGTCATCAATCACAGGCCACTGTGACATATGCTGAAACCTGACCAGGGCCGAGATGTTTTAATAAGGCATCCATTAAAACCCTCAAATAAATTGCAATTTGAAATCAGAACATAATACCAGCCAAGTTTTCCTCATCCATCTTGTGGCATGTCATGTAATGTAATTGTGTTGTTAATTTATCCAAGAACTTTCTTAGTACAGTGTTTCATTGGCACTGCTTAATTTCCCTGTAGACTATTTGTGTGTCTGTCTGTGTGTGCACGCACATGTGAGAGACAGAAAAGCGGAAGGAGAAAGGAATGAGATGGAGAGTCTGTAATTATTTCCTGTGTGTTTATGTCTGTTTCTGTGTCTGTTGGTCCCTTGGAGGGAATAGTCCCAATTCTACTTGCCATGGTATTAGGCATTAGGTGAATGCTAGCCAGGAATTTGAAATGTTTGACATTTTGTCAATGGTCCCTAAGCACCCCAACGCTGCCTGGCTAGCTCTGGCCTACAGCAGGACCACACCCTTCCCTATGTAACTTGCCATCAGCATGAACTCCTCCAGAGGGCATCATTCCAAGTGCCTGTGGATCCTATCAATAAATATTGACAAAGTGTACAAAGACCACTTAAGATAATCGCACTATAACACTCATAGAAAAGGATACTACTAGCTGTGGGTCCCCCAGCTTTTGTCATATGTGAAAAAGTTTTGGCAATGGTAAGAAAAGTAAGCTATAAATCAATACAAGAGAATACGAAAAATATGTCTTTGGAATAAATGTCAGTGATTAACTTGAACACACACACACACACAGGAAAGACACAGGGAGGTGAGAGCTCATGTAGATTTCTTTGTCTCTGCAGCATAAATCTAAAAGGTAATGCAATTCTTTGTGTAGGGCTGCCTAAGCCGATTCCATGCCTTTGCTTGTTCTTCTGGGTACCCTTACCTAATCTACCCTCTCTTCTTCTGTATGAGAAGGCACTGGAAGGCAGAGGGTAGATCCACCCCAAACGGACCATCTGTATTCAGGGTAACTGTGATGCCGATCAAATGTTGATTGAAACCTGTCAGGCGCCCTTTGTGCCTACTCACGTAGTTGCTATTTTATTACCAAGTACAAAAGAGTTGTCTGAGATATAGCAAAGAAATGAAGGCAATTAAATTTAAAGTATAACAGTTAACAAATTAGTATCCATCTCCCCCCCCCTCCCCGTTACTGGTCCTTATGTGTGAGCTGGTGGAAAGAACATCATATACTACCTGCACACAAACCTGCCCACTCCAGCCTCTTACTTAACACTATGCAAACAATTAGGCGAGAGCCGGGTATGAGAGGTGCCAGGGAGTCAAATTAGTTTCTTCTCTCTGCTAATGGATGGCCTTTGTGGCTTGGTTCAGGTGCTGAGATTCACTTAATCTGAAAGGCAGGGAAGGAGGGGAAACCCCTAAAATAATTTTATCTCCCTACAGAGAAGACGTCTGGCTACCACCTGCCCAATAAATGTCAATTGTGTTATTGTTTTAAAACATAAGGAGCCCGGTTCTGAGGCACTGAAAGCAAGGTTGAGAGTTACAGGAAGAAGGGGGAGTGGAGTCGCTTCAGAATAGAGGGCGAGTCAGAACTGAATGGGATCCGTTGACAATTACACCAGAGAGCAGGCTGCTCTCTCTCTCTCAGAAGCTCTGCGAGCACCTCTGCGAGCATTTCTGAGAGGTACTGACGCCTCATCCAGCTTTCAGCTGCCTTGTGATACTCGGGAGAAATCATGTTTGGTTCCCTGTAGTTGAAAATATTTTGAGGTTTTGCTGAAATTTGTTTGGAACCGAGAATGTCGCACCCGAAGCAACATTCGAGGGCTCAGAACCAAAAGGAACTGGATGGAGCACACAACAATGCTGCCTCTCCGGCTCCACGTGAGCCTGGGCTGCCAACTGTCACAGACTTCTCCCGGGAGCCCAGCTCAGGCTTCCTGGCAGTCCACTGTAAGCATTGCTTCACAAGCATCCTGGGCAGTTTCGTCATTTTACTGTCGGCCTTACCTCTCTTGATTTCCTTGTCCAGAATCGCAGTCATTTGAAGAACAGCATCCCTATTATTCGATATGCTTTCTTTGCCTTCAGTTGCAGCTTAAAATGAATTCTTCCTTGCATTGATATTTAACCACTATTCTCGAAATGCATGGAAGGAGTAGAACATTAAAGACGTGGGACATGGACCTTTAATTCCTCTTGGGTATTACAAGGGCAAGAATGAAATGTCAGTTCCCAAGGTGATTACACCGTGAACGTTGCCAAGAATGGAATAATTGTGTCCTACCTAGGGCGTGAGAAATGTATACATGGAGAGATAAAAGCCGTATGGGAACAGACAGTATAGGGTAAGCACATGTACAGCACAAAAGAATTCAATTGGCTAGATGACACAGGTCTCTGGCCTTTGTGGAAATCAATGAATTGCTGTTGAGGTGTCTTTTGAAGCAAGGGAATTTGAGAGCATAAAGGCTTGACTCTCTTACCCACTGAGGCTTGTTCAAGTTAACCTTGGGATACTTTTTAGGAATCTGATTTGTTTTCCATTTCGATTTCCTTGTTTCTCGCAGCTTCCTGATTTACAAGTCTGCATCTTCCCCTGCCTTTAGCTAAGCGTGCCATCATTTAGCCACCCTCTTGGCAATTAAATTCAGCTGGGCTCTTCCGTTATCTTCAATCTGCATCTCCCTGTTTCTAAGCTAACGGGTGCAGTTGTGTTGGACATGTTGTGAATGACCTTTCCCAGAAGCTAAGATACCTGCGTCTGAATTCAGGGAGAGGTTTCATGTTTGCAAAAAATTTCCTAACACTTTCTCCTGAATTCAAAGTCGGATCCATAAAAATCTTCCAGCAGAGCCATTCTAATTTCAGAAGCCTGGTGAGATGAAGCCATGTGTTATGTTATAAACACCCCAACAAAAGAACTTGGATCGTACCATGCTCTGTTTTTCCCCCAATGTAATTTATAAATGTTGTTGATTCTGCTTCACCATTCAGAGACTCCTGCATGTGTTGCTTTTCCAAATTCTCTACTTTAAATTCCTTAGAGACCTGTAAGTTCTGGTTTTATTAAAGAAATAGGTTACCCTCATTCCCACATACCCCCCACATACTCCCCACCCTTCCAAAAACATTCCCCATGCAAAAGAACTAATAAACCAAGTCAGCCGCACTCAATGATATTGTCAAGAAAACCCCAGGAGAAAACCATTTAAATTTCATGGCATAAATCTCAGCCCTTGGCCAACCTTCTCTTGGGTAAGTGGGAAGCACAATTCTCATGCTAATTCTTCACTGAGCCCCTGAGTTTTATGAAAGCTACATTTTATCTGTTTGGTTATCAGCAGTCACCGTGTAACTGGAAGTGGACTCTATTAGCACCATGTACATTTTATTACGGCAGTCACGGTTCTTGGTTGACCCCTTTTCAGGTCCTATACAAAGGAAATGAAAATGTTTTATATTTAATACAGCAGCATATAACAAGAGGCTTAGTTATTACATAGCGAGCTGCAGTTTTATTCTTTTGTTTCAGCTATTACTCTGAAGTTGAAATTTCCTAGCACTCTTTTTTAATTGCTTGCTTTAGAGATGGCGGTGAATAAGTGGGAATGTTGCTCCTGTGACTCCTACCAACTTATCCTATCAAACACCAGCTTTTAAGGTGATATCTCAGCTTCTTAGAGACAATTTTGAAAACCAAAAATCAGCCAGGCAGTGAATGTAGATTGAAGGTATGGCAATTTCAAACTTCTTCTCAGGTCCTCTGATATAATACCTGCTGGCATGATGACTTCATGTGTGCCAGGCTTAGGTACTGAGCTTGCCATGTGTGTTCTTTTGTTTTGTCACTGCAGTAGCAGAAGTTACAAAGCAAGTGGGTATTCTTCACAGTGTTCACTTTGAGGCCTGATATGGTCCTCTAATTGTCCACTATTTCCTTGTAAAGAGACAGATAATGTAATCATTACTGGGACCTAGGACTGCCTGACCCAGGAGCCTGCTCATCTTCCTTTTGACATTTCTAGCTTTATAGTAAGAGTGATATATTCTCTGTTAACTTTTGAAAGAATTACTTCTGCTGCTTCTTTATTTTAAATTGTGATCCTGTTTTCTGTAGTCAGAGGCTGCTTATTAATTTCCTGGCCACCCAGACCCAAAATAATCACACAGAAATTGTATTAATTGCAATACTGTTTGGCCAATAGCTTAAGCGTATTGCTGGCTAGCTCTTATGTCTTAAATTAACCCATCTTTATTATTTTATATTTTATCAAAAGGCTCATGGTTTACTGATACTGATGCACAGGCATCTTTCTCCTCTGGCAGCTACATGGCATCTCTCTGGCTCAGTCTTCTTTTCTCTTCTATCTGCTCAGAATTCCCACCTTGCTCTATTCTACTAAGCCACTGACCAAAACAGCTTTATTCATTGACCAATAAATGCAACACATATACAGAAGAAATTTCCACACCATTTCTCCCTTTCTGTTCAAATAAAAAGGAAGGTTTTAACTTTAACATAGTAAAATTAAATATAAAAAAAAAGGTATTAAGCAAGAATTACAGTTACAATATTTATATTTACTTTATCCATTATTCTAACTAAGGAAACTATAATTATAACTATTTTTAACTCTATCAAAGACCACTAGAAGGATATAATATTACATAAGTAAACAGGAAGTGCATTGTAAACAACTTTTAAAACTCTAGAATTGACAGAGACATCTTTCTGGCTGGACAGTCACCCAAAGTTATTCTGTAACATTGTGAGATCCATCTTTAGCTACAAACCCACAGTACTGAACAAACTTTTCATGAAGCAGAAATTGCAATGACAGTTCTGCCTATATTGGCAATTTGTCAGTCACTTTCTTCTGTGTCCTGCAGAATGTCTGGCAGTCTCTTTCATGAAGCAGGAACCCTGAAGGACCCTCTCACCTTTAGACAAGTTTAGTAGTCATTTTTCTGTGGGTCCTACATGTCCAGTTTTGTACAGCATCCCATCAAGCAGTCCAGGTAAGAGCATTTCTTGCCCAAATGGCTAACCAACTTCATAAGGAGCCTCTTTGATGCCCATCTTCCTCTTGAAGTAGATTAGTGCTGCCTGGAGAAGATGTGTCTCATTGTCGTGAAAAGTCCTAAGTTCTTTAAACATTTTAAATGCCATATTCTGTAAGTCTTTGAAAGTGTTGAAGATTATCTATCTAACTTAAATAGATCTCTATATATCTAGAAAACCTAACTAACATGACTACAAAGCTTGAATATTATAGATTACTATCTATTAGTCTGTATTTCTTAATTATACATTACATTTCTGAAGTTAGCGAGCCGTTTCATTAAGTCTCTGTCTCCCCTGCTCTGTACCCATTGGCACAGAGTCCTTAATTGGACTCTGCAGAAGGATTGTGTTTTCCCTGCTGCATATTATAACATTTTAAAATGCGGATGACTTAAATGCTTGTCTTCCCACAGGTGTTGACCAACCTATAGAAAGACTCTGCCACTTCTTCCCTCCCAGTGATAAGTCCTGTGCTTACTACAAACTGAATTCTTTCCATGTTAATTTGTCCAGTTATGTTGCATAATTACTAGATTCTCTTTCATGGAGCCAGCAAATTAATTGCTATAAACTTCAGTTAACAAATTGAGAGTTTGAGATATTCACTGTAAAAAAAAAAGTGTGTGTATATGTGTGGGGGGAACCTAACAGATTACTTTGCAAAAAGATAGATAACAATGAATTTAAATTGTAGAAGTCAGAGAAATAGATGTGCATGTAAAACCCTACAGGAGCAGGGAGAATCACCCAATTTATTTCCCCTAGTGAAGTCAGGAAGGGTGGTGAAGAGAGCAGGGAATTCATCTGTATACAGCAAAGGTGTCCTCTGCTTTGGGAAACAGCATGAACACAGAGGTGGGAGAGCATAAACATTTAGGAGACTGGTTGGGGGCATAGATATAGGTGGTGAGACCAAAATGGAAGCCTGGGCTGAACTCTCCATCTTATCTACCCAATGCTAAGAAGTTCAGGTTCTATCCTATGCACATTATAAATTTCCTCAAGTCATCAGTTTCAACCACAATATATTCACGACTGTCTTGTGTAAGTTTTCTCAATAAATGAGGAAACACTGTATTGTCTTGTTTTTTCTGGGCCAGGAGTTTAATTTTCATGTGAGACATTTGAGTCATTTGCCTTCTTCCTGGATTGAAAGACAAACCTTCCAGAATAATGATCATAACTATGACTTGCATCTGTATAGTGTTTTATACCTTCCAAAGCAAATAGTTTCCAAGAAAAAAGATAAGTGATTTAATTTGATCCTCGCCACAGCTTTGTGAAATAGATAGTGAAGTGTTGTACTTACAAAGGAAAAATACAGAAACATTAATTTATTTTTTGATTTCATACAGCAGCAAGACCACTAGCTATGCACCATTTCCTGCCTCTTGTTTATATTCATCTACTTACAGAATTGCTGTATGTAAGACACACACACACACACACACACACACACACACCTCTAAATCTCTTAGCAGATAATCTGAGACTCTTACAGAAAAGAGGAAGCCCACATTTGTTAGAACACACCCGTGAGGCCTCCCGCAAAATGGGTATGAGCTTTTTAGTAGCGAGTACCCTGCAGACACAAGAAACAGTTTACAAATTCTTTTCTGTGTACTAGGTTCTGACTGACAGATCCTGTTTGCACATTTCAAAGGTATGCTGTTTCAGGATAGAGTTTTGGCTTCAGTGAATTTGTTTGTATGCTAGAGACATTTGATAACCACAAAGGATTAATATCTAACAAAACTAGATATCATACCAAATAATTAAAAGTATTATTGAGGTTGATGGCTTTATAATGTATGATAATGTATGATGTTAATCCTTTCTTGAATGTCCTTAAGCCATCTTCATTATTATACACAGCTCACTCTCACTAATGAAATGACAAGATATCTGGTATTTGAGTACCCTGCTGCAGTCTTATAGATTAATATAACTTATATATAATAGAAGTACCATAGGTTTAAGCCACACAAACATAGTCATCATGTGAATGGGGATATCTGGGCTTCTCCCTTCAATATGTATGAAAGAGAGAAGGCAAGAGAGAGAGAGAGAGAGAGAGAGAGAGAGACAGAGAGACAGAGAGACAGAGAGACAGAGAGACAGAGAGACAGAGAAAGCTTATGTCCATGAGTGCAGTGCCTGCAGAGGCCAGAAGAAGACTTCGGATCTCTTGAAGCTGGAATTACAGGTAGTGAGTTTCCCAACATGACTAATGGAACCAAACTTAACTCCCCTACAAAAGCAGCAAGAACTCTTAACTACAGATCCAGTGCTCCAGATCCAATACCTATGCTTCTTAACAAGAATGGATAACGCCTAACAGATGAGATCATTTCTATGCTTGAGATAGTGATAAAGTTTGTGTAGCATCTAGACTGGGATCAGGAGCCTGTAAGATTCAGTAAACTACCTCTATAGTTATGGACAAAATTAAGGCTGTTTTCATTGTCAGAACTTAGCTGCTAAGAAACTGTCAAGAAATCCTTGAAATTGGAAGCTGTAGCACACACTAGCATCAATCAGAGCAGAGTAGTTCTTTGGGTCCTTTCTATCATGCCGTCTTCTTCTGCCCTCTCACTGTGTCCGTCAGCTCTATTCTCTCACAGTTTATTGAAGTTATAAAATACTTATAGTTTACAATATTGAGATATAGTCCCCAGGGGTCAAAAGAACATTTCGGAGTGATTAAAGCAATCAAAGCTTTGTTAGTGAGACATTAGACACAAAATGCATAATGGAGACTGAGACTCCTCCTGCTATCTCTGATGTCATACTGAGGCATGAGGATTTTCTGTCGACTTAGATATGAGGACACATCTTTTCCTTTCTTAAGAACGCACCTGTAGAGACAGTCTAATAAACTTTTCACGAGATGCATGCCCTTGGTGTGTGCATTTCATCATGTAGGTGGCAGCAATAGATATAAGAATCAGTGTCTTGGTCTTTTAACTCCCTCATGCCCTTTCCTATGCAAGGGTTCCAAGGCTAATGTTCTATGCTAGCTCTTCACCTCTCTTGTCCATGCTGACAGTGTAAAAAGCTCCTTCGTGTCAGAAAATGGAATAATTTTTAATATTGTTGTCTGGCATGCCTCTTGTTACCAAAGTGCCACAAATACCTTTCTCATTCACTGATCTCTGTTAAAAATGAAGTTACTGAGGAGGGTCGTTCAGCTCATGATAGATTTGAATACAGCTTTCTTAGTAAACTGTGTGGGGGAGATTTGAGATTTCCAAAAACAATCTCGATCTTTTTATTAACTTTTCTCTTTGAATGAGTCATTCCATTTGGAGAACCTTCTACCAGCAAAGCAAAACATTGACCTATCCTATGAGCAAAGGAGAGACCAGAGATTCTAACTTATGTTTGTCTCAAGCTGGCATGCCTGGTATGCCACTTGAATATGTAACTCATGTTGGTGATGATTGGAATTTATAAATACAATGCCACAGAAAAATATGTAATATTTATCATCAGGTTGTTTATCAATGGTTCAGCTTGCTTTGATTGATTAGTCCATCAAAAGTTACTTTGACGCACAGGTTAAATGGTGGACATTTTAGAAAATGAAATGAATCAAATCTATAGATGCAAATATTTTTGTTGTTATTGATTCCTTTGGTTTGTTTCAGTATGTTTAATTTGGAGCATGGTCTTTCTATGTGGATCAGGTTGGCCTCAACTCTGTTTTGTAGCCCAGTTTAGTATCCACCTTGTTATGCTCTTTCCCTCACCCTCCTAAGAACTGGGATTATGGGTGTGAACCACTGTACCCAGCTGAGCAATTTTAACAAAACATATTCAAAGCATGTGATGATTGGAAACAATTGTTTTTTTAAAATATATTAACAAAGACGTTTGAAACTGGCAACATTTTATTTTCCAAACTCTAGTTTAAGTGATCCAAAGCTAAATAATGTCCTTCGAAGAAAGTGCACAGCAAGAATAATTACCACCTATTTGCGAGGTCTTGGGAGCCTTCCCAGGAACTGTGGCCATGAATGACTGTAATGACTGGTAGCAAAGCCTTTCACGTGGCAGACTGTCTATCATTCTTTGCTCTCAATAAAGTTGAAGGAGCACTTAGTCAACTTGTTAGATACAGGGCTCTAAAAATATTTTTTGATGATGAATCACACTATGATATTTTGGCATAGAACTACAGCATGAAGAATTGAATGCCAGTTCTCTGATGAAATTCCTTGCCTGTCTAACAACCTATTTGTATAAATAAGGTTTTCCCATTCCTGTATCTATAAGTGAGACAATGATTAGAATTGGTGCTGATCTCTATTTCATCCTGGCATTAAAACTTATGTACAAATACATATTATATACAGTAATTGAAAATGAAGCAGACACATCCATCCTTTTAAGAAATGTGTGTATAATGAAATAGTAAAATTTGTTATATTTGATAGTTATAGTAGTATGCAACTCAGTCCAACTGTTTAATCATTTATTTACTGATATAAACAATGTGTAGAGTAGGAAATAAATCTGAAATGATATTTTAACTATAGAGCTTTATGGCAAAATATTAAATAATATTTTAATACACATTCTTGTTATATAGAGATAATATAAAACAATAAATAAAAGAATATATAGGATGAACATATAAAGTCAGTAGGAAAAGTCAACATACAGTTCAAGAAGAGAAAGGAAATCTATGAAGCTCCCAACTTTTGGAGACTGTTTGTTTGGGCTACCTCACATCCCGTGAAACCTAAAGGAGGTTTTACAGCATATCACATATGTGTGCACGCACACACACACAAACATACACACACAAACAAACATTTGAAAAAATAGCAATACAACCAGACACAGCCATTCCAGGTCTAAGAAGAGAGGAGATGGGGAGGAAACAGAAATGCCAGACAGGGAAAGAGAGAAAGAGCCCTGTGAAGCTGAAAATCATCTTCACTGAGTGAGGGTCTTCAGCAACAGTCAGATCTGCACCTAACATCTGCTGAAAGCCTTCTGCTGTGAGAGAGTGCAATAAATACACACCCGAAGAACCAGATTCATCACAGTATCTTAGATAGACTAAAGTTAAACCAAAAGCAAACCCCTTCCAGATGCGATTGTTTTTCATCAATACAGACCTTCTGAACACAGAAGCTCAGACCCAGAATGCTTGCTGCTTAGAAAAACTAACACATGTGTGTTCCTATGGAGATGCTGCCCTCTCTAGTGCCCTTATTTTTCTTTTCCAGTGGAGTCCAACAGACATGATTAATATAAAATTTAATGGGGATTTGGCCATTATCCAAATGTACACTAAGCAAAGGGAGTCGGGGACATGACAGTGTGCTGACTCCACAGAAAGTCCCTTTGTGCCCATTAAGAAGAGTTGAGTAAGGAGTTAAGGATGAGAAGCTAAATGCTATCCAGATGTATTAGAGAATCGATGCTCACGAATACAGATGCAGACAAACATGCTCATCTATAAAGATTTTAGAGATCACATTAAGGTACAGTCTTAACAAAAGGCGCTTAGGTGAAGCCAGTGACCTGATCTCATTGTAGACTGTTTTGAAAAACCCAATCACAGGCAACATTTTTGAGGTCCTCCCATCAAATGCTGTCCTAAATGTGTTACATTAGTTCAAGTGAGCCACACAGCAAACCTACACATGAGATTACCACTGGTCCCAGTTCAGGGGCGGAGGATCCCAAGCACAGAAAAGGTAAGCAACCTTTCAAAAGATCATCAGCCAATAGAAGGTAGAACTGAGGTTTGGGTTCTTTCTTTCTGATCCCATACCCCTGAACTTATGGAAACTCTGCTGTTAAAGACAAAGAAATGTATACTTGAAGGTAGATTTTGAAATGTGGCAAGGGCAGATGGAGGGGGGAGTTGGGGATAGTTTGGCCCTCTGCCTAGAATTAAACATTCGCTAATATTCTTTCTTCTGTTTCTAAGTAAACGGCTCTAACACACTTATTTTATTATCATTATTTCTATCTGACATGCTGTGTAAGAACATCATGATTTAAAATATCTTAATAACAACCCAAAGAAAAGAACTTAAAAGTGATGTTCGGAGAGAAAACAGATGGCAACCAAGTGCTAACTCTGAATTCTTATATTTTTGTGTGGCGAGAAGATGTAGTTGGTAAAAAGTTATGCTAATAAGCAAAATGTTCTTATATTGTTTTGAGCTTATTATTCAGAAACCCTTTCTGAGATCTTTAACGTGTTGAAATAGTAACCAAAAGTAGATTACATCAAAACAAACTCAATGTTTTCCTGAAGTTTATCTACTTTAAGCAGATTTGTGAGATTCACGGAGTTCAAAATTAAAAGTTACCCATATGATAGAACAGTTTCTTGTTGTGTAAGGTATCTTCTCTTAGCTAATATGGGCGGGGGAGTTGTTGATGTAAATGTAGAACCCATGCTGAAGTGGTTTTAATGATCCTGTAAATTCCCTGGGCCAAAGGTTAGCAGCTAGGGCACTTGAACCCAGGATCCTAGCTCTTGGGGAGGCTCTCAGATGGCCTTGAAGTGTTTCTGCAGTTTTCCCAATTTAACTATGGCTGAAGCTTTAGCTTCCTGGAAAGTTTTGCCCTAGTTCAATAGCCCTACTGTCCTTTTCTTCACCCCATTCTGAATGACAACTGTTCCTTCCGTTTTGGCTGTGGAAATAGTACTTTGGGATTAAAAAAAAGATAAGCAATCTCCCAAACTCCCTACACAATTCTACCATAAGCATTTATTCCTATTCCTGGTTTGACCTTGTGTTATCCTCTTAATCCAGCTGCAGTGATGTATTGTACTGGCTGCCTGCCACACGCAAAAGTCTACGGCGGGACATCCTGTCGGAGGCAAAAGGCCAACGTGGCCTATTTTTTAGCAGCTGGATTGACATACCCAGACCCCAAGAACAGCAATAGTAGTATGTACATGTATATATTAAGAAATCACACACACTTATTGTATGTGCGTGTGCACACAAGCATTATTTGTGCTACATATGCTGTGACCTAGAGGTGATGCTCATGGCCACACAATCATGTTCCAGATGTCTTACACACTTCCTCTTCTTCGTTTCATGTTTGGAGTCTGAAGCCATGCATCCAGTGCTTCACTTTCTGTCCCTCATGGCATAAAAGGATCTTTTTCAGTCTTAGGGTACTCCCAGAGAACAACTGGTACCTCCTTCCTGCACGGACGTGTGTCACGTGGAGAGTCTGAAAACAGTAACACACCTCCTGACTCACAAGTGACTGGCAGAATGTTGAATGCTATATTTTGTGTTTCTGTGTTTTTTACTTGCACGGCATTTTTATTTTTATAAGAAAGTAGAGGAAATACCGACCCAAGTGGATAGCAATGCAAACCTTAGACTTCAGACCTGGAGGTTTAGCGTGGCTTTGCCTCTTCTCTATAAATCACTGTCCTGAATGCTACTAAATCTAGCTAAGGAAGCTATATCAATATTTTGTCTGACAACACAGACACAGTTTGGAAACAAGTGAGGGAAAAAAAAGGTTACAGGCCCTGGAGATTCTTGGATGTTTCTCTAAATCTCCTATGTAATTAAAGAAAGCAAATTTGGATGGAATTTTAACAGATTAAAAAGAGAGTTGTAATGAAGCCAGGATTTCCTCTTGAAGAATTTTTATTCAAAAAGTGTCTGGGATGTCTGTGTACTCAGGATAGCAGTGTGTGCTTTAGATGAAAACCATAGAAGCACGGCTAAAGTAAGACATTTCTGATAAAGAGATTATTTTAAAATATGAATATGTGATCTAAATGCTTTAAATATCAAAATAAGTAATTAACTTTCAACATTCTCTTTGGTATTCAAAAAATCTGTCATTCAGCATGTGAGTCTTCCTGTTATTTATCTTGCTTTATTGCTTTAAATATCTGTAGTTTTTCTGTTTGAGACTATATTCTGATGATGAATCACTTTGTTCTGGATAATTTTTTATCAAAAAATAAATAAATTTCTTGCTGAACTATACAATATTAACAATACAGTTGCCTAAGCAAGACCTGCATAACGATCATATCAGATGGCATGCCAAAGTGGATGGGGGAGTTTCACAGGGTTCCACAGCTAGTTGAAGAGCTACAACCGACCGATGGATGTTATGAGAGGGAAAACCAGTTTTCTCCAAGATCTAGCTCTCTGATAGGTTATTTGATCCTATGTGGTGAGCCTTAAACACATACATGTAAGAGCAACACTAAATGGTCTCAGAAGCACGCACACACGTGCATGTGTGCTGCGTGCTTGTATGCATGTGTGTGCATCAGTAATAATTCAAGAAGAGACCATGAGTTTGAAAGGGAACAGGGGAGAAAGGAGGAGTTAGAGGGAGGAAAGGGAGAGGTGAACATGATTTAAAATGCAGTAATCATGAATGAAATTCTTCCCCAAAAAGTAATAAAAAAAATGTCATAAAATTTTGCCTTTATTGAGACCCAGTGGTCAAATCCATGTATCCAATTATTCATCTCATTGACAAAATGACACACATGGGTCTTTGTTAATGGCATTTTACATAATGGTAATTATGCATAGAATAGCCTTAAGTTTGAGAGCATATCAGAAGAAAAAAATTATTTGATGGAGAAAAATAAGGTAATATGAAGACAGTTAAAAGTGAGCATAGTTCTAAAAAATAATTTGAGCACAACAGAAGCACACAATTAAAAGATGATCTAAAGATGCAGTCTGGAGAAGGTAGAGACTATGAATGAGATTTTTACCTAAATGTTGTAACTTAGCGGTGGTGATTATAAACTGGAAGCCGTCCCAATTCACTTTATTGATACAACCTCTGCCAAGCTAAATTTTATCCGCCCCGAAAGGTCTACCCTCCAATGAAATCATTCTGTTTCTAGTGCTATTCCCGTGATTTCTCACAAATCAAGAGCTGTGATGGCCACACACTGCAGTATTCTGATGTTCACGTGTTCTTTTAATTTTATTAAACTGGGAACACCTTGAGAGTAGAAACTTTCTATGAATCTATAAGTAAGTACATTCTCTTACTCAAGGCAAATGCTTTATGAAACAATGGATGGACAGACGTGTGGATGGATGGATGGACGCATGGATGGATGGATGGATGGATGGATGGATAGATGGATGGATGGATGATAGATAAGAACATCAGTTGGATATTCAACATTAAATGGTACACAATGTGATGAACCATTTCATACCAGCCCTTAATGTACCCTCAAGGCTACATGTAGCATCCCCTTCCTGTCAGTAGCGCTAAAAAAATCAAAGATGTTAATCAATACTTCCTTTAAAGGGTTCTTTTCTCTCCTTTAACTAAATTTAATAGTAAAGAATGATTTGCAATGGTATTCAACAGCCTTTCTATCCCCTCTGGGGAGACAGGCTTGTGTGTTATATAGACAAGGTTGTCCTTGAACTAGAGATTCACGACCTCTTTTTATGAGAATTTACCTGATAGGTGTGTGTTACCACTAGGGAATACAATTATACAAGGCATTTTGAAGTATTTTAAAGCAGTTTATCCCACTTAAAATAAATCTGTACGTGGAGATTAGAACCCACCAGGAATCTGAAAGGCCAGGCAGCAACTCTTCAAAATGACTAAAAAAAACCCTTAAAGTTGTGTATGTGCAAAACAGTTCAATAGCAAGCAAAAATTGTATTTTTCCTATCCCAAATTAATCCTTTTTATGATATCAACCCTAAGCAAAATTTTCCAGAGAGCTTTTAACCAAAGTGAAAAATAATCACCTAATCCTAGGGTATTGTTTTTAAGTAGCATGTGGGGTTTTTAGAGGGTTGAGTGACTTTTTTGTGAAGGTGACAGAAATTTTTGAGTATTTGCAGTATCTATGTAGCTCAAAATTGCACAATTATTTATAATATACTTTTAATATTTTAACAAATTGTAGCAGATTGTAGATATGGTTTTTGGACTATTACCACTGATCAAAACAAATAGTTCGTTCCTTTTTTTTTTTTTTTTTTTTTTTGGTTTTTTGAGACAGGGTTTCTCTGTGGCTTTGGAGCCTGTCCTGGAACTAGCTCTGTAGACCAGGCTGGTCTCGAACTCACAGAGACCCGCCTGCCTCTGCCTCCCGAGTGCTGGGATTAAAGGCGTGCGCCACCACCGCCCGGCTAGTTCGCTCCTTTTTATCAAAGAACAACAATGTGCTCTCAGTGGTATGGAAGTTATTTACAAAATAAATTGCAATCTAAGCTTTCCCTCCACAACAACACTTTACTATGAAACACTTTTGCTATGGTTAATGACTTTGAAATTATAAAAAATATCTGCAATATAATATGTGGGACTGTTTCCAAGCAGGAAAACATAGGAAAAAAAAAACAAAAACCAACACAACCACAAGCAATACCAAGCCAAACCAAACCCCGTGGTAATTAGAGTGTGTTCCCATCACTGACTACCAGCTTTGTCTTCTTATTTTCTGCGTGTTTCTCCCACAGTCTGATTCCATAGACCCTCTACACACACGCACACACACACAAATGCCCAAATGTGCAGGTGTCTTGTTCCCTGAACCTTTTTTATTTATTTTTTTTATCATAGGTGACACTAATCCATCATTTTATCAAGCATAGACTGTTACCCACCCTACAGGTCCTAAGCTTTGCCGCTCAGTCATCTCATTTCCCTCAAAGCACCTCCCGCAATTAGCTCTAGTCAAATTCTTCACCAGGAAACGGACTTCCATCCATTTATTTTAACTTTAAGCTCCCTGTCTGCCTTATTACCACTTTACCTATTTTATAATGATCGTATTTAAAAAAAAATAGTGTCTATCATTGTGTCTACTTTATCACCTATTTATTCCTGAAACACATTTTAATGTGAATTTTGAAACCTTAGGTGAGAAAAAAAAAACAAACCTGTCTCACCGTCTCATTAATTAAGTGGTCTTTCAGTTATTGTATCATCTGATAATGATTAACTACAGCCAATCATTGATTACAAGTTCTTCTTGAAATCTATGATCACTATGACTTTCATGATCAATGTTGCCCTGCTTACCCAGGTTTCTTCCTTCTTCTCCATGGACTGCTTCTCTCTTCATCTCTTATATACTCCTTGGTTTGTGCTTTTCATGTATTTATTTTCATTCTGATTACTCTTCAATGAACCCATTTAAATAAATGGCCTAATGAACCAACTGACCCCATAAACAGGTGAGTGATCACTAAGTTGACTGTGCGTCTAAGTCTGAGCTCTTTTGTATGATCTGACCCATATTTGTGTCATGACCAGCTATGTCATAACACAAAAAGAAAGGCCCATAAGTTTGTGATAAATACAGGCATTAAACAAAATGTCAATAGTCACTGAGATCGTTTGTAAATTTTGAATCTTTCTAGTAATGTTAGGCCTGGGTGATTTTTCTAAAGATGAAGAATCAAAAAAAAAAAAAAAATTGCCAGGCAGTGGTGGCATTCGCCTTTAATCCCAGCACTTGGGAAACAGAGGAAGGCGGATCTCTGTGAGTTTGAGGCAAGCTTGGTCTATAAGAGCTAGTCTAGGACAGGCTCCAAAGCTACAGAGAAACCCTGTCTTAAAAAAGAAAATAAAATTATGCCTCTAAATGAGAAGAGGGCAAGATACGTTGGTAAATGTGTAGTTTGTTTAAACGGACTTTTAGAACATGTAACATGCTTATTTGAGTTTTGAATTTGAACATAATATATGCCAAAGCGGGGGTTTAGTCTCCATGCTGTGACTCGAAGCCCAAGCTTTCCCATTGTATTGCCCAGTGACCTTTACACATCTTTACCTTGGTCCTGAGTCTGATGAAATCCTTTGTGAGCTGTACTGGCCTCCTGTATGATCTGGTGATCTACTGCCAGGGGTCAAGGTTCAAGCAGGTCAAGGTTTGATGGATTCAATGGCTTCTGTTCTCTTTTTGCTGCAGCCAGTGCTGAATGCTTGCATTTGCTGCAATGTTCTCTCATCTCCTTAGGCCGGTCCTCAGCTGGCTCTAACGCCATAAAGCCTCAAGGAAAAGGGCTTTCATTTACCTTATACCTAGCCAAATCTTTTCAGTGGTGGGCAGCTCTGTTCTGAGAGAGTAGCTTGGGAGTGTGATCTTAACCTCATTAGGGATAATGCCTGACAATGGTGGCTTCTTAAACCGTGCTTCCTTGAAACTTCCTTGAAATTCTCCAGGGCACGTTTCCCAAGGTCCCAAGCTTTCTGCACTCTGGCTTTTCCTGATCTTTGACTCCATGAGGCCTTGACCCACCTGAACCTTGACATCCTGAGTGTACTTCCTGGAGTTGGTCTGCTTGCCTACACTGTTAACCCTTTCCTTCGTAATCCATCACTCACTGACTGTTAGGTCACCAATCGGACAGATGTCAAAACAGCTCATTCATGTTTCCGAGTCTTTCACTATTAATAAAAAAAAAAAGTTAAAGTGCAATTACCTTAGTATTTTAACAATACTTTCTGATGAAAATTAGATTTAAGTTTTATATATTTAAAAACCATGAATTGATACACATTTATTTTTACTAAATACATTATACAAATATTCACTTTCAACACTGACCATGAAGTAGAATAAACTACTTGTGTTTTTCTTCAAGAACTCACATAGACATTATTTCTGTGAATTAAGTACATAGGACCTCTATTTGTCAAAATTTCCACCAGTTGTCTCTTTATCTAAATTAAATAAATAAAATTGAGAGTTAATAAGAGTATACTTTGTGAATAAATTTTATAAAACATCACATACTGACCCACGCTAATTTAAAACTCCACTTCTGCCATGTGTAGTTGTGGAAAGTTCATTCCTTGTGAAAGGCTGGACTAGGAGGATTGCGTGTTCCAGACCAGCCTAGTTTACATAGGATGACTTGAGCAAAAAGGATGTGTGTGTGGGGGGGGGCTCAGATCTAGCACAGCTTACTGCTAAATTACTTCCCCAATGTCCTGGGTTGGATCTCTAGCTTAAAAAGCCTAATTTCCTATTTTTGTTATTTCTGTTGCTTCTTTGTTTGTTTTCTTTTGAGACAATGTAGGCCAGACTGGCCTCAAGTTTACTATGAAGTGAAGAATGGCCTCAGACTCCTGTTCCTCCTCCTTCCACCTTAGAGTCAGACGTCACCATACTCAGTTGAGGGACTCTCAATTCTAAGGGGTAAAAATATGTTGGTAAGAGTTTTCTGAAAAATTCTTATAGGTCATGAAAATTTGATGAGAAATTGTTGAAGATAATCTTTATTAAAGTCAAAGGAAAAATCATGCAATTGACAATTACTTTTTTCAACAAAATTAACTGAACAAGTGTCTAATTGCTGGGATATTTTGTTTTAAAAAATTAATATCAACACTATTTTATTCTTTACTTTTTAAGATTCAAATTTTGATCAAGGAGAAAAGCAGATACTTAGCATAGATATTAAAACACCTGACTTATCAAGAAAATTTCTTTGTTGTCTATTTTGGGCTATCTTTGTTGTGGGGTACAAATGTTATAAGAAAGACTGAAAGCCACAACCTTACATAGGCAGACAAAAGGAAGACGAAATCTATTTTGATCAAACAGAGTCTAGGTATGTGTTCGAAAGCTTCTCCATTTGTTCAGCAGATGTTCATATAAAATTTCTGTGCATACATATTTCAACCACTGCTAGTTATCTGGAATTTACCCGTAGTCAGCCAAGACGGAGGGGAATGGTCTGAGATAGTCTCGTCGGAGTGCCAAATAGGCAAATTCAGATGAGAGTCAGCAGCTGAAGGGTAAAGAAAGTACAGAAGGAGAGAACGGGGTGCATTATGACAAAGCAGAGGAGAAAAAACAGCCAGATGGTGTGGGAGTTGGCGGGATTCATTTGTTTCAAGCACAATGTATAGTCTGAACTTTCTTTGGCTTGGTTAGCTCAGTACTGGCAGAGTAAGACTGAGGAGGGTTTGTGAAGAGTTTCCCTTCCTGTTGCTTCCAGGAACAATATGACATTAAATACCAGCGATATTGGAAGCCTCAAACTCTAGGCTTGCTCTCAGTTTTATTAGCAGCATGATTCAGGGAAAGGATGCACATTCCTCGGAAGCTCAGATCTCACAAATAAAATAAAATGTCACGAGGAAGGAAAATAAAAGGGAACATTTGTTAAAATCGTTTACGTCTGTTTTTATAGGGGATCGTGGGTTTTGCTTCCTTTTGGATTCTAAATCATCTCTGACCCTCTTTGCTTGGGAGCAGATAAGACATGACCAGAGGTTACATACGACATCCTGCTTGAATAAAGTTTATAGGGCTCACATCTTCACAGCTCTGTGTCTCAAGTGCCTGATGCCCACAGTACCGTGTGCCTATGTCTGTGCTGCACACCTGGCAGATATTAGCACGTTCTAAGCACACTTTTCATCTGGAAATTCGATATGCTTCAAGAACGCTTTGGGTGTGTGGGACCCAAACAAAATAGATGGTGCAAGAGAGAAAATGAGAAAGAGTTGTGCAGTAAGTAATAGGGGACATAGACCCATACTTTGGGAATTTTCACTCCACAGAGAGACTGTGATCTTATTGCCCTGCTGAAATATTGCCATCTTGTCCTCTTACTCCATACAGTCATCGAGCTATTCCAGTTAGATCAAAGGGTTTCCCTTTTTAAGGACACCCAGAAACTCTGATATGATCTGGCCTTGAAGAAGAAGACAGATCATTTAGAGACTTTGGGGAGTTCTAAACTACGAGGTGTACGCAAAGCGTCTGCAGTTAGGGCATTTAAAAAGTGGGAATTAACACACACAGGCTTGAGTGTGAATAAGGTTCCAGACCTACCACAATTTTTCTTTCCTTTCACGTATTTGCCTTCTGTCAGTATCAATGAGAGTTTGCTCCAACAGAATGTTTTAATGGTGTTGTATAAGTTGTTATAGCCATTGATATATTTTGTTGGAACATGGTAAAGGCAGCACTAGGTAAAGCTTGTAAGTTCATCTTTGGGGTGCCTAGGTTCAAATAATGGCCCCAACCACTGTTGTCTTGTTTTCGGTGCTTACACAAACAGTGTAGGGGATAGCCTATTTATGCCTCTGCTTCTTTTAGATAAGCTTTTAGATAATAAGGTTAGCCTTTTCAGAAGAATCCTTTGCAATGTACTAGGTTACAGAAACTTCTTTTGTATAGTGGAACTAGGAGCTTGTAGCAGTAATCAATCAAGGTCTTTCTTAGGTCAAACTGTCCTTCAGAAATAAGATTTTTTGCCTTGTATGTGGCTTCAGAGCCAACTGGCAGTCATTTGGAAATCACGATCAGTTTTTGCAGAGGATGCCCGGTCTCCGGGAAGTCATTGCCGCTGCTGGAGTACCATAGGGGTGACTAATCATTAGAGATTCCCTTTGCTGGCGCTTGCCTGTACAACTATATTTGCACATTCTTCTTGCAAATGACACGAACTTGGTTCCTAGAAGCAACCTGACTCCAGTTCCAGCAGATCTAACGCCCTCTTCTACGGGCACTGCACTCATGTGTACATACCCCCTCGTAGCCACACAAATATACACACAATTAGAAAGGAAATAACATATTTTAAAGAGAAAGGTGAAGCTTTTTAAATTCTTACATTTTATAGCAATTGACTCTTTTGTGGAAATGAGTGACATCCTTGCCATTTCATTCAGGTTATAGTCAAATACTACCTCCCCTGAGATTCTAAGTAAAATAGGCAGCACCGTCAAGCTCCCTGAGCTCTGCTTTGCTTCATACTATTAGCCTTCATAGGACTTTCACGTGACATTATATTATGTTTTACTCACTGGGTCTCATCTACTTCACATTGGAAAAGAAAAACATCAGTGAGTCTCTGTTCACAGTGAATGCCCAGTGGCTAGAAGAATACCTAACACACTAGACATGGTCAATAAATATTTGTTGAATGACTAAATGACCTGTAAAGAATTTGGAATGGACAGAGGAAGAGGTGGCTATGTAAATAAAAATGCTCAATTTCCTGCAGCTGGGTTAAAGGAGTGGTTCAAGCCCAAACGTTTACTTCCTGACAAAACTGACTTGAACACATGTTTTAACTCCTCGCCCACTTATCTTTATATCATAACAATCAGCCTCTCTTTTTATGAGTTTAGTATGTTGACTTAGTACATATGTACATGAGAAAAAAATCAATTCTTTTTTACATTAAAAATGTTTTCAATATTAACTTTGGAGGATCAATCTGCAAAATGACACACAACACAAAATATATTCTTCATCAACTATGGTATACAAGAGAGAAAGAGAAAGTATGTGACTCTCTACTAAAGTGTTTTCCCAAGGAGATATTAGCGTACAATACTATGTCTTATCGCTAATGGCTGAGACGACAATGAACCATAATATAGGGATAACTGAACAAACACTTTTTTTCCATGGCTGACCGGAGACTTCTATCCAGGACAGCAAGTTAGTTTGCTGTTGCCATTCTCCTCATTGTTTTTCATCCTGATCAATGTCTTTATCATCATCATCATCATCATCATCATCATCACCATTTTTGAACACTTGCTCAGAACCATGAGCTGACAGGTTTTTTCAACTATAA
Organism: Chionomys nivalis; assembly: GCF_950005125.1. Lineage (NCBI taxonomy): Eukaryota > Metazoa > Chordata > Mammalia > Rodentia > Cricetidae > Chionomys > Chionomys nivalis. Next base: position 59,598,931 of record NC_080094.1, on the reverse strand, counting down.
CCCTCATAATAAACCTCCAGTCTCTTAATACAGACATTGAAACTAGGGCTCAAAGAAGCCATGTTACATAGTTAGAAAGAAACAAACCTATTCAAATTCACTTACCTGGATTTAGAGGCTTAACACCATCCCAGAATTTCATTATCTCTTCTAAGTATTTTCTAAGACAACCCAGTTCTAGTTGTACTGAAGACACTTAGACTTCTTAGAATAATGAGAGAATGATGAAATGGCCAGAAATCATCTTCTTAATCGGTCAAGAAGAAATCAATGATTAGCTCTTTAGATACAGTCTTTAAAAGTTGTTGTGAGCTTGGCAAGAAGTCTGTGTGGATAAAGAGGTTTGCTGTCAGGCCTGATGATCCTAGGACCAATGTAGAAGACTGCTGGTTGCGGGATGCCTTCTGACCTCTATGCACACACAGAGGCACGCACATGCACTCTCTCTGTCTCTCTCTCTCTCTCTCTCTCTCTCTCTCTCTCTCTCTCTCTCACACACACACACACACACAAAATAACTAGATGCAAATATAAGTTTCTTCCTCTCTAGTTCAGCCCTTTTTCTGTTGTATGGTATGAATGAGGCTTCTAAATACATTAAGTCATAATATAATTGTAGACATCATATTATATCTTTAATCTGTAAAACCTTTACATTTTATAAAATTACAATTCAAATCTTTCTGTCTTCCATACAGATTAACAAAGAAAGCTGAAGTTTGGCCGGAATTAGGAATCAAATTACTATAAAATGGCACCCTGCTCAGATAAATCTACTTTTTGTATAATGTGTCAAATGCTGCTGAAGGATCTCTTTATGTGTTGTGTACACATCGAGTGCGCATTATCCATATGCACACATGTAGCCCAGCAGCACTTCTATAAGGATTATGTATATCAGATTGCCGAATAAACCCACTTAAATCCTTGGGTAAAGTTAACATTACGGGAACATTGTGGTGACATTCATAAGTTCAAGTTTACTTTCCAAAAATAATCATTCTGTAGAGCATTAAAAAACACACACACACTGGCCCCAACCAAAAGATTATATACCAGGTAAGAACGCCAAATGCAGTTCACACAAAGCAATTACAGTAAAAGCTGTGAGTTTTACTACCGCTTGGGGAATACTTTACACATTTTCTTTCCTCTGTGAAAGAGACTCATGTTGAGAAACTGCTGCCTTCTCTGTGTCAGTGGAAAACGTGGCTTGCCCAAGGAAAGGCTTAAAATGCGCTACAATTTCTATATGAGCCTGGTCAAATGATTTTAAAAGTTAAACTGATGTGGGAGGAAAAGTAAGCCTCCTTGTTGTTGAACTGGCTCTCCTCGTGTTTTTTTTTCCAGGACTATAATCTGATTCAGTGCAGGAACATACAGTACAGTTAGCATTCGACTTTAATTGCAACGAGGTGACAACATACTGGGTAATGAGTTGTTTATGAGTTGTAGATGTGTTTACAATGAGTTGACAATGTGTTGGATAAAGTGTTCTTGTAAAGTTGTAGATCTATTTACAGTGAGCAGTGGGGGATGTTCATTAGTTGTCGATTTGTTTGTTTACATTGTTTTCGATTTGCGATCGCTATGAAACAAATTGCACGCTGATGAAGGATGATTGTTTGTGCGCCTTAATGATTTACTGTAGTAGCTTGTCTGAGAAAGTACCTAACTCTGCCTCATCTGTCAGTTTCCACTGCAAAAGCTCCTAGTCACAATAGTTTCATTAGCATAGCATGGACCATTTGTGACAACGTTATGCATCTAAGAAATCTCAGCTTTGCTATTCAGCCCATTGTATTTGGGCTAGCAGACCTGAACAGAATTCTTTCTGCTTGCTACACATTTCTATCTTTTCAGTTATAACATGATTAATGGTTCTCATACTTCCTGCTACAGAAAGAATTCCACAAGTCCTTTATATTTTGCACTCACATTTTCAGCATCTCACAATTCACTGTTTCACTGTGTTCATGTAGCTGACCCATATGCAGTCACATAAGGGTGCTAATACATTTGTGCACCTTCCCCTCACTTATATTCTATTCACACATTATTCTAAATAAAGCCATCTTGTAATAGTATGACACTGGCTAAAGGTATGAATCAGAATTCATGGACCGTGCCTAAGGAATGTGTGGTCTTCAGAGCATGGAGAATTAAATAGTTAAACTCCTAAAATTATAACAGAGAGTAAAGAAGAAGATCTAAGCTAGAAGACAAGAGATACCACTAAAAATAAGAACAATATGTATTTTGATAATCATAAAATAATATGAGTTTAAAATTTTCAGAGATTATGATATGAAATATTTGATTGAATCCATGTAAGGATATCTTAGTAGATTATTTTAAACACTACTTTATATATACATTGGGTGAGACCACTTGTCCATTTCCTGTTCACCTAGAATCCCGAAATAATCACACAGAAACTATATTATTTGCAATATTGTTTGGCCAACAGCTTAATCGGATTTCTAACTAGCTCTATTATCCTAAACTAATCCATCTCCATTAATCTGTGTATCACCATGAGGTTGTGGCCTACCGGCAAAGTTCCAGCACATCTGTCTCCTGTGGTGGCTACATGGTATCTCACTGACTCTGCCTTCTCCCAGCATTCAGTTTAGTTTTGCCCATATAGCTCTATTCTGCCCTGCCACAGGCCAAAACAGCTTCTTTACTCATTTACCAAGAGTATTCACAGCACACTGAGGGAAATCCCACATCACATATAGAGCAGTTTACACTTATTAATACTAAATAGTTTTGTGCGAGTATACATAATTAGAAAAGATAGAAGTGGGACATATCTGGATGAACTGAATCAAACCTTGTGATGTGCCATCATCCTGTTTTCTATGTTGCTGCAATTATTGCAGAAATAGAATCTCAGCTTAAGCCACAATGCAGACTTGGGGGCTGTTTTATATTTCTCTCACCAGTGTATTCCTATTTCTCATAATACATTTACCTGCATTCATAATTTTTTAACATATGCAAAAGTAAGAAAGTAAATGAAATCCAACAAAATGTGTTTTCTTTCAGAAGTCTACGCAGGATGTTCCATGAAAAGTGCTTCCCAGTCTGCTCTCTCAGAATCAGGTTTTTGCTTCGGTGTGTGTGTATTCAACTTTGCAGAAATGGATTGTCTATGTCTAGTGAGAGACGGAACATTGGAATTACCTGAAAAGTTTTCATATATACAGTGAGCATGTGTTTAAAACTATGGCCTTAGAGACTCTAAATGGTAAACAGGCTTTTTGAAGACCTCCTGGCACTTTCAATTATTCAGTCAATGGTTCCACAGCAAACAAGGAAGAGCCCACCTTTTCCACTCGTGAGGCATCATCGTATATCACTGTGGACTTGAAAACGTGAGGTCTCTGGGCTTTCTGACACGCTGACCCTACACCAGATCTGTCACTGGGATCTCAGGAAAAGACACGTGAGAAGTGCTGAGGTGTTACTGCCAGCGGGTCACGTTAGCATATTCATGTGGGTAGAAATTTCATCTTCTGTTCCTCCACCCAGGTACTCTGCGAGTAAAAATGCATGAAAGTGAAGCCAGGCTTTCACGTGGCCATTTTTTATGGCAGGCCGTTTCAATAGTGTAACAGGGGTAGACACCTATAAATGCATAATGCGATGGACTCAATTGTAATGCAGCCTGGATACATGTGGAGGTACTATTTGCCCTTTAGTGCAAATCCATTTTTATGTCAAAAGGAATCCATTGAAATTAATAGGGCATTATCTAAGCAATAAGTAACACTATGTATGCGATACACAAAGGTTTAATACATTCTCTCCAAACAATGTGAAAAAAAATTGATAAGAAATTGTATGGTAAATTAATGACTTGGAAAATCATAAACTTTTAATATTTATAAGGAAGGAAGCAGAAAGGTAACAAATAACGTCTTTAAACAGTAAAAGAATAATATCTAGTAGAAAAGTAAATGCATTGTTTTGTAATCAGATTTATCTTGGCACAGAAATACAAGCTGTTTAAAAATATGAGTACACCTATATAGTTGTCCATATTTCAGATATACTACCTAATTTACTTTGCTAGTACATTTCCTAAAAGATGTTTTGGGGGTTCTTCCACCAAAAAAAAAAAAAAAAAAAAAAAAAAAAAAAAAAAAAAAAGAGCAGAAAAGAAACAATAGACACAGAGTCTCTTCCATATTCTGTGTTAAAACACAAACCGTCTAGTCTCCAAACCTGCGGTTTCTGAACTTTCTTTGCTGCACTGTGTTTTAAGATTGAATCACTCTTTATGGTCCATTACCTACTCACTATTTTCCCCATTGTGTGCCTGATGCGTCTTAAAGGAATCGTATGCTTCCATTCCTTTGCTCTAAAAATGATCTGGTATTTCTAGTTTCACCATCACATGTACATCCAGGTTTTCTTTTCTTAAACCCAAGAAGATTTTTTTTTGACTATGAGGAAGATAAAATGCTCAGTCCTCAGTAGCTACTCTATACATATTAATTTTTCTACCTTTCCATCAATATGAACTACAAGTCTCTCCGTTCCTTGTGTGCTTCTCAGAATTCAATGAAAACCCATTAAGGAGCGTGGAGGACTGCAGCTCCATTCACATTTAATCAATAGTTCTTGTTTCTTTGCTGTCAGTACTAAGTCACAGTGATCAGACAGAAGTGGAATAACAGATTCCAGAATCTTTGGCTCAGGGAGAGCTGCCAAAAAGAATCCTTCAGCACTAGGTGTTCAAGAGTGGGAAAATCCAGAAACAGCAACTACATACCCAATCTAGGTTTTATGGTATCAACGAGAATCAAGACGTACCACCGGAGATCCAGAACAGACAAAACAGAGCCCTATAAGAAAGTGCAGCAAACCAAGCTGGCAAAAGACCCATCGTCAGAAGGAGCAGACAGAGGAATGGCAAGTTTCTTCAGATAAGACACTAGGACTCTCAGTATGTCAGAGGGGTGTGTCAGGGACAAAGACGTGAGCAGAGGCAGGACCACCAAAAATAAGCTTGAATAAGTTCCTAGGGTCTTGCTTTAAATATGTCATACAGGTGATGGGCGTGGTTTGGTAGTATGCTTCATTGCCTTCTTTAAAGATGCTCAGATACATGGAAGCCTTCTAAACAGAAGTGTCATACTGACTGTTTGAATCTTGATCTCTCATTGGCTTTCAGGGAAGGTGCAAGGAAATAAAATATTTGATGCAAATCTATTGTAGCCTCAGCTCTTTATCACGTTATACAACAGGGGTTATTGCTGTCTGGAACCTGTAAACTACAGAATGTGTGTAGTTAAATGTTGATACTTATTTAAATGATTGTGCCCTAGGTGAAATATGAGTAGGAATAGCCTGCTTTCTTTGAAAGAGCAGCTATGTCACTGCATGTCAATGACTGTAGCCATGGTCTGAACAATAGGAACACTGTCCGGGCTTACTGTGACCGTGTGCTGCTCACGGGGAGCCTTTTGCCTCAGATCTTAGCCCTCTCGAATGAGGCTGGAAAGGAAGTTATTGATGTGGCACTTTATAATCTCCCGGATTCTGGTCAGCCACCTGAATCTGAAGTTCTACTGAAGTGCCCCCAAATTTGCAGAAGCTTCTGGGATCTGTGGATCATTTTGTAGAAAACCCTAGCCTAGAGTTATGGTGAAGTTGGCTATAGCTTCCACCCATGAGTAACAGTGTGGATCACACCATGGCTTCGAGAATATCCATAAATGCCTCGCTACTAGGGTACAAGAAGAGAATGTGCTTAGTTAAATCTTTTTAGGGAGACACCCAGCACCACACAGGTCTTCACAAGAGAATCAGCTGCTAAATTCCCTGCTGAAAATATGATGACATTTAAAGTAAGAGAAAATACCCATAGGAGAGTTAAAAGCTCGTCTAGTCCCAACTCTTGCAATATGGAAAATGAAAACTGTGGCATGAAGAGGCCATGTAGACTGACTAGCAAGGATTTTTTGATGGGAAAGTTAAAGATAGCATATGTAAAAGTGGAACGGGCTACCTATTTGAGTTTCCCTACACTTTTAAATATCCTCTTTGTCTATGTTACTTCTCAGAGACTGACCTTTTAAAAGTAGAAAGGTACCAAAATGCTATACGCTATATTGAAGCAGTTTATCAAAATGTCACCCAACAGTTGAGGCCCATTGTTAACAAGATCTTGTGCTTCCTTACTTAATTGCCCAGCTTACTTAATTACAGTTGTCTTTGGGTATCTACTGATAGATTTCTCTGTGACCAGAAGGGGGGCGGAAGATGAGCATTTGAGGCATTTACATATAAGATTGTAAGGAGAGAAGATAAAATGATGGAACCTTCTCCAGCAGGAATGATTCCCACATAATAAAATGTTTCTGATTTTACAGGTCTATTGTTTGTAGCAACTCCTCCATAAGAGATGCAACACAAGCCTGGATAATTGCTCATTACCCATGCCATTGTTCTGTCTAAAAGTTACCTTGGCATGCAGCTCAGCGCATAAAAAAAAAAAAAATAGGAAGCATCCTGGAAATTACTCATACAATGTGAACGCCACATGTCCGAGTCAGTGAGCTTTGGATGAACTATAAAGGGTTTCTATTATTTAGATCTATAAAAGCAAAGGAAACAAAAATATATCCAATACTGTGAGACAACGGAACCGGAACCAGGAAATTTATAAGAAGGCTTGGGCAGTGCGTTTAATTTAAAATGTTGAGTCATGTTCAAGCTGTGACATTAGAAACACCCTCCCTGGCTCTAGGAGTTCTCACCCTGAGGTCAGGAAGAATAGGATGCCAAACATCTCAAGGTTTTTAGACAAAGGACTTCCAATGATCCCTTTCCCTGAAGCATTTCTCGTTTTTTTTCTCTTATGTGAACATGAAAGACAAATTCTGACAGGCTCTACAATCAGTGCCGAGGCTTCCCAGTAACCTGTCTCAAATGTTACATCAGTCTCCTTTACTATCCCTATACTGAAGCTATAATTCACAATTAAGAAAGGCTATGCCAATTCCTACCCTTTAAAAATGCTAATGAAATCCCAACAATGAAATACAATGAGGTTCAAACTCAGCTCCCTGGATGTTACCAACAAAAGACTGCTTATCTTTGGCAGAGACAGGTAATAAGCAAAGGATATGGATTATCTCAGGTACTGTCTGAAATACTCACTAGGCTTTGAAAATGTGGAATTGCTTCAATCCAGAGTCTCTGGGAAAGAAATCTTGATGTGTCTAATTGTGATTATCCTAGTCATTCTCAGAAGATTTTTTTTTTTTTTTTACTCAGAGCTCATGAGTACTGTTGTTCAAGGTTGGTACTCATCTCCAGAAACTAAAATCCAGTCGGGGTATTTCCTCAGTTTTGACTGAATTAACTTAGCCACCCAGTTTCTCTCACTCCTGGGACAGTTCTTTGGCACATCCTGAGAGGCTTAGTAATGAGACCACTGCACAGCCTGTCATATCATCTCTCACCTGAACGGTGTGGCAGATCTAGAGCCTACACTAGAAATTCTGCCCAACATGAACTAAACGTGGTAACTGTTTAAAGTTCAGCTTTTTATCTAAGCCTCCAATTCTTTTTTAGTATTATTATTAGCCCCACAAAAATAGTCCATCTTTGTATCTTTTTAATATTAAACCAAACAAACATAAAAATCATAGTCTTTAGTTAAAGGTGTTGTGGGTCCCCTTAGTAAATTATGGAACCTAGGAGTGCCTTGGAGATGCTGACACCTCGTATATGAATCTTTCTTTTCTCATTTTCTTGTTGGAACTTCAACTGTTCTCCTTGAGCTCTGTTGGGCTATTAAAATAAAGATCAATTTATAGATTAACATGAGTTGAAAAAGTAACAAGGGAACTCCAAACTCTTTACTTCTATAAAAAAGCTAAAAAAACAAAACCAAAAATTGCTTACTAGATAGAAAAGCTAGATTTTTAAAAAGAGCTCAGTTGTTTATCATACGGACTGCTAACACTCCCAACCCTTTAGCCTAGTATTAAAGATGCACAGCCTGCATTGATGATGTCCATTGCCAGTATGAGGGAATCAATGGGAGACAAATTCAAGGAGATCTGTATCAAAGCAGATTTTCTAACGCTAAAGGGATCCTGAGGCAATGAGAAAGAAACCGTATGAGGAATCTTCACCATATTGATGGCCAATATGTCATGAGATCACATGGAATCCCGGAAGCACTGGGACAACTCATTGAATATCTATCAATATTGTCCCTGTAGGTGAAAAATTAAGACATTTCCATATAAACAAAATATTTTAAGAGTAAATTACAAGTAAGTTTTTCTAATAAGCAAATCCTATTGGCAGATACTCAAAGCCATGTGATGAAATAGGCAGTGGTACCAGGAGTCAGCACACAGCTTAAAAAAGCCACCATTGCTATGTATGTGGATTTGTGGTATATGTTTCTACTTCCTTAAAAGTTAAAAGAAAAAAATGAATAAGAATTATTAATCAATGCCTATTATATGAAAATACAATTAGTTTTAGCAAAATAAAAAGAAAATGTCTATATATAGATAGGACTAAAGATTTATGACATATTGAGAATGAAGTCTTTTTATTGATGAAGATTTACGGCTGAGTGCCAGTCTCTACACATTGTCCACACATTGTACACATTGGATCTCTGAGTTGATTCTTTCCCATCTACTGCGGGAAGACATATAAAATCAGATAGCTAAATAACCAATCTAAATCCTTATCAATAATTTAAATACAAATGGACAAAACTTTCCAGTTAAGAGACAGGCATAATTGAGAGACACTGTGACCCATACTTGAGGTCTATAAGAGTTTTACACTGAATCAAAAGTCACAAACAGAACTAAAGGAATGAAAAGACATGACAACCAGAATTTTACCAACTTGTGATGTCTGACTATATACTTACTGCCTGTCCAACAGTGCTAATATTGATTTAGAAACTCAGATGACCATCAGTGGATCAGTGTATAAATGGTTGTGCTCGTATTTGCCTCGTTTCTCATTGATAAAAAACAACTTGTGGTGAGAAGGGTATGTTTTGATTCAGCATTTGAAGGTACCACTCATCACAGCAGTGAAGTCATGGCAACAGGTACCCGAGGCAGTTGCTCATATTGTGTTCACAGTCAGTAAGCAGAGCGAGATGCATGCCGATGCTCAACTAACTTCCTCTTCTTCTTCTTCTTCTTCTTCTTCTTCTTCTTCTTCTTCTTCTTCTTCTTCTTCTTCTTCTTCTTCTTCTCCTCCTCCTCCTCCTCCTCCTCCTCCTCCTCCTCCTCCTCCTCCTCCTCCTCCTTCTTCTTCTTCTTCTTCTTCTTCTCTTTCCTCTTCTTCTTCTTCTATTTTTTTTTTTTGGTCCAGAACTTCAACACCTGGAATGATGGTGGTGCCCACATATATGGTGGAATATATGGTGGATATTCCTATCTTGATTAATCCAGACTCTAAACAGTAACAGGTTTGCCTCTGATGTGATCCCAGATCCTATCAATTTGACAATCAATATAAACCATCACAATGTGTCTATACATAGACATTCTCTTAAACCATATATGATAATAAATTTCCAATACAGGCTACAAAATGGGTAAACCTTGAAAACCTTATGCTAAATGATATTTTAAAAATTCACAAATTTCTCTTTAGGTAAAATATGAAGAATTAGGTAAATCCACAAAGATGGAGTGCAGTTTAATTGTCACAGTCTCGGGAAATGCAGTAGAACTGGAGACTGACTTAAAGAATATGGAATTTCATTTGCAGTGAGTGTTTTGCCTGCATATATTTATTTGCTCTATTATATCCTGGTCTCCATTTCCAAGGAGTCTGATGTCATCCTTTGACCACCATTGACACCAACTTGCATGTGGAACACATGTGTACATGCAGATCAAACACTCATATACATAAAATAAATAAATCTAAACATATTAAAATAAAGAATACAGGAAATATATCAAACCTCATGTAAAGCAAACAGAACACACGGGCTAGTGAGTCAAAGATCAAGGTCAATACGGACACTTAGTGTAAGACCTCAAGAAATTCATTATAAATACATAAAATCACTCACTTCCTAGGAGTGTGAAGAACAGGAATAACAAAGGCCCAAACACAATGCTGGACATAAAGATGACATTACCTCCGGTATGACACACTACAAACATTAAGCTTAAAACTAGAAGTTATTATTAGGCCATGTCAAAGTTACATCCTTAAATCACAAGAAGATAAGGGGGCTCAATACTACTATGGGAACACAATGATAAAGTTGAGGGGCACATGCTGATCATATTCAGAAGCATCTAGTGCTAAGAGAGCTGGGGAGTGGAAGAAACACAAAATAATTCACAAATATAACAGAGAGGTATTGTTTTAGCTAGAGAACCCTGAATGGTTTCCTGAAAGAAGTGGAGAGCTAGATGGGTCCAAAGCAGTGGATGTCCCAGATGGAGCAATAACTTCAGTAAGGAAAAGGATAAAAGTGAGAGTCCTAAGAAGTTTACTCTAGGGATAACTTGTTTCCCTAATGAAAGGAGCTAAGAAAACGGCTCAGACAGTAAAGTGCCCGCTCCTGCTGCACAAGTGGAAGGACCTGAGTTTGTATCTCTAGCACTGATGCCAGAGCCGAGTTTGGTTTTGCACCCATGTAACTCTAGCGCTGGATGCAGACCCAAGAGAGCTAGCATATCTGCAGAACTCATTGGCCAGTTTCTCTATTTATTGGCAAGACCCAGCTTCAGCAAGGGACTCTGCCTCAAAAGATAAGATAAACAATGAAGAGACATTCAATGTCAACTATGGGCAGTCACAGGCACAATCACACACTATCTTCGTTACTTTGACAATGCTGTGATTAAACACCATGATCAACAGCAGAAAGAGTTTACTGGGAACTTACAGTTATAGAGGGTTAGGATCTTTAATGATGGGATAACAGATGGTAGACATGGCAGCTAAAGCTGGAAAAAGAGAGCTCATATCTCAAACCACAAACATGAAGCACAGGAAATGCACTGGGGGCCATGCATGGCACTGGAAATCTCAAAGCCTGCCCCAGTGACATATTCCCTCCTACAAGCCACACGTCCTAAGCACACCCAGACAATATCATCAAATAGTGACAAAGTATTCAGATGTCCAGAATATGGGAGGAATCACATTCAACACCCCCCCAACACATACACACATTTATTTTTAGAGATTTTCAGTGGGCGATTAAGCGATAACGGCAAGTGTCCAAACTTCATCTAAAGAGCTCCGTTTAGTGAAGTATGCAGAAGTGTCGGACTCAGAATAGCAGGTGAGGTGGCCAGTGGACAAAGAGGAACCTTTCAGAAACCTAGAGTCTTACACAGACAGACCGTGCGAATCAGGTACCTTGGATGAAATTTTACAGGTCAAAATAATTTTGTTTTAATCTCATCATACTTGATTCATTAGAATTCAACAAACCATTCAGGTGGTAGCTTAGACAGGACTGAGAGGTATGGATGTTGAAATAAGCTCCTCATTTCTAGAACTCTTTCCTACCAAGAAAATGTATTCATAAGTGTCCTTCGCATATTTTTATTCATGGACCACAGTTGGTACCAATGTGAAATTCTGGTAATCTCTTTCAGTCACTCTTAACGATGTATCTGAAGCTATAAGGACTTTGTATCAATGCGTCCTTAACCTCTGCAGCTACCCTGCTTCCTGAAAGTGTGGCCATGAGAAAGTAAGTTGTTCCAGGGGACCAGCAGAATTCCCACAGAGGTTTAATTCCTACTGCTTAGTCCTCTTCTCTGATTCTTACAGCCCAGGCACTCTGTTTTATTTGTTTTGTCTGTCCTCCTTACTAATCCAGCCTCTACAATCTTTCCACGGGTTCTCCCTCCCTCACATCCACAGTTCATAAAGCAGCATTCCTCTTTCCAAACCCTCGGAAGGCAGAAAGACAAATAACAATAAGATATTTGTTTTCAGTTTCAAATTTCCACGTTTTGTGTGTGTGTGTGTGTGTGCGTGCGTGCGTGCGCGAGAGAGAAACAGACAGACAGACACAGAGAGAGAGACAGAAAGACAGAGAGACAGAGAGATAGAGAGAGAGACAGAAACACACAGAGAGAAAGAAACAGAGTTAGAATTTTATTTTACCTTACATATAAATATCAATTATTATTGTTGAAAAGCACTGACTAAAAAGTGAGATGGTGGGACATATGAATCACGCTGGAGTCTTCTGTGAGGCAGATGTACTAATTTTATATTTGCAATGCGTCATAGGTAATCCATTAAATAGGCTAAAGGACAAATTGAAATTTTGGTAATAGGCAAAATGTGTTTTCTTTTTCAAATCAATGGTAAAAATGTACTTAGTTTCCCCCTGTCTAAATGGAATTATCATTTCTTGAGTCCTAAAACAACATATATAGAGCCAAACTAAGGAACAATTGTCCATATGGGTTTGGGGACAGGGTAGAACTGAGAGTGTGATCCTAAAGACCTGGTACTAAAGATGAAAAGTTAGCAGAAGAGAAAAGTTTATTTATAAAGACTAGAAACTCTCAGTTATGGCCGACAAGGATTGGTCCATTTCTGGGTGGAAATGATAATGAGATACGAGTGGTATGAAATGGTTTGCAGACTTCCCCCCCAACCCATTCTCCTTTATCCCTCAGAGGTGTACCCTTTGCTAAAAAACTCTCCCTGTTTCTGTTTATATGAGTTTCTGTCTAGTTTGGGAACACAAAGTAACCCCTCAAACCCTCACATCTGTGGACACCATCTTCCCAGGAACATGCGCCTAACCTTATGAGCTCCAAATGACCTTGTCCTAAGATGAGCACAGTATTTTCCCCTTGCAAATATTAACAGTTTCATTATCTGAAACTTTTTAAAAGTCAGGATATATTAATTTTCTTGTTCAGCAGTTGTTACTGAAAAGGAAGAGCCCTGACCCAGCTAAATTAGAGTTTAGAGTCAATAGATAGTGCAAAACAAAATAGAAATTATTCAGTAATATAAACATAGGAGGTTATGCATCTTTAGAAATACATATAAGATAGATAATACATATGAGAAATACAAAAGAATATTGAGGACACTATTCTATATGTAATTGATTCTAGCCAAATTATGGTTTTTGAAATGTTTATGATCTATTTGTATGTAGCCAAGGAAAAGGAAGTCGAGGGTGAGAACTATTAGGAAAGGTTTTTCAATCACATGGAGCATCTTATTTTGTTCAGTACTCCATCACTGACAGTTCAGTGTCAAGTAAAGACTGACTACAAGTTGTCATGTGACTGATTCAATGAATGGGTGAATGAGAAACTGTTTTATGAATGAACACCAAGCCTGTTGATCTAGCAGCAGCATCTGATGACCACACAGAAATCCAACAGAGAAGAAGCCTGGAGACCTGTAGGAGCATCTATGGGGACAATGGCCTTGGTGAGTTGGAGACAGCCTGTCTCATCTTGGAGAGGCACAACAACTACCTTTTTCTCAGCTCAAGCTGCACTGTTATCAGCTATTATAGTTTGACTCTGAAATGCCCTCTCTAGGCTCAAGTTTTCAATACTGGGTCTTAAGTTGGTAGTGCAATTTCAAAAGCTGTGAACCCTTCAAGCTATAAAGCATGCCTGGTGGGAACGGGTTATTGAGAGTCAGATTTTTTAAAAAATTTTACCTGACCCTAGTTCTATCTAATTCTCTCTGCTTCCTGGTTCATTGCCATGAAATCCGTTGTGTTATGTGCTCGTACCACCATAGACACTGATACTGCTGCCAGCAAGCTTTCACCATCATAATAAACTGACTTATCTCTAAATACAAGCTTAAAAAACCTTTCTTTCTTCTTTCTTTCTTTCTTTCTTTCTTTCTTTCTTTCTTTCTTTTTTTCCTTATATTGCTTCTTTCAGGAACTTTGATGACCACAAAAGTCACTAAGACATCCTATCCTCTGAGTTTTCCACAGGATTCTCTAGAATCATTACTATAAAAATCAGAATTTTTATCATCAAGCTATAAAAATGCAGCTTTGGACATTAACCCAAAAAACAATATTCTCATAGCAGATCTGTAAAGAATTCAGTGGTTTTAAGCATGCACAGAGGTAACCTTAAACTAAAGGAAGAAAGTCACGTATTTCTATATATGAGTCTACTCCAGAGTAGAAACCAACTGGGTCTAATCCAATCCTAAGTTTCCAACTATTTGATTAAAACAAACTGACTTCTGATCTTCAAGGCTTGACTTAAATATTTTCTTAGAAAATCCAACATGATAAGAGCCTTATAGCCATTTTAAACTCAGCCCATGGTCCCATAAGTTGTAAGATTTTATATCCCAAGTAGGACAGGTTTCTAAAGGCTGACTCTTCCAAGCCAACATCTTCAGAGTCTGACTGTTTGTTCACTTGTAAAAATTAGTTTTCTGTAACATAAGCTGGACTGGACTTCACAGTGGAGCTGAGGTCCATCTTGATCTCTAGACCTTCTTTTGCCTACCCACCAAATGTCAAAGACTGACTTTAGCTAAAATGAAAACTAGTTCATTTACAGTGAGAAGAACACACCCACAGACTTTGGTTAGAATTTTAACATTTTTTTTTCCCGAGTATACGTTTTACTATCGTAGATTAGGAGAAGCTAAAAAGCATTCAGTAAATATCAATGTATATCACCCAGGGTCCTAGAGAGAAGTATATTATAATACAAAGTTCATAATTAGTGTAGCCATCCCTAGTTTTCATCACCAGTGTGGATTACAGTCAAGAATTGTAGTGCACACCATTAATTCCAGTATTTGGAAGATGGGGATAGAAGCATTAGAAGTTTAAGGTCATTCTTAGTTGTGTTTGGAATTTCAGGCTACTCCAAGCTGCTTGAGGTATAGTCTCAAATGAATAAATAATAGAACATAACAACCATGTGATCTAAGGACACCATTCCTGTGTGTGTACTTGGACGAGTTGCGAACTATATACATCATTGATGTCTACACGTCGGTCATTTCTGTGCCATGATTCACAATAACAGCTCTCAAAAGTTGAATGACTAAAGAAAATGTGATATATATTCATATATATTCATAGTATATATATGGAGTTTTATGCAACTATATATATCGAGTATTATGCAACTATATATACACACACATATATGGCATTTTATAAACTAGAAAGAAATTATTTCATTTGTAAAAATTGTTATAGAACTGGAAGTTCTCATGATGATCAAAATAGGACAAATTCAGAAAGACAAATATTAGATATTTTTCTTTCATATGCATAATTAGATTTAAATAAATATATGCATATATATATATCATAATGTTGAAGAGAGACTATTGGGGAAGAGAAGGAAAGAGGCCTTGCAGGAGGACAGAAAGTGGGTAATAGAAATGAGTGAATATACATGATCATGGTACATAATATATGTGTATGAAAATGTCATAATAAAAACATACTACTTACAATGATGATACGCTAATTATAGAGGTAAGGGGTGTATATTCAACTCTTTTCTGAGAGGTATAAAGGACATTTAAGGATGAACCCAAGGAACAGCAATACAATGAAGGCTTCCCTGTGCTAGACTGATGGCTCAAAGAAAGCTATGTCTCTGGTCAGACATAGTGTCTCTGGAGAAATAGTGTCTTTGAAGAATGACCACTTGACAAGCCATGGCTTTAGGTAAAAGTTCCTCCATCTCCTGCTTCCTCCACCCCCAACCTGCTGGTAATGTTCGCTACTCTCTGAGCTGAAGCTTGGGGCAGCGGATATGTCACAGAGTCTGAGAAGGATAACTTTCTGGAGCTTAAGGTGAAACAAAGGAGTGGGGAGCAGGTTCTGAAGGGACAGACAGGATGTCTCTCGGCAATGGAGAGTCAGAGTGACATTATCAAAGCCTTGTTATGGTAGAGACTGGTTCCTTCCTCAGATGCATCCTCTCCTTTGGGTTCAGAGTCCTCTCCCACAATGGTGACGAAAACTCACGTTCTCCATCTCCTCCCTTATAAATGGCTTCCTTTAGACCAGCAGTTCCCAACCTGTGAATCGTGACCCCTTAGAAGGTCACATATCAGATATCCTGCATATCGGATATTTACATTATGATTTACAACAGTAGCAAAATTATAGTTATGAGGTTGCAAAACTTATTTTTAGTGTTGAGGAGTCACCACAGCATGAGGAACTGTATTAAAGGGTTGCAACATGACAAAGGTTGAAAACCATTGCTTTAGACAAATTCTAACATAATCTGTTGCTTTGTGGTCTCTGAGTTCATTGCATTTCTGGGTCTGGGTTAAAGCTATGCTTTCCATACGTGACTTGGGAATTGGCATTCTCAAAACTGTAGGCCACACATCGTAGTTTCTTAGGTAACTTTTCTACAAATTGCTGCCATAAACCTATATAATTATTTCAGCTTACCAGCAGATTTCCATGTTCTTGTGTGGATGGAGGACTCTTTATCGATGCTTGAATTTATTTACATATTATCTAGGCATTCTAAAAACTTCTTTCAAATGTTAACAGATCATTCTGTAGTTTAGCTAATAGTAGTATTGGCTGAATAACAGGGAAAGTTAGGAAACATTGTTCTGTATTTGTGGGCGAACTCCAAGACTTAACAATCCAGCCATGAAGGTAAAGTTTGCATTGTCTCATTGTGCCAAATGCAATTTAAAATTATGCCAACTGAACACGGAATGGGGTCATTTGAGAATAGAGCTGGGATTGGAACAAAAAAACAGACAACTGCAGCTTCATAGCTGCAACCTGGAGGCTGACAAATTAAAGATGGTGAACTATTTCTGAGTAGGTGAATTCCCTAAAGCAAAACAGAAATTCCAGAAGCATGACTAGGACCTGCCTATACTCACAGCAAAGAGAAATCAGAAACCAGCACACAGAAAGCAAAGTTCAGGAGAGCGGTGCATCCTGGAAGTCTGGAGGGGAATACAATGTCAAATACGTGGACAGAAAAGAATCACTGGCTTTTAAAGGAACCGTCCTATGTATAATTCCATTCCTGAGACTCTACTAAGATTCCTGTATTAAATACTGGAGTATTTAGCAAACATGTTGCATACATGCATGTATGTAAAATAATTAAATCCACGCAACAACTACTCTATAGATAAATTTATCATCTCAGTGTTCAATATGAACTATTAAGTACCAAGTCTCCATGAGCAATTAAATTCTCCTGAATTCTAGTAAGGCCAGTGTAGTCGCATTTCAATTGTATTTTAACAAATAAAGCCTGCCTGAAGATCTAAGAGTAAAACAGTCCCACCGGTCAGTCTTACAGACCAGGCAATAGTAACACACACCTTTAATCCCAGTAGCCACAATGACAGGCATCTTTAATCCCAGTAGCCACCCTAGTTGCCATAGAAACCGGGCGGTGTCTGCCTTTAATCCCAGTGCTAGTGAAGAATATAAGACGGGCAGGACAACTCTCAGGTATAACTTCTGAGATTCCTGGAGGCAGAATCGCCATTTCAGACTGAGGTTGAGGTAAGAGCCAGTGGCTGGCTGTTTTGCTTTTCAGATCTTCAGGTTGAACCCCAATTTCTGACCCTGAGCTTTTATTAATCGTGCTTCAGGCCAGCAATTTTATTTTCCTGAATGAATTAAAAATTATAAAATATGGAGACTTTAACATGATTCATGTTCAAAAATATGAGTGATATAGTTGGCTGATGTGTTCGCTGTGGTGATGATGAAGAATATTGCATGTATTTCATTATTTCTTTGGGTAATCTAGTATATAATTTGTATGAATAAAGAAGAGATGTGTATGTGTGCTAGATCATAAAATTGGACATATTAGGATGTCTCTTATTAATAAAAATACTTTGAACATAAACCGTTAAGATGTTTTTCCAAGACTTTATTGAATTGAATGAACCCTTTATATTAAATTGTTTGATCTCCCCACCCCTTGTGTATATGCACGTATGTGCGTGCATATCTGTGTGTGTGTGTTTAAGGGGGAGGAAGTTCTTCAGAAGATTTCCCAGAACTGTGCTGCCATAAATGGCAACACAGATGTCAGTGGGATCAAACTCCATTTTGGGAACATCAAAGACTAACTCAGGAAGCCAAGTAATGTCAGATAGTCAGTTCAGTAAATAAACAGCCACTATAAAGCATAGTCATTAACAGGAATTTCTCCTTCCATAGAATCAGAACGGAACATTGCAGATTGCTGCTGCACTCAGTGCAGAGGATGGTATACGCTCACAGCCGCAGTAAAGCTTGTTTCTCATCCGGCTGAATTTTGAGTAGATGTATATGTACCCAAATATAAGTTATACAATGATTTGGGCAAGGTCTGTTTTATGCTTCTGAATTTATTAGCTAGTAAATGTCAATCTTCTTTTTGAAAGTATATTTAGGGGAGTTGGGACACAGAATGCCAAGGCTAGAGGATTTCTTGTGTTGAATTATTCTCTCCCCTCTCTCTTTTTACAACCAAAAAGCATAGTTCCAATTCTTCACCCAAACTCATGCATTCTGAAACCCATTTACATTCTTCATCAAATGATAACAAGGGTTTTGGTTTTTTTCTTATTTTATAAAATTGAAACCTATTTAACTAGAAATGATGCTGCCATCTGAATGACTCAAAGCATCTCTATCCCTATGTATATATGTATGTATGTATGTATGTATGTATGTATGTATGTACGTATGTATGTATGTACGTACGTATGTATCCATTGCTAGTGGTGGTCATAATGCTAGCAATTGTACCCAGTGCCTGTAGCATGCTAGGCTACCTCTCTAACACTAGGCTAAATCTTTAACCTACAGCAGTTGAAAAAAATGACTAAAATGAAATTTGAATAAAAGAGAAAGAATTGTCAAATACATTTTCTCAGTTTCTAATACAGTTTTAGGAAAAAATGATTACATAGAATTTTTTTTTCTTGCTGATTTTTTTTATTAATTTAATTATTAAAGATTTCTGCCTCTTCCCCGCCACCACCTCCCATTCCCTCCCCCTCCCCCAATCAAGTCTTCCTTCCTCCTCAGCCCAAAGAGCAAGCAGGTTTCTCTGCCCTGTGGGAGGTCCAAGGACCACCCACCTCCATCCAGGTCTATTAAGGTGAGCATCCAAACTACCTGGGCTCCCACAAAGCCATTACATGCAATAGGATCAAGAACCCATTGCCATTGTTCTTCAGTTCTCAGTAGTCCTCATTGTCTGTTATGTTCAGCGAGACCGGTTTTGTCCCATGCTTTTTCAGTCCCCGGCCAGCTGCTGGCAAAACTGGAAGTCAATCTGTAGAAGAATGAAAATAGATCCATATATATCACCATGCACAAAACTCAAGTCCAAATGGATTAAAGACCTCAATATCAGTCCAAACACACTGAACCTGATAGAAGAGAAAGTGGGAAGTACTCTACAACACATGGGCACAGGAGAACACTTCCTACGTATAACCACAGCAGCACAAACACTAAGGACATCATTGAATAAATGGGACCTCCTGAGACTGAGAAGCTTCTGTAAAGCAAAGGACACTGTCACTAAGACAGAAAGGCAACCCACTGACTGGGAGAAGATCTTCACCAACCCCGCAACTGACAAAGGTCTGATATCCAAAATATACAAAGAACTCAAGAAATTAGACCGTAAAAGGTTAATCAATCCAATTACATAGAATTTTTAATTTTAAAAATTAAGAATTTTTTTGTATGTTTTTGGTGCTAGAGAGATAGCTTAATCAGGAAAGTGTTTGCTTTGCAATCACAAGGATCTGAGTCTCCTCTCCAGAATCTACATTTAAACAAAGCCAGGGATGGTGACACACTGTAGTGAAACCAGCACCAGAGAGGTGGACACAGGTAGATTCCAGAGCCAGCAGCCTTGCCTAATCAGCAAGCTTTGGGTCCTAGTGAGAGAGTCTCAAGAAAGAGTACCTAATGTACACCACCAGGGAGTGACCTGTGACCTCCACCTCTAGGCTCACCAACACACACAGGAACAACCTTCAGGTAACAAGATACTGATGGAAACTAGAAGCCCCAATTCAAACATTCTTCAAAAAAAAAGTTTTGCATATGTTTTGCAATCGATAAAGTCTATTAATAGCAATAGTAATAAAATAATGAGTTATTAATGAAGTTTTCTAATGTGTTTCAAAATCCATTTGCCTATACAAACAAATATCTAGCTAAATCACTTTCTTTAGATGTGAAATTGTGTGGCAGACTGCAATACTATTTAAACTGAAGATGTTTCAGCATCTTCTGAACTGCACAAGAGACAGACCTCCTGATACCCTGGGTATCAGAGGTGTGATGTCTCTGACCCAAAGCTCTCCAGCCACGGCTTTTGCACTTTGTCATACTCTTTCCTTTAGTTGTCTGTGTCTGTGTGAAGCCCTAGCACTTTCTAGATGATACTTGTATAGCCTGTTGTGAATAACACCTTGTCCAATCGATTCTCACTCTTCCGTGAGAAACACCAACACATTTGGAAAACTGTCAAGATGTGAGGCTAAGGATTCAAACAATGCCTGAATATTCTAGGTCCTCTCAATATTACATCCAAAATGAAATTAAAATGACACAGTTTCAATCATACCCATTCTCCCTTTCTGGTATATTCCAATTTCAGTTTAGTGTCAAATAATTATTCACATAAGCATCTTAGTTCTCTTTTCCCTTGGGGTGTGACCCTATCATTTGAGTGACCATATCTTTTGAAGGAATAGTTTTGAGAGCTAAGGAAAACCATTAATAATCATTTAAGGACAACAAACATAAACTGAGAACGTTCTAGCTAAACAAGGACATATGGTCATCTTAATTACAATGGTCACTATGAAGCATTTTGCAGATTTTTTTCTTGATTGTTTCAAGATGTTTCAGTTGTGGTGACTAATCCACAATGAGAGAGGAGCTTTGAAGACCAATCACGCTAAAAGTGTTTGATTTCACTGCTTATTATTTATTACTACTTTGATTCTTATACAGAATGCTCTGTGACTATTCATGGACATTCACATGAAAGCCAATAACATTTTAAACCCTGAGAATACAAGCTCCCAGAGAGCAAAGAAACATCTTTGACTTCATCATAACTCTCGTAAATAAATTCTCTTGGGGCTCATCTCATTCAACCTTTTACATTTAGGGTAAAAGAAAAAAATCCTACATAAAGAAATGAAAAAGTGATGAGGCCAACGCTGTACAGAGAGGGGACGGCAGGACGAGCACCATATTGCAAGTGCCTGGGTCACAGCCCACACCCATCAATCTGACACACAGCTTTAATTACTGAAGACCTGGTCTTTCCCTTGAAACTGTGGCTCAGGACAATTGCTGCTACTCTACAGAAAACAAAGCACCTTGTCACAGATCCTCATTCTCCCGAGACCCATGAGAGAAGTCAGATGGGATAAAGAAAACCTAAAGAGTGCAAGGATGCTGCTGAAGCCACTAGAAGGAGAAGCAAAAGGATGTCCAGGAAACGACAGCTATGGAGAGTTAGCAGGTGTTCTCTGACTCTCTCTCTGTGTCTCTGTCTCTGTCTCTCTCTGTCTCTCTCTGGATCCTACTTGATTCTAGGAACACTATAAAAGGCTGAGAATGTAGGTGCTGATTTTACAAGGCAGAGAAAAATCAAACATCTCTGTAGAGGAGAGGGAAAAATGGAAGACCTGAGAATTTAAGATGTGGATTGGGTTTAAAGGGATCAGCAATTGAGCCGCCAGTATATATCTAGTGTCTCCGTCAAGGTAGTTACTGAGTTCTGAGGCCACAGGGACAGAGCCATGGGAAAATAAGCAGAATGACTTTAATGACCAGAGAATGACTTTTGGGGTCTCCCTTTAATTAGAAGAGAGTATAATTCTCATACAAGGGGACAGTGGTGAACATTCAGGTTTCTAGAAAGACAACAATCATGGAGATTAACACTAAGAAGAATAGAGAACTAGAGGAACCCTAAGTTCTATCAAACCTGCAGTCTGTCCATAGTTGAATTCATGCCTAGTTGAAGCAACCTAATGATACCCCTGCAGGAGGAAGTGTATTCCTGTGTAAAGGAGACAGCATCATACAAGAAAGAGCTCGGTGATTCCTAAATATACCCTGTCCCCCAATCAGTCAAAAGCATGTAAAGACAAAACAAGCACATGATCCTGACATTGGATTTATTAAAAACCTGATTAGGAATTGATGGCATGTTAAAAGACAAGCCAAAAGAGTGGTACCTAGTGCTAGAAGGAAGAAGCTACTGCAGGGGAACAAAGGCATTATTGCAAGTTTAATGCCTGGAGGAGGCCAGGAGAGGGCATCAGATCCCTTAGAGCTATACTTGGAGGCAGTTATGAGCTGCCTGACATGGGTGCTGGAAACCAAACTTTGGTCCTCTGCAAGAGCTGTAATGCACCCTTAACCACTGAGCTATCTCTCTGGCCCCAAAATAAAGTTTTCAAAAGATGGATGCAATATTAGATTAATCAAAGCAAAGTTTGAGATTAGTGACTTGGTGTATAAATTAGGAGAAAGTATGAAAGTTAGAGGCCGAAGAAAAATCATAATGAGAAAATTAAAGGTGTAAGAACTACAAAAATCCATGCTGTATTGCATATTAGTGGCCCCAAGAGATGAAAAAGAATGGGCTATAAACAATATCTGAGGGAATAATGGCTAACTTTAAAAACAACTTTTTAAATTAATCGTCATTAACAAGCCTATATACTTGTGAGAAAACAAAAGGAGACAGCAGAAGACTTACCCCACATGAATGCTGAACAGTATATCCCTTGAGAAGCCAGATCACACTTCTGCAAGTCCCTAGACTCCTTCTGCAAGGGGGTCTTCCCCAGATCGCTCCAGCAATACATGTCACTGCTATCCATCCGAGGACTCACATGTGTGCAGTAACTATTCAGTGCTGCCACACTCAAGAGCGAAGTAATGTGCCTTCCTCCTCAAGGCATTTAAAGTTTTCACTATCAAAGTCACTTTGTGACTTAATGTACTGTTTCTAACAGCCCTTGTTAGAGAAGCAGCAAGAAAACCGTGTTAGTGTCTCCACACTCAAAAGCATGCTGACTATTCTGCTGGATAGCCTCAGTTGCTTTTAGATTTACAGCCTGCAGTTGCCCCTTAGGCTTGTGTCTGGAGGGCCTATATACTTCAGCAAAGGACTTCCCCAGCAAAACTCTCCACAATATCATGACAACCATAAACATTCATGTTTCCCATCAATGTCAAACACTCTACCACACACTAGGCATCTTCTTTTTTTGTGTGAAGAACCTGCCTTAAAGCATCTATCATCCAAAATCCATTATTTCAATTACCACCTACCTTTCTTTCTTTCTTTTTTTCTTTTCTTTTCTTTTCTTTTCTTTCTTCCTTCCTTCCTTCCTTCCTTCCTTTCTTTCTTCTTGCTTTTGTTTGTTTATTTGTTTGGATTTTGAGACAGGGTTTCTCTGTAGCTTTGGAGCCTATACTAGAACTTGCTTCATAGACCAGGTTAGCCTTGAACTCACAAAGATCTGCCTGCCTCTGCCTCCCAAGGGCTGTGATTTAAGGCAGGCACTGCCACCACCACCAAGCCAATTACCACCTTTCTGTGAAATGTTCTTGTTATCTCATTGCCCAAATGTATTTTTCCCTTTGACATTGACAAGAAATGCAGCAGATCCTATGAGCATAATCCTGAAATGACATAGAACCTGGCTTGATCATGGCTCAGGCAATTGTGAACTGATAAGAGCTGTTATGGGAGTGTCCAACATAGCCTCAGAGAGGACAGGGTCTCCTGGAAGAGTCAGTATTTATATCAGTCATTACAAGTCATGTAGAGTGATGGACGTTTACTCACTCATAAGTGGATTCCTCTGGCACATGTTTAAGGTATGTGTTATATAGAAACTAAGTGAACCCCATAGCCTAACAAGGGACACAACTACAAGAAACTATCTTCACTTCCCTTTAAGGAGTTCTGAGCTAATGAAGAAGGAAAACATATGATCTTAGAAACTATCTAGGAGTCAGTAGTAGCCATCAAAGTCATCACGTGTACTTGGGAAACCCATGAAGAGAATGAAACCATTTCTCTCGGGGTACTACAGTAAGATGATAAATAAGTAGTGCAACATATTAAGGATATTAATTAGATTATATAGAACATGAAGAATTAGAGGGACAGAAAAAATATATTTTGAGAATATATTGTGACAGTTAGAGATAAGAACTTTCAAAAGGGACTTTGAAATCCCTATAGTCAGAGCTTAAAATGACCTAAAACCTAGACCACGGTTAACTAGAGGGGCTCATCTTAGTTAAACTAAAGGATTGAATCAGGTTAGCATGATCTGATCTACATGTTCTTCTGCCTTGCTCATGGCTACCTACAGACTACTCCATGACCCTGAAGGTGTATGGGCTTTGTTCCTTCATTCCCACTGTGGCAGCTCCAGATGCAATCACCACCATTGCAGGCATCAACACTGCCCCGAGCTCCATTGTTCCATTTTCCTTCTTGCTCCATCAACCCTACAGTGGGAATATTTTATTTCATTGCTGGTTTGTGTTTTTCATTATTATTTTCTTGTTTTCGCAAACCCTGCCTCCATGTCTAGAAGAAATCCTTTCTTAGAAGACTTTTCATATGAGAATGATCTCAGAGAAAGGCTGTTTTATAGTGAGGCTTATAATAAAATGGTGAACCACAAATAAAGATTTATAGAAAGGAAATCAAACTTTTATCTAATAAGTACCTACTTATATTTAGACACTGCATAGATATTCTTTTGGAAACAAAAGCATTAGCAGTCCTCTTGACTAGCCTCTGCTAAATAAAATGATTGTTTCTGGCAATAAGAGAAGAGCAGGAAGAAGAAATCATAGAAGGGAAGGGGAAGGCAGATGAGATACCCAAAGCAAACTACGGCATACTTTCTTTCTCATGTGCTTCAGCCAAAGGCTCAAGTTGCTGAGTTCCAAGCAGACTATGAAAGAGGAAAGCACCCCTTGCCCGTGATTGGTTGCCCCTCTGTTTGCAGACTGATTGGTGATGTGTTGGCAACAACCTGATGCTCCAGGGTTATGCTTGGTAAAGCACACAGTGGAAGATCTGTGTGTTTGATAGAACAACATACATAATAAACATTCCAAATTTCCCATGTGCTTTGTGTTGTGGTGGCTTGTACCTGTGCACCGTGGGGCGACTGTCGGTCATTTAGCGCTAGGCAAGAACACAGTAGTTGCAGACTTATCCATGGTGACCTATTTTAGATTGTTATAAAACTTAGTCATTGCTTTCCTGGTCAAGAGAGTTTGATGACTCGGTGACGGATTTTTGTCTCTGTTTACATTATCTACATCCTCTACACTATAGCAACTTCCTGGACCTTAGGAACATAATTAGAAATTGAGACTATGATTAGCAAAGGCCCAGGATCCCATTTCCAATCCTGCCACTGAGAGAGGTGGCTTTAGATCACAGGCTCTCTGTGAAGCCTAGACACACCTGGCTAACACACACAACTAACACCAAGGTAGCGCTGTAGACCCTGAATCATTCACTCAAAGGGTAAAGTTCTGCCAAGTCCTTGCCACTAAAAACCCAGACTTCTGACACTAACTCATGCTTCCAGGACCCTCAACTCTAGGCTCAGAGCACAATTGAACTTCCCTTGAGTCACTGAGTGGAAAATCCCCCCTTTACTTGTTCTGCTTGATTGTTGGAGTGGCCAAGCACTCTGGCTTCGAGCTCTTCAGTGCCTCTATGGGCATGCATTTCTTTTTCCATGATCAGCATGGACTGGATAAAATCTGAAAACCCTCCATAATATATGCTAAGCACATTCTAGCTCATTTGCATATAAACCATCACAGATGACACTTTCTAAAGATTTCTAAGATGCCTCTTAACAAGCATTCTCAAGCCTCTTTTTATTTTTCTATAAACATTCTCTTTAATCTCAGGCCCTGGAAGGTTTGAATTTGGATTGAGATGGTGAGCCTGAAAATTCTTTGCAGATTCTGACAGGCCCAAACTCCCTCAGCCCTACTTTTCCTCGTCAGCAATCCACTCAGAATCTCTGGGCCAGACGGATGAAGAGTCCCAGCTGTCAACTCATGTCTCCCGTTGGTATTTTATACTCATTGGCTTTAAAAACAAGAGTGTTTTCATGTTTAAAATGCTCATTTACAAACCGTTTCTCATCTCTTGAGACCCTGCAATGTTCCCTTAGAGGCCTTGGTGCTCCCAGGGGAATTTTCTCTGGTTTAGGAATAAATGGGATGGGGAGAGTGGGAAGAACAATTCACTTCTGGTAAGCTCCCCAAGAGGACAAGTCCTTCCCCTTAAGCCCATCTACTCAGACCAAGGAACATTTCACCAGCTTAATCAGTTTCCTTCATGAAGTAAAATAAGGCTGTGTAGAGCCACACAGGAAGCCGTATGGGACACTGAAAATGCTCCCCACAGATTCCAAGTGAGAAGGCATTAGGTTCCTGCCATCACAACCCCACAAAATACCTCTTTCTTCTGCCACAGTTAATCATTCCCTTTGTTGTCATTTCCTAACAATTTTCCTAAACCATGTTTTTACTAACCGTCTTTGAGAGGGTCCATCAAGTGGCCCCATGGATCTCTCCAAATGCACACACAACACCAGACCAAGTGTAAGGTTCAAAAATCTCTTTAATGTTTTAAAAAGATTTCTCATCTGGATTTAAATATGGATAAAATCCAAGTCTGTTTTTGTTGGGTCTTTTTTCCCTCTATTTTCTATTATTTAAAATAGATTTTTCATAGGATATATTATGATTACTGTTTCCCTTCTTCAACTCTTCTGAAATTCTCCCCATCTCCCCACCCATGATAATCCATACCCTTTCTCTCTCTTCCTAAAATCCAAATAGACATCTAAATAAGAAGAATAAAATAAAAACAAACCAGAGTAGGACAAAAACCACCAAACAGACAAGAAAAAGAGAGGTAAAGAGAGGGGCAAGAAACACATTCTTATTTTGACCTTCCGTGATACATCTCTTTGGTGCATTCTGCTAGGGCTACACAAATACATATTCAATAAATAAATGTAGCATTGAAATGTCCCATTGACTGATATAAAATTCTTACAGTTTTCTGGTCTTTGAGTAGGATAAAATAAAAACAATCGTATCAGGAAAAAAATGTCCCCAAAGTTTTTGCATAGTCGTGTGTGTGTGTGTGTGTGTGTGTGTGTGTGTGTGGTGTGTGATAGAGACAGAGTATTAGTGTGTCTGAACACTTTCTGTCTTACTCTCTTGAACTGATCTCTTTCATTGAACCACGTCTAGACTGGCATCCAGCAAACCCCAGCAATTCTCCTGTCTCTACCCAGCTCCCTCAACAATACTAAAGTTTATAGTACACGCATCTAGGCCTGAATTTTCCTGTGGGTGCTGTGGATTTGAACTTGCATCCTCATGCTTGGGTAACAAGAGCTTTTACCTGCTGAACCTTCTCCCAAGACTCCATAATCTGTGTTCATATGGGATCTCATTTTTTCCCTGAGACATGTATTCAATTTATTTGAAAGTTGTATAAGCCCCAATGTTAAAATTACCCCTGCATCTTTCATTACTGCTTCAATGATGTCATCATGGGATTATTTCTTAGAAGAAGAACTGCTCTAGCTCCCTGCACTCATTGGAATGTGATGAGATGGCCTTTTGCTCTCTTTTCAGCCCTAGACTATTTTTAAGAGTCAAGTAATGAAGTCAAAATACTATAATAAATATTTAAAAAAAAAAAAACATGAAAACTGACAGGTAAGAATCCAAAGTTTCCTCTCCCGCCACCATTCAGAAGAGAGCTGTGGAGAGTAAGAGCTCTTGCTTTTCCCAGGAGAACTGCAGTGCCTGGTGGCTGGTCAGCTCCTCTGCTCCTGCTCGCTTTGCTCTGTGGTCTGCACCTCCGGGCTGGAGGCAGCTGCTCCAGCTCTTGCAAGTTCCCAGCCAGGAAGAAAAGGCAAGGAAGGAGTCGAGGAAGTGCTGTAGTTTTCCATAGCCGAAACTCTAAATGTCACTTCTTGTTAATTTAAGTACTCATCAGGAAGGAGACCAGGAAATATAATGTTTATCTGATTTGCCACGTGCTGTACTGAAATTCGTAAGTGAGTTCCTGGGGAGATTACGTCATTAAGCTAAAGGAACAGTTGGACATTGGAAGAAAATTACTGTTCTCTACCCTGCTGGGTATGAGGATCCATTTCAGGGAGTGAGAATGGTAAAGATATTGTACCAAGTGCAATTCCAGGATAAAGGCTTTATCCATGGGACTGTGTATATTGTTGAAAGAAAGTATCATGGCATTTCCCACTGATGCATTGTTTCTGTCTCGGCCCCTATGCGGATGTATCTTAGTCTTCAGAAGTAAGAGAGCTAAATCGGTTTAACAATAAACACCTTTAACCCAAAAGTTATAAAGCATGAAGGAAAAGAAGGACAAAAGGTGCTACCTGCCAGTGTCTCCAGACTAGTGGGTACTGCGAAGACAGACCCAGTGGTGATGCTTACCATGTTCCAGAGTCTTGGGACTTCTGTGCTGGACCTGTCTTCCCCAGATGTGGGAGTCCAGAGCGGGCAGTAGAGTGACTGTGGAGAACAACAACAGAAGGTAACTATTAAAAGACAGGGACAGACACAGTGCTTGCAGTTCTGACCACCAATACCGCTGTGTCAGAGAATGGTGACTGGGGCAGAGTCTTCCAATTAGAAAGTGGATCTGAGCTCTACTGGAAAGTGCAAAGCCAGCATCAAGGAGCTAGCGAAGTCCCTTTGGAAAACTATAAAAGCAGGGGATAAAGAGATGGCTCAACAATGAAGCATTCTCTCATCAGCTACTCTTCTAGAGGACCCAGGTTCAATTTCCAGTACCCAAGTAGCAGCTCACAGCCATCTGGAACTCCAGTCTTAGGAGATCTGACAGCCTCTTTTAACCTCCACCGGAGATATATATATATACAGGCAAAACACCCGTGCACATAAAAATCAGTAAATACTTCTAAAGCATAAAAGGTGGTAAAACACATTTCTTTTCTGTCATTGTAACCTAAATTCCAGCAGTATATGGTGCTTAGAA
The DNA here is from genome assembly GCF_950005125.1 of Chionomys nivalis. Classification (NCBI taxonomy): domain Eukaryota; kingdom Metazoa; phylum Chordata; class Mammalia; order Rodentia; family Cricetidae; genus Chionomys; species Chionomys nivalis. The sequence goes on along the minus strand of NC_080094.1, from coordinate 59,569,796 downwards.
AAAAGGAATAAAACCATAATACTATTTGCTCTTATAACTAGTTATATTAGTTATTGAGAAAATTACAAATTAATTAAAAGGACAAAGCTTAAGATCTACTCTTCCATAAGTTTTTAATAAATCATAATCCTAGAACCCCTCATTTGCCTCTTCCAAGATTATTAGACGAGCCAAACACTGTGACAATGACTCTCTTTTCATAGAGGTCTCCATATTCTCTCCCTCAGTAACCATACCTTCAAAGTGACAGAAGATACTTCTTTATGTAAATGCTCTGAGGTGCAAGTTATACCAATTTCTCTATTAGAGTCAAGTTCAAATTCATTCCACGCATTCTGAGAGTACAATATTCTGCCAGATGAGTTTGGCTGGGTGCAGCATGGGTCATTATATTTGATTTTCCAGTGACTTGATGTTGATGCTGGTTAAACCATGACTAAAGAATGGACATTGCTGCAGAAACTCACAGGTCCAGAATTCTCTGTGTAGGCAAATCCCTGGAGCTACATCCATATGCATTTTCCAGTCTATTAGTGACCCCACCCCACCCCGAAAACCCTTTCAGAGTGCTGTGGGATTGCAGGGATTGAAGAAAAGACACATCCTAAGTGGCATTTTTCTATTTTAAACCCTTCCAGTAAACAACCTTCTCTCTCTTCCTTAGGACTGGGGAATTTTTTTAAATCCTGAAGAGAAAAAGAAAACGAGGAAGAAGCAGTGTATATTTTTCCTCCTGGAGGCAGTTAACTATCTCTGGAGCACATTGGTTGACTTTCAGTTCGTATCCCTCTCCTTTAAAGCTAATGAAGACTTCCAAATCTTGACGGTACCGGGTTGGGGAAGGCCAGGAGATTACTACTGTGAACTGAAGTCTACAAGGGTCTAGCTTCGCTTAGGACTTGGAAGGGAAATGACACAGGAGGCTCGCCTCTTACCGTCGTGTGTCATTATCTGTATTTAGTATTGACCATACCCTCGGACTCTCCACCCTCCTTCCCTTTCCATGGCAAGCACTGGACATGTGGTCATTCTGGAATAAGAAGAAGCACCATGCATGAGCTTTCTACTCCCTTTTCCCGTGCAAAGCCTAGGAAGTTCCCAAGTTATAATTTCAAGATTTCTTCCTTTTCCCCTTTTTCTATGCTGGCAAAACCTGCTTTTCACTTGTATTAAAACTGTCAAAACTGCCCAAAGGGAAAAAGTATATGTTTTCCCCTTGGTACCGAGAAGAGCGAAGCAGCATATTTTGGCAGTTTCAGGGTAGGTGTGAAATTCTTCACACAGCTCTACAAGGGAGGTACACAAGTCTGGCCCTGTTGAAACATTTGATATTTCATGGATGGCAATTTCTTTAAAAGGTATGGCCTAGGGCTAAATTAAAAGATGGGGATTTAGACTCGAAATGATAGCATTCCGATGAAACCATTGTCAATTATGTGAGAGAGGCTGTTGTACATATTTAGAAAACAAATGGTGCCCCTTTAAATTTCCCCCATGGCAAGTTTATTATGAAATAAAGACTTGAAGTTATTCATCAAAACTATATTTTAGTTTCTAGAAACCACCATCAACAATGCAAAATGTATTAGACTGAGAGGTATTGATTTTACATGAAAGCCCGTCAGTTAGGGAAATGCAGAAACCAATCATAATGCATTGCCATGAGTGGGTGAGAGATCTCTAGATGCTATTTTATTTTTACATTTAAAGCAATTACTGGCTTTGTGCATTTAAAAAGGCATGGCACATATTCATAGAAGATTTTAAAAATTCAATCAAATCAATTACATCGATTTCATTTTCCATATAAACAATAGGCTTGCATTAGATTTGACACATCTTGATGACTACTACAGTAAACAGAACTGAGCAAGGCTAAATTCTCTGCATATTCTCCTTAAAGATATGAATGTACAAATATGGATATAAATATTGATTTTATTTTGCATGTAATTTATAACGTAACCCATTGCTGATTTTAGCCTGTAATTTGTTTAACAACATTGAAAATTTATTGAGATAAAATGTTGACTGCCTATACTCTGGTTTTAGTATAGCTTTAGACTATGAAGTTAGTAATTGATCAGACTAAGAGAATTTGTAATTTTGAATCAGATAAAAATACATGTAGTGAAGGCTTGAACCCTTAACATCTAGAAGGTTTATAAAAAGTGCATATTTTCCGTGCATTTAGTCTACTTAATAACTCATGATACCTGCAATAATTACTGGTTTCTATGCATAGATGACGATAGCAAAGGCATCCTTTGGCGTCATCTCCTTCCGTCCTTCCGTCCTTGTGAAGAAGCTGATGTTCGCCTCAGATTTCACGTGCCAGTCATTTGTGGTTTGTGACAAAGTCAGAGAATTGAGAGAGCTTCTAGGATGGATGGAATCCTCTTTCTCAACTGCTTTTTCCCCAGGAAAGATGATATTTTATAACTCCTAAAAATTGAAAAGTGCATTCTTATAGTAAAATCAAAGCAAATTTTCACCGTGGTTTTCTTTTCAAAGATATCTACCTCTCAGGCTATGGAGAATCTATTCTTTAACTCAGGCAGATTTGGATGCTTGCTGCTGTTTTTCCTGAGGTGTCTTGTTCGGGAGGCCTCTTTCCTTTCTTTTTCTTTTCTTTGAGACAGACTAATTGTGTAGCTCAGACCAGCCTCCAAGTAACCACGTAGCCTAGGCTGACCTCAAACTCCTGAACCCCCTGCCTTATCGTCCCAAGAGCTGTGAGTCCCCCTTCTTTTGGGTCTTGGGCTTAAGTTTTTTTCATATTTAAACCTCTTCATTCTTTAATGTTGCTGTGTCAAATTTCAGTATCTTTTTTATCCTTATGCAGTAACTCATCTCTCTTACCTTTTTATGTTTGATCTTAATTTTCCTTTTCTACCTCATATTCTCTCAAATTTTCTGTTGCTATGTGTTATTTATTTTAATGTGTTCTGATTAAGAAACCAGATGAAACCATGGTGTGGAATGCTGACACTAACTTGAGTCATGCTCCGATACCTACATCATCAAACTTGCAGAACCTAAGTAGATAGAGGTTCCCATCCTTGAGCATCCCAGTATTCACCCGGTGCAACCATCAAAGCAACAGCGTAAGAACCAGGCAGGGAATTTCTCAAATGCTCCAAATAGCTGCACATCACTGCAGATTATGACTGCTTGGATTTAGGGAACACTTTTTTGGCTGGGAAAACATTCCAATGGGATAGATTAATCTATGTAAACCACATAGCTCAGCTGAAATAGCTGTTCGGCATTCTAAATTGCCAGCTCCGTCTCCTTTCTGCACAAAAATGCACATTTCTTCCTATAATAAAGATATTTTATAATAGCAATAAGGCAACTCCAGGGTGTGTGGTTATCGCGAGATAATCATACCCTAGAGGGATTCTAGACACTTGGCTGTGCCTCATAACACCCCATGTGTGTGTTTATCTCATGATAACCACACACGCTTTTGTGTCTTATTGCCTAATTATCCTCTTCTAATGCAAAATACTAATTTTTTTGTCTGGAACAATATGTGCAAGGATGCACTGCTAACAATCACAAGGGGACATTGACAAACAATGCTGCCCCTCTCCACATCTATTTCTCAGGGAAAAAAAATTGATACACAAGACACAACTTCTCAGAGTGATCTGTGAAAACTCATCCATCTCAGAGCAAGCTGCTCCCGAAAAAGACGACACAGGCTGTCTGGTCAACACTCCCATAGGATTGGACCCAGCACCAATTCATGTATGGGAAAGGGACCACCTAAGAGGCTCCACCCCTCATAGGATCTACTGACAGTTAGGGGTTTAGGGGAAGAGGTGTCATTTCAGTAGCGCTGTAACCATTAATACTTCACCTTTGCTCTAGAAAATACACCCCACCTTTACTGACTCAAGAAACGAAACTCATAGGCCACACAGCCAAGGACAACATAAAAGTGGGAGGGGGCTTCCTTGGAAGAAAGGTTTCAGGAGAGCGGTGGGGGACAGGAATGGGGAACGGGAGAATGGGTGACTGAAATGCACTGGCCAGACATGTGAACTGTCAACAGATAGAGGTATGTTTAAAATAGACCCCAAAGGCTGTGAAGGACCTCTGTGTTCCCTCTAAACATGGCAAGGTCAGTTATTCAGACATTGTCACTACATCATTATAAGATTCTTAATTGTAAATGAAAACTAAAAATTTGCAGTAATTTCAAATCTTAAAATTATTAAAAAAAAACAAAAACACCAAATACAGGAATATATACTTAATGGAGAGGCTTATTTTGATTTATGCAGTTACCTAATTTTCAAAAGAGTGTGTGTGGCCTAGTCTCTTCTCTGTATACATTTCAACTGTTAATCAATTCAAATAAAATATATGTGCTAAATTTTTGGGTTTTCTACTGATATTAATAATATAAATCCATCAATCCTGAGTAATTTTGTTAATTTTTACAAATTTGAAATATTGCTTACATAACTATTTCAATGCTACATAGCAACATCTATAAATTTCTCATTGCCTAATTTTATACATTATGATCAGGAATGATTATATGTATTGATTTCCTAACAATCGATCTCAGGAGCATAGTTTTTTTTTAGTTTTATTTTTTAATATTCATTTTTAAGGCTTTAACATAGTTAAGAATTGACAGAGACAGTTGAGGATGGACTTGGATTTCATTGTTTCTGTTGACTTTAAAGATTATAGAATGCCAAAAAAAGATAATCTATACTCCAGCATTTTTCTGAGAAGCCACTGATATATTCTTAAGATGTGTGTGCATGTATGTGTGCATGCATGTGTACATCTGTAATCTAACCGGTCATTTTCATGGATTATAAAAGAAAGCTATTCTCTAAATTATAAAACTGAAAATTTGCTGGCCTGTTTCCCCCCTCAAAACACCTGCATTTTGTAAGTGGTCTTACAGTGGTTATTTCCACAGACCATGGCCATGACTCTTAAGGCCACGTCTTATATTTTCTTAACCTTACAAACTCAGTTACCTTTTCCTGGATTCTGACTTCATAAATTCCAGCGGGTCAAACCTGCCTGCATTCTACGAGCCTGCTCTTTCTGAGATGTCTGGCCATGTGCTGCAAGCCAAGCCACTCTTCTGTCCCCAGCGGCTTCTTCCAGGGCTGAATTCTTGAACTTTGATTTGAGGGATGGATTATCCATCTGCATTTACTGACAGAGACAGCACTAAATCTCGAGGCATAAATGGCAGCTGGGTGCGGCAATAATTATCAGTAACCGGAGGGTAGCAGAAGATTGTTGTTAAGGACTAGGGTGAAGAGAGGCATTCTAAAGATCAGCACAGCATCTGCTGAACAAAAACGCAATGTTTACCTTGAATTATTTGCTAGCAGGTAGCTCATGGGAAATACAATTTTCATGCTTTTAGAAAGGGATATGTTTGCTTAGAATTGAAAGACTCAGAAATCATTTGTTTCTAATCATTTCTTTGTCAACAAAATTTGATCAACAAAATATGATCATACCATCTATTCTGTTTACTTGTCTTTTCCAAAAAGCAAGGAAAAATCTCTTAAATCAATACAAAAAAATCTCTTTCAGACATGATGTTAACCTGAAGTTAAACTCACCTAAGGCAGACCCTCTTAGACAAATGATGTGTGTTATTCTAACCCTTTCCCACAGTGTCCCTGCATTTGGGGAATGCAAGAGCACACTGACTAGTTGACATTATTGTGACATTTCAAAATTCTGAGTGCCCTGTGTATTCTTCTGACACTGTAAAGAAGCTTAAAATTTGTAATTTAAGAAATTTGTCTTGTAGACATTAATCAAAGATTGTGCAAAAGACTGCACTACTACAGTTAGATGATCATAGGGGCACAGTCACAGGCGAACACTGCTGAAGTCACAGACAAGAAAAGGAACCAACCACAGAAGCAACAAACACTTAATGAAGGAACTGTGAGCTGAAGGGAGAAAATGAGTGGCAAGACGCAGACAAGCAGTTGTTGCCTGAGGCTAAATCCTAAAAAAGTTCAGCCAGAGCTAAAGACACCATGCCTCAGGACAAGACGTTTCTTAAAACTAATCCAATTTAACAAGAAATTAAGGCAACACAATAAGCCAAAACAACAGTTTGGAAACGGGAAGTATAATTTAAAATAATGGGGTAATAGAAAAACAGAATGAAATTTGAGAGAAAACATAAAACTGAGGCGGGGAAAATGGCTCAGGAGAGGAAGCGTTGGCTTTACATGACTAAGGGCCTGAGAGAGGACTCCCAGAACCCAGGTATAGCCACGCATTGTAGGGAGAGTGTGGAATCAATCCACTGCTGTGGAGAGATGGGAAGTGGAGACAAGAGAATTTCTAGAACTCATAGACTGCTCAGCCTGGCATGCATAGCAGTGAATGGCAGCAGGAACCCCTGCCTCAGTAAAGGAGGAAGGCAAGGACAGACACGCCAAGCTTGGCCTCTTAGCTCCACACACATGGCTCCTGTTTATATTTATACACATCAACAGACACACAGAGACACAAATAGAAAATATTTCAACTAAACAATGTCAAGAAGTTGAATAACACAACTTTTCAAATGGGATGAAAGTGAAGGGTGGCCCCTGAACTAAGTTTTTCTGAGAGAATAACTGAAATTATAGTATACATTCAATATAAGAATCAAGAATTGCCAACAAAATCAGGATCATAGAAATTGAGTCTAGATGGCTAATTCTAAACACACAATTTTTACCACTAAAAATTAAAAACTCATAAAAGAACAATAGAGTTAATGTTACAGTTAAACCTAATGTAACAGAAAGGTAAGGAATAAAAATAAATCAATGGAAAAAATCTATTTATAAACAACAAGGTTCTCTGAAAAAGAATTGAGTAAAAATGATTAAAGACGAGAAAACTTTAAAACACAGAAAATATACATAAGAAATTTTAGAAAATGGAAAATAGCTCTATGTTAAACTCAACTCAGAAAACTTTATGTCTATATTAATGGCTACATTTGAAAATATAGAAAAAGACATTGGTAGAGAATATAGCATTATAAATGACATTGTAAGCATGTATTATGTTTTTATTGAAGGACTGTATTTGAAAATCAGGGCCAGGTGGTTTTGCCAATAAAATTTCTACCAATTATTTAGGAAGCATACCATTTCACTCTTCAGTGAGCTCTGCCAGAAGGCATAAAAGGAGAAGCTGCAGCTTTACTCTCAGAAGAGTCTACTGTGAACTCAAATCAGAAAAGCAATGTAAAGGTCAGAAATCTCCAATCTATTTCATTCATAAATTTCTTTGCATAATCACTCAAAGACAGAAAATCTACACACTCAAAAAAGTGTACAAATACAATTATTTTTGTTGTAAGAATTAAAAGTAACTTAATGCTAGGATATAGACAGACACACAGACATGCACACACACACACACACACACACACACACGCACATCACCATACAGGTGACTCAATTTATTTTCTCAATAAATTAAGAAAACACATTTGATAAAACCTAATGTAATTTAATTATATGCAAATTAAGACTTGGTGGGAAGAGTCTTTCACCTATAAAATACATGTATATACTCCACCCCCTGGCTCGGCATCCAGCCTTCTTATGGGACATCTACCAACACAAGTAGTTGCTGTGACTTTGAGTCACATATAATAAAAGGGACAGTGTTTGAAAAAAGAGAAGCTTAACTGCTGCTATTTATTGATAAAGTATTTCTCACTCTGTCCAATTACACATAATATAAACGAACAATACGTCTAGGTGTACAAAGCCAACATGTTCTACATCTGAGAAAAATATACACTATTTACTGGAGTTCAGCATAGGATCTCACTATATCATTCCTCTGTGTATAGTCAAGAGTCCTGTGTATACAGTCAAGAGTCTAACAGCAGCCACACCTGCATATCTGTGTTTATCATGGTATTATTATAATCACATCATGGAATCAGCCAGGAGTGAAAAGATAAAGAAAATGGGGCATATGTACCTAATGGCATATCATTCCACCATTAAGAAGAACAAAATTATATCATTATCAGGAAAATGGGCAGAATCAGAGGAGATTATTTGAAGAAGGAACTAATACAGAAAAAATATCTGGGCTACAGAGTCCATCTATGCCATCTTGTTCCTCCTCACCCTGTAGCAGAGTTAATATGGATCCTTGATTATAACCCAACAATATGTGTTTCCTGGCTCTTCAGGGCTATTTTGTACAGGACAAATGCCCTTCTTTAAGGCATAAAGATAATTTCTGTGCAAACATTAGACTTAGTTATGACTTAGAGACTTTCTTCCTGAGAATCAGATTCCATCATTTGTGCTTTTGAAAGCATTGCTGTCAGCAGCATGTAGCATCACTCAGACAAGCTTGAATTTAACTGACACCAAGCACTGGTCCATTTTCCTGATGAGTACTGCCATAGACCATCCTACTGAACCTGGCATTGTGCCTTGGATGCCCAGTGGTGCGGTGTTCTGATCCTTTCTTGTATCTAATATGCTAAGTGTTATATTCTTAACCCTCGTTTGCTGCTTTAGTTTCTCTACAGAGAAAAGAAGAGGAGAGCTTGGCCAAAAAGGTTTGGTCCAGTCTTGAGTGAACCATGAAGCCTTATAGAGGAGGCCAGACTCATAGTGAGAAAATAATGCTGGCACTAATCCACTTAGAATTTCACAGCCTCTCTACTTCCCTACCTACAATGTGGATTGGTTTAACACCCTTTGTTGGGGTTATTTGGCCATTCCCTTCAAATGCTAATGACCAGCTAGTCTAACACCCTTTATTGGTGTTATTCTGACAGACCCTTGAATAGTGAATGAATAGCTTGCTTTGTTTCCATAGACCAGAGAGCCAAATAACTTGGGGGCCTAGAAGCAAATTATTTCTGTGATATAGTCCCACCCTGAATGATGAATTGGGCTGTATGGTGGCTGCTTCACTGAAGACTTGGATTTCCCTACCCATCACACACCAGGCCAAAAAGGAGCGAAACCATTTTCTCCTCATTATCACCTCATTAAGCTCCCCAAGCCAGTGCAGGCTGGGGTAGAGGCCTGCTACAGGTAGCTTAATGAGTTTCTTATTTATAGGCCCAGTGCTGTTATGCAAAATCTTGTTATTCCCAGGCCCGGAGTATGGTATTTTCTAAAGGGAGTTAAGAAATATAATTATCAAGCATCTTGGTATGGGCCTCCCACTGCTACGTGGCCCCTGGATGCAACTGCATTTGTTAGATATACAGATCTGATATTGTGTCACGATGTTTACTTCATTTTTTTTGTTTTGTTTTGTTTTTCTTTTTTGCAACCAAGAGCAGATGCGGCCCCAGATGTGGGAGATGCCGATGACTGGCAGCCCCACAACAACTCTGCATTCATTACTGTATGGAGGATTTGCAGATCCCTCTCCATTGCTCTGGGGAGGAACAGAGCCACCCCAACTGTTCTCTAGAATTTTTTTTCTGCTTTATGTGTGACTCCGTAGACACATTTAAGAGGATCTCATATTTACACCCTACAAGAGGATATGATCTGTTGTTGTAATTCATATGCAAATATAAAAAACAAACCATTGCTCCCTAGCCTCAGTTTTTACAAAATACAGCAACTGTCACAGCTTAAAAGTTTTATTTAACCAGAACCCTGCCAAGCATTGAACAAGGTAGTGATGGGATACAAAGAGAAAGACAAAAGCACTGGCCCTCCTCATATATTCAAAGAAATTGATCATCCCTCAAAATTTAACAGTCAGAACTTTGAAGAATAAGGAGAGACCAATGTTTAGTTCAATCAAATAAAAATATAAATGCTTGGTGGGTTTTGATGATAGAGCAACAAGAAAATCAACCAGATTGAAAATGGAAAAAAAAATAACTACCTTATTTCCTAAGCTCATGACTGATTTAAGAGCATGGGGATACGTCAGACCCTTGAGGGAACCTGTCCTCTGTGCTGTGAAAGATACTGGTATGGAAATACAAGATGGGCCCTGGCTTGTCAAGTTGTCTGTCATCTGGTCAGAAATATTAGGGAGGCACATAAAATTGTACAATACTGTACAGAAAATAGCTCGTTAGTGAAGTCAGAGACAATGCTTTCAAAATGTGCTAGTCGGAAGTTCTGATTTAAAGACTACAAGAAAACTCAGTAGAATTAGAATTGGGACTCAGACTTACTACAAGGGGAGCATTTCATACGAGGCATAGCCACCATGCTTCTATGTCCAGCAAATTTAGCTGTGACAAAAGCCACAAAGACAGAGGATTTCTTAAAGTTGACTTCTCAGTACCAGGTACCTAGTTCCTCTTCGATTCTGTTTGTTTGGTGATTAGCTGACAGATGGAAAAAGACATAATTAAACCTCTCTCTGCTAGATGCATGAAACATGTGATCCCAATAGGAAGCAGGAGGGCAGGTGTACCTCTTCTGTCGCATTCTAATTTGTTGAGATTCACATGTAGTGTGCCTTTTACATACTGAAGTCTAGGAATCCTATGTGAAGTGAGACAAGTCTATCGCCATCATTTTCCTAGTATGCTGTGGTCATCTTGTGTGCCTTTTCCACATTTTGGAAAACATACGCTTATTTCAGACTCTTTAATTGCTGTACTATTAAGATAATCTGACATAAACAATATCAGATATTATGGTTTTCATTGTTTTTTTTTTTTTTTTTTTTTTTTGGTTTTCATTGTTTTGAATCACAAAACTACTCACAGGAGGCAACACATCTCTTGTGTTCTGACTCCTTCCTCATTGCTTTTCTTTCCTCTGGCCTCCCTTTTCCTTGAGTAAATGCTGCCATTAGGTCAATGAATAATTTCCAATGGCCTCTAAGTATTCCAGGGAAATAAAAAAAAATCAGACATCTTTGACTTTACATTACAAAAGTTTAAGTTTACATTATCAAGTTTAAGGAAGAAAGTATATTTACAACCAAGATAGAATGAAAACTATGCTTCTGGATCCAATTTTCTGTGTAAAGGAGGAACTATAAAGGGAAAGAGGAACAGCCTCCCTGCTCTTGTAGAGAAAACTTTACGAGTGGAGATTGATAGTAGACAATAATCCTTAAGCCAAAACCCAAACCAGAGCAAGGGCCTAACTCTCTTCAATGACACGGTTAAGCTTCAGAAGAAAAGTTGAAATCTAGAAGTCAGTTCATGAAGTTCAAAGCAAGAAGCTGATTCTCTAGCATAAATATGCGTGGTGAAACAGCAAGTGTTGACGTAGTGGCCAGAGTCAGTCATTCAGAAAGTCTAGCTGGGAGCACTGATGAACATGGTAACACTAAACAGATTTTCGTGTGGAAAAGTAGTCTTGTATTGGAGAAAGGTGCTGTTTTAGTTCTTATTCTATGGCTATGAGGAAACACCATGACCACAGCAACTCTTATAATGGAAAACATTTAATTGGACCTGACTTACAGTTTCAGTTTAGTCCATTAGAATGGTGGGAAGTATGGTGGCATGCAAGCCAACATAGCACTGAAGAGGTAGCCGAGAGTTATACCTCCAGATTGGCAGGCAGAAGAGAGAAGGAGAGAGAGAGAGAGAGAGAGAGAGAGGGAGGGAGGGAGGGAGGGAGGGAGGGAGGGAGGGAGGGAGGGAGGGAGACTGGGCCTGGCTTAAGCATTTAAAACTCCAAACCTACCTCTAGTGACACACTTTCTCCAACAAGGCCATACCTAATACATCCTGTCAAGTACCGCAGCTCCCTAATGATCAAGAGTTCAAATCTCTAAGCCTATGAGGGTCATTCCTTTTTAAACCACCACAGTTGCCTTCCAGGATTTTGGAGCTCCTTAAGAGCTTTCAGAGACAGGCTTACAGGCTATGGCTCTGAGTTGAAACCCACACTCATTTACCATCCAAACAATCCCATGGCCTTAAAGGATGCTGCTCAATGTACTTTCCCTGTGATCTATAGTAAATAGCAAAGCTTACATGAGAGTCCATCTGATTTTAACATGATTCGCTAACTATGCCAAGTTCCCTCTTGAGACTTACTGCTCCAAAAAACTTAGATTTATTTCTAAGTGTTATTTTTCACTGATAAGGCACTAGGCCACCCAAGAACATTGACGGAAATGTTTGAAAAAAAAAATATTTCTCTTATGCCTCCTAATACAATGTCCAGCTTCAGTCCATTGATCATAGACTAATTTTAACATCCAGTGATTAATATTTGGAATGCACATTTTGTACGATCATAGTTGACATGGGTAGCAACTGCTTTGATGGATCCAGACAAATAAAAGAAAAATCTGGAAGTGAGTCATTGTTCTACATTCTTTTAAAAGACTTCTTGATTCATAGGAATGGCTGAAATTATGAACATTAACAGTAATTTGAAATAAATGGGCACTCAGCTTCATAGATAATTTGATGGGTTCACTTTTTGATGAATTCAATTATGAATTAACTCCTAATAAAATAGAAATAGCAAAGAAACTAGAATTAAAAGTGAAGCCTGAAACTCTGGCTGTTTTGCTATGTTCTCTTTTCAGAATTTCAGCTAATGAGGAGTTGCTTTATAAACTGGAAAAGTGGATCCTGAGGACACCATCTACTTCTGAACAACATGCCATAAACACAGGTGAGGTGACAACAGAGTCTGTAATATTGCACAGATTTAGCTGAGGATGTTGTGGCAGAATTTGAGATGGTTGACTCCAAGTGGAGAGAAAGGTCTACCAAGGATGAGCTGCTGCTATTCTGCAGAGTCAAGTTCTACAGAGAAGTCACTCAAGAAAGAAGGTTCAGTTGATGATGTAAACTCTGCGGCCCTCTTTTTTTTAAAAAAAAAGTAATTTATTATCTCGCTCTTTGTGTGTGTGTGAGAGAGAGACAGAGAAAGACAGAGAGTGATAGATAAGAGAGAAAAGGAAAGGGAGAAAGAAGGAGTCACACACACAGAGGTAGGATAAAGAGAGAGAGAGAGGAGAAAGGAGAGAGGAGAGAGGAGAAAGAGAGAGAGCATTTTTGGATTTTCTGTGCTTTATATACTCCTGGGAGTTGTTTTATTGCTATACTACTGAACTAAGGGAGTACCTCTGGGGAAGGTCTGAAGATGTAAAAGAAGAAAGGATATAGGAATGAAGAAACACATTGGAGGGCCTGAAGAGATGACTCAGCAGCTAAGAGCATATACTGCTCTTGAAGAGCTGAGCTCGGGTTCACAGGACCCATGTCTGGGGGTTCACAGCCTTCTGTAACTCCAGCTTCTAGATATCTGATGTTCTCTTCTGGCCTCTAAGGGTACTGCACTCATGTGCAAAAACCCACACACATATATACACATAATTAAAATTAAAGAAGGAAATTTTAAAATATTGTAGAAAGAGGAGTAGGTGAAGCTGGTGAGAAGGTATGTCAGGAAAGCCATCTTAAGGGTTTCAGGCTTTGCTCCCCAGCTAGGGTAAGGCATGTTTTTTTTTTTGTTTGTTTCTTTGTTTTTTTCTTAAGCAAAATGATATGATAATAAGATGGCTAAGAAAAGAAACCGAGTAATGGATAGACTGTCATTGTAAGGGTCTTTTTAGTAGTTCAAGGTAAATTGAAATATGTAACTTTTCGGGTAAAAAATATTTTAGTCTGCAGTCAGAGTATTTTGATTGTAAAAGGTTTGCTTAATTAAGGAATAATAGGTTCTGAACCTGATGAAATAGAGGGATAGCAACACCATTGAAAAATCTATATTTTTTAATTTTAAAATTTGTGGTTGGAAAATAATAGTTTACATTTGAAATATTTTGTTAGAACTTGAAGCATCTTTTCAAAACAAATTTGGAACTTATTATATAGATCATATATAATATATACTACATATAATTTTAGGCCAACTGGACTATAATTATCATCACAGAGAATTAGGATATTATAGAAAGAAATTGAAGACCAGAAAAATTCATTACACACATCACATGTTGGGAAGGAGCAGAACTAGGGGAACCAAAAATTGTAACTTATGAAAGCAAACAGAGATTAATTTCACAGCCCTTGTGGAAGGGAATCAGTGGTAAATATACAAAAATCAAACTCAGTCACTGAGAACAGTCACTGGCAACAATGTTCAAATGTGAACAACAGTATTATTGTATAAGAAAATATTGAAGTAGCATCAGAAGAATTAATATTGTATTAATTTCAAGGCATCAAACTTCCTTATTAACTTATCAGTTAATTGTCAGCTCATATTAAAGGCAAAAATATGTCTTTTAAGGTGAGCTTTCCTTCTTCGCATCTATTAACAAGATTTCAAAACCTGCGCAAAGCTGAAAGCAAGTTTCCCATGCTACAATTTTTTCATTTAATAACTGACATTATATTATCACATTACTTAATTACAATTAAAGTCAGCTTTATTAATGTTCTAAAAATAAACGTAACTGAAATGATGCCTATTTTGATTTTAAGGACATCACAAAGTCATATTGTATAAATATCTGTGTTTATACTTGAACCTTGAAGTGTTAAACTTAGTTATTCCTAGGCAATGTCTAAAGCTGGAATCTTCCTAAAAACATGGATCTCACACATCACAGCCTTTTGAAAACATCTGGACTTCATAGAAACCATGGCATAAGGAATAATCTTGCAACCACATTCCCATCGTAGCAACACGTCTTTCTTAGAGATGTCTGATTTTGCTGTAACTACTCATCAAAATAGATAAATGAACAGCCTTATTCTTACTCTATCAAGCCAATCTTTGTATGCTTTTTGGAAATGGTCAAGTCAATATTCTCTCTAAAGATCCAAAAGCGTGCTCTAGCCAGAGACAAGCTCTCAGGGGGAATCTGAAAGACTGAGAAAAGAAACAGCCCTTAAGGGTCATGAAGGTGTAGGCGAATATCAATGGGATTTACAACATAGAATGGTGTGCTCTTTTTGCCTGTGGCTCACAAGAAATTATCTTTTTGTGTCTTCCTGGTGTCTCTCTATAAAATTGGAATGTCCTTGCATGTTAGCCAGTCAATGAGACATATTAATAAAACAACAGAGGAAGGGGGTGAGCATCTAAGACAAAAGATCAAATATCAAACATATGATCATTTTAGTGTGATTGTGAGATAACATGTCTTTGATTTTGACTTGTGATTCTGCAGAGCATTTCTCCTGCCATCAGCACGCACTGAAGTCATGAGTTCATGTAATGTGGGAAGCATGCGATCTGATCTCCAGTTCTACATGAGCTAGACCATGTCCTCATGGCGGCCAGACAGAGGTCAGGGCAAAGGGCTGATTCGGCACATATAAGATGGCTTGGCTGGACTCAAGAGATTCAGAAACCACTCCCACTATACAGAGCTCACAGGGTCATAGGGGAATGCTATGCTGATAAATTCTACATCTCATTAGAAAATTAAGAGATAACCCCTGACATAACTATCTAGAAAGATTGCTCCAAAACAAGCAAACACATGTGACTAAGGAATATTTCCCGAGTCCTCACTTCTTTATCAATGTGAGCATGTGTGTGCATGGGCGTGTGTTCTGAGTTTTGTACAATGGTGTGTGCCTACTCATGTGTGTGTGAATACTAGCCTGAGTATTCCTGTGTGGCAGCCATGGATAGACATCAAGTATTTCCCTTTATCCCTCTTTATCTTATGCTTTGAGTCAGGATCTGTTAGTGAACATAGATTCACCATTGCACCTAGTCTGGCTGGGGATCCTCCTGCCTCTACCTCTCCAGGATTGGCATCAAAACACACCCTGTCTTTCCCCACTTTTTACTTGGGCCCTGGGATTCAAACCCAAGCTCCGACTTAGCAATTAACCATAGAGTCATCTCCCTAACCCCTGTAAATGGTGGTCTTTATCTTTGTACGCATCTTTCAAAAACCATCGACATCCTCTGCAGGACAGTTCTCAGCTTGGGAAGAACATGATATGTATCAGGAAACTTTGGTTTGAATTAATGAAAGATTTATGGGATGATGTGTGAGATTCATAGAATGAAGAGATGGATGATGAGTGAAGCTTGTTCATTTTTAAGATGAGACGTAAAGACTAAGTCACAGCACCATGTAAAAGTTACTAGAAAACTTTGTGAGGCTGAAGCTAAGACACGTGGTCTGCTTCAGTTAGTGGAAAGGTGAGTGAAGGTGCTATGTGCCCCTTCTCTTCAAAAATGTTAAGATTCACCATTGGCTTCTCTTGGTCATTTTTCTTGCTTCTCATCCATGTGGAAGAATGTATTAAGCCCTCAAAAAGTCTATTGTGTATATGGCTTGAGCAAGGAATGGATTTTGTTGTTCTCAGGGCCCTGTCATTTTAGAATTGTTGTTTGGATGGGTGCACACACATACACCTACACATTGTAAGTGTGAGCAGAACAATCAAGATTGTCTTTATTTACATGATGAAATGATTTACTTTCATAAGAATACACATGATGGATTTAAAAGGATGGAATGAATATGAGTCTATATTCTTTCTACATTTAAGGTAGAGATGAAATAGTCATTCTTTTATAAAATGAATTTCATTTTGTTATGGATTTATCCCAGGATAATGAATTTAACAAATATAAGAAATTGCATAAATATCCTCATCATGTACCATGCAACTTCTGGGTAATAATCATCTCTCTTATCTGCTAAAGCACCTTTCAAAGTATTTCCTTCTTCTCCCTGTCCTCTGCCTCTGATTCATTATTTATCATTATTAATTATTATTATTATTATTATTATTATTGATAGGTGTTCTCAGATAGCCTAGGCTAGCTTTTAACTTGCAACATAGATGAGGATGACTTGAATTTCCTATCCTCCTGCCTCAAATCTCCAAGGTCTAGGACTATAGGAATGTACCACAATGCCTGACTACAATTCAGACATTATAATGTAAACATCTGGATCAAGTTTGAGGCACCTATGGAAAACCAAATATGATAGCTTCAGTCACACTTTAGAAATCACCTATGAATAATAGAAATATTCTATGGAAAATTTTATGAATAATGAACTAACACAATTGATATGTGCAGTAAAGATGAAGAACACTGGAAGCTACCATTAGCAATCTAACTCATCTCCAGCCATATTACAGTGAACATTTTTCCAATTTTTTTCCAAATATACTATTATTAGCTGTGGTCTATAATGCACACATAATCAAAAGGTTTTATTGAACCACAAATGTTCCAGAACTCAGTCTGTTTGAAAATGGTTCTAGACTAGAAGACTCAATTTTTAGAAGAAAGCGAGGAGACTATCAAGAACAGATATAGAAGACCATTAGGGCAGTAGAACATTGCTAGATGTGTAAGAACAGAGAGAGGGAAAGACTTGGGAGGGCAGAGCTTGGCATTTACCAGTTCAAAATTACAACATCTCCCTGGAGCTCTGTTCTGCCTTTTCACAGCCAATTCTTTGTTTTATTTTTTTCTTTTGAATGTCTTTCCAGCAAAGTTAACAACAACAAAAACTAGGAAATGGTCTCCGATGTACTAAACAGCTGTCTTAGAGATCAGAAGGCCTCAGCAAAGCCTCTGGGGCTGTCGAATCCCAAAGGAAGATCTTGCATAAGTGGAGAAGTGCTTGCAGCAGAAACCTTGGAAATTTCAGGAGTAGGATTTTTTTGTTATTGTCAGAACTTTCAATAAAAGTGCAGCCACAAATCCTGGGAGCACGAAATAAAAATTCCCAACAAGCTGTCTTACCTGTGTGCGCTCCACCGAAGGCAAGGGCAAGCACCACTTGCATGCCAGTCAAAACTCTGACAGCTAGCCTGTGAAGTTTGACGGGCTGCCATGTGCCAGACTACCTAAGATGCTCTTAACGGAGCCATAAAAAGACAAATAAATTAGTAATTGTAGCCCTGCTGTCAATGTCCTTTCCGTGAACTTCTCAAGCTGTTGGTTAACGCCGCCAGGGTGGTTTATCAATATATTCTTAGTTTTCACAAAAAAAGACAAATATACTTGTTATTTTTTTCAAATTCCCTTTTTAAAATTGATTTCATGAAATTATACAGGTCCTTCCTGGTTTCTAGGATTTTAATTTTTTTTTTCTGTCTCTGCTCTGCCCAGTCCCATTAGGACATCAAACCAATAAGATTAACATAATCTTTCTTAGAATTGACTGTTCTCTTTAAATAGATCCCATGATAGACATGTGTAAAAATCAATAAAAGGCTCCTCATTTGTCAAAGCTAATGACTAAACTCATTTTGAAGTTCAATAGTGGTTACTGAAGAGTGGCCACACATTATATGTCTAATCCTCTATGTCTCTCTACTTATTTTGTAGAACAGAAACACAGAGGTCGGGAGGGGGGCTGTTGCCTAAAATACAATATGAAATCTCATCTCCATTTTATTATTATATATTCATTTCTCCCAAGCTATGTCTATGCCTCGATTATCCAACTTAATATCAAAAGAAATAAAATGAAATGTATATTTATTCAAATGCATAACATACCTCTCTCTTTTCTTAACCAATTCGATTGTCAGCTCCTTCAATTACACTCTTAATTCCTTGAGCCCATGGAACATGTCTTAACATATTTTTAACATCTCAAGAGACACTAATATGGCTACTGGGGCACAGGTTAGCAGGAAATAAACATTTGGTTGAATTAAGCAGAATTGAATTATCCCCTATCTTGGACTGTGGCAAAGCGGTTATATTAGGCTTTATGTTCACATCTAGTGCAAAGTGTAAAAAGATGCAGCTGTCAAGGAGACCCCTGTCTGATAGATGCTCTGTGCTGCACGGTGGTTTAATCAGTGAGATGATCCTGCTACCTCCCACAAAGTCTTTTCCTGGAGCTTCAAGGGGGTGAGAATTGACAGGTTTTTGTGCGATACCCTCCTACTTCTCAACACTCTCCGATAAAAATACTAGAAAGAAGATATCAGGCATACACAAAATAGACTAGACTCACTAAGGTTAGATCTGATATATTATTCATAAAAATATTAACTGCAGAGTGGTTTATGTAACACTCAGCTTCTTCCGATACATCATCTAAATTTTAAACTCTGGGTCAGAACACTTTTCAAATATTTCTTTCGAATCACTAGAAATTCCAAATTATAGTTTACTAATTCATGTCCCTCAATTATCCAGCCAAACATTCTTTTCTGAGCTCCCGGGTGCAAACTGTATTGTACGGCCATTGGACTTGGCTGCCTCTTATAATCAATAGGTCAGATGCAATTTGAAATTCCCTTGACAATGGACTTTAAAAACTGCTTGAGGGTGGTGGAGAAAGACAAGCGAAAGAGGGATCCACGGGGACAGTAACTGAAGTGGAGTGATTCACTCATGGTGGCACTGGAGAATTCGGGTTCTTCATGAGAGCTTCTCAGGGGAGCAGCTGCCCTTTCTTGCATGTTGTGTCCTGGGATTGACAGAGCCACTGTTCATCCCTCCTTCTGATGAACAGAAACCGTGTCAGTGTAATTCCCCTTGGGAACGGAAGGGAGGAAGAGTTTAAGGACTATTAAAACATTTGGGCTGCAGAGGGCTTGCTCATTTGAGGTCCCCCACAAAGGGAAGGGTATCCAGGCAAGTGTGTGAGCACCACAAAGTTCACAGCTTAGATTGTTGGATGAATCAAATAAAAAGTTCAAAATCAAAACTGCCTTCTTCAAACATAAATGTCATCAACTGAACACAGATCAATTGTCACGGCTCAGTGAAGGTGTCCAGGAATAAACTCTTAAACAGTAACTAACATACATTCTTTTGAATGAAGATAAAGAACGGACCTGCGCTTTTTTTTTTTAACTTCAAAATATTTTTAGAAGTTTTGTTTAGCACTTTGTCATAAAACTACCAGATTGGGAAACTCAAGGAAGCTGGTTTAACTTGCTATCTCACATCAAGGATATGTGACATTTTAAAAGGGAAAATATGTTAGATTTTTGCATATATATATATATAATACTCAGAGTCTTGATTTTTGGTACTGTAAGCTGCACAATATAGATATTCTGCGCTTGTTTAGAGCACAACAATCAGGATTTATAAGGAAAGATGTGTCTCATTTGTACTGTGTGTATGTGTATTTTTTTTAATTGCATTTGGCTGCAGTAGCTTTAATCAAGGTCAGCATATAACTGTCCAGTATGTGTTGATGGCAGACTGTGTGGATGCCAGACACAAAAGTCTCAGACTAATGGAGGCTCCTCCCTCGCACTTACTCCTTTGACCAGGAATTGAAGCAAAAGGACAAAGTATCTCTCATTCCAGACGCTGATAGCTCAATTCAAGGTCATGTGTTCAGTTTTCTGTTCCTAAATGCAAGTTTGAAACCATCTTCTTCAAGCTTTCTTACGGCTGGCATGTGATTTCTAGTGTTTGTAGAACCGCGTAACTGCCACCTTTGCCCAAGCCCGGAGCACACTTCTCAGGCCGAAAAACCCAACTCGCCATTGTCTCAGATCTGCAACGTGCTCTGTGCATTATACATCTCCTTCAGAAACACCTGGTAATTTCCAAGCCTTAGCTAAGTCAAAACACTTAATAACAATTCTTTCATTTCACTAGAAATTAGGAATTATGGTTTATAGTACTGCATCCTTCAATTTGCCAACCTGTTTGTTTGATTGATTTTGTTTTTTCTGTATTCCGGGCCATGTATTGTAACAGGTTCCATTGTGCCCATTGAACCTCCTCATTATGGGTCTAAGATATGGTAACCAATGATCTCCTTTCTGCTTCTATCAGATTTGCTTTATGATGTAACTAGAAGTATGAGAATGTGCAGGCATTCTCTGCCTCTTGGTTTTTAGGCATGCACAAATAAGCGCCAAGATAGAAATCAAGTCACCATTGCATTTTGTTGTGTGTCTTCATTTTATGCCCATCCTGGAACTTTGGAAATGGAAAAACTATTTACTTATACACAGTCATGGTGCCTTCTTATGCTGTTTGGAAAACAGCAATGCTAAGAGAAAAGTAGACAACGGGCTTGTGATGTTTCACAAGGGATCAAAGATTCTATCAGGGCTAGGATGAGGGGCCATTCATGTAATATGTTTGCTGGAAAGTGTATGTTCTTATGAAGCTGTGGCAGAAGAAGCAGCTGTGATATTAACAGACCAGCACCATTGAGGTGAAATCTTTTTCTTTCACTGTGATGATAGGAACACTGTATTTCCTGTCAGGATCACCACATAGAAGCTGCCAAGGGGACCATCTCAAAAGGACCTTGGCAATAAGTAAAGGTTGTTCACATGGAGCTGGTTTTGAAGGTAGAAAAATTTAGTACTAAGCGGATCAGAGTAACTGTAGCTTGGCACCTCATGTCAGTAACAAAATCCCTGCATACAGGCTCTGAGAAGTCACTGGGGAAAGTTAAGCCTCAGCTGCAGCAGAGACCTAAGGATATTGGAGAGACCAGAACCATGGAGCACTCGCCAATGAAAGCCGTGGGTGAGGATTAGAGCTAGTTTAGGAGGGGAACTGTATATACAACAGGTGATAAAGCTAGTAGGTAAAGCTGCCTGGTCACTCTGGAACCTAGAAGATTCAGAGCCTCACGTGCTGGAAATGGAGGTACAGCATTTATATCTACACAGATGGATTTGGTTTTGCTTAAATATGATTTGCCATTTGCTATACCTCGGAATTTCCTTTTGAAAATAAGAAGCATGTGTCTGCTTAGTTTTTAAAGGAGCTCACTTTAAAGAGACCTTGGACTATTACTGTATTGTTAGATTGTGTTTTGCAATGAGATTGACAAGAGACTTTGGAAGAGGGGACAAAACACTATGGTCTAAAAGTGACAGGGTTGCATGCCAAGATGCCAAGAGGGTAGACTGTGATGATTCATTTTTAAATGTTAACTTACTATAACCTAGAATCATCGAAGAAGAAAGTATCAATGATGGATTCATTATCTAGATCGGCTTGGCTGTGGTCAGGTCCACAGAGGACTGTCTTGACTGCTGATTGATGTAGGAAACCAGAGTCCACTGTGGGTGGCACCATTCCCTAGAAAGAACTTCCAGAATTACATGGCAGGTGTAAAAAGGCTGCATGGGTGAGTTCTTCCTCACACCCATTAACTACAGATGTGATGTGTATCTGCTTAGACTCCTTCCTCGACCTCCCTGACATGAGAGATTACAACCAGGATTTGAAAGTCAACTAGATTCCTTCTTCACTAAGTTTTGGGGGTTCAGGGTTTTATCATAGCCACAGAAATGAAGCCAGAACAAGGGCTTCTTTTTTGCCCATGGGGGTATATCACATTGTGCATTTAATGGAACTACTTTTGAGTTACTTAGAAAACAGTTGGGAAGCCGGGCAGTGGTGGCGCACGCCTTTAATCCCAGCACTCGGGAAGCAGAGGCAGGCGGATCTCTGTGAGTTCGAGACCAGCCTGGTCTACAAGAGCTAGTTCCAGGAGAGGCTCCAAAACCACAGAGAAACCCTGTCTCAAAAAACCAAAAAAAAAAAAAGAAAGAAAGAAAGAAAGAAAGAAAGAAAGAAAGAAAGAAAGAAAGAAAACAGTTAGGAATAGTTATACTTTCCTTCAGGGCTTTATGTGCCAGTTAAGATTCTACAAAGAATCTCAGTAAATAAAAGAGACTTCTCCATCTTTGTTAGGGTGGCAGATAGCTTGAGCCATTTCCTACTATCTCCAGAATTTTATTCAGGCATCTGTTCTTCTAATGACAGGTATTGCCCTTGAAAAATATGACCCTTCCTGCCAGTATATTCTGCCCCTATTTATAATTTTCTATTTATTTTCACGTAGATTTGAGTAATATAAGCAAGGTAAAATTTGGAAATTTTGCTGAAAAATGATAGATAAACTTCAGTGAGGAAGTAGACAGCCTTGGCTGCACCCCGTGACAAGGAGCCACGAAGATGAAGCTGATCACGTAGACAGCAAGACAGAGAAGACAGCTGTGTAACAACTGTCCTGAGCCAGGCCTTGCCCTACAGTTTCATGTTGCAGTTAGAGAAGTCAGAAAGTTTTTTTTTTTTAATATGCAAGCCACTTATTGTATTGGTTTGGATATTTTTTATTCCATAAAGCAAAGACTCTTAACCAACATATTCTTGAAGCAAGCCTTCAGGTCACACGAGGTTGTAAGAGGCCAAAGTCTTAGACTTATCAAAATTAGAAGAAATTATGCTCCATGGAATTGTCTGAAGTCTGTATCGGTTACACCCTGAGATGCAAAGAGCAGGAAGATCCTAGCTGATAGCTTACATTCAATTCTTTTTCATGGTGTTTCCTATTAATATGTAATGGACAATGTAAAACTAATTTTTTTTTTTGATACGTCTCTTTCATTCCCTGGGGAGATGTGTCTTCTCAACTTAGACAGCATTAGGGAACTTCTAACTGGAAAAACAAATATCAGAATGTGCCATAAAGATAAGATGAGACTTATCTTTGTTTCCCTAAATGAATCTCCTATATCTCTGTCCATGCAGGAACTATAGGTACTTAACTTCAACAGCGCTACAGTCCACATCTTCTGCCTTTTCCCTCAAATGCACTCAGGAATTTTTGAGGACAAGAACCAGATATAACTCTTGATATATTTCAAGGTGACTACTGCTCCAGGATATCAATGAAATGCTTACTAATCTAAGTTTCAATTTAATTTCTTTTATGTAGGTGGGTGTTTTACATGAATGTAGCACATGTATACCTCGTACCCTTAGGAATCGGAAAAGGCACTGGATCCCACAGGACTGAAGTTACAGATGGTTCTGAGCTACTTTGTGGGTGTCTGGAAACTAACCCAAGTTCCTACCTAGAGAATGCTCTTAACTACAGAGATATCTCTTCAGCTCCCTAAAGATGTTTTATGACATGAGAATGCATGGTTATATTTTTCTCATTTTACTTTATAAGAGTTAAAGTTCTTAAGTGGGGCACGATAAAAGGCTAAGTTAGGAGAGAGGCCACAAAGAGAAGTCCAAGTGAGCTCTTAGATATCTAACCAAGGAGACAAAGCCTATGAGTTCTGACCTTGTTCATAAACCAGAACGTGAGATGCTGATATTTTGCAGAGAGAAGTATGGACAGGGAGCTTTGAGTAGTTACGAGTGGCTCACAGACCAAAAGTGCGTATTTAGAACTGGGAACGAGAGGCCCTGAAAACTAGATACGCTTTATACATTCCAGAAAATGAAGCAAATTATGACATTTCGCTAGATATAAAGTATTCGGGGAAAATTTTGAAACTGAAACTTGCAAGTATCAAAACTGAGAACCTAGTGAGTCTAGCGTCAGACTGAGAAAAGTCAAATAAGTGATATGAGTTAGTCCCGTGGAAATGTTGACAAATGAAATAAACAGCAGCTCATATAAATGTAGGATAACAGCCCAACGACAGAACAGCTTCTGAATGTGCATCCTTTTTAGGTGCGCATGGATTATTAGTCAAAGCTTACAAACTTCTGGGACGACAGAACAGCTTCTGAATGTGCATCCTTTTTAGGTGCGCGTGGATTGTTAGCCAAAGCTTACAGACTTCTGGGATATAAAACTTTTTAATATTTCAAACAGTTGGAATTTCCCAGTATATGACTCGTCGTCCAGGATAATAGGAATCCTGTCAGGGCTGGAGCAGTACCTGAAATCGGGAATAGAGGGGGCAGTGAAGAGCAGAAGTGAGGCAATGGAAATTCCTGACAGACTTCTCTGTTACTCTGTGAAAGTATGCTTTAAGTTTAATATGAATATTTGTATATTCAGAATGAAAGTTAATGAGAAATTAAGACTTGCTGAACCACTTTCAAGGGAAACATAAAACACACACATGTTCTTGTGTATGCACACACACAAAGAGCCCTTAAAACTAGGAAGGAATTAGCTGCTGAGGCAGAGCTGGTAAAGATTTTCACTGTGTAAGCCTAGTGGCCTGAGATCAACTCACGGTTTCAAAATAAAGCTTGAAGGAGAGTACTGACTCCACAAAGATGTCCTCGGACCTCTACACAAATGTTGTGTGCATGTGTGCCATCACAGCATACACATACACATACATGCACGCACATATGTATACTCACACATGGATAATTTTAAATAGTAAAATTCATGCATAATTAGGAATGTCCCCCACACTACATAGTGTCTGTCACTTGGCTTAACTGTGTTGGCCTCTCAGCTCATGTCTCTCAACGTGACCCACTAATCAAGACCCAGTTATCAGGCTTCACTAGAGAGTTAAACTGCTGCTGAGTAGTGTTTACTAATCCTCTCATCTTTTAAGAAACACAAACACTCTCTCTGGCTTGGAAAATCTGAGAGGAGGAATGAAGGAGGAACTGGAGGAATGACTATGAGCAGGGTTACAGGAAGAACAGGGAAGGGGAAAGCGTTGCAAGTATATTTTAATTAAAAATTAAAAATAAAGATAAATAGATGTGAAAATGAAAATATTCTTTGAAAGTAAGAAAAGAAGTTAAAATGCCATTATTTCTGGATCTCAATTAAGAAAGATTTTCTTGTAGGTACATGGACAATATCTAGGACTGTTCTTTGGGGGATCTGAGCCTTCCTATGAAGCCCACCTAACTTTGCTACCAAAATAACAGTACAGAATGAGTCATGAGGACACAACATGAAAAGGAAGCTGTAAATGAATGCCTATTACGCAAACAGAGAGAAATTGGTAAGAAATTCCGTGGGTGGAAGTGGGAAGCAGGGAAAACATTTCAACTCCTATCTAAATCGGGACCAAAGAATGACAGGCTATGACAAACAGATCTGATCTGTGACGTACTGCCCACAAACAAGAGCACAGAGGCTCAGACACACCTAACTCCTTAAGGAATGAGGCTGATGAGTGGCTCTTCATAAAGAGTAGACAAGAAGAGGGGGAAGTGTTGTCCTTACACAAAAGTCATGGGTGAACATGTCAGCAGAAAGGTATCTGTAATGATTTTTTTGATTGGGGAAGAATGATTGATCCAAAGGTACCTGACAGTAATCTGGTCACAGGAAGATAGCGAAGGAGAAATGGCGTTTGTGTTTAATGGATGGGTTCCAGAAAAAAGGACAAGGACTCAAATCTGGGCACTAGGAATAGAGATAAGCAGAATGGGCAATGTTAGGACTAGAGCCATTTGACTTGAACTTTGCAGTTAAGCATGAGTGAGAGGAGAGAGCTGGAGATGATGCTGACCTTTATAACATGGCACATGAAGTGGATGGGAACACTGCTGCGGAATGGGCAGTACCAAGGAAGATGGATATACTGTTGTACAGTTTTTAAAACCCAGGACAAGCATGAATTCGGGAAAAGGGGATACCATTGAGTGATAGGCAGGTCTTTTGTACTACAAGCTGTACATTACTGAGAGATTTATAGAAAATAGTGCAGTAACATATCACAAGTGATATCCTCCCGATCTTTCATCCACTAGCATGACTATGGTATCACACGAGGTTTACATTAGGGTATGGACAGAGCTTTTTCGAGGGCTGACATGAATAGGATGCGGTGAGCTATGGAGAAGCCATAAGATGACCAATTGGAATCCATGTTTTATGTTAACCTGGTTGACTGTGGACAGCTTAAATTCTACAATCCTTTGTTTTGTTATTTAAAAATGGTTTCCTTGGCCGGGCGGTGGTGGCGCACGCCTTTAATCCCAGCACTTGGGAGGCAGAGGCAGGCGGATCTCTGTGAGTTCGAGACCAGCCTGGTCTACAGAGCTAGTTCTAGGACAGGCTCCACAGCCACAGAGAAACCCTGTCTCGAAAAACCAAAAAAAAAAAAAAAAAAAATGGTTTCCTTTCAATGGTGTGTGAGATTCAAACGATCTTGTACCATGGGGAGCACAGTGAAAACTACAAAATGATTTCTACATGACTTGTGTCAGTTTTAAAGCATCCATTAGTTTGAAATTAAAAATCATTGATTGAAGTTAATGTCCCAAATATTTGTAGGAAAATGGATTGAGACTCTATTGAAGGATTAATCACAGTGCATGACTTTTATTTTCCTCCTTCATTTTATTTCAATTCCTCGGGGAAGCAAATCTTTCCCTTACCCCGATTAAATCTATGAGGCTACAAATGTAACATAACACACAATATACATTATAAAAACAAACCCTGAGACATTTGTCAGGGGCAAAATAAAAGAATCTGAAAAATGGAAGACATCAAGCGTTTTTACTTAATGCAAGATACTCCCATTATTTCTCTCCCCTTTAATAAAGTTCACACTTTGTTGCTCTCTTGAAAACCAATTGTTTCAGAAGCGCCTCTCTCTTCATCTTTCATATGGCTCTTGGCTGAAGCTCTCATTTCTATCCAGGCAGCATTATTACGTATTGTACAAAATCGAGCATTAGAGATTAATTGCATGGGAAGAACACTGGATGGCTCTGGAGTCTCTTCGGGTAGTAGTGGAGGCTACCCACCGAACTGAAAGCTTAGTGAATTTAATTAAAACATAGTTGTTTCATTGGATCTACTATGCAAGGAGTGAGTCTGAGCTCTGGGAAACAAAAAGAATAATTCAGAGAAATACTCAAATTAAAAAAAAATGAGATACTCGAAGGTGAGAGGTAGAACATGGCAGGACGCAGAGCAGAGCACATTAACAGAAACCACTGCCTCCTCCCGTTTCACCAAGTCCTTTCTGAGCACTTGAGTCAGAGAAACTCTCGAGTGCCCCTCCTCCCTGTTTCCTCCTTGCTGTCTGTAGATCAGAAAACCTGAGTGGGGTTAAAGTAGGTGCTAGTCTACACCAGGGAGATTACTTATAATTCAACTCTCCCAAATAACTGATGAGCCTTCAATCATTGCTTCCCCAATAGAGAATAAACTTGAATGTGCACAAAGTCAACATCAGGGTTACAACTCCAAGCAGGAGCCCAGACACAGCTTACAAACATTGCTGTGTATCTTCAATAAATGCTAAAGTAGTTTTGATTTCTGTTGGGACAAGTTCTTTGAAAACTTAATTATTTTTCAGTCCCATGATTCATAGCAAGTGACCATTCTATGTCCTGAAACTGGAAACCAAGCATTTGATAAGATAACTTCTATACAGACAGCAAGAGGTTTATGTACTTGAAGGTTGTGTGGAATAGCAGCAATAAAAATTACATGATTAAAAAAAAATCAAGCATCCAATGCCATGCTATTCTTTGCTGCAGGTCATGCAGATAACTTTCCCAGTCCCACAACATACTTCAGAGATTATGCTTCTGTACTGTGGTATAGACAGAAGACATTCAGCAGGAGACATGAGTGGTTTGGGTCCTAGCTTGGTTCCTCTGGGGTTTGTTCCATCTCAGTTCCTTTACCTATGAAATGATGTTGGCTGTAGGGCAAACTGATGATTAAATGAATGAGTCAATGTGAGGTCCCAATGAATGGTGCACAGTGGGAATTACAATGGTGATTGTTTCATTTTGGTCTGGAACAAGAGAACGGTCTCAGGATTCTCTGCCAATCATTCTCAAAAGTGAGGTTATCCTCTTTCTACTAGTGCCTAATTCATTTTTATAACACAGAATTTGGTTCTATTTAGTGTAAAATGTTTTTATGGAAGACAAGTTTGCTCAGTGCTACGTGTATCACAGCTGATTTTCTCTTAGTTGGTGTGTCTGGATGAACAACTTTTTGTTCTGATTAATTTTGGCACTTATAAGAAAAATGAAGACAGTAAGAGGAAATAACATTTAACTAGTCCCCACCATGAGTTTGTTGTTTTGCCATAACTGCCTTGGCTTGCCATCTTTTTGTCCTTTGCCCTTGTAGTTATTATGCTCAAGTATTGTATATTATGCAGCCTTACTTTGTACTCTGTCCATGAATTTAAGGAAGGGGTATCTGGGGCATGGAGAGATGACTAATGGTCAATAGCACCGTCTGCTCCTACAGAAGACTCTGATTTATTTCCCAGCACCCACAAGGTGGTTCAGAACCATCTCTAAGTCAAGTCCCATAGGATCCAGTGCCCTCTTCTGGCTTCTGTGTGCACTGCATGCATGTAATGCACAGACATACAGGTAGATAAAATACTCAAACATTTCAAATGAAGTAGGGAGGAGCTAGTTAAAATGAGGAGCTGGAGATCTGAAAGACCCTCCTTTTATAAGAGCCAGGAATAGTTTAGGGATGAGATGAGGCTGTGGTGGGGTTTAAAGGAGGACATTAAGGTGAGCACATTCTAGTTGTTAATCCTTGTCAAAAATAATAGTCTGCCTCAGAATTATCCACAAGTCTTCAATCTCCATCCTGGGTATTTCATTTTCATTTATTTTCTTGATGCTATTTACTTTTTGTGGATTACTTCAAATTTATGTTTATCTCAAAAGTCGGTTGAGTTTTCTGGGATCTTACTTGTGTGTTTGTTTTTGTGTTTAGAATAACTGAGTAAACCTTGAATGTCATAATCTCTCATTAATTTGAGGCATGATGTATTTAGGCCATAGGGAAGCTAAGGTTTGCAGCTTTCACTTAATATAAAATTAAATTCACATGGATCTTCTTTATATATAACATTGTGTTTACAGCAAAATGTGAAAAGGAGATACTTCCAAATTCACATATAATAAAACTTAGAAATTACACAGACAAGACAGTCATCAAATCTGTAATACTACTATCATTTTCCATTTATTTGTAGCAGTATTCAAACATACATGATTTAAAAGTTTAAACTGCATGATTGTACTAAATATAAGGTAACTATTAAATAGTGATATTACTGACATAAAATACAAAAGTGTAAGATGAAATGTACAACCAGGCTAAATAATAAAAATTATTTTAAAATTAAATTTAAGATGAATATAAAGTGTTGGGAGCATTAGAACCTATGAGCTTGTGAAAATGCTGCATAGTAAGTCCTCCTAGATGACCAGCAAGACAGAGAAAGCCAAGGCTTTTTAGGTTATGAAACAATATTAGAAGGAATTGTTGAACAACGCACAGGGCTAAGCCTTGTAACAAATAGTAGCCAAGGAGAGAAAAGACAGAGGCATTTTTATAACAAGAGTTCTAGCATAGCTGACTAGATCAATCCCATCCCAGTACTGTCAAAAGGTCACTGCTTTGGAGTTTGAACTCAGGATCTTCAGCATGGATAAATATTTGTTGAAACAAACAAACAAACAAACAAAAACAGAAATGATCAAAAAATGCCTTTAGTGATCAAAGAAATGTAAACTTACTCTACTCTGAGGGTCTGACTCACCCCAGTCAGGATGACTATCATCGTGAGAAAGCATGAAAACAAAGCTCCGTGGAGATAAGAGATAGAGGAATACTTATCCATTGCTAATGGAGATGTAAGCTGGTGCAGACACTGTGCAACTCAGTGAAGATAATTCTACATCAACTAAACAGAAAATGGCTATAGGATCATGCTACACCCTTCCTGGGCATACACCCAAAGGATTCCATACCCATTGAAAGAAATTCTTGCACATCAAGATATATCGTTGCTCTTTTCACAATAGCAAGGCTTTGCTAGGGAGAAAATGTGGTGCCTGTACAAAATGGGACTTTTCCAGTTACAAATAAATGTGAAAATTTCAGTCAACTAGATGGAACTGGAAATGATATTGATGAAAGTAACTTAGGCACACCAAAGTCAACCCTACGTGATCTCTTTAATATGCAGATTCTAAATCTTAATATTTGTCTATATGAATATTAATGTCGGAGTAAGTGAAGGCAGGGGCCAGGAAATGAGAAAGAGACTCACGAGAAAGGGAGAAGAAAGCTTTAAGAGAAAATGTGGGTAAGGGTAGAGACACAAAGGGGTTGAAGGGTGTAAATGGGAATAGGGGAGATCAACTAACACTATTGATGTAAGAAAATGCCACAATGAAACCTGATATTTTGTAAAGTAAAAAAAACAAACTTAATTTAATTTACATTTCTAAAGTGGGATGGGGAGATTTCCCAGTGTTTAACCACTGCCACTCAAGTCTGAGAAGCAGAGTTCAGAACCCTTGGCACTGACAGAAATGGCAGGAGGGCATGGCGGCCAGCCTGAGATGTCAGCATTCTGAAGGCAGAGACGGGGGATCCTGGAAGCAGGCTGAATGACGCTATCTCCAGGAATAAAGTGGAAAGTGACCCAGGAAGGCTCTAGAGGGAAACCTTGAGTCTCTAACTGCAAGCACACACACATGCACGTGCATCCTCATGTATGCCAACAGACACGCACACAAGCAGAAGCAACACACACACATAAACACACAAATGCCCAGGAATACACACACAAGAGAAAAGATGGAAAGAACGCAAATCCGCAAATATGAAAACAGCTAATGCCACCTTGAATGCCTTCATTGCTCTCTCCACTTCAGTCAACAAGCCTGGTGTGCTTCTAGCACCCGCATTTTTTTGGTTTTTTTTTTTTTCCTGTGGCCAGCAAAATGTGCCAAGCCTACTGTCACGGCTTATGAATGAAAAAGAGAATCATTGCCCTCTGGGAATAGTGTCAAAGTGACTCAAGGAAATTAGTTTATAGATCTTACTGGACCTCAGATAGGATCTTTCTGATCAGTCTATTCTACACTGTGTCTCAGAGTTTCTCTAATGGTCTAACTTCCATATAAGGGTGAGCTACTTAGTGACACACGCTTTCTCCCCAGAGACGCTTTACTGTCTGCTTTCTCTGTCCTTCTAGGAGAGTCATCACCTTCCAGATACACTAATCGCACTCAAAACCCTTGCTCATGGTCTGTTAGTAAATAATTAAATCTAATATCAAGAAAGTCAGACATGAAGAATACACCAGAGGAACACAAGTATTCTCAGGGAGAAATAGTTCAAGGGACCATCCTGGCAAAGTTTTAATATGAATATGCTTAGTGCCCAAATACAGATGAAGGTCATGCATTATGAAAGAAAAACAAGAGATAATGGAAGGAAAATAGGCAGAATGAAGAAAGACTGAGAAGATAGGAAACAAATCCAAATGCTTTGCTGAATGAATATGGGGAGGGGTGGATTGAGGAGATGAGGGAGGGAAATCTGCAAATGGGATATTAAATAAATAAATTTTTTAAAAAAGAAAATTCATTAATATATGAAAGAAAGAATACTGGCATGGAGACATATATTAGTAAAAAAAAATTCAAAATCCCAAGAGATACAACAACAAAAAAAGTTAACACTGGACAAGCTTGAAGGGGGAGATGATCAAATGTATTTAGAAAAAAAAAAACTTATCTAGAATTTGTGAAAGAGGAAACGGGCAGTATGCAAGGGGAATTCTGGGACCACTGAAATATGGATTTCACAATTCCATCAGCATGCTAGAGGTGTGGGATAATAACAAAACTGCACAGAAAAAAAAATAAAACATTTGAAGAAATAGGAACGTTTCTACTGTTCTGAGATCAAAGTGACTGAAAGTAGGAAGTAGGACAAATACAAATGCTTGAATAAAAATAAACAGACAATGCTTATTTCAATTGCAGACTCTCAAGGAAAGAATCACAGAAGCTTCCAGACAGACAGGACTGATGATATGTAAAGGAGAAGGCATTTGAGTGACGGCAAAACACTCATCAGAGATAATAGATACCAGATGACAATTAGAAACAGCAAAATGCTGAGAATGCTAATTATGACCTCAGATGGTACAAAGTAAAGGCATGCAAGGCCATGGTTGTACAACACCAGCAAAAAAAAAATGCTATAGGAATAGTTCGTGGGCATAAATTTATAGCAAAGTCATTGGCAATTGTGTTTCCTCAAAAGCCTTACTCTGTGAAAGGACTTGAGCCAGACCAGATATATCGCAAAGAGAAAAACTGCCTCTTCACACCTGAAAACTCTGTGATGTTTAAAAAAATGAGGGTGGAGAGTGTGGCAAGGAACACCCATCTATTCCATAGCCTTTGGTTGGGAAACAACTCTTGGAAAGAGGCTTTTGGGAAACCAGTTAGATTCTATCTTCTGCCAAACCAATTCAGCCGAGTTAGGTAATTGCAAAACAAACACAAGGAAAAATAAAACAGCCACAAAGACCAACCTTGAGATTCACGATTCTCTCCCATCAAACACTGGAATGTGGAGAAGATCTGGGAAGAGTTGGGGGAGGGGAAAATGATCAGACTGTATGGTATGAAGAAAACCTTTCAATAAAGAATTATGAGAATGCAAAATACCTAAGAAAGTTGCCACTTTTATAGCTCAACTGAGCAGGACAAGCCATATATCCTGGCTTACATTCCTACTGAGAGCCATCTAAGTGTACTGACAGTTACATCGTTCTTTTCAATGCATTGATAATTTAGACTCTCAGAGGTCACAAGTGAATAAAATGTGAGCAGCACTGAGAAGAACAGAGCAGAGAAACCAACCTGATAATGTGGGATTGGTAAGTTTGCAACACAGTAAGCTTCGGTTCCCTTTGTCTTCACAGTACCAACAGAACACAACAAAGATTGCCACAGGTGTACATGCCATAAACGACATCTCCCTCCCGGAGGTTAGAGGCCACAGCAGCCTGCAGTTCCAATGCAAAGGTTAACAGGAGACAAACCATGAGGAAGTAGAGAATGGGTGCTGAAGGCATCGTTTCAGAACTCAAACTTTGACTTTTACCTTATTAACATTCCAGTAATGGTGGAAACATGTTCCGATTTTGTATAATACAGCTAGATCTTGCGTCAAAGAAATCAGGCTAAATTCCAAAAACCTGGGAAGTCCCAAATGTCTGGCTGTATCACCAGGGACATTTACTTCATCCAATGTAGTAATGATCAATTCTGTCTAGATATCCTTCAACCTAAAACCCAAATTAAACATTTAGGAGGCTGATACAGAGGATTTTCATAAGCCTAAGGCCAGACTGGGTTACTGAGTGAGCTACAGGTGATTTGGCCCTCAAAGAGACCTTATAAAAAAAAAATCCACACACAAACTAAATTCAGTTAAAACACAAATTTCCTAAAACACTAAGATACAATTTTGAGGATAAAAGAAAATTGGGTAGTATACACAAATCATATATTTTCATATGTACATTTTCCAAAGGAAAGAAAATGTGATCATTCCTGCGATTATGGGGTCTACACGAGTATTTTTAATAGCTTCTGTCATTACCCATTTCCTAGTTCATGTGTCCTCATTAAGCCCTGTGGTTGGTGGGGCTTTTAAAAAATTACTTTATTTATTTATTTATTTAGTTAGTTAGTTAGTTAGTTTGTGTGTGTGCATGCATGTGTGTGTGTGTGTGTGTGTGTGTAGGTCAAGAAGACACCTTGTGTGAGTCAGGGAGTCCATTTTCTCCTTCCCACTGAAGGCTTCATGCCGATTCCTTTCCATCAAGTTCATACACAGACTAATCTAGAACCAGTAATAGAAGTTTATCTGTGTACATTAATGAGGGAGGGGAGCAAGGGGGTGAACTTTCTGGAATGCATGTTTCCTGATCTGTAGGGAGTCTGCACAAGCCACAGAAACAGAAACAAAAAAAGTAACTGTAGCTGCGTCTCAGATATATATATTTTACAGTGTATAATATAGTTGCACCTCAGCATGAGATAACATACATTCCTTCTAGAGACTAGGAGTACAGGGCAAGTGAAGGAAACTATGTGAATGAAACACACAAGCAGCCATGATCGAGAAAACTGAGTCCAAAAAATTTGGAGGAGACAATTAACTAGTGTGGTGCTTTAAAAAATTCTGGTGAAAACTTAGAATAACTTTGTAACAGTGCTGGGAGTTGAACCTAGGATCTTGCGGCTAATGGGCAAGTGCTTTGCTTCTGGGCTACAAACTTACCCTATGCTGGCACACTTGAAGATTCAGATGAAATTGATGAAATATTGATTTATCAGTAAGTGGCATCAAAACTGACAAAAAAGGAAATCAAAGGTCTACATAATGATGTCATTAGAACTGATCCAAAACCCATTCAGGTCAAATCGCAAACTTCCAAACATTAGGATACAGAATAAGTTTTTGGAAGGCAATATTAACAATACTTTACCTGATATATTTGTTCATGAGGGTGGTGGTATTTTCAAAATTTTAGACTAAATGTGAAAGGTTGGCACGATACTGCAGGAAGAGTCATTATCTTCATTGTCTGATGGGATATTTCTCCTAGAACCTCAGAACTGGGTGATTGTCATACCAAACGTGTTCTTTCTAACCTGGGTTATTTAATAATGTCGCTAGCTTTTAAGGGTGACTATAAGTAATAGATAAAAAGTCTACATCAACATATTCTACTAGACAATGTTAATTTGGAATTTAACTGTGAATAAATCTGAAAAAATTAAACCCAAATATTCTATATTTGTAGCTACTACATGAGTTTTGAGCTCAGTTTTGTCTTTTATATGAAACATTTAATTTTCAGCCCTTGTAAACCAAATACATTGAGAGTTTAAAATGCTATTTTTAAAAATACCACTATCCCAAGTTTAATTGGCCAAAGATACCTTTAGAATGTGTTTAGTCATTTGTGTATATAAAATGAATTACAAGGTTCTAAAGTAGGACATAATTTTGAAATCTCTTCCTTCATTACATGTCTGACTCGTAGTAAATACTATTGTATCACAAAAATTCATCCATATAGAAAACAATCATTGTATAGATGCATGTTCAAGAAGTATAAGGCTCAGCTTCATGTGGTGGTTTATGCTAATGAGTTCAAAGCCAGCCACGAGACACTGCAAAGCAAGTAAGTAAGCAAAAGAGGGAGGGAGGAGAAGAGAGCGAGGGAGGCAAGACAAAAAAAGAAAAGAATTAAGAAGTTTAAAAGCTAATTCAGCACATAAGGCATTAAATAAAAATAAAAAGGGATGACCATTGTGTCAAAATGACAGACCTTGATATTTATAATTTTTAGAAGTTTAGCAGTTCATCTCTTCAAAGCTAAATAGTTCCCTTTGCACTTGAATAGGAGAGGAGCGCCAGCCTACTCCACCATTGTGTGGTATTACTCTTCAACAATGAAAAAGGTATAAACTATATAGGTAGCCACAAAGTACAAAGCTGGTATTGTCACAGATAAACTAATCTTCAACCCAATAGCTGAAGAAGAATCCACAGGTAATTCATTAAAATTTAAAGCTGTAGATCAAATTTATGGGATATGAAATCAATTTCATTTCTGTATCTAAATGCAAGGCATTAAAAACTGAAATTTACAAACTGGAAAAATATTTATGATTACATAACAATATAAACTACTAATGACCAAAATATTGCCAAACATGGGCAAACTTTCTATGAAGAGAACACGAGCTTTATTGAAGAAAGTCTACATATGGAGAGAGATGCTGCTTTCTGAGATTACAGAACCTAATGTCCAGGAAGTGTCAGTTCTTACTACACTATCTGTGGATCCAACTTAATTCCAAGGAAGATGCCAATATGGTGTTGCAGGGAGTGCAGGGGAGAATG
Source organism: Chionomys nivalis (assembly GCF_950005125.1). NCBI lineage: Eukaryota > Metazoa > Chordata > Mammalia > Rodentia > Cricetidae > Chionomys > Chionomys nivalis. The sequence goes on along the minus strand of NC_080094.1, from coordinate 59,533,424 downwards.
GAGGGAATTTAAGTCAGATATAAAATGTACAAGGAGAGATAAGGGTAAAAATAACACTCTGATACTGAAGAAAACTAGACAGAGGAATGTCTTAGCAAAGATCCATTTCTGGAAAAAATAGTGTGTTGCTTACTGCTGTGTACTACTTCAGGAGGATGTGCCAATGAAGCAGAGCAACAAAATTATTAATTGGAATGGAGCTAGAAACCATCTGATGTCTAACTGAGTTAGTACAGAGATATCTGGGAGGTAAGTATACATAGTATTGGGATAACTAGTCATATAGATAAAGAAAAAAATAAATCCAGCTCACCTATTATCCAACTGCCAAGCTCAACTCTGGGTGGAAGAAAAATTAAATTTTGAAGGCAAAATTGAAAATTTGTAGGGGTCAATAAGAAAGAACATACTTCTGTCATCTGGGTAAGAAAATTATTTCTTGAGATCTTTCATCATCCCAGGCGTTTGTTGGTACCCAGAACCAGGAATGGGCAGGCAGATTTGGAGGTTTGGTCTACTTGGCTACTTGGTCTACTTGGTCTATTTGGAGTTTTCTTGGCTATTGCACAGTCTCCTACACAGCATTGCCCAGTAGAGACAATTTCAGCCCTTACTCTCACTGGTCACCATCACGTCTCTGGTTCTGCCTCTCTCCATAGTGCGTGTACCATGTTATTTTTCTCTTTCCCAACTCTCCATCACACATTTGTTCTTTGTAGTGTTGTCCAGCTCTTGGCTGCCTCTTCCAGCATAGAGAATTTAAAGTTTATTGTGTTGTTTTTACACCCAATTATTCAGGGAAAATGGTGTGGGACAATTTCTGTATTCTCTCAATTATATTTTAAATAAACACTGATTGGTCAGTAGCCAGGCAGGAAGTATAGGTGGGACAACCAGACAGGAAGTAGAGGCTGGTCAATGAGAACAGGAAAATTCTGGGAAGAGGAAAGCTTGGTCTGCAATCCTGGCCCAACCACAGAAGAAGCAAGATGTGACTGTCTTGCTTAAAAAGGTAATGAGCCATGTGGCTAACACAGATAAGAACTATGGGCTAACATAAGTTGTAAGTGTTTATAAGAAGCCTGAGATACTAGGCCAATCAGTTTATAACTAATGTAGACCTCTGTGATTTCTTTGGGACTTAACAATTGCGGGATCCAGGCAGGACACAAAACTCAGACAACAAGAAAAGATGAAGACTAAAAGTTGCATACATGACATTTTAAAAGTCACTTTTATAAAAATACTCTAAAATTTCTGGGTGGTGGTGGCACTTGCCTTTAATCTCAGCACTTGGGAGATAGAGGCAGGCAGATCTCTATAAGTTGGAGACTAGCCTGATCTATGAGAGCTAGCTACTTCCAGGACAGCTAGGACTGTTAAGCAAAGAAACCCTGTCTCCAAAAAAACAAAAACAAAATACTGTAAAAGTATTAACAAAGTATGTAAAGCTGTTTGGAAAATACAGAACATATAAAAAAGATTGATATTACTAATATTTATGGAAATTTGAAACATTGAGAGTAAAATATTACAGTCAAATGTTCCCCAAAGAATAAACAAAATAGTTAATCTTTGTTTACATGGCAGTTGAAGCAATTTTATTTGATTTTAACTTGCCCTATTTTGAGAATGATAAACTATATTTTCATATACTGTTCTACTTAATATCTACTTTTAAAAATACAAAAATTTTTTAGTAGAAAATACTTGGAAAACAAGTTTGGTGGTAGGTATGTCAATTGCTATTTTGGAGAGAAATTTGATAGTATCTACACAAATTAGTTTTGTCCCTGAATTATCATTTTTTAGAAATTTAACCTAAAGATAAATACACATAACAAATAATTTAACAGCAATTAAAATTGACAAACTAATGACTGAATAATAATTTTATCATCTTTTAATTGGGGTACCATGCAGTTGTATAGTAGAAAAAAGTAACCCATTATGTTACCCTACTTAAAGAACTTAAAATAAAAAGAAGAAAGATATGAACTAATGGGTAAATGAATAAAACATGCCTTATTTACTCATATGTGCCAAAATGGTGAAGGAAACTTCAAGTAATAGGTTGGAATCCCTATATGTGGTTAGTGGAGGTAGGTGGTTTTGAAATGGAAGAAATGGATTAAAATAAATGGTAAAAAATACCATTATTTCCCAGTGTATGTTTGTGTACTTGACTTCAAGAACTATGCTAAAAATGCAATCAGCATGATGTATAACTTGAAAGGGATGAGGAAAATCCCTAAAGTGGACTATAAACAGAACAAAATGGATCAAACTCGATTTCAGATGAATAGTCTAACCACAGTAAAACTGAGAGGGTGACTAACCCGAGCATTTTTGCAACAGCAGTTGAATTAAATACCCTTGGTTAAATACAAAAAGAAATGTAAACAATTTGAACTCTGGAGTTTTCCTTTTCCCCTGCCGAGGTATGAGTAAGCAAATTTGAAATTACATTCTATGTAATCTAGGATTTAGAGAAATAAGTAAATATATTAGGGATAATGAAAGACAGATTTTCCACTCACCAAAAGGAAATTACATGTATGGAAAAAGATGCTGGTAGGAATGCTGGGGAGATGGATTGAAATTGAGCTAGAATAAGCTCTGGCTTATGTATGTGTGTGTGCATAAAATTCGTATGCAGATATATATGAAATATATGTGAAACATATGTATCTAAATACACAAGACCATGTATATATTTACATCCACTTGCACATGCCTATAGCAATTTCTCTATTACATTTCATCTGCTTGCTCACATTTATCACATATATGTAGATTGATATAGAAATTGAGACATGTGTATGTAAATGCGCACACATACAGTGATGGGTAAGTCAATATGTCTTAGGTTTGTATGAGTGTATATGCACTCATATACATGTTTACTCGTTCCATTGACTAAGAGACCTAGCCGCAGTTAACACAATAAGTACACTTTGTACTCACATGTTACTTCCTAAGCATCTTTTTCCATGGAAGGAAGAGACGCCTCTAAAGAAAATGGTCAATTCTAATACTGAGGACATAAAAGGGAGCCTTAAATGTTTTCTGTAAGATAAAGAGGTTCTCAAAAAGAAGAGGAGTATATCCAAAAGATATATCAGTGATACAGTTGAAGCACACAGGGCTTTACCATTTCAAAATGGCTTAGCAACACAAGCTTTATATTTCAATTATACATTTTATATATTCCTGCTGCAACTTTTCTGTATGTTATCTGTGAAATCTTGGCATGGGTCTGAGATTGGCCAAAGGTCAAAATATACTGATGTTACTGAATTGGTAGAAACAATTGGTAAAAATAATCAGAGCTTTCCTTCTAGCATTGAGGGTTTGAGAAGACCCAGGAAATCATACTGCATCCTTGTCGTGAAGACCTCCTGTGTCTGGAAACCAATTGAGTCTTCGGATACTTGGTTTCAAGACAGCACACTTCCCCAATTCCAAGATTTCCTCAGTGACCACAATAACTTTATTGCCCAAGTCCTTACCTGCCATGTATGCACCTTAAGGAAGTGGTCATATTTATGCTTTATATCAGTGGGTCATGTCAGACCATAACATGTATGAAGAAAGCATGTGGAAACCAAAAAGAGACCACTTCTCATATTTGCAGTTTTACAAAGGATCTTATTTATCACCTCCTGATACTGAATGCCAAGAAGGGTGAAGAATAAGAGAAAGGGTACAGAAGGAATTTAGAGGCCATGTGTTTGAGCACATCATATATCTCATATTCAAACTCATAGCATAACAAATAGAATCACGAGTTTTCTAATAAGGAAAGCCTATGGCAAATGCCATACTAGCAACAACAATTGTGTGACCTCAAACAAGTCATGGGACTTCCTTCTTTCAAGCCCATTATTTTTATCCTAAAAGATATTTAATAAAATTCTCTCATGCTCTCAAAGTGACAAACTGATTAGGTGCTGAAAGAGAAAGTCAATTTTCTCTTACACTTTCTCTATTGCATCCCAATAATATTATGAAAATACAAGCTTTGGAGAGGCTTTTTAAAAATATCTATAAACAGAAGATTTAAAGACTAAACCTTTCCCTGACAATTCAAAGATCTGAGTTTTATCTTTTTATCTAGTCCCAAGTTGTTCTTTCATTCATGATGCAACTAATATGAGAATATACCACAAACCTTGTTTTTGGCAATTGTAATAATCCTGTATTCTTTAAATATAATTGAGGAAAGATGGACTTTCACATTATACAAGCCCCACTATTTATATTGCCCTAACAGTTAAGAAATTCCAATATATTTGAGCCCTCCAGTCATAGAACTCTTTACCATGAGGCTAAGACCAGCAGAAAAACAATAAAGATAGAAAATATCATTTATAGTCAAATCCCCAATTTGTTTATTATAGAAACTTTAATGATGGGTTTACACAAAGACAATGTAACCTCCGTCCTTATGATAATAAGATTATTTCTCACAGCCAGACTAATAAGTTAATACCATCATTATTTCCCTGTGTGCAACATTAGATTAAAGCGTCTTTATCTTCCAATTAACCTGCAATTATGGGCCTTAATATCTGACATTCTCCTGGATTTGGGTTAATCCATACAATGCCAATATTTAAAGATAAGGTCCCCAGGTCAATCAGCTAGAAAACCATTCCCAGAAGCTAATGCTAATCAAATTTGTTCATTCAATTCAGGGAGTATATTGCTATGACAAGTTTTCGAACAGATGTTTGACACTGAAGAATGCTCTTTATATTAGAATTTAAATCACCTTTGTTCAGTACTAACAAAGGTTGTTCAAATAGTCTTGGGGGTTGACCTGATTAAGGTGTTTAATCAGAAATAATTGAAATACTAGCCTTTTATAGAGGTTCACGTACATGTTTCTCAACTCTCAATGTGGCCCTGATTAAAGTCCAGCATAAGGGATGGGTAAAATTATAATGTTGGCTGAGGATAAGCCTTAAGCACATGCTCATAAGGCAAGTAGATTTTTACAAGCCAACATGTAAACTTTGTGAGGTAATTTTATTGCATTCTGTCCCAAACTTAAGTAGATTGACATAATTGCCTCCCTAATATTATTCCTTAATTCATATTTTAAACTCTTGTTTGATGTTGGGAGATCGAAAAATTAGGTCAGATTAAATATAGCTTAAATTTGAACTCAAAGTTCTTTAATCTTTATTTTTGCCCTGAAAGATATCCAGATACATACCACTCCCTACTTTGATGACTTCCTACCAAAAATAAAGTTCATTTATATTTATCTAAGTATTCTATAATAAAATCTTTGGTAAAGAATACACATGCACTCCTACACACACAAACTCAAACATACACACATGCACATTTGTACACTCATACATATGCACACATAGACACAAACTCACATGCAGACAACTTGCCTCAATACTCCAAGTTCCTCTTTTATACTATCAACTCTTGTTCAAGATAGTCATTGGAATATTTAAACAGAAAACAGCTGAGTTATTTCTCTCACCTAATAAAAACATTCCACAAAGTTATCATTTCTTCTAAAACACTTTGAGGCTGGAGCTTTTGATTAAATTATCTTTTTTATTAAAACATAAGGGTTTTTTTTATACAATACATTCTGATTACACTTTCCCCCTCTCCCAACTCCTTTCAGATACTCCCCTCCTTCTCATCTACCAAACTCCATGCCCTTTATCTCTACATATGAAAAAATAAACTAACCCCCCCCCACACAAAACAGAAACCAAACACACAAGTAAAGTCCTGAAGTGTGGCTAATATACTCAGTGAATCTTAACAGAAGAGAAAGAGGAGATAGACTAGAACTCATTGGTAAAAGACAGAACTCTCTGAGCAAGACACTAATAACACAGGCACTAAGACTAACCATCAATAAATGGGACTCGGTGGAGCTGAAAACTTCTGTACACTAAGGTATTTTTTTAAATTTTATTTTATAATCCATCTTCATTTATAAAATACCAAACACTGGTAAATATATGGTATAAAAATGATGTACCATTGTATGTTCGAATAGCCTAATGGCCTGAGGCTTCAGAATTTATTAAGGAAGGGATTGCAAATATGAATATTATATTAACCAAAAATTTCCTTATAGCATGTTCTTTTATTGATCTTAACATGATATAATCATACAAAGCTATATTGAGATATAGATCACTATAAAATTATTATGCTACTCAAAAAATGCTTATAACATCTATTTATACAAATTGTGATACTGTCCCTTAGAAAAGAGCCTTTCACCTACATGTGAATTAAATTTCCCCTGGGTGACTCATTTTCTTCTAATCATGAAAACTACAGTAGAAGAATCTCTCAGTAGCAACCGTCACTGTGACTATCATATCCAACTTTCCACTAAGCCTGTTCTCTACACAGGAATGTTCTGGCTTCCCACAGTCTCCATTCTAGATTCATAATCAAACCTGCTCCAACAACGCAGTGAGCGTGCATCTGAAAAAGAAGTTCTAACCTGACATCCTCGGAAAGCTAAACATGGCTGAATGCGTTAAACACTCCAGACCACGCTCACAATATTTTACTTTCAGATAGAATAAAAGCTTATCTTGCCTTTTAAAGCTATTTACCATGCAAGCATTCATCTCCGTGCCAGGCAACCCCTCTGCTAGTTTATGTGTTAAAAATCTTGGAAGAAGGGTGAATGTCATATCATCAGGAAAAACAAATCTCATAAAAACAATCTTGTAAATGAGCTGTAGCTTTAAAAACATACCATTGACTCTTCCAAAAGAAGGGCTTGCCCAAGATCAGAGGCCTATTAAAACCCAGAAATGCTAACATCTGGGGTTGTGTTGCATGAAGGCAAAGACAGAGATATATTGGTACCATATGGGAAGGAATCTGATTCCAAAATCCAGCTTTGCTGGTATGTACCCCAAAGAAGTTGCCAGGTTTCTAGAATAAATAGAGTCAAAGATAAATGGTTTTAAAGAGCCATAAGAACGGCATCTAAAAAATTAAGCAATCCTGTAACAAAAGTGAATACATCTTGATATGTGTAGCATTTTACAGCAATTCTTCAAAAGTAGCCTCTCAAAGCAGATCAGAATCATGGGTGTAAGACCCTCAAAGAGAAGTGTGTGAAATACTCCTAAGGAGAAAGGAATTCCCAAGTCAGGTGCTAAGAAAGCAAGAGATGGCAGGCAAAGGTTGAGTTGAATCTCATTTGCGTTGTGTTACTGTCACAGCTCCCAACGCTTTGCAAACTCTCGAGTGATCAGGATTTGGCCCAGGAGTATAAATAGGGGACATAGGAGCTCTTGTCACTGCAGGTCTGTCAGCACAGCAGCATTAAACAAGCCAAGGTTCTGCCTGATTGGGATCTTGTAGCTTAGTTTGTACCCACAGTCTGATATCAAAGGAGCGAAAGGGAGCTTAAACGCAATTAGCAAGTGTGTGTGTGTGTGTGTGTTTTCATGGGTGTACATGTATGTATACACACATGTTTGTGTGCAGACTAGAGGTCAAACTTAGGTGTCAATTCTAAAGTATCATTGATCTTATTTTATTTTATTTTGAAACGGGTCTCTCCCTCCAACTGGAACTTGCTGATTAGGATAAGCTGCCTGGACAATGGGCTAAGAGATTATATTAGGTTCATCTGCCTCCAGTTCCAGGAATATATGAGCATATGGTCATACCCAGCTTCTTTGCATAAGTTCTGGGGATTAAATCTCAGGTCCTCATGTTATAAGGCAAGCTCTTTACCAGTGGAGCCCCTTTCGAGACCCTGGGTCACTTCTTTTGAGAGAGTAACTGCCTCACTGAATCATAGAGAAAAGATCTATTCTCTCATTCCTATTAGAGGGAGAAAAGGGGATGTAGGGGGTCACACTTAGTCATAAGAATTGGATTGTCTTAGGAAAAAGATAACAGTTGAATTGGCCTAGCAATGTTCACAATGAGGAAGTAGCTAAGGCACTGTGTAATTTAGGAGAGCTCACTAACCTTGTAAAGCATTGATTAATCTAACTAATCTTCTATAATCACATTGTTTCTGGAGTAATAACTAAGCCTATCTTTAAGGAAAGAGGAGCTGGTTTCCTTAATCGGTTTATAGCTATAATTTCCAAACAGGAAAATAGTCTTAAGGGGAAAATATCTCAAGGAGTAGATACAGTAACTAGATCTAGAGTCAGTAGAGGCAAGAAGTCTATACTCTTGAAATTAAAACCAATATATTACCCAGGGAGTCTCTTCTGGAAATGAGACAAGAGGAGGCTCCTTTGTCTTCCTGGGGTGGAACTACAATACAGTCTCACGGTAAGGAAAGAGAGAGCCTCTTGAGGAAGTTTATCTCCTCAGAATTTCATTTGCACTCCACCTGTTCTTGCATACACAGACCTTTTCCCAGGTGTAAAAACTTAAAAAGAAAATAAGTCACTTGCAAAGCATTTGTACAAGGAATTACAAAAGCAGACTCCAGCGCCTTTTTCCATGTCTATCAGTTAGTTGATAAGAAAGTACGCTCAAGTTCTCCTTAAGGTAAGTTTCTGTGGCTAAAGCAAAAACACGCTTTAATTAGGATACAATATGACTAGAAAATCACAGAGGATGACAAAACAGGACACCTATTCTTTTCCTTTAACCTCAGGTACATGCTCCCTTTCAACTCCACACAGAGCGTGCCCTATGGAACACTTGGACAGGATGGAGGCCATTTTCACAAGAGGGTTAACAATATATTTGGGAATGACATTATAATCAAAACAATGGAAATAATGGGTGTGATCACTTGACTTTCTTGGCCAATGGTTGACAAATTTCAAAACACATGACATTTTTAAACATTGAAGAGACCAAATAGAAGAGATTCTTGGGAGTATCTAATGATATGTTTTAGTGATCCAAATGTAAAGGATGGAGGAATGAGTAACAGAAATATTAGGGTCAGCATTATGGTTTTAATATTTAAAGACAAAAACTGTACCAAGAGTTTAGATAAACAAGATTAGTTGTTCAGAATTGTGCAGTTCAGAGGGTAGCTCTGGGTCCGCAGAGGTACACAAATGAAGTCAAAGGAGTTCACCACACATGTCACATGTTTAACCTATTCATACATGCTGTAGTGCTCCAGGCTCCCTGCCCTATGTAAAGATGATACTGAGATTAAAATATACAATAAAGTTACCTAGCTAGAATCTAGTAAAACAAAATATTAAGAAAAACTTACAGTTTACTTTATTGAAATTTCAAGAGAAAACTGAACAATAACCAAACTAATGGAAGCTGGGACATTTCCTTACTCTGTCTTTCCTCCATCTTCACTGGAATTCAGATGGTGATCTAGAGGTACCACACACACTAAAATTATCCGCCAGTGACAGAAAAATCACAGGTAAAACTCAGTATTTTAAAACCTGAAAGTCACTATGGTCTTGTTTCAAGAAAACTAAAACCTTTTTTAAAAAATTAATTTGAGCATTAGTTTTTAGTTAACCAGAAAATACATCAAATGGTTTCAGCCAGTGACTTTCTAGACACTTTTGAAGACTTAATAAGAATCAGTCCTTCTGTGCCCACACAAGGATGGGTGAAATGCCATTTATTTCTTCATGTCACTTTCCTGGAGGCTTATGATTGTGGAAAACTAAAAAGTTTTCAAGTCTGCAGACCTTCACTTCCTGCCTGTAAAAATAGTATTTGTAGGATTTAATAAATACTAAATAGGTATGCAAAACTTTGAGATGGCAGTTTCCAGAGACAAAGAGACTCAATGCTTTTGTAATGCAGCCATTCATTCAACAAAGGTTAAAATATGGCACCACCAACCAAGGCAGTGACTGGAGGGCTCAATGGAACATCATGAGAAGAAAGCATAAGCCTAGTATGACAGAGGCTTCCATTTGCTTTGAAAATGTCTGGGTTTTTTGTTTTGTTTTGTTTGATTTGTTTTTCAAGACAGGGTTTCTCTGTGGCTTTGGATCCTGCCCTGGAACTAGCTCTTGTAGACCAGGCTGGCCTCGAACTCACAACAATCTGCCTGCCTCTGCCTCCCAAGTTCTGGGATTAAAGGCGTGTACCACCACCGTCTGGTGAAAATGTCTGTTTTTAAAGTCCCGTTCTCAGGACATAATATTTCTTACTTTGGACAGCGAATCATTTTTTTTTTCAACTGGAGCAAATAAATAATAAAAATCATTAAAGAAAATTCTTCAATCATCTTCTAAAGAGGCCAATATATAAAAGGGAATGCTCGTTTTCATTAAAAGAGGGGAAAAAATCTAAGTAAGTCAAAACAAAATCATATAAAACTTGATGGATTAAAAACTAAAAATAAAAAAATAAAAAATAAATAAAAAAAAGCAAACACAATTGGTGGGCCAAGAAGTGGAGGGGGTCGATCTGGAAGCCCCAGAGAAGCAGGGAGTGGATGTGGTTAAAGCATATTTGAAGTGCTCAGAGAATTAATTTAAAATGAGTAAAGTAATGAAATACAATTGTCTTTAATGAAAAAAAAATACTTTGAGAAGCTGTTTTTTATGTCTAAACTGATTCTTGTCTAACTCAGATGAACTGATGCCTGAGGTCAGACCTACCTGTCTTTGTGGGGAACACAGCCAGTTTTCCAGATGGATGAATGAGCCATCCTCTTCTTCAGAAGGTTCACAGTCTAGTCTCAGACATACTATAAGGTGGAACTGCCAACTTCTGCAGGAAACTGGGTTGTTTGGAGTTCTGAGCACACCACATATCCTGTCAAAAGTGGTGCTGTCTTGGTTCACTATTTTCCAAAACACTCAAACAGCCTTGATTTATATTGTCTGCCTGTTTGCACACTCATGTACAGCATATTCAAAGTTATCTCTAGCTTAGCCTGGCTATTAGAACTCCTATTTCTGTGCAGCTGCAGCAGGAGGATTGACTACCTCTCTTCTTTGTCCTTTGAACAGATTCATTGCAAAATACCTGGTTCCCTCTGGTTTTATTTTTATATGAATTGAAGCTGTTGGTCCCATTTGTTCTGAAGACATTTTCCCAAATCACCTGATCTGGAACTTGCATTGGTTTTATTTCTTCCCTGCTTCTCCTCACAGGTTTCTCCACACAGGAACCAGTAAAGGAAGGGTAGAAAGAGGAGCAGCAAATCAGCCTCCCTGGCCCTTATGGGGCTAAGGATTCTGAAGGGCCGGCGAGGGATTTGCATTTAATTTGATAAACAACCAAGAATTATGAAAGGCTTTTGGGGTAAGGACTTGAACAATTAGGTCTGAGGCTTAAGAAGATTATTCTGGCAGGAAAGAGGAAGTAGAGGAACACATGGGAAATACAGTGAGCTAAAGGGTTTTAGACAGATGTCAGTTAGGGGTGGGTTTTGGAGGGGTGTCAGTCAGGCCTGGTCTTTAGAAAGATGCTAGTTACAGATGGGCTTTAGGGGAATATTGGGGTGGAGAATTTAAGGAAAAACTTGTAGCAAGAAAATATAACCAAGATATGTTGATTCCATTCTCCCCTTTAAAGGCAAATAAATAGAAAGCAAACAGGCAAAAGAGAAGTGCCTGACTTGTAGGGCGCTTTGACCTTCAAATAAGAAACCAAGATGCAAAGGTGGTCCTCTCTCTCTCTCTCTCTCTCCCTCTCCCTCTCTTTCCCTCTCTTTCCCTCTCTCTCTCTCTCTCTCTCTCTCTCTCTCTCTCTCTCTCTCTCTCTCTCCCTCTCTCTCTCTCTCCCTCTCTCTCTCCCCCTCTCTCTCTTCTCTCCTCTCTTCCCTCCTTCCCCTTTACCTTTTCTATTTTTTCTCTCTCTCCCTTATTGGTACTTGGCAGTGGTATAAATTTTTGACTTATTATTTCTATTATGTTAAGAAAAGTAAGAATCCTCATGGGTCTGCTCCTTAAGCCTGCTTTCGTTATCATCTTCATTGAGAATTTCTTATGGATTCTATTATGATTTTGTAGCACTGTTTATCGAATATATTTTTGTCCTGTATGTCTTATTGTCATGAAGTGATTTTCTTGTCTGTAAATCTTTCATCTTTTGCAGACCTCCCTGTTTTGAACAAGGTTACACCTCAGCATAGAATGCCATCCACAAATGCTTTTCGGATGGACTTAGTTGAACTTTCCGGTTCCACATGCATATGTATAGGTATAAAGCACCAGCTTTAATTTGAAGCCCATTTACCCACAACTGCAAGGGAAGAAATATTAGCCATTTCATTATGAAACCACAAGTACTCATTAGTAGATTAAAGATACTAAAATCTAACAACACGTTGTTAAGTATAGCAATAAACAGCCATTATCTTCTTAATGCACAGATTAGGTGTAGTATTTTTGAGGTTAACACTAGACTCCCATGATTGCATATGGATCAAATGTCAATAAGAAGAAAATGTGCCAATGATTTTAAAATGCAATTAAAAGCACAATTGTATCAATTGGCTCAACAAACTCATTCTAGATTGAAGTTCTAGGCCAATGTCAGCCCATGAAAAGAAAGGTTGTAGTATAAGGACCATACTGGTCGTTAATAGTTTGAATTGGACTAGACAGTGACAGAAGGGTGTTTTTCCATCCACAGAATAAAAGTCTCACCTTTTAAAAAAGGAATATGGACCACAAAAATCAAAGAAGAAAGTCAGGAATAAACTGGTCAGTGAGACAGACAGTTAACATTTCCCTGCCGAGAAGATAAGTAGCTTTATGATCAAATGTTTGAAAATGTCACCTCCTAAATGTGTTTTAAGGTTAGAAGAAGATGATTCAGTAGACCACATTTGTACTACAGTTTAAACTAGAAAGGTAATGGATCATCCCGTTCTGATGATAACCATGGTATTCATTTGTTTTCATTCCACAGAAGTCTGGAAAGAAGAAAGATTGTGTCTTCTCACTGTATCTTCTTTTGGCAATTCATTTATGTAAGACATCCTCATTCATTCAAGGCTGGCATTCAAATCACCATTCTTAATTATAATTGTTGGCTGCAGTGAGTAATTTGTAGATGGTTTTGAGTTGCTTCCAAAGATAATATATCTCTGGTATTGAAGAGAAGAAAAAGCTGATGGGAAGCAAAGCTCTTTTCCCATAAGTGATGAATCAATCCATTATATTTGTGATAATCAATGCCCTGGATCTTCTTCATGACAAGGTAGGGGGAGGGAAAACCTTAGTGAAGTGGCCAATCATTATTAATTCATCCATTGTAGCAATATTAATCACAAGAAGCTAATGTGATATTAATGTGACTATAATGTAGGCTTCAATAAGGATTTCACTCTAGAATAGAAACAAGATATAGATTTTTATTTTCTAACTTAGTTACCTAATGAGAGCTTTTTAAAGATCTTAAGGAAAGCAGGGACCACCTTTTGTGTTTTATGGTTGAGTGTGGAACCAGGGGAATTATATTGAAGGCTCACCTGTAAATTTCCTGGCTGGCCCCAGGATTGTCTGAGACCATCAGCACTTATGACACTGAAATGTTCTTCCAGGAAACACATATTGCTGAGGCTGCTGGGCACTGTGGCAGCAGAGGCAGGTTTCTGGGAACAAAATCTACTTTCTAATGGTGCCCGTCACTTCTTGAAGGAAATTTGAAGGAGATAGCAAATATGGCAATAAAGCTTGATATCTGGGATTTGAGAACATTTCTGGAATTATCTTAATTCTTTCTTTTCAAATATATCATAGGGACACACTGTTTAAGTCATTGAGGCAAAAGAGTTGATAGGCTTAGTATTCAATGCTGGGGAGAGATTTATTAGGTGTTCTCTACTGTTGTCTTAGCTCCATTTCAGCTCACTGTCATGAAGAGTAACTCAAGAATTTGGTCAACAGGTAAACTCTTGGCCCTATAGGAGTCCCAACACCATTGCCACTGAACCATAACTTATCAGCATAGATCAAAATCCCTTACATAGTTCAAATTATTTTTTGTTAAATTCTCTGTCTAGAAGCACACTCCTTTCCCTAATCAGACCAGATTTCTCCTTATGTTTCAACATTCAAGTCAGGCACCATTTATCCAAAGTACTTACTGTCCTCCCCCTTGCTCAATTCTGTACCCTTTGAAGTTTGGGGACAAAACTGTCTTGGAATACCTGTCATGTAGTTTGAGAATTTTGCTATCTCCAATCAACCATGCATTTCTCAGCACTCCAAGGAGCATTGTCAACATTTAGCTGTATAATGAGCATTTGATGTGAGATGCCCTTATGTATATTGTGAATATGTTTTACTACCATTGCTTAATAAAGAAGCTAATTTGGCTAATTACCAGGCAGAATAATAAAAACTAGCAAAGATAAAGAGAGAAAGAAGGCAGAGTTTAGGGAGACTCCAGCCACCTCCAAGGAAGCAAAATGTGAGGTAATAAGCCATGAACCTCATGGTAAAATATAGAATAATAGAAATGGGTTGATTTAAGCTGTAAGAGCTAGTCAATAATAAGCATGAGCTAATAGGCCAAAGAGTTTGTAATTCATATTAAGCCTCTGGTGTGGAATGTCCTTCTGTCTATGTGTTGCTTTTATTGGTTAGTGAATAAAGAAGCTGGCTTGACCTATAGCAATGTAGAAGGAAGGCAGAGTCAGAGAGAAGCCATATAGCCCCACTGCAGCCAGATAGAACTTTAGCCAGTAAACCACAGCCACGTAGAGATACACAGATTAGTAGAAATGTGTTAAATTAATACAGGCTTGTAAAGGAGAAATTTGAAAAATGTTGAATAGCTAGACACATGAACAAACACATTAGGGCACACTTAAATAAAAATGCATTGCTTTATTTTAAATTCTCATTATTCTTATTGTGTTCATTAATCACTAGGTGTCCATTTAGTTAACTTTTTTGAGATACTTCAATTTTTTGCCTACTTTACAATTCATATGACATTTATACTTGGTGGACACCAATGACATTTTATAAATAATGAAATCCTCCAGCATCCAGTCTAAGGTTATATTGCCATTATTGTTATGTTTTGTAAAGTACTTCTACTGTTGCTTACATTTGCACACATTTTGAAGAAAAAAGTATTATTGGTGAATCTCATTGCTATAACTCATGAGTTTTTAATCTCTAAACCTGAAAAACTGGTAAGAATTTGCTCCAAAGCTCAAGATCACAAGTGATGTGATCTAAAGGATACTGCCAGGAAACTGTCTAAATAATGTCAGACTTCTTCTTTCTCCAGGTCGCAGATAAATTTTGATCTATCCTGAAGTACAAAGTGAGATAAAACATTTTTCTCTTTGGAGGCCAGTGTTCTAATCTCCATGTACATATGCATCTAACTTTATAAGATTTATTTTTTATCAATTCTTTTCCAGTTTCTCAAACTTGAAATCCCCCCTTGTAACACAAACAAATGCTAACAAAAGCAAACAACAAACCCACACAGCATCAAGCACATGTTTTTCTCTCCCCAAAGGCAATCACAGTAGCGCTCTGTTGTCCTGTGGAGTCAGCAATCACTTACTTTATTTTCCCTTCAATACCTTTTATTAGACACCTGTAACATTTCCTTCTCCAAAGAGCTTCCATTCCTCCTCACCTCTAGCACTTCTATTGTGGTTCCTATCCTGTTTCTTTGATATAGACAGTAGATCCTGAACCAGTCTCTTGCCTTCCAGGCTGACCTCCTTCCTTTATGTCCTCTCCACTCTAAAACAAGTTCCAGATCATATCATACTCTTAGATTAAGCCAAAATTTTTTCCTTGGTACAAACCTTCTAACCAAGCCAAAAAAAAAAAAAGAAGAAAAAAAATTCCAAGACTTTTGTTACAATTTGAGGATGTTACCTCTTTTCGTCTACACATGAACTTTATGGGAAGGCTTGAATTATCCCCATTTAAAAACAAAGGCAAAATAAAAACAAATAAAAAATGCTAGCAAAATGTGACCAAATATATTGACTCTCTTTGATAGTAGAATTTCAACTTGAAATCTGTCTGCCTTGAAGGTTCTTTCTGTCACCATGCTGCTCAGTGTTGTTTGTTCACAACTTTTGTTTCTATTTTGGTTTCCAAAGCTCATGTTTTGGTCCTCTAACCTTTGTTATTATATAATCTTTTGGTTTGGCTTTTGATATTCAAATATAATATAACTTTATCTGTGAAATTTCTTCCATCTTTTTTTTTATTGTTTTACACACAAATCTATCCTAGTGCTAAATCTCTTTAGTGCAGTTATAATTATAAAACTACACAGCCTTCGGTCTAATTCCACAATCAGTATATTATATATAATGGGTGACACTGTAGGAACTCTAATCCTGTTTGTGGAGCCAGATATATGGTCCAGCAGGTAATGGCGCTTAAGAAGACCTGAGCTCAACCCTATGGAAACACGTGGTAAAAGCAGAGAACCAACTCCTAAAAACCGTGAATGTGTTTAGAAAGTGTTTAAATGAATATGTTCTTAGAATAAGGCTTTGGATAAGTATTTTCCTAAACTTTTATGTATACTATGTATGTGATATATATATATATATATATTCTTTGCAGTACTGGAGATGAAACCCAGGCTGGTCACAGAACAAGGTTTTATTGTTGTTTTATATCACCTGAATTCTAGTTGATTTCATTGGTAAAAATTTAATTTAGACAGTAAACAGATGTAATAAATATGGAGGACACTTTCTATCGAAAATGGTTTTCCAAAAAAATGACTTAACTTCTATGTAAAGCAAGCATTTACAAACATACATGCTATATAAAACATAGTTTGCTTTTCTCTGTTACAAAGACACCCCAAACTTAGATTTATGTACAAACTTTAATATTGATTGTCAACAATTTTATGACTATGGGAAAGTCAATAACATTCCTAAATCTATGTTTCCTAGTTTTTATAGAGAAAGACTTGGATCGTGTGAATTTCAAAATCATTGCCTGCTTTAAGACAGCATTGTTTGAGGAATGCACAATTATTTGGATGCTTTCATGTACTATTTGTTAAATAGTCTTAGTAAAAAAAATAATGTTTATTTAGGATAAATATGTAACTATTATTAAATAAATATTATTTATAGTGGTCATTATTTTCAACTTAGATTTTTCTTGTGCAATTTAGATTATCAAAGAATCCAAAGTTTTTTTAAATTGGGGGAAGAACTAATTAGAAGCAGCAATGCCCATTTTATGACCTCCATATTAAGTCACCTACTTAAAAGAAATCCAGTGATCAGGACAGAAGTGTGTGCAGCATTGGTAGCAGGATTAGATTATTAGAATCTTAAAATGTTTATTTTTATCAGTGTTTATAGATTCTTGGTTTTCTAGTTTGGTGTCCTTGAAATGCTTCTGGTGGAGCATCCAGTTTAACTCTATTCCAGAGAGTGGCAGGATTAAAATGCACTTGTATAATAGCTGGACTTCTAGGAGATGCATATTTATTTGGAATCGTAAAATGGAGACAAACTAGAATGCAAGGAAGCCAGTTCATTTGTGTGAGAGTCTGTGTAGGTAGGACTTTAAAACATCAACAAGTAGGAGGCATAAGTAGTGTTCATTGCATCAAGCTTAAAGCTCTAGCTTTGAACAATAAAGACATTGTCCTTTGCCTACTTGCTTAATTCATGTTTGTGCAGATGTCATAGGATGCGCACAGATACACTTTGCAGGAGATAGTGCTGACTTGCAAGAGGAAATTTAAAGTAAATGGTATCTTTGATCTTCTTAAAAACAAGATTAGAAATAATGAACATGTGTTTAAAAAAAGCTCATGAGCCGTTTAGATGTATATCATTTTATGTATGTGAATATAAATGTGACTACACATTGACACACACATATATATATAAAGACAGATACGCAGAAATATATCTATACACCTAATGATATTTTAAAAGAAAGTTGTCAAAATCACAACAAAAGTTGAATAGCACTCAGAAAATCTACAAACCTCTAGATGATAGCCAGGATAATTTTTTTTAGAAATGGAAAAATAATTATAAAATATATTGTGTTAATAAATCAGAAAAAGGCGCTTGAAATAATCTCATAAAATGTTATAGTTTAAATAATGCCCTTCATCAGTATTCTTTGTTTAACATTTTATGTTTATTGATAAATGAAGATGCATTTAAATAATTCAGAGAAAACATTAGCTGCAAGCAAGGAATTAATAATTGATAGGGCTGGAAGGACTCTTTTCACTTGGGAAATAGATAATATTAGCTTAATGTGGGGCTGTAGGAACAGAGGAAATGTAATGGATCTGCTGTTTTAAACTGATGATGGTTATTGTGGTCTAAAAGTTGCTACAAAGGCAAAAGTAAGACAGCTCGACCAGTGCAGTAGATTTCACTCATAGGAGCTGACAGTGCAAATTGTGGTCTGATGCTCCAGATTTATAGATGGGAGGAGACCTAACGATCGTGACAGGGACTAAGGAGACCAGAAAGAAAAGAAAAATGCTATTTAACCATAATTGGAAAATGGAAAGAATCCTTTGAACACACAAGATGATGAAAATAAAGAGATTTCACTTTTCTCCTTCATGGTGCCTGAGGCTAGAGTGAGAACATGACCACCTTGCTTTTGACAGGAATCACCCATCAGGGGGTTGTCGTTAGCTTGCCATGGTAGTGCTGCTGCTGCTGCTGCTGCTGCTGCTGCTGCTGCTGCTGCTGCACATCAGGCAGTGCCAGCATCTTCTGGGAGTAATGGAGGATGAACAACCTCAGACTGAAAACACACATCTGGTGGCTATTTTCATTTCACCTGTATTTGTCCTGCTCTAAAAATTAGAGACTATCCAGTCAAAGACATCTGGGAATTTC
This sequence comes from Chionomys nivalis, assembly GCF_950005125.1. Taxonomy (NCBI): domain Eukaryota; kingdom Metazoa; phylum Chordata; class Mammalia; order Rodentia; family Cricetidae; genus Chionomys; species Chionomys nivalis. The sequence continues at coordinate 59,514,643 of NC_080094.1, read as the reverse complement.
AGAGCTATTAAACTTTTCTGTCTCATTTTCCTTTACTTCCCCACCCAGACAAAAGGGTTTCCATTAAGAGTAGCCAGAAGGAGTTCAAAGAACCCCCCCTAGAAGTCAGCTTTTACCACCAGAAAAGACTCCAATTTCTCATCAGGTGTGAGGTATAAATATGTCTTCAGCAGTCATGTTTAACTCCGCACAATCGGCAAGAACCGCCGTGGACCAAAGAAGTAACCCCCTCGCCAGTCATTTCTTCCAACTGTCATTTGGAGCTCAGGAACCCTTATCTGTGAATGTGTAGATGTAGACATACTTTCAGGAAAGGTACTTCTTTCTTAAAATTTCAGTCAAAAACCCAGATAATTAGAATCTTCTCCGAGTGTGTGGCTAGAATTCCACAGAAGTTTAGAGCTTTGTCCTCTGGTGCCTACTTAACTGGTCCACAGCACACCAACGGCACAACAAAACCTGCCTCTGGACCCCTTTCTCCTGAATGCTTTAAACTGACCACTTATGGCATGTGACTAAGTCTGGGCTGAGTGTGTATATAACATATCCCATATCATATTCTAAGTAATTTTGAAGCTTATTTTTATTCTTCTTGCTTATTCTCAGGATGAATTTTAATATAAACACACATCACACATATGTAATTTTCTACATATATGTGCATGTATACTTTGCAAATGTCAATTCAACAAACATTCCTCTATATCTTCTCCTAACTTCCCAAACATATATTCATTATCTCAAGCATTAGAAACCAATTACAGATCTCAGTGTTTGTGTATTACTATGCAAAATGCATCCAGCATCCAGAATCGCTGCGTACAAAGAAGCTACGTCTCAGGTGATGGAGATGCTAACTGACACTGAGTCTAAGGTTGTCCCCTTGATTCTTGAAATTTCTAAATGAGTTTTGGATGTATTATAAGGAATAGAATCAAATGCTTACTTTTGGGGCACTTAGCTGTATTGCCAGCCTAGATTATACTCTGAACTGCATTAAGAGCAGAAATGAGTGTATCTTTTGTCCATAGCAAGAACTTGCCAATGTCTGGAGTCAGTCATGAATAGAAACCAGAAGAACAAGAACAATGACAGTTTCAAATCCATGGGAGAAAATCATATGGCCAAAGGAGACCAAGAAGAAATGCATTTGTGTCAGGGGCTCCATTGGTAGAGCCCACGACGTAGATGAATTTCTGCATGATGGATAGATGCTACTTTTGCCAATTACCTTTTTTATGGCTATAGCCATTTCTATCCCACACCATAAAACACACATATGCATGAGAGTACATGTGTACATGTGCACACACACACACGGACACATATCACACACTTGACTTTTGGCTATAGAACTGTATAACTATTGATAAAATTAAGTCAATAAAATTAAGATATTAAATTATATCTGCAGACAAAAATTCAGAAGCTAAATTTGTTGTTCCTCCAGATTTATAAAACAGATAAGCAAAAAAAAATGATATATTTTAACATCTCATGTATGTAAGGAAAGTACAAATTAAAATAGCTTAAGGTAATCATTAAACATATGTGATTACCATTCAATTACATATCAACTATTCTCATGCGTTTTGAATTAAAATAATTCACTTTGGGTTCTTTTCATCTTCAAACTTACTAACAAGGAAAGGAATACATATGCAGGAAAAAAATTCACTTCATGAAATCCCTACCAACACTCCCTAACCTCTGTTACACAGAGATCTGATGCAGGGGAAACAAACCCCCAAGACCTCCAACCCACCATGGCAATAATCTGAAGTGTATTAAAGATGTGAAAACATACTAGCCTCAGCCAAGTTTTCCCACTGGTTCCCAAGCTGGTCATGAAAGCAGCCCACTCAACCCTTAACAAAACACACATTTCTCAGTCTCTCTAGGCTAAACTTTGGGCTTTCTTTAAGGCTTAAAATGGGTCATTTTAGTTTAATTATAGGTAGCAAAGAGGAGGTAAGGGAGATGGAGAACACCACACCAAAACTAAGAAAGGATATTCAATGACATTTTGATAGTAAGGGTGCAATGGGAATATGGTGGGCCAAGTCTTTGTATCGCGTCTCCTGCAGATGCAAAGATTTCTCTGACCTACAAAACAGTTCCCTTAGTTCTAAACTTATTGTTGATGCTTTTACCTTATTGTTGTGCCTCAGCATCTCTATATTCTATCACAAATCTATATCTATTATTGAGTTTCAGAATTGCAATGTGAGGTTGTTGTAAGAAATTATCTTCTAACCCAAGAAGCTACCATTTCCCTGAGATCAGCTGTGCCTTTCTGCTGGAGCCCTTCATGATTAGCCTGTGGACTGCTGACATCACTCAGAGAGAGAGTTGTGAGTGGAGAGGGGTTTGGGACTATCACCTGTGTGTCTAACTACTCCTCCCAGCCATTTGTACGCAATTCTGGCCTAACTGTATGTGACCTTGGGGTCTCCGAGAAAGGCTAGAGCTTACACAGGAAAGGGGTCATCTATAGGACTATAGAGAAAGCCATTGTCTATGCAGGATTAAGATCTTTCAGGGTAACTGTTTGGAAGTCACCAAGAGTTCTATCAGTAAGCCCTCACCCATTCTCTGTAATTCAGCCCAGTAAAGTTATTAGCTATCTGTTGTGAACTGTGCTGGAGTTATAGTACTCTGTCTCTCAGAACTTAAGGGGAGCAAGATGGAATAGCGAACATCTCCCTCAGGGAAAGAATTTCAGCAACAGAGGTATTGCAGAGCAGTGATTTTACAGCGTGCATTTTACTTACTCTCAGCATGACGTTTTGCTGGGTAAGCCACCGAGAACGGTAAACACACACGTTGGAAAGTTTGCTTTTCAAACTGTGTACTGATTTTAATAGCATGGTTGCTGTTGTTCAGAAAGTGATGAATGAAAGGACCAGACAACAAACAGCTGAATCAGGAGGGGCCAGGGGCCACCCAATCATCTAGCTATAGTCAGCTAATGCAGATAGAATACAGGGTCACTTTACAAAGGTGAGTTACCAGTAAACAAGCCAGGATCTCAGCCAAATGCTTCTCAGCCTGATTTGTGTTTGTTAACCCATGAATGTTCTCTTCTCTCGAAGTTTCTTTTCTTTTTATCCGATGCACAAATGATGCACACATTCACACAGAGAGACACATCGAGTGCTATTTATGAGGAACAATAAGAAAATCAAATAAAGAAAAATCTCAAGTAGATAAAAAGATGACTTCAACCGTGATTAGCTGATGGATCTACTGGTGAAACCATATTCTCTAACTAGAGTCTTGCAGTAAAATGGAATAAAGTGACTCAACTTTAGTTGCCTCATTCCCCTTGTTTTCATGTGGCTAGTAACCCTGAACTTTAATTTTATATTGGAAGTGTCAAACTCAATGTTATTATCCCAACACGGCACTCATTCTACAGAACAACTGTTAACTTGGTTACAATCTTCATGGTGTGTAGTTCCAAATGCATTACATCCTACATTCGTCAGAAGGCTGAGGACATGTCTATCATGCCTATCACAGGCAGACTGTGATGAAGAGCAGAAAATAGAGCATGGGCAACCAGAGAAACACTTCTCCAGCTCCTTAGCTCCAGTTCATATGATCTGGGGGAGGAAGTCCAGACAGCGCCTAGGATTTGCTTTTGTTTCGGCTATCTCTTAGTTCCTTGTCTACTTGTTTTACTGAGCAAAGGCCTGTGAGCTAACCTGAAAGGTATGTTGAGACAGACAATGATGTCTTCATCAGAGACAGAAGAATTAGATCTAATTTTAGAAGATATTTTCTTGCTTAGAAAATTACTAGTGAGGTTAATACCCAAAGCAAAAACTAGTAGAGGTAATCATTTAAATTATGATTGATTTATAAAAACTCATTTATGCTAATGGACTACTTGCCAGCCTGCAGTGCCACTGGGAACTAGTGAAACATTCAGGAGACTGAGCCTTGAAGCACAAATTAAGTCAGGGAGATGTGCCCATGACTGGAGATGTGGAAACATCGAACATTTTCTCTCTGCTTTTGCTTCCTGGCCATGCTCAGCATTGGTTGACTACACACTCTAAAACACAATACTCTACATTGCTACCCATTCCTGAAAAAAAAAAATACCCAACTAATCATAGATTAGCAGATCAGCAACTGTGAGCTAACATAAACCTTTATGCAGATTAGGTGACTTAAACTCAGGCATTTTGTCATAGCAACACATGACTGACTAATACTGTGAATATCTTTTAGATTGAAAAATCCTTTTCAGGGTTTATCAATGTTTTCTGTAAAGACTCAGAAGTGGCAGACCAAAACTGATAGCTAACACGGACATTAGGGACCGTGGACTAATGTAGTATCCCCAAAGTAAGGCATATCTTTGAAATCTTATATTTTAAACTAAAAGGTAATGCACAATCTACGTCACTGAACTGCTTATCCTAATACTAAAACACTCAAATTCAACACTATTTCAATTATCCTACAAAGCCTCCCAACAATTTGGTGCTCTAGAAAAAGGCACTGTTTTATTCTTTTATTTCAATGATACTCCAACACTGCAAAACACTTCCCAGGAGAAGATGTAGGCCATTTGAAGCCACATGCATCCCTACAAACTTCACAATAGGCTTTACAAGGAAGATAAGTGAGAGAATTCTGGTATCATTTAACAGATTTCAAAAATTAAGATCAGAGAAATGAAGTTCATAATGCCCTCTTCTAGCCAGTGACAACCTCAGGATTTAAATCTGGGATCTTTCATTCAATCGATTTTTTTCCTGTTTGGAGAAAATGCAACAGTTAATTTAAAATTAATCAACCAACCTATCAGCGTTTAAAAACTCTCACATCCTACAATCCTTTAGACAAAATTTAACCTCCAAGATTTGGCATGCCATTCACATACAGCCTGAACTGGAGGTTCTCTTCCCCTGATTCCTTCTTTAATGTATTGGCTTCATTTTTTTGTATGTGTTAAAAATGTCTGCTGTTTATATTAAGTTCTATTTCAAATAGTGGGGGAAGTAGGGTAAGAATATCAATTCTACAGATTTTATTTTTGAAGTATAAGTCATCTAAAAATATAAGTTCCATGTTTTTGTCTTGTGATAAAAAAAACAACCAAAAAAACAAAACAAAACAAAAACCAGAAACAAAACTACCATCTCCAAAGTACTTTTCTCAATTTCTAGAAAACTTTTTGTTCCTCACTTTTGTTCCTAAGTCAAGGACAATTTTCCAGCCATTCTATTCCCAAAGCCCATAAGGCACAGGTATCATTTAATCAATCAGGTTTACCCTGTGTTTTGAACAGCAAATAAATTTAGCTTGTGAAGCTAGCAAGGATAAACCATTGCCAATACATGTATGTCAATAAGTCAACAGCCACAGTCTCATGGTCTGTGCCATCTCTACTCATAAATCTGTTTTTTGCTCTTGCAGTATTTCTCTTGGATCACTATAACACACTTCTAAACAGTCTTCCTGACCAGTCCCTGTGTTTATTGGCCTATGATACGCTTTTGCCTGTATGTCTTTAGTCCTATCCCAACATAGGCCCTTGTCTACAAATGAAGCAGCCGAGTGTTGTGCAGATAGATCACTTAGTCTGGATGGCCGAGCCAAAGCTTCTATGGTCTAGCTTCAACCTTTGTCTCCTCAGCTTTCTCTGCTTCTCAGAGAGGACAGGCCTGGTTTTACTTAGCCTGACATACGACACTGGTGGTACTCAGGCAAATTTTCTAGCATTCCCTACCCTACTGATGGCTGTTGATTGGGCAAGACTCCAGAAACCTCTCTGTCCCCCCAATGTGAGTATGTTATTGGTTTGTTTTCCCTTTCCTTCATCCCCTCTTTACTCCTCCCACCCCACTGTTAATGATTTACTCCATCTTTTCCAAAGATCTTTGTCTTTGAAAACTGCCTGTGCCTTCTTCTCTAGATCCAGAGTCCCCTTTGGAACACTCACAGCGTATTATGCACAGTGTCATATGATACCTATTGCTGTCTTGTCGTAATTACCCTACTTGGTTCCCAGTTCCTCTGGGACCTTAATCATCTTCGTTTCACCCACAGTGTCTAATATAATATTATTCATAAGGCAATAACCAAATCTTGTTCCTTTTAGAGCGCTAATTGTATAAGAGGCTTATTATGTAACAGATAACCTAGAAAAATCAATCAAAAGGAATTCTATCTTACCCACTTCGTGTCTTTCACATTTTTATGTTCTCTCAAATTACAATGCTCCTGGTTTAATAATACCATAAGTTAAGCTCCTCATCAGGACATTAAATATAAATAAATTAGTTTAGATGATTCCAAATGATAAATTGTTTTCCATATAAAAATTATTAAATTCAAATTAAGAAAATATCTTTACCCAATTAATTCTCTACACTCCAAGTAGAGATTTCAGTATTGTTTCTTGCTTGAAAATGGTGTGTTCTTCCTATTTGCTTTTATTGTCAGGATCTAATACCTCTTCTTGCCCCTTTTTATTTTTGTCCTCTCTTGGATTACATTCTTGACCTCACTGATTAGTGGGGGTCTCCTATATACCTCTTGGCCCCCCCCCGGCACAATGCATGGGGGTTTTGTTCTTAAATTCATGACATGTGAACTCTCTAACTGCTTCTCCTCACACTTAAAAATCCACAGATTACTAAAACTTACTCTTAACAGGAGCTAATTTCCAAACATACCTGGAGGCAGGCCATCCTAAAGAGTAACTTTCACCTCCCTTCCAAGATACTGGCCCATCTTCCTCTTGAGATCAGACACAGAAAGGCAGTTGTGTTTATAGTCTTAAGTGGAACTGGATTCAAATACCGACTTTCTTTATCCTGCCTGTGTGCCTTTGGACAGAGTGTATAAATTCTCAGAGATTTAAACATGTGGATAAGAATACCTAAAGCAATGTATGTAAAATATTTAATCACACACCTGATCATCACTTGATTCTGTATGCAAAATTGATTCTGTGGCAAGGAGGAAAGACTATTCTAGATTAAAAACTATAAAATACAAGACTGAGAAGAATGTAAATAAGGACCAGAGGGATCAGGATAACCTAACGAAAGAACCATGTTAATATAAGAAAATACAGCAGAGACGGGCAATCAGGAATGTCACATAAGAAATAAGTAAGGGAGCTCTCTTGCAAATTCCAAAGGATGAAGGCACAGGTAAGAAAAGCATGCTATATCAAATGTTGTATTATTTAAAAATCAAATGTGTTTACTATATTTAATTATTTAATTGTGTGCATGCATGTGTGTGCTTGTGCTCATGTGTATATGTGTGTGTGTGTGTGTCCCACAGCACATAGGTGGAAGTCAGAGAAAAATGTGTGGCAGTTGGCTCTCACCTTCTACCATGTTTGTGCTGACCCAGAGGGTCAGGCTTGTTGAGTGCCTCTACACATTGAGCTATCTTGTCTGCCCAAGAGGTTATATTTTGTGAGTAGCTTATAGAAGAGATTGAAGATGGAGAAGACTAGACTGGAGGATGTTAGGAAGTTCAGCAGCCTGCTTTCCTTGTTTCCCAACTCAGATGTAGATCGACTACAGTAGCCTGAGTTCCTAGAATGGCAATAGAAGTTAGCTTGACAAACACTTCTCTTTAATACATCCCAACTCCACTCACTAATGCACCAATGTTCACAGCCCCAGGTGCCACTGGAACTGGTAATGGCAGCAAGCAATGCTGTCCTTATTTATCCATCATAATAGAGCTTTGCCTTAGAGAAAATCTCTACCCTTATATCTAATACAGCCTGAGTTAGAATGGCTTTCAAAGAATTTGTTGCTAGATTATTTACATCTCTTCAGACGCCTAAAGTATCTAGGTAAATATTTAATTGATCATTGGGTTTTGTGATTGATTTTTGAACACAGATAAGCATAAATGGATTTGTCCCAAAGCCTCCCCACCGGCATGGGTGGAAAGACAGAGGTTGTTCCGTTTCTCCTTCTGGGAATTAAAATTGCAAAGTAAAAGACTGGCTTCCCATTCCTTTTCTACCCTTAAATGTAATGCCAACAATCCCACTCTTTTTTTATTCAGCAAGTTTACAGTTTTGTTTTTTAAAGAAGAAAATATCTTGATAATTTTAAGGGTTTTACAAAGAATGTTATGCTGGACTTCCATTGATAAAAAGGAGAAAGAGAAAAGGAAATAGATTTGGAATGTCAGTTTGCCCTTAAGTGATGTATTAGCTACAAGAAATCTCATTACAATTTGATGCCTGAATACCTTGAAGGAAAGATCTTATATTGTGAAGGTAGCATATGTGTCATGTGAGGTAAGTACTTACTTTTATTGAATAGGTAAGTATATAATAGCTAAAAGCCCCATAAATCAGCTAAATGTTCTCTCAATTTATAGAGAATATTTGATCTGAGAACATTACTGTCTGGTGAGCGACGGGAAGGAAAAGGAGACACGAAATGCAATAGAGATGGATATGGTGACTAATTTCTCTGGATTCAAAGGATCCGATTTCAAGTCACAAATGGACAACCTGCCTTGCTTTTGTGCTGCGGACTGCCTGGGCACTTTTAAAAATTGAAGACTTGCATATTAGATGTGGTGAATGGTGAGTTACATGCATATAACCAAATCACTCCAGAGGGACGTCCAAAAATAACGGGAACAGATAGAGGCAGCGTGGGATATATTTGAGGAAGTCATTTTTCACTGGACTTTTTATTTAAGCAAATTGAATGGTGATGAAAGAAAAAAAGCAAGTGTATTTGGTCAATATCTGTCAGAAAGCCGGGCTCATCAGCAGGGCAGGGACGTGCTCTGTCTGGCAGCTAGGAATAAAGGATGGATTTAAATTGCCCAGAGGGTGACCTGGCATTTGCCTAGAGACCAACAGCGTGTCTGGGATTATTTTCTCCTTTTCTATAGAAGGAGAAAGGTGGCAGCTACTTGACAACCTTAGACATTCCTCATTGCCTTCCTCAGCAACATTTTACTCTTTAAGAGACATACGTTCTTATAGGTGGAAAATCTCATTCTTTGTCTTTGTTTTCTTTTATAATTAGCATCTTACTGCCCCTTCTTTTTTTTCCCCCTTTGGCCAAATATTTGACTGAGAAATTTGGATCTACTGACTTCCTTTTTCTCATAATCTCCCTAAGCCATCTGCAGTCTGGCTTTCATCGCCATGGCTGGCACTACTTCCTAAACACAAGAGGTCTCTTTTCAAGAGTTAGAAGTGTGTTGCATTGTGGAAAAGACTCTTGAAACTGACATGAGACCTTCAGTTCATAACTATTGTTATTTGCTCACTAGAAGATGATTTCAATTAGCTGTGCTCCATTTTGTCCCTCATGTGGGACTTATCTCAGGGACCATCTCCTGGGTAGTTTGCAAGGTTAACTGACAAATTCATTGACCGGCTCACATCCCGGTGGTATTCTTTCTCTGGAGAACAAAACCAGTAACACAGAGAGGGAGAGGGAAGAATGAGGGGAAAAGAATAAAAAGATTCAAAAGATCATGGAGGCTCACAAATCCAGAGATCTGAGTTCCAAGGAAGACTCCCAAGAAAGTCAATGAAGCGGTTGCAGTCTGAAGCCCAGCAGGTGTGAGGCATAGAACACTTACCTTTCAGTTCCCATCACCAAGGTAAAAATACCATGCCCAAGTTCTCTATCAGGTAGTTCCTCTCTTATTTGAAAAGGTCAGTCCTTTATTCTCTTTAGAGTCAATGAAGCTGGTCCACAGAGGAAAAGCTATCTGTTTTACTTAAATGTGATTCAAATGTTAGTCTCATCAAGAAGCACCCTCAGAGACACACCCAGAATAATCTTCACTACTGATCTGAGAAACCAATACAAGGTGAATGACTTAATGTTCTGTAGGAGCCTCAATGTTAGTAAATTTTTAATAAATATCACTTTCTTCAGAGAATTCTTAAACTGGTGATCCATTAGCAAATGTCAGCATCAAATGATATTTTCTTACTGAGTAATGGTTTGGTTGCTATTTATTTTTGAATTTTGAGCCTATAAGTGGGCATACACTCACCTGTGTGGTTCAGACAGAATCTTACTTATTCTAACACACAGGAATGTCAGGAATTTTCATGCCACATGCTTTTCTGGGGGTTTCAACTTACAATACCAGATAACCAAATCTACATATCACTGTGTTTCTTTTTCTCGCTCATCCTTATAGACCATTCTGAAAAAACTTGACAGTAGCCAAATCCTCCTAGGTCTTCAAAATCCCTAAGCACTCCCTTCTCTTACTCCTGTTTCTTGAGTTCCCTGAACTAACTAATTTATTTCCTTGTCATCATGATATCTGGCAAAGTTTTGAGGGGAGTACAGATGGATGTATGCATAGGTGTGCAGACACATGGATGGATGAATGGGTAAATAACTGCAGAGTAGAAGCAGGAACAGGAAAAGTGAGAAAGATTGGTCTTTAACAGAGCATATAATGGAAGATAAAAGGGAGGAGGGACTTCCAAAAAGAAGCAACTCAACATACAAAGTTTGCAAATGAACATTGGGTAGGCTGATCCTCATCTTTACGGGGGTCTTAATCATAGAAAGAACAAAATGCCATGAGAATTTAGTGGGTTAATGTTCATTGAGTTTGTTTTCGGTGCTAGGAACAGAATAAGCAATCAGAAAGCATTCTATTACAAATATTATACTTGGAGAAAACAGTTCCTAAAATATCTACTTACAATAAAATATGCCAAGCTTCTCTTTGTTAATATTGAGCACACATGGTTTAATTATTACTCTAAGGAATATTTGGAAAGTGCAACAGCATTTTAGGAAACAAGAGGATACTTTAAAACTCTGTTTTTTTCACCTGTTGATAACTTACCTTCAATAATTTAAAGTATGTATTATTTAAAAATGCTGCTCATGGAGAAGGCCATACTATGATAAATTCGGGTATTAGCTGCCTGTGAACTTTTGAACCTGTTGTGGGATTGAATCCACAACCAATACAGAAATGTTTCTTGTCATTTTATAATTCATGAAGTTAAATATCTTCTGCGTGTTACGGTTATTGAGGGAAAGGTATTGAACTAGTAGGGTTGAACTCCAAATGGATCCTTCAGGTACCTACAAAATGTTGATTTGTGAAAGCAGTGTTGTATATCTTCTTGGGTTTATCACCTAGTAAGATTTATATTGTGGCAAAATTTTCAATGTAGCCTGCCTTTGCCCTCTGATTATGAGGCCTCAACTGTTTGCTAGGGGCATTTTTCCTCCTCTTAATTTGTTTTCTCCCAGCTACCTCTTTTTCCTTTAATTAAGGTAACACATTCAAATCAAATTCTTCAAAACTTACCCTTTCTTATTAGTTATTTTCTTTTGACTAAACATTTCACAAACCTTCAGGCTGGACCAGAAAAGAAAATCCCCTTAATCAAATAATAATCAAACTCTCTACATACAGAATAAAGAAAGAATATTAAGAGCTGCAAGGGGAAAATGTCAGGTAACAATAAAGGTCGACATATTAGAATTACACCCAACTTCTCAATGGAGAATTTAACAGCTAGAAAGGCCTGGACAGATGAAAAATGGAGACCTTGATGAATGGCACCAAAATATAGTTGGTTTTTATTGTTGTTGTTGTTATTTTACTCTTTGCTCTTTGGGGGCCCACCACCCAGTTCACAAATAAACACAAGGAGACATATTCTTACTTATGAATGCCCGGTGCGCATTCATGGGTATGTCATAAGTGAACTCCATCACTTACTGGATGAAGGCTCTCTGTTGGCAATCAGGGTAGTCACTAGTTTGATTACAGGAGAAGACCAGTTCAGGCAACTTCTCCACTAATGCTAGGAATCTTAGCTGGGGTCATCCTTGTGGGTTCCTGGGAGTTTCCCTGGCAACAAGCTTCTCCATAACCCCAAAATGCCCCTCTCTATGATGATCTCTCTTCAATACTTCCCCCTCCATCCAGCCCCCAAGTGGATCAACCGGATCATTGACTTTATCATCCCCCTATCACCTCTCCTCCACTTACCCCTCCCCGAGTTTACTTAGGAGATATCATCTATTTTCCCTTCCCAGAGAAATCTATGCATCACTCTCAGGGGTCCTCTTTGTTATCTACCTTCTCAGGAGCTGTGGGTTGTAGCTTGGTTATCCTTTGCTTTAAATATAATATCCACTTATGAGTGAATACATACCATGTTTGTCATTTTGGATCTGGGTTACCTCACTCAGGATAATTTTTTTACAGTTTGATCCATTTGCCTGCAAATTTCATAATGTTATTTTTTTTAACCAATGAGTAATACTCCACTGTAAATGTACCACATTTTCTTTATCCATTCTTCAGGTGAGGGACATCTAGGTTGTTTCCAGGTTCTGGCTATTACAAATAACTAGCCAGCTTTTCTTAAATCCCATTTACCTTTTGTCTCTTGGCTTTTATCTCTTTTTATTATTGTGTATCTTTTCATTTCATCTTACTACATGAAAGATTGTGTAGCTAGGTGACTGGACCCTAATGTCCTTCTCTGCTTCTTTTATTGATCCTTGATCTCTTCTCCTCTCTTATTTATTCTCTCTTCTTGCCAGCCTTGCCTTTTTCTCTCTCCTGCCTGCTGTTAGCTGTTCAGCTCTTTATTAGACCAATCAGATGCTTTAGACAGGCAAAGTCACACACCTTCACAAAATTAAATAAAGATAGCAACACATCTTTGCATTATTAAACAAATGTTCCACAGCATAAACAAATGTAATACATCAGCCGGGCGATGGTGGCGCACGCCTTTAATCCCAGCACTCGGGAGGCAGAGGCAGGCGGATCTCTGTGAGTTCGAGACCAGCCTGGTCTACAGAGCTAGTTCCAGGACAGGCTCCAAAGCCACAGAGAAACCCTGTCTCGAAAAACCAAAAAAAAAAAAACCAAAAAAAAAAAAACAAAACAAAACAAAACAAAAAAAACCAAATGTAATACATCTTCAACTAATATTCCACAACACCCTTAATCAAATAACATTCAACACATTAAACATACAGAACAAAGCATATTAAAAGCTGCAGGGGAAAATATGTCAAATAACAAATAAGGGCAAACCTATGAGAATTACACCAGACTTCTCAAAGAAGACTCTAAAAACCTGAAGGGCCAGTACAGATGACCTGCAAACTCTGAGACCACAGATTCCGGCCCTGACTACTATATAAACAAAACATTCATCACCATAGATGATAAAACAAGATATTACACGACAAAGTCAAATTTGACACTATCTATCCACAAATCTGTCCCTATACAAGGTACTAAAAAGGAATAAATACTTCAACCCAAAATGTTTAATTGCACCCATGAAAACAGAGGAAAAAGAATAATCTCCCACCAGCACAGCCGAAAACAGCAAACAAACATAACACATACCACTACCACCACTACCATCAGAAACAACTAAAGAACAGTTGCTGAATAACAACAATTATATAGCATGGGCTAACAGAATGGATAAAAAACAGGATCCATCCTTCTGCTGCATACAAGAAACATACCTTAAAGTAGACATTTCCTCAGAGTAAAGGGTTGGGAAAAGAATTTTCTAAGCAAATGGACCCAAGAAGCAAGCTGGTATAGCTATTTTAATATCTAGGAAAATAGACTGCCAACCAAAATTATTCAAAAGAAATAGGAAAGATACTTCATACTCATCAAAGGAAAAATCCACCATGATGATGTTTCAATTCTTAACACTAATAGCAGGAGGCTTCAATATCCAACTCTCACCAATGGACAGGTCATCCAGACAGGAACTAAACAGAGAAATGCTGGAGCTCGTAAACATCATGAAACAAATTGACAGAACAGTTATTTATGGAACATCTCTCTCAAACACAGAAGAATATGCCTTCCTCTCAATGCCTCACAGAACTTTTTCCAAAATTGACCATATTCTCAGTCATGAAGTAAGTATAAACAGATGCAAGAAAATTGTAACAACCTTTTCCTATTAAACCACCATGGAGTAAAGCTAGATTTCAACAACAGAAAAAACAGAAAGCTTACAAACAAATAGAAATTGAGCAAATCTCTACTGAATGGCTATGGAGTAAAAACAGAAATAAAGAAATAAATTAAAGACTTCCTATAATTCAATAAAAAGAAATACATAACAAACCCAAACTAATAGAACTCAATAAAAGAAGAAAAAATTGTAGACTAATTTCCCTAATGAATATTGATGTAAAAATAGTCCATATACTCACAAACTGAATCCAGGAACACATCAAAAATATTATCCTCTATGATCAAGTAACCTTCATCCCAGAGTTGCAGGGATAGTTCAAAATATAAAAATTTGTGAATGTAATCTATCATATAAACAAATTGAAAGAAAAAAAACATTTGATTATCACATCAAATGATGAAAAATCTTTGATATTATCCAACCCCTCTTTATGATAAAAGTCTTGGAGAGTTCAGAAATACAAGGGACATATATAAACATAATAACAGCAATTGATAGCAAGCTATAGCCAATATTCAATTAAAAGGAAAGGAAATTAAAGTAATTCCAATAAAATCAGCAATAAGAAAAGGTTGTCTACTCTCTCCATATCTATTTAACATAGTCTTGAAGTTCTAGCTAGAACAATAAAACAACTAAAGGAGATCAAGAGAATACAAATTGAAAAAGAAGTAGTCAAAATGTCACTATTCACAGATGATATAATGTTATACATAAGCAACCCCAAAAATTCTATCAGGGAATTCCTATATCAGTGTTCAGCCTCAACTGGTTCATGCATTCCAGGGTAGGGGCATGTGGATTATAAATGTTAGACAGAAACAACAGAGACACAAAGAAATAGACAGAGACACAGGATGGAGTCAGGAGGGTACTTTAGTGAATACCAATTCTGCCCGCCTTTATTTTTCATGAGTTTTAAATACCCCAATTCAAAGAGGAGGGGAAAGACAAAAGACTTCTTTGCCAAGATATAAGGAACAAACAAAGTAATCACCTTTTCAATGTCCAAAGCATCAAGTAACCATACCCTAAGTCAAAACACTCTGTTAGTAGCCATACCTTGGGTCAAAAGTCTTGTCAATAACCTTGAAAAAGCAAGAAGAGGCCTAAACTCGCTGACCTTTGGTCAAGGTGGAAAGAATTCACATCTGTGATATCCAACACTTCTACAACTGATAAATACCTTCAGTGAAATGGCTGTGTACAAGCTTAAGTAAAAAAAAGAATCAGTTGCCCTCCTATATACAAGTGGCAAGTGGACTGTAAAAGAAATCAGGGAAACAACACCCATACCAATATCCACTAATAACAAAAAATCTTGGGGTAACTCTAACCAAGCAAGCAAAAGAACTACATGATAAGAACGTTAAGTCTTTGAAGAAGATATCAGAAAATGGAAAGATCTCCATGCTCATGGATCAGTAGGATTAGCATAGTTAAAATGGCCAACTTATCAAAAGCAATCTACAGATTCAATGTAGCTACCATCAAAACTCCAACCCAATTCTTTATGAACTGTGAAAGAACAATACTCAACTTCATATTTTCTGGAGAGAATGTGGAGTAAGGGGAGCACTCATCCATTGTTGTTTATAATGCAAACTTGCACAACCACTTTGGAAACCAGTGTGGCGGTTTCTCAGAAAATTGGGAATCAACCTACCTCAAGATCCAGCAACACAACTCTTGGGCATACACCCAAAAGATGTTCAATCATACTACAAAGACATTTGTTCAACTATGTTCATAGTAGCATAATTTGTAACAGCCAGAAACTGGAAACAACCTAAATGCCCATCAACCATAGAATGGATAAAAAAAAATGTTGCACATTTACAGATTAGAGTACTACTCAATGGTAAAAAACAAGAACATCTTGAAATTTACATGCAAATGGATGGAACTAGAAAACACCATCCCGAGTGAGTAACCCAGACCCACAAAGATGAATATGGTATGTGCTCACTCATAAGTGGATACTAGCTATAACAAAGGATATTGAGCCTATGATTCATGATCCTAGAGATGCTAAGTAACAAGGTGAACCCTTAGAAAAACACATATAGATCCACCTGGAAAGTCAAAGTAGACAAGATTGCCTGACAAAATTGGGACCATGGGAGTGGTGGGAGGATGAAGGGTGGAAGGGGAATAGAAGGGGAGAAGAGGATGGGGGAGGAGAACTTGAGGGAATGGGATAATTGAGGTGGAGGAAGGACAGAGATGAGAGCAAGGAAAAAGATACCTTGGTTGAGGGAGTCATTATGGGACTAGCAAGAACTCTGGCTCTAGAGAAATTCCCAGGACTCCACAATGATGACCCCAGATAATACCCTAAGCAATAGAGGAGAGGGTGCCCAAATTGACCTTGCCCTGTAGTCAGACTGATGAATATCTTAAATATCACCATAGACCCTTCATCCAGCAACTGATGAAAACAGAGACAGAGACCCACATCAGAGAACTGGATTGAGCTTCCAAAATAGAGTTGAGGAGTGGGAGGAATGAGATTATGAGCAATGAGGTCAAGACCATGATGGGTATACTCACTGAAACAGTCTACCTGAACTAATGGGAGCTCACCAACTCAAGCTGAGCAGGGAAGGAACAAGCACAGGTCTAAACTAGTCCCTCTGAATGTGGTTGACAGTTACATGGCTGGGGCAGACTGAGGGGCCACTGGCAGTGGCATCAGGATTTATCCCTACTGTTTATACTGGCTTTTTGGGAACCTGTTCTCTTTGGATAAATACCTTGCTCAACCTAGAGATAGTAGGGAGGTCTTTGGACCTACCCCAAAGCAATGTGCTTTACCCCCTCTGTGGAGTGGATGGGGGAAGAGGTGGGTGATAAATGAAGGAATGGGAGGAGGGAAAGGAGTAGTAACTTGGATTGGTATATATAATGAAAAAAGATAGTTTGTTTTCTTTAAAAAAAAAGAAAAAAGGAAAATGAAAATACCCAGGATAGTTAAAAGAATCCTATACAATAAAAGAACATCCAGAGGTATCACCATCCCTGATTTCAAGCTGTACGACACAGCTATAGTAAGAAAAACTGAGAGTATTGGCATAAAAACAGACAGGTTGATCAATGGAATTGAATCAAAGATCCAGACACAAATCTACATAGCTATAGAAAACATGACTTTTATAAAGAAGTCAGAAATATATAATGAAAAGAGAAATGTCTTCAAAAATGGTGCTGGCATAACTGAATGTAGGCATGGAGAAGAATACAAAGGGATCTAACTATCACACACACAGACAGAAAAAAAAACTCAAATCCACATGGATATAAGACTTCAACATAAATCCAAATACACTGAACCAGATAGAGGAGAAAGTGAGAAATAACCTTAAACAAATTGGCACATGAAAGAACTTCCTGAATAAATCACAGATAATGCAGAAACTAAAATCAACAATTAATTAATGGGACTTCATGAAACTGAAAAGTTTTTCTAAGATAAAGGACACTGCAAATAGAACAAAAAACAGTTTACAGAAAGGGAAAATATGTTCACTAACCCCACATCTGACAGGACTAATCTCTAAAATATATAAAGAACTCAAGAAACTAGACACCAACAAACCAAAGAAACCATTTTTAAAAATGTGATACAGATATACATATAGAATTCTCAACAGTAGAGTCTCAAATGGCTGAGAAATGGTTAAAGAAATGTTCGACACCCTTAGCTCACAGGTAAATGCAAATCAAGTTGACTCTCAGATTCCGTAATACACCTGTCAATGACTATGACCAAGAACAAAATGAGAGCTCATGCTAGAGAGGATATAGAGCAAGGGGAACAGTCCTCCATTGCTGACATTAGTGCAAACTTTGGAAAGCAATATGGTGGTTTTTCAGAAAATTGGGAATCAGCCTACCTCAAGATCCAGTTTTGAGCATATACCAAAGTATGTTAAATCATATCATACGGGTATTTGCTCAGCTATGTTGTCAGAAACAATCTGTAATAGTCAGAAACATTTTCTGTAAAAGAAAATGTGCTGCATTTACATAATGGAGTAATTTACTCTGTTGTTAAAAACAATGACATCATGAAATTTGCAGGCAAATGGATGGGTCTAGAAAGAAATCATGCTGAATGAAGTAACTCAGAGACAGAAAGGAACACATGGTATATACTCACTTATAAATGGATATTAGCTGTAAAGTAAAGGATAACCATGCTACAATCCACAGACTGAGTGAGGCTAGGTAACAAGGAGGGATCAAGGGGGATTGAGCAGATACTCATGGGAGAAGAAATAATAAATTTTATGTGTGGACTAGGGGTGGATAGGAATGAGAACAAGCAGTATCAGGTGATATCGGAAAGGATGGAGGCAGAAAGTACTGGGAGAGATGACTGGAAAGCCTAGTGCAATGGAAACTCCCTGGAATCCATGAGGGTGGCCCTAGTAAAGTTCAATTTGAGACCCACATCACAAGAAGAAACACATACCTGGCAATGCCTGGAGGTTCAGGAATGAGAGCCTGAATAGCCCAGAGACTTAGGATAGGACCAAACACAATTGAACGACAACAACAACAACAAAATGTCAGCGAAAGAATTCCTAATGGTATTCTGCTATACTCATAGATTGGTGCCTTACTTAATCATCATCAGAGAGGCTTCATTCAGCATCTGATTGGAACAGAGGTAAAGAAGCACAGCCAAACATTAGACCAAGGTTGGGGAATCCCATGGAAGAAGGGGAAGGATTGTAAGAACTAGAGCAGTCAAGGGTACCATAAGAACACAGCCCACAGAATCATCAAGCATGGTCCCATAGGAGCTTACAGAGACTGAAGCAACAATCAGATAGCCTATATGGGCTAACCTAGGTCCTTTTCATATATGGTGCAAATGTATAGCTTGTTGTTCTTGTAGGACTCCTAACCATGAGAATAGAGGCTGTCTCTGTCTCTTTTGCCTGCTCTTGGGACCCTTTTCCTCCTGCTGGGTTGTCTCATCCAGCCTTGATATGTAAGGATATGCCTAGTCTTATTATAACTTGTTATGCCATATTTGATTGATATCCTTGGAAGGCCTCTTCTTTTCTGAAGAAAAATGGATGAGTGGATCTGGAAGAGAGGGGAGGTGGGTGGTAAGAGGGACAGGGAGGAAAAGAGGGAGAATAAACTGTGTTTGAGATGTAATATGTGAGAGAAGAATAAAAAAAATTTAAAAATGTTTTTTGGATGGGTAAAGTGTGGATGAAAGTAATGTATGGGTTGATTTTTCATTAAATTCTAAATAAGTTGAGTTTAAAAGTACCTCTGCCCAAAGACATTTTTTTTCCAATTTTCTGAAGTAAAAATGTTTGAGGGATTATATGGATAATGAATTGGGTTCATCGAAATTACGTGAAAACCAATCACAAATGAGTCTAAATTGTCTAAATTTCTTTAATGGCTATTTCAGCTTGTTCTTTTCTGACAATCCTTCAACAAAATAAAGCACACAAGCAGTTTAGATTATCTGTGAAAAATGAGCTGTTGGCACAGGTGCCAGAGCAGCAGCAGAGAACAGATGTCTGTATCTAACTTACCTTACTAGCAGAAGTGTTTTACCAGTGGCTCTGTCCTCAGTGTATCCACAGAGTGTGACATAAATCAACATACCCCAGTAGACCAAGGTATGAGTGGAAAACTGCATATAGTACTTTTGACATGCAAGACAAATGGATTTTATATCTTAATTTAATATTTAGTGAGAATGTTTCTCCAGATATAGCTAAAACATTTTTCCATTCCTAAGTATACTAAAACGTGTTCTTTGTTAGTGTTACAAGTTGATCAGGAAATCTTTTCAGTAAACTAATAGAGAATTCTACAGATTTGGATTTTCAAAATGAATAAATTTGTTTATTTAAGGTTTTGGAGGTTTCTAATCATCTGCATATCATTTAATCACACACATCCAATTACACATCCTTCTACAATACAATAGAATCACAAAGCATCTTTTTCTACCTAGAGAGTAGTAATAGAAGTAAGAATTTTGATTTGTAAATACTGAGCCAATTTGAGTATGGATATGATCCAACAGTGTAGCTAAAAATACAGCGTAAAATAAAGAAATGGTTGTACAGTGGTAATAAACTCCAAGCATGACAAAAGGAGATGGATAATGAAAGGGAAAATAAGCAAGTTTAATATGTCAAAGATAACAACATATCATAGCAAAATAATCCAGTTTTCTACTTCAGTGTCTGACAGCAAATTCTAAAAGTAGATAGTTTGTCAGAGACTACTAAATATTAACAAGGCAAGAAAGTCCACAGATTCTAATTTTATTCAAATGATCCAAGAAATCCTGTAAGCATCACTACAAGACCCTTAGTCCTTATAGAAAACCTGTTGACTATGTGTTTTTGACACAACATTGTTGTGGGATTCTCCTCTGTATGCTGTGATTACCATTAATGAATAAAGAAGCTGCTTTGGGCCTGTTGATAGGGCAGAATTTAGGTAGGCAAAGAAAACTAAACTGAATGCTGGGGAAAAAAAAACAGTGGAGTCAGAAAGAAGCCATGTAGCCCACTGGAGACAGATGCCAGTACTTTACCCGGTAAGCCACAGTCATGTGGTGATACATAGATTAATGGAAATGGGTTAAATTAAGATCTAAGTGTTAGCCAATAAGAACCTAGAGCTAATGGCCCAAGCAGTGATTTATTTAAGACAGTTTCTGTGTGATTATTTCTGGGCTAAGTGGCAGGGACAAACAAGCAGTCTCCTCCTACAACACAACACAGCATGAAACTGTAAAAGTAAATATTAGCCTAGATATATGTGTTATAGATAAGTGTTTTTTTTTTTTTTCTCTTACGGCCAAATTTGCTCAACAAGATGAAAGTAAAAGAGAAAAATGATGTTTCCTGGCTCTCTGATGATAGCTCACCTGCTCTGAAGCGGGACTGTGGTACTCTATCACAGACTGAAGCAATCTACAGATTGCCTTCTAACCCTGCCAGTTAAGGGACAGCAGCAAAGAAAAGACTGTTTCGGCATAATTAACAACAAAGCTCCTCAACGTTTACATTATCTCCTCTGGTAAAGAAAAGGATCTGGAAGGGGGGTGAAATATG
Organism: Chionomys nivalis; assembly: GCF_950005125.1. Classification (NCBI taxonomy): domain Eukaryota; kingdom Metazoa; phylum Chordata; class Mammalia; order Rodentia; family Cricetidae; genus Chionomys; species Chionomys nivalis. The sequence continues at coordinate 59,493,538 of NC_080094.1, read as the reverse complement.
TGAAGAAAGAGCATTCATTTATATTCAATCCATTTATTTAGTCATTTTTCATTCTACAAAATGGTAGAGGACATCTTCCATGGAGAGTGATTTTGTTGTTGTTATCCATTTATTAGGCATATTTTAATTTATTGGTCATCTTGCGTTAAAACAGCACAGGATGAAAAGTGCAATGTGTCTGGCTTGGAAGGAGGTCATGGTCTGAAGGACTCCACTCTGCATCACCTGTTACTTTGTGCCTTTTTGTTTTTTCTCCCACCAGGCAGCACCATAGCAGGAAGTAGACCTTGACTACCATGATGTCAGTCCCATGCCACGCTCTGGGGAGAGGCCATCTGGATTCTATTGCCGATTCTGAAATAGCACTACAGTTGGGCCTGTGCCATTCCAATTTGGATCAAGAGGAAAGCACTAGGAACCAAAAAAAAAAAAAAAAAAAAAATACTAAAGAAAAAAATCATGGACTGTTTAAGAATAGGAAAAAAAAATCCATTTTTAGAAAGAGCCAAAAAAGGGGGCAGGGATACAAATGTGTTTTCAAAAGAGAAAGGGAAAAGGTTTAACCAGAAAACATGCGCAGGTATGTCTTGTACACTCCAGGTGGGACTGATCGGACAGGCTCCTCAAAAGACTGTAGGACCAAACCACTTCAGCCCATCATATCGCAAGTTGTACTGACACACAAGCATAAAAGAACTAAGTCTCACTTCATTTCCATCATGTGAAAGCTAGGGTGTCTGACGCGTTATACGATCCTCATCAGTCAATGCCATGGCCCTCAAGTAAATAATGATCTCTTCTTCTCTATGGGGCTGCCGTCAGTAATGAGCACATAATAGTGATATATTAGCATGGTAAATAATGGCAGGCAAAGTTGCAGTAGATGTGTTGACGCTGTCACCGCTAACCTGCTCCTTGCACTGAATTTGTCGTCTTCAACCTAATTTGTTGTTCCAGATGGAAAATCTAAATTTGCCTCGCTTCCCCCACTCACTCCCAGCGCTGGCTCAGAGCAAAACTCTTCAGATTCTGCCCTTCCTCACTACTTCAGCCACCTCTTTTAATCACTCAGTCAGTAAGGAAACCAGACACAGGAGCTGGCAGTGGTCACACAGATGGAGAAAGGACAGGCCTTCTCCTAGAGGCTCTGCCGTTACTTTGAAGTTTGCTCATCTGGGAGAAATCCAGGTCCAGAGTCACATTTGTGTTTGTTATGCAGCAGGGCGGCCATAGAACTCAGAGCGCAGGGAGGGAGGAACATATGGAGAGGCAGGCTACTCAGGGTCCCGGTGGGGTGCGAGGCATCCCTGATGGAGTGAGCTTTCAAAGTTATCAGGAATTACACACAAGCAGTGTACCTCCTGACACCATCTGGAAAAAGGTCTTGGAAGTTCAAAAGAAGGAAAACAACTTAGCATTCGATCCACAACTAGAGTTTAGATGATCATGGAACGTTGCATGCTTAAGATTAACTATTGTGTGATCAAAACTGCTACGTGGGGCTTTTCAAAGAAAGAATGCTCTTAGGCGTTCGAAGCCTATAAGTTCAGCATGTGCTGCCCGGAGTTTTTTGAGTCTTATTTGAAATAGCATTATTACTCTTATATCACTTTATGTTATCTTTGCTTCCTCTCCGGAGTTAGGTCAAAACTTCCCTGTTCTCTCAGAATTGAGGGGGAAAAAAATGAGGCAAGCGATTTGCCTGCTGGTGCAGTGTTATTGAAAAGGAGAGACTCAAAGACCCTGGGTCTTGGCTCGGTTTTCTGCTACACTTTTTGATCTTGCTGCTTTAGAAATGAAAGGAAGTATGAGCAATTGGAAGCAATGAAGAACACTTGCAGATTGATGTTTATTTAAAAACTAGGTTTTATATAAGTCCCCACATAGTGCAGAAGGTCCTTCGCTCTCTGGGCAAAACAACATGTACTAAACAGTTACTAAAATAAATAAGAGAGACTCTTGCTCAGTGCTCCTATCCACATATGTGCACTGCTTTCAATAAAACAGCTGGAATGAATCACCAAGAGCCTAAATGGTTTTTAAGATATTTTCAGTTAAGAGAGCTACTCTTACAGCCAGATCCAGCAGGTTGATGTTTTACACAATATGAGAGGTATATAATAACAAAATAAGCAAGTGTGGTTTTTTTAGATGGCATGAAAAATTGATATCAAAAGGTATTGCTTATCAAAGTAACAAATTAAGTTCCTTTGGATTTCTTTTGATACTTCACACTATACAGAGTGCAGTGTCTCCATTTGGTTATGTTTTGCATCTCTTTACATGGCCAAATTTTTTCTATTTGTCTGTCTGTCTGTCTGTCTGTCTGTCTCTTTCTAGATTGAACTTAGGATAAAGCATTGCAGATCAGGCTTCAGCCTCAGAGTCATCAATAGACATTTTCAATCGACTAGCCTGATTCTTTTACCTCCATATAACTGTCATTACATGCTCCTGCTTGGTTTTGCAATGTCAACATCAGTGTGTTGTAATAAGTTTTATTCATAATATTCATTCAATTTTTAAAGGACCTGGCATAAAATAGTAGATAGGTGATTTATCAAGCTGTACTGAATAAATTTTGGGAAATCCTCATTTGGATACAAATTTTACCAATAGTCATAGGCAAAAATGTACCTTGAAATAAATGCTGGAAAAATTTTCCTTTCCCCATAGATGATCTCCATGGGACTTCAGAGAGAATAATTCCAGACAGGGCTACTCATTCTGGCCAATACCAATGACAACTGCATAAACCTTGCTTTAGTTCTTTCATCTTGCACATCAATTTTTAAGCCATCTGGTCATAGAACCAGCTCTTTTTTTTTCCTCAACAACCAATCCAACAAGGCCCTGCTTTCTTGAACCTGCTGCCAAATCATCTACTGCAATGTAAGGTCACACCTGTCCTTTCTAAGCCAATTGTCAGAGGCCCCATGACTCTCCATGGTATGTCTACCTCCATTGTAAGGAAGCCATAAAGCCAATTTCATTCAATTGTATCTGTCTTCCCCAGAGTCCAGTGATGGAAAAGCATTAATTTATAGCAAGCATGAAGATAGCGAAGTATTGAATACTTTTCAAAGTAAAGCTACTACTGCTTAAAATTATCTCTAAGCAGAAAAATAATCTCTAATATCCATAGCCATTACAAATTACGATCTCCTATAGACATCTTGGTGAACAAGTAATTACCTGTAATCGTGCTTCGGACTGAGTCTCAAGCACTGGGTGCCCACCCTGTGCCAGTTCCTTCACCCACTCTAGGTATTTCCATTGAGAATGCAAATCCGGTGACAGTAGTTGCAGACACAAGAGTAATAATGGCAATTACAGCCCTTACCATGCTATTTCTGTCAACATATCAAACTCCTGATAGATATACTTTCCAGAATCATGTCATCCTTGTGAATCATGTGTTGAATTGGGAAATGCCTCCATTGAACACAAAAGGAGTCAAGGTAAAGTAGTTGCTTTTGCATAACTTTGACCAAAATGCCTGTGAGAACACCTGGAATATTAATTTTGAATTGTGGTTCCAGAGGGTTTAGGGCATGGTGGTTCTGCCCCTGCACATGGGCAGAATAGAAGGGAAGTCGGGAAGTCAGAGTGTGTGCTGGAAAAAGTCCTTTATATCCAGAGAGAGAGAGAGAGAGAGAGAGAGAGAGAGAGAGAGAATGCAAGATTCTTCCCTCACCAATCTACTGCATCCAGCTAGACCCTACCTCCCAAAGTTTCCAAAAACTTCCCAAATCATCATTTAAATATATTCAATGCATGAGTCTGTAGGAGTCACTTCATGTTGAAAAAAAATCACAAAACTATGAGGACTGACTTGCTCCAAAGCATTTACTTTAAAAGACGGCAGAGCAAATTTGATGGAGATCTAACTGATCCTAAGGACTGACTTTTCCCATGCCTCTTTCTTGTCTCATATCCAGAAATGTCAAGCTCAGATTCCTAAATTAACTAAGGATAGGAAAGGACATTTTATTTTTAACTAATTTCTTAATGTTATATACAGTATATTCACTTTCAGAATTTTTTAAAAATTAAAATTTTTCTCTCCTACCTTAGATCCTGACCATCCCTTCACTCCTCCCAGTGCCCACACACACACACATCTCATAAAATGAGGGCATCTACTCAATTCATATAAATAAAGATAAGAAAGCCATATCTGAAACTCAAATTTCAACCATTGTGAGAGAAGCTGATAACTAAAGCGTTAAGGTTTTAAAGGACCCTCTATTCTCCTGTATTTTAGGCAGTGCTGACCAAGTCATGGGCAGGGGACACAGGAGAGAGGATTAAACTCATTCTCTTTATTGTATTGTATGCACCTTGTGACTACCATTGCACTTCCAATGGTGTGGCTGTTGTGCAGATGAATCAATTCCAGGGAGGGACACCATGAAAATGTCACAGTCCCAGCTCAGCACAAATGCTCAGTCAGTCTCAGTTACCCTGTCCCTGGCATATGAGAACAGCACATCTCAGTGCTCACTTGCCAGTCGGTGTCAGTGCCAGGAAACCCGAATCCACATCCCAGAAGATGTTTGGAAGCATTGCAAACAAATGTCAGAGCAGGCATTATACCTCCCCTCATCTCGCTAATGTACATTTGTGGGTCAAGAGGGTGATGCTGGAAAAGATTAATCCTTTGCTAAGTATTATCCATCAGGATGCTTTTAAATGTTGGCATATAAGCAGCTAATAGATTATATACCATAAACACAGCTGTTGGAAGGAAAACTGCATTCCACAAGTCGTACAATTAAATTCTCTAATCTCTACAAGGACTAAAATAAGAAGGGGGAGGGGGAAAGACAAAGATAGATATTGCTTTCTCGGAAAGGACCATCTCTTTGATGATACCCTTTTTAAATTCTTGTTGTAAATAAGGACATTATCACTATGCTCTGGTTACAGGAGCCCCAGGAAGACCTGTACTATATAAAAGAATCAGAGCATGGAGAAGATGGATTAAAAATAAAAACTTTTGTATTTTATCTTTTAAATTGTTTCTTTTATCTTTTGAAATTTTAAAATAATCACATCATTTCCCCTTTTATTTTCCTCTCTCTAAACCCTTTCATATACCCCTCCTTACTCTCTTCCAAATTCATGACGTCTGTTTTCATTAATTGTTCTTCCACACATATACACATGTATATTTTTATACGTATATTTCTAAATAGACAAATGCAACCTGCTTAGTCTATAAATTATTTGTATGTGATTCCTGGGTCTTGGAGAGAACCTCCAACCACCACTTTATACTACACTAGCCTGTAATTCCTAACTACATTCTAAATATTTGTCTTTAAATCCACAGATAGGTATAGTCCTCACAACTCATTGATAAAAACTTCGCTTTGCAACAGATGGAGACCTTTACAGAAAACTGTAACCGGTCAAAATGCAGAGTTCTGGAGCCCAGATCCAGAGGCTACATCTACAGTACAGTTTATATACTCAAAGGCTCAGGGATCATTTCAGAAGAGGAGACTGAAAGATTGAAAGAGCCAGAGAATCAAGGAGTTGGCCTTGAGAGTATGTCTCCTAGGAATGTCAAATGCTAACACTCATAATGTCTCGTCAGCATGACTGACTGAACATGAGCTAAACAAAGACAACAACAATAGACACATTAACATTTAAGGGAGGAAAACCCACAGAACAACACCCAATCTCTCTGTACTATTTTATTTTATTGTTATATAAAATGAATTGCAAATACAAATTAATAGTCTTTATCTATTTAAGAGAAAAAAATCAGTTAACATTTTATCATGACTTCTAAAGGTATTTTCATTCATCATTGTAGAAATTAAAGATTATTTAACCCATCTCAAAGATTATCAGTCCTGATTCATAATGAACACAGACACATTTTTAGTCATTGGGCCACTCCTGTTTTTGCAATAACTTATTCATTAACTCACTGAGTTATAGAATTCACATATGTTCACAGGGACAAATAATATATACGAAACCTACCACTTGCTATCTACTTTTATATTTTATAACATTAGATCCCTCATGTATTAAAGTATCATTTCCAAAACTATATTATCAATGTTTTAAACATTTGCTAGTTTGAAAGTAAAAATGTGAGAGCTGTTAGGATCCTACAGTTATTAGTTTGTATAAAGATAAAAAGTTTCTTCACTCTGAGACCATGACAAATCTATTCAGCATTTCATCTGACACTTCCCTTAGCATTAAACACTGAAAATCTTTAGTAAAATTCATCATAAAGAGTAAGGCAAATATCCAGTTTACCTTTTTAATAAAAATACTTTTTTATTTATTCTTTGGAAGTCCCATACCAGTATTCAATGTATTTTTGATCATATCTCCTTCCTGCATTATCACCCTCTATCTCCCCCAGAATCCTACATTCTGTTTCCTTCCTAGCCTCATGTTCTATTTATTTTCCCAACAAATAATCTCTAAGTCCGTTTAGCATTTCCTACATACCCACGAGTAGAGAGACATCCGATGAAGTGCAAGTAATGCACCAGCAGTCACATCCCCCAAAATGATGCTTACTCACTAAGCAGGCATCAGCTCCCAGTAGCTATTCAGCTAAGGATGAAACCTCATAAGCCCATCTCTATCTATGCTGGAATTTGATTCGTTTGGCCTTCTGCAGTTCTCTTGTGGATAGTCACAGTTGCTGCAAACTCATATATGATATGACCATCACACCATATATAGAAGAAATTATTTTCACAAATAGCCTTCTCCTTCTTCCTTTATATCCTTTCTACACTCTCTTCTACAGAGTTAAGTTTTGAGGAGGCTTTCTGGCAATTTTCAGTGTTCCTTTGCTCTAGAAATATCACTTCGATTATTTTTAACTCAGTCTCTATATCTCTCTAGCAAATGTCTAAAACTGCAGGCTAGGAAATCCAAAATCATGGCTCTGGAAGGTTCAGAACTTAGTGATGTCTAATCTCTACTTCCAAGATGGTGTGTTAGGTACCGTATTTCCCAAATACAAACACCATGTTCTCACGTGGGAGGAAACAGGGCAAAAGGGGACAAAGTTTCCCCTGCTAACACCTTCATAAGGATGGCTAATCCTGTTCATGAATGGGGACCCTGCCTACATGATTCAGCCACTTCTTAGAGGTAGCACCTTCTGATACTTTTGTATTTTGGAACATGAACCATGGAGAAAACAAAATTGTTCATACCATGTCACCAATACCTGTCATCATTCTCACAGGACATCTTTTAAGTTCATGTCTATGTACCAATCCTTCTCCCCAAATAATGAAGCCAGTCTATTTGTGTTAGAGACCTACCTTACCTCAGAAAGATCTTGTTCTAATTAAACAAACTGTAACAGAACATAGACTACATATCAGTACCTCTCTGCCCAAAAGTACAGTTACCTTCCATTTATATGAATCTTTTACGCTCTGTGTGACACTGGGGTTGTGCTCTCATCTATAATCCAAAAAATAAGCCTGGTTCAACACTTGATTCTTACAATGTTCTCAACTATTCCACAATCAACACAAGTTTATATTTAACTAAGCTTATATATCACGAAACTAAATGCCAAAATAATTCCTCAAAGGAGAAAAAACATACATGATCTTAAACAACTCGTCATCTAGTAAAAGAGAATCACACAGTCCACTATCTAGTCATCATGCCCATCAGGATAACAATTTGAAATAGTTTTCCCAGGGAAACTCAAAGATTCTTCCTTGGTATTTTAGGTGGTAGATTTGAGAGGGTAAAGACTAAAAATGTCTTGAATAGTGGATTTTCAACCCCAGATACATTTAAAATTACCAGAGAAACAAATTTAAACATCGCATTGTTCTGGCCTTACTTTCAAAGCAATAAAATCACGATAGTTCAGAATCTGAGCGTGGCTTTGAAATCCTCTGGCCTTCCACTCTGTTTCTACCATTTAATAGGAGTATTCTTGACAAGTTACATAACTTCTGTAAAATGTACTTCTTTTTTGCTTAAATCTTTAATGGGACTAGTAAAGTATACACTGTTGGGATGTTGGGATATTAAATAAAGTACATAAAGCATAATGCCTGATGCATAATGAATATTTGATAATTGTAACAAACATTTATTGAACATTTACTATGTATGTGCAACTGTTCTAAGCACTTTCTATGAATAAAACAACCTTTATGTTTGTAACTCATTTTTCCAATGAAGGATTGGTGCTCAGTATTATAAAGCAAATGTCCATGGTCAGAGCTTGGGTATGGTATTTGTGGCCAGCAGACTTAGTTCTATAGTTCAGAATGCTATAAATACCACAGATTGAGTGGATTAAACAGCAAACACTCATTAGTGTTCAGAGGTTGAAAACATAAGATCATAATGCTCTCATGATCATTTTGGGGGTGGTCAGGGTTCTTTCTACTTTATGAATTATGTCCTCCAAAATTTGTGTGTTGAATACTTGATCTACAGTATGGCATTATTGAGAGGTGTAACATGTTGGTGCTTAGGTAGAGATTCCAATCTTAAGAGTGGGCTCTTATCATTATAAGGTGAGCTTTCTGGAGTGGTGTATTGGCACTGGTCCTGTGAGGACACAAGGTTTTCTCCTTTTGCATTTTACTTCCTATCATATGATAACGAAGCGAAACTGCCCCTACTCCTTTCCTGTCAGTGCTTTGATTTAGGGCCCCCAGTCTCCAGAAACACTACTTTTGCATTTATTTCTTTGTGAAACTGTCCAGGGATAGTGCTGTAGCTCAGTGGTAGAGTAATTGCCTCTCCGAAGGGTCTGAGTTTAATCCCCATCACTACTTAGGTTGCTTGTGAAGGCACATGCTTGTAATTTTAGTACTTGCAATAGGGAGGTGGGAAGGTCAGAAGTTCAACTTTATCCTGGGTCTCACAGCAAGTTCAAAAAATAGCCTGGACTAGAAAGTGCCTCAAGACAATAAAACCATCCAGCATAAGCTACACATAGGTAGATTATTAATAGTAGCACAAATGGAGTAAGAGACCGCTCTTCATGTTGATGATGTCACATAGTCTCTCATGCTTTTCAGTTTTTACTAGCATCAACACTACAAAGGAATGGGTGTCCTTATGGTGTTTTTATTCATGCACATGATGTTATTAATACCCATTCCCTCTACCATTTGATGTCTTTTTTGGAGGATATGGACAAGTATTGACCTTGTCTCTTTTTCCTATCTTTAAAAACTAAGGGTACTGATAGAAAAATGAGGTTCCGCCTTCCCAGCCTCATCTAGTTCTAATTGCGTCCACAGGCCCTATCTCCAAACTTCATCACAGCGAGAACTAGCCTTCATTACAGAGCTTTTAGTAAACACAAAAGTATTAAGTCCAGGTTATTATTAGGACACATAATCCTTTCTGAATGTCACATGAACAGAGATGACATGGCTTTTTGAGGTAAGTTTTAAGTTGTAAGGGTTTGGATGATGTTTTCGAGAATGTCCTTTTCTGTCTAGATTTGTTCTAGAAAAACATTTTTCTAAATAAAAACACTGATAATAGAAAACAGTTACTTTTCTTCAAATCTTTTCAGATAAAGATACTAAAGCTTAGAGAAAAAAATGAAATTTTTAAAGTTATGTACCTAGGGTGTAAACAAAGTTGGAAGATGAGTCCCTGTTTGACTGAATGTTTTGCTTCAGAAGTGGGAAGGTGACATTGAGAGGATCATAAGTGACTCGCCAATGTGTTTCGAGTTTCCCAGAACACGTGCATGCTGATGATGGAGCAGCTGAAACCTCTGAGCAGTAAGCAGCACCGGCGATAATCACAAGATCACTCCAGCACGTGTGCTCCACTGGCAGTGGCAGGTGTATGACAGTCTTGTCCCCATGCCTGTCTTCTCTTATAAGCCCAAGCCAGAATCAGTCTGTGTATTTCTTCCTTTTAAAGGTGCATTTTTTTGTCTTGTACATAATCATGCTTCCTGGATTTACCTCATCACAGATGAGATCTTTTTCAAAAAAGTCCTGCTCCAATATTAATTTTAACAGTATCACATCAAACCCATTGTTTCCTACAAGTTCAAATGGAAACTCTACCATAGCATCAAGTCTAATGCAAAGATATACAGCCTTCCCTATTGCCCCAGTTAACAAAAGTCTGGCTACCTTCTCAGTGATGTCCCCTCTCTGGCACCTTAGTGAGTCTCTGAAACATGACCCATCAACACATTGCTGACTTAGTGAAATGTTAGCCAAGGTAACCAATGTGGACAGGTGCCAGGTAGACCAAGAGTTCTCTCTGGAAAGAAACATGGTCTACGTATTTCCTTAAACATGCTTTCAACATCTATTGTAGTCTTCAAAACAGAACCACATGCCTCTGCCAGTGTCCTCATAGAATCCCAGATGAGACTCTCAAGAAATACCGCACACTGCAATTTGAATCAAAGGATGTGTACTTCCCCAGAAATGCCTAGCAGGAGACACTATGGGAAGCTGGAAGGATGCTGACAGACCACGAGCAATGAGACTGCAGGCTGGGTTGCAACCGGGAGGCCACTTCTCCCTCTATTTGCCATGTTGCTTGTCTGCTCGAGGGTTCATCCTAAAGAGGGCTGCAACAGAAGAATGAAGTGGCTTGTCATGACTCATGACCCATCCTCTCTCTTACACGGCAATAGCTACATATCACCTCCCATCTCCAAGTACAGAAAAGGCATGAACCAAAACATGATCAAAAGGCAGAAGCTGTACAAAATACAGACCTCCTTAGCTCAGCCTTCTTTTACTTGCTCCTGGCTTCTCTAAATCTGTTCTCCAGGGGAAAGTTAACAATAATCTCTATTACACTCATGTTTGCCTCTTTCAGGGGAAGGGTATAATGGGGCAATAGATGAACTTAACTTCACCACATATAAGATATCAGTGAAACAGTGGGTGGCATTTTTCAATATGTCTGAACTCCCACATAAACAACCTTTTTGGAAAGCATGTATGACCTGTTTTTGCTGCCATCTGCCCTTACTATTCACACATAGGGAGAGAAGTGTGACCAAACTTGGTCCTGATCATTGTTTTGTTCATGCATGGCCATTAGAGTTAAAATAATAAAGAGCACCTGCCTTGATGTCATTTAAACCCCTAGTTACCAATCCCAGGAGGCAATACTCATTCTGAATTCTTATCTTTGTCTTTATCTGTCATGTGGTAAATGTATCTCATTTTTGTAGCACAAGGCCTTAGATTGAGATGCAGATGGTAGCAGGAATAGTAATGAAAAATGGAAGAACCTTGCCATTATCTCTCTCTCTTTCTCCCTCTCTCTCTTTCTCTCTCTCTCTCTCTCTCTCTGTGTGTGTGTGTGTCTGCATGAGGTACATCATATCAGGCAGAAGAGAGACTAAGTTCCATCTCAGCACATACTTTTGCAATCATACTTTATCTCAAGAAAAAGTATTCTAGCTACATGGGTGTTGGGTTCTGCAAACCTTGATCAGCACATAGACAGGACAAGGAGGAAGGTACTGGCGAGACTGTAATGGCATCCCACACTAGCCCAGAACTGTCAGTGCTGTGTAGAAGACGGCACCATAGGACTGGATACACATATGCATCTGCATAGCATTGTGAGGCAGACAGTGAAGGTATACTGGCCATCCACAGCTATTTGTTGTGTGAAGATTTTAAGGGAGAGAACAAACATAGACCACAGAGTCTTGGCCATTGTAAATATTGTATTTACAATCCTGACTTCAGTAGCAATCCCTTATCAAGTCAAGTGTACCCTCTGCAGAAAAGCTCACAGCCATCACTTCTAAACCCACTGAAATGCGGTTGCCTTGTGTGCTGACCAGGTTTTCGTCAACTTGACACAAGCTCATGTCTTCCCTATAAAAGGTAACTCACTTGAGAAAATGCCTCTATCAGGTTGACCTAGAGGGAAATCAATGGGGACATTTCGCTAATTAATGGTTGATGTGGATGAGTACAGCCTACTGTAGACCCTGCCATACTAGACAGATGGTCCTGGGTTGTATAAAAATTCAAGCTGAGCAAGCCATGGAATGAAAACCAATAGGAAACAGCTTCTTTATTAACCAATGGTAATAAACATATCCACAGCATATATTAGCTCCCACATCAAAGTATTCCTCTGTGATCTCTGCTTCAGTTCCTGCCTCCAGGTTCTTGCCATAAGCTCCTGCCCTGACGTCAGTCAGTGATGGACGGTGATCTGTAAGCCTAAGCCTCCTCTCTCTCTCTCTCTCTCTCTCTGTCTCTCTCTCTCTCTCTCTCTCTCTCTCTCACACACACACACACACACACACACACACACACTGCCCATAACTTTCTTTTCCTGTCATGGTCTTACTTAACCCTCCAAGAAAGATGGTGCAGGGTTCTTTTGATTCTTAAAGGTAATGAATACCTGAGGGGTATGTAAGTATGATGGCCGTGAAAGGTTTTTATTAGAAGGAAACAAGAAAAAGGAAAAGAAGAACAAAGTACCATGGAAAGGAAAGAAAAGCAGGGAGAAAATACAAAGTAAATTTAAGTGATAAGGTGCAAGCAGTATAGAAAAAGATGGGCTTGCTCAAAACTTATTAATGACTAGAGCTGACAACTGGGCATTTGAGCATATGGGAAGCACTTCTTCTGTTCTTCCAGAAATGCTTGAGAAGGAGTAATGTTCCCATAACAATTTCCAATGTGAATAGATAGTAGATTTCAGTCCCCACTCATTACAGACAATTCAGTTATGCATGAACTCGAGTTATTTTGGAAGATCTTTCCTCTTTTATTAGATGCCAAGAAGTTGGGACACATTCTTGAGATGTCCACAGGACCTGTGACAGGGTCTTGTAAAAATGTACGTGGAATCAAAGACCAAATAAATAAAAGAATCAAAGAAATCTGATGCATACAAACAGCCTATATACTGGAGAAAGTAGCATAATAAACCATAAATAAACTATCCTTTTAGCAGTTTGGAATTTCCAATGCAAATGCATTTTAAAAGATTGCTACTGGAAAGAAAGCACCCTTTAGAAGGTAGGAGTCTCTTGCTGTGAAGTCTACAGCAGTTCCTTTTGCCACAAAATGACATGGTACATAAACACAAATAACTATAGCTGGTAACTTAGCAACCACAAATATTTACAAATATGCAAGCCAGGCCCCGTCAAAATATCTGGGTAATTATTGGCAAATTGCATGCCATGCAAGTGTTTTGCAACCAAGCGAAATAAGCTGTGTTGTGGGTGGTTGCCACAAGCTCTCTTCCCTGCTGCCTGGAAGTGTCATCCAGCATCCTAGGATTTGGTGGGTTGGATGGATGTTACTTAACATCTCTGGATGTGTGTTTTAACACATGCACTTCCACAGGGGTCTTCCACGTGGCCACACTGCTAGGTTCACTTTAAAAGCTACAGCAATCACAAGTACTTGCCAGAGCATTTTTCTTAAAAAGACAGCCAATAATATTCTTAGAAGAAAGGGAGGTGAATTAGATATGGCTTGCAGTCGAAATAACTTTTTAAGAGGGAATAAATTCATTCTTTCCTAGACGATGTTTATGAATATATCTTGTGTCACATGTCTCTAACATTGTTCAGAAATACTTTTAAAGATCCTATTAAATCCTATTTGAAGGTGGGGTGTGTGTGTGTGTGTGTGTGTGTGTGTGTGTGTGTGTGTGTGTGTTTGATGAAAGGGGAGGAGAAAGAGAAAAAGAGAAAAGAAAGAGGGGAAGAGAGAGGATGGGAAGAGGGAAGGAAGGACAGTTGAAAATATATAATAAAAAATGTTGGTGGGAAATTGACCCTAATGGACTTGTCTGTTATGATGATTGTCATGGATTCATGGATGTGTCTGGATGATGACAAGAAGTTCAGTCAAAATAACTGCATGTTGAGGCAATTAATAGTTGAACTAGAAACAAAGGATTAGTCTACCTGCCTCATGTGGGAGGAGGGAATACCTAAAAATGTAAGGTAACTAAATCTGAATTCAATTTCACACTCCTTATACCTTGTAAGCTAACTTAATCATAAGGGCATCTTTAAAATGTATTGTAATTCTCCTTCTGCAAATCTTATTTCTCCTCCACGATAGAGCTTGGCATGGAAGCCAATGTATTTTGCCATTCACAGCATTTCACATTCTTCAGAGAGAAGAGACATTTTCTGCCAAGATTCACACCAAGGCAACTTGATAGTCTTGTCCAAGAAGGATGGAATGTGAAAATAGACGACAATGAAAATTGTGTGATGTCCCTGTCTCTCTGCAGTCAGTCAAGAGCAAAGAAATCTGTGTTACTGCTTGTGGGAACCCTTTCAAATGTTCAGGGAAAACAGTTGACTGAGGGGCAGTGGCCTCTAGTGATTGCTAACTAACCATTTGCTTTCTTGTCTGAAGCTCTGGGGGAAGAAGGAAGGGTCAAATGTTAGCCTTGCATCTCTCCTTTGTAAGTGGGGTAGTCGTGCCAGATATTTTGAGTGACTTATTCAGCCCGATGCTAATAAGCTGAACAACTTGTTTTGGCTAGACATCCCTCCTCTCCATATGGAATTGCTTGTGTGAGTTTCTGGACTATTCTGCGGTCAAAGGGAGGATGTTAAACCCAGAAAAAAATTTTAGTCCTTTCCTTTTCTCTCACATAAATTCACGTTCAAGGCTAGAGTAAACTGCATGGATTGCCAAAATTCTGAGGCTGAAGACATTACAGAGTCTCCCATAAGCACCATTTTTTATAAATTTGAAGGCATGCCTCTTAAATTGGCCTAAATTTACTGATAAATCCACCATATCTAAACTTGTCTACTTTGAGCCTAGCCTTGGGGACTCCTTGAGAAAGAAAGCATATTTTCACTGAACCAAAGTAAATCTTAATTATGTATTTGCTTGCCATGAAGAGCCATTTCGTTCTGAATGGGAATTTGTAATTGCCAAGCTGTGGAAAGTGGGTGGATGCAGAGTATCTTGCAGGAATCTATCAGAAGTATGTGGAAACAGGAATGGCACCTCCCACATGTCTGCGTGATGCTCTGTTCAGCAGGCGTGATGGTTCAGGATAGCTACTAAGTGTGTATTCAGCAATTGTGGCTGGAGCAATACAGCAAAATATACAGTGAAACACCACAGAGGGCCTCACATCAGTGGATGGATGCAGTCATTTCTGCCTACAAATTTGGTTTCCTGATATTTCTTCCAAATCCGTAGATGATTTTTAAAGCTGTTTCAGGGGCTCAACTGGGAGATGTCTCTGTTTGTTACACAAATCTGAGGACCTAAGTTTAGTCCCCAGAAACCACATAAAACCAGGACAAAGGTGAATATATACAATCCTTGATCTTCCATCCAAAATAGGAGGTTGAAAAAGAAGATCATGTAAGTTCCAGGATCAGCTAGGTCCCAACATACACAGCAGTCCAAGAGACCCCATCTCAACCAAGGTGGTGAGGACCAACACCTGAGCTTGTCCTCTGACTTGCACAAGTCTTCAGTGTCACTAATACAGGTGATCAGTCATAGTGACATGCACATATACTTACACATAAAAGATGAACAAGGCATTCCAAAATCTACAAAGTTGAGAGCTATTGTTCCTATATTTGTATTGTGTCTTAATAATGAGGAAGGTACCTGGGGAAGACAGAACAGCTCTGTGGACTTTTAAGTGATTCAGCAGCCTCAGGGAGCAGCCCTGTAAATGAAATGTTT
This sequence comes from Chionomys nivalis, assembly GCF_950005125.1. Classification (NCBI taxonomy): domain Eukaryota; kingdom Metazoa; phylum Chordata; class Mammalia; order Rodentia; family Cricetidae; genus Chionomys; species Chionomys nivalis. The sequence continues at coordinate 59,477,843 of NC_080094.1, read as the reverse complement.
TGCTTTGTTTACTTAGGCATTAATTCAAAAACTGCCTTAGTTTATGTTCTATTGTTAGGAAGAGACATCATGACTACTCTTATAAAAGAAAGCATGTAATTGGAAGCTTGTGTGGTCCATTATTATCATGGTGGAGAGCATGGTAGCATGCAGAAAGGGCAGTAGCTGAGACCTTTACTTCCTAATCCACAGAGAGAGAGGGGGGAGAGGCTGGGCCTGCTGTGGGCCTATGGCATGCTTACAACAAAGTCACACCTCCTAATTCTTCTAATCCTTTCAAATTTCTACTCCCTGTTGACTAAACCTTTATATATGAGAGCTCATAGGGACCATTCTCATTCAAATCATCACAGAAAATGTGTCCTGAGAAATTTCCCCCAGACTGTTTCCTGCTGGGGTGAAAGTGTTCATAAGTCTGTGCTCAGCACATCTTTCCTTCTGTGTCATGGCCCATGATGCAAACTTCCAGGAAAGACTCCACAGCTAGAGGCTCTTCCCTTACTCTTCATTTTCCATCTCAAAAGGGTGTGGAAGTACATATGGATATGTCTCTTCACCAAGCTGTCAGGGGGATTTTTGTTTTGTTTCGTTTGTTTTTGTTTTTTTTTTTGTTTTGTTTTGTGTCTCAAGTCTGTTTAAGTAGAACATATTTCACTTAAAGAAAAAAAAAGCACCAAATAATTACACAAGTTAAATGAAGATGGACGCTTACAAGAATTCCCACACTAGCTCAGAATTGAGTATAATAGAGGGTTACTTATTTAGGGGTAAACTCATAGATTACAGTTCTCTGCTTGAACAGGGAACAGCAGCCAAGTCCTGCAGCTGGAAGAGAGGCCAGATGCATGCTCTACATTGGCATATATACTATAAGAGGCCACATCCAAGTGGGAGGGAAACTTAAAGGCTACTGGCTATAGGAATTCCTACAGCACCTCCCCCTTTTGGTTAAATAAGAAAGTTCTAAGCCTAATACAAAATTATATACAATAAGAACAAATATTAAGTATAAAAATTAGAATTGTAACAGGCATAAACAATATCAAGCAAGAAACATGTGATAAATGGTTCAGTTATCATATCCTAATGAGTTTAAGTCTGTATAATAAATAACTTGGCCGGGTGGTGGTGGCGCACACCTTTAATCCCAGCACTTCGGAGGCAGAGGCAGGTGGATCTCTGTGAGTTCGAGACCAGCCTGGTCTACAAGAGCTAGTTCCAGTACAGGCTCCAAAACCACAGAGAAACCCTGTCTCAAAAAACCAAAAATAAATAAATAAATAAATAAACTTGGCCAAGCCATGAGAAAAAAGTAACTACAACTATCTAGTCTTCAACCCCATCGAAGACCCGACAAGGGAAATAATATTACTTGAGTAAGCAGGAAGTGCAATCAAGCAACTTCTAAAATGTGCAACAAATGACAGAGACAACTGACTACCTGGGCAATCAGCTAAAATCTCATTTGCAACGTTGGAGCAACCAATTTTGGCTAGGGCCTAGAGTAACTGACAGATCATTTTCAGAGGTAGAAAATTTTTCAAAACTATCTTACCCTGTCTTGGCAAGATTTGACAGTCTTTTTTCTTGTATCCTGTTTGTCCTGTCCAGACATCATGCATTTTTTCAGTGGTTGATGCATGGGCAGTTCCTAACCCAAAGGCCAGTTTTGTCAAGAAGAAAATAAGCTCTAAGTGGAGAGTCTTAAGTGTTCAACATTCTCTCAGAATAGATGGGTGTTACAAAGTTACTTAAATGCTATATTCTACAGCTCTTTGAAGTGGTTGAAGATTGCCTATCTATTACCTATACATAGAGAATACAATCTATATGTATCCAAGGAACCTGATAAGTATGACAAACATGGATGACTATTGACCTATAATTCTTAACACCTATATAATGTAAAGAATAAGACTTCATATTAGAATATTAAACAATCTTTAAACCACTGTGCAATGAATGAAGACAATAACAGACAAAATGTAAACAAGGTATAAATATCTTGATGAGAGGTAGGAATGTATATTTCAATATGACAAATATATCCTAAAGTTGTATCGATATATAAAATGTCTTAAGCAGTGATAGAAGTATGCATGTATACAATATGACAAAATATCTTTTCCTGGGTAAACAAATATTGTAGACAAAAATAGGAACATGTTCAGTGTAATTTAAGTTTGTATCAATATACAAGAATCTATACCCATGTAAATTGCCTATAAATAATAGCTCACAAGTATTCACTCCGTTTCTCACTATTATTAGTATAAGCTCACACTAATCTATTATCCCATCCATTTTTTTTCAAAGAGATCCCTGAGCTTAAAAAATTCTCCCCCAACACCCAACCCTATAACAATTATAATCAACCACTAAATGATGTCGCTAATCCTAAGGACAAACTTTGTTGGAAGAGGGGACATTGTCTTCTAAAATTACTTCCAGCTGTCATGGGGGTGATGCTCTTTTTATGGGATCCTGTGAAAGTAAAACGATGTTTAAGTTCCAAGATTACTGTCTCATATAATTGCAAATAGTCTCTGAGTATTTGGTAGGGTTTTTCTGAGGTTCTTATTTGGAGTTCTGACCAGAACATTGTAAAAAGGTGTACCATTTCAGCTACCCAAGTTGTAACCAACTTGAGTAGCTGGTACCCAAAACAGGTCTTATATAGCATTATCAGGATCATGACATCATATCAGTCAGGTGGAATGATTGTTGTGGAGCCCCATCTTACTGGAAACTTCAAAAATACTGCAGGAAAATTCATTTTTCATTGTGAAAAACTTAAACATGGTTTATACAGACATATATTGAATAAAAGGTATGATAGAGACAAAAATAGGTATGAAGAAAAGTAAAATTTTTTGTAAATTATTTTTTCTTTCTGTCCCATATCAGCTGGCTCCTGACATGAGACAGATACTCTGAAATTTTTTTAACAACATGCTTTAATTTAGAGAAGGACGGAGTCATTGTCCAACTCCAAAGTCAGCTTTGATTTTTAAGTGAAACGTGACTGTAATTCTGTATAGTATTCAGAGATTCTTATCCTCAGATGATATGTCCTCACAAATGACAATTCTCTTTGCTTGGTGATCCTATCTGGATAATTATCTTTCCCTCTTTAGGCATCTAGATGTCCAGGGTCTCTTGACTTTTTGAAAATGTGTATTTTCCTGCCAAGAAAAGAACAGAACCCTACCCTAACCTGTAGGAGGTTTCCAAATAAGGTTGTCACCTCTATGGATAAGCCATCACTTCTCTTTCTCAAGAAATTTCTCTTTTTCAAACTGAATATTTATTAATTTTAATGGTATCCATAACTTTTCTTCTCCTGTTGAAACAAAAACAAAACCCCTTACCCAACGTAGTACATGTCTTAGCTTCCATTGTGAACTCAGCACATTCTTGATATACACTGGCTGATTCAATTCACAAGACTTTTCTATTATCCAATGTCTCTTTGCTGCTGTTTTCTTTTTCTCATTAGCATTAAGAAAATTTAAGGTTACTAAAGTATTACACAATGCTGTTGTCTTTTTCTCATTAGCATTAAGAAAATTCAAGGTTAATAAAGCATTTTGCAATCTATTTCTGGGGGTATTTTCCATTTCTTTCCATTTGTTTAGCATGTCCTGTATAGCTCAGTTTGATCTTTCTATAACTGTAGGATTATGTCGTATACCTGTAGTATGTTTTATATTATAATAAGCAAAAAACTATTACATTTTCTTAGAGACATATGCTTGACCATTATCTGTTTTTATTTGTTCAGGTATACTCATAGTGGCCATAACTTCTAATAAATATAATAAAGCTGAATAAGGCTTTTCTGAGCTCTAAGTAATTGCCCATTGAAAACCTGAATAAGTGTCAGTGGTGTGGTGTACATATTCTAATTTTCAAAATTCGGCAAAGTGGGACACCTCCATCTGTCATATTTTATTCCTTTGAGTACCCTTTGGGTTACTCCCTGTAGGGAGCAGTGCTTGGTTATAGGAAGAGCAAGCAGGACATCTCTTTATAATTTTCTTAACTTGTTGCCATGTAATGAAAACCCTTTAAATCTTTGCTGTTGATATGATGTTTCTTATGAAATTCTGAGGCCTTCAACACATTTCCAATCAATAATCAATCAATTTCTGCATTACCTTGTGCTAGAGGACCTGGCAGACCTGTATGGGATTAGATGTGTGTTATGTATATGAGACAGAGCCTATAACTGATTATATTATATCTTGAAACTGTATGAATATTAAAGTCAGTTCTGTATCATCTGGTATAAATTAAGTGGTTTCAATATGCAAGACAACTCTTTCTGCATATTGTGAATCAGTAAATATATTAAGAGGTTCTTTAAAATCCCTTAGCACCATAAGAATAGCATATAGTTCTGCCTTTTGGACAGAATTATATGGGCTTTGTTCTACTTTACTTAAATATTTTGATTTACAACCTGCCTTTTCCGATTTATTTGTATCAGTATAGAATGTTCAGGCTCCAGTTATTTGTTGTAATAGGAGCGGTGGGGCTGCGTCCCCAGCACCCGACCGCCCACATGGCTAGCTTATGCCCCCAAATAATTACACGGAAACTGTACTCTTTTAATTACTGTCTGGCCCATTAGTTTCGGCCTCTTATTGGCTAGCTCTTATGTATTGATCTAACCCATTTCTAATATTCTGTGTAGTACCATGAGTTGGCTTACCAGGAAAGATCTTAACCTGCGTCTGTCTGGAGTGGGAGAATTATGGCGACTCTCTGACTCGGCTTCTTTCTCCCAGCATTCTGTTCTGTTTACTCCACCCACCTAAGGGTTGGCCTATCAAATGGGCATAGGCAGTTTCTTTATTATTTAACCAATGACCTTCCTCCATCATTTCCCCTTTTTCTGTTTAAACAAAAAAGGCTTTCACTTTAACATAGTAAAATTACATATAACAAAACAGTTATAAAGCAAGAATTACAGTTACAATACTTATATCTATTTTATCTTTTATCATAACTAAGGAAAACTGTAACTATAACTAACCATTCTTCAACTCCATCAAAGACTCCAGAAGGATATAATACTACCTAAGTAAACAAGAAATAAGAAACTTCAAACTCTAGAAATGACAGAGACATCTCGCTGCCTGGACAGTCACCCAAAGTTCTTTTGTACTGTTGGGGCATCCATCTTCAGCCTTCAGGCCCATAGTATCCAGCAGACATTTTCATCAAGCAGGAAATTCCAAAGACAGTTCAGTCACTTTCTGCCGTGTCCTGCAGAATGTCTCGCAGACTCTTTCATGAGTCAGGAACCCCGAAAGACCATCTCACCTTTAGGCAAGTTCAGCAGTCCTCTCTCTGCGGGTTCTTTGTGTCCAGTTTATGCATCAGTCCATGCAAGAGCAGTTTCTTGCCCAAATGGCTATCAAACTCCATAAGGAGCCTCTTCAATGCCCATCTTCCTCTTGAAGTAGCTGGTGCTGCCAGAAACAGACGTGTCTCATTGTCATGAAAAGCCCTAAATTATTAAAACATTTAAAATGCCATATTCTGTAGTCTTTGAAAGATATGAAGAATGCCTATCTAACTGAAATATATCTCTATATATCTAGAAAATCTAACTAACATGACTACAAGCTTGACTATTATTGATGATTGTCCATTAACAACCTATATACATTACATTTTTAAATGAACTATACAATCACAATACTTTAATCAAGATTAGAAATATGCATATACATATAACAAAATTGACCTTAAAATCCACACCAATGCAAATTATTCATATCTATATCATATCCCCCTTTAAATGTAAAAGAACATTTATAAACCATATTTGGGAACATGGGCGCAGTTTTTCTCTCCAAACTGCATCAGTTATTGGTGTGTCCCATACAATATGGGGAAGGATCCAAGTAGTTCTCCTTATAAGGTTAATTCTATCACTTTTGGGATAATTGTTATTAATCTCCCCTAAAAAAAATAGCACAAGCTCTTTGCTGAGGTTCATTGTCTTTCCATAAGTTTTTAATTTCATCAGTAGTAAAAGGCACTATGATCTCTGTTAGGTCTACACCTGCTAGTTGACAAAGTCTCAATTTTCCTTTTTATAACTAATTCAGAGACTTTTTTCACATAATTTTTTAATTTTTTGCTTGGTTTATGTGGTAAAGATATCCATTATAAGGTAATGTCTTCCCTTTGCATTAAAATTCTTGTAGGGGAAATTTTGGAAGGCAATATGACTAAAATGCACTTAAGATTTCAATTCATCCTGTCCACATGTGCCTCTTATACTTTTTTCTTCAACAACAATTCCTTTTCTGCTTCAGTTGTTAATTCTCTAGGGCTATCTAAATCTTTGTTACAATCTAAGGGTTTTTTTTAAATGAACTATTAGATCAGGTGTTATCCCAACAGCTGGTCGTAGGCTAGAAATGTATCCTAAAGTAACTGAAAGTCATTCAGAGTCCCCAATTGGTCTCTCCTAATTTGTGTCTTTTGTGTTCTAATTTTCTGTAAACCTATTTTATAACATAGGTAATTGACAGAATCTCCTCTTTGTATTGTTTTCAGGAGCAATTTGTAATCCACATTTCTTCAAACATTCCTTCTAAAGTATCTATGTTTGAATCAGATAGTGAAAGTCTTCCATGTAATGGTAAACTATAGATTTAGAAAAAAATTTATGTATTATTTCCAATGACTGACTTAAAAAGTATTGGCATAGGGTGGGGCTATTGAAAATTCCCTGTGGAAGGATAGTCCACTGGTATCTCCTAGTAGGTTGAGAATTATTATAAGTAGGCACTGTGAAGGCAAGTTTTTCTCTGTCCTTCTCTTGTAAAGGTATTGTGAAGAAACAATCTTTCAAATCAATAACTATGAGAGGCCATCCTTTTGGTAATAGAAAAGGCAGAGGAATTCCAGATTGTATAGGGCCCATACATTGAATTACTTTATTGACAGTTCTTAGATCTGTCACCAATCTCTATTTACCAGATTTCTTTTTAAAAACAAATGCAGAAAAATTCCAAGAGCTGGTTCATTCTTCAATATGAGAGCATGTAGTTGCTCCTTTTCCAGCTGTTTAAAACCTGAAGTTTGTCTTCTGTTAACAGTCACTGTTTAACCCATATTGGTTTTTCAGTTAACCATTTTAAAGGTAAGGTTGTTGGTACCTCTAAAGGTTTGCTAGTTGCTTTGTGTCATATACAGCCTGAATGGCTGGTGTCCTTTGTGTATAGTACCTTATAATATCCTTCCCAGAATTATGAGTTCCTGGGACTGTAGGAATGTTGATCTGGGTATTCCATTGCTAGGGCAGGTTATGACCCCATAAATTCACGGCAATATTAGCCACCTATGGCCTCAGATTTCCTCTTTGTCCTTCTAGCCCCATGCATTCAACCCATCTCTTGCCTTGATTCACTTGAGACAGAGTTTCAATTTCTAGTAATTGAACATCTGCCTCTAAGAAGCCAATTTGGATGCCAAGATTCTGGAGTAATGATACTCATGTTCTTACCTGTGTCTATTAAATCCACAATTACAATGCCATTTATACATACTCTTAGCTTTGGTGTTTGATCATTTATAGAAGTCTACCAAAATATGTGTTTCCTATTCCCTATTGGAATTTTTGATTTATCCTCCATGTTTATTCCCTCATCCAGAAAAGTATGGTCTTTTACAGAGGCTCTGTATTTTTTAATTTTTCTGGTGAGACATGTCCTCCACAGTGACTGGGAATGACTGGACCACTTTTGGCTTGGGCCTGTGAGAGCCCACCCCCCAAGGAGTTTCCTAATGGTATTGGGTTGCCTTGTCTGTCTTTTGTTGATCTACATTCATTGGTCCCATGTCAGTCTCTGCCACACCTTCTCCATACACTTGAAGGCTAAGTCTTCCTATTCTTTCCATTCCCAGAGGAGATAGTATTCTTAAGAATTCCTTGTCTACAATCCCTTCTCAGATGTCCTACTATATCATATTGGACACATTTGTCATTTTGATGCATCCTCATTCCTTTAGAAATTGCTTTTTCTACTGAAGATTTAGTATTATAGTCAAATGTCTCAATGTTCATTGTATGCAGGATCCATCCATCCATTGGTGCTGATCTAACTTTAAAAAGTCCAAATATCTCTTTGCATTCTAAGGTGCCATTTTCAAAAGCCAGAGATTCTATAAGTACTTATTTAGCATCTGGGTCTGTTACTCCTATTTGTACAGCCTTAATAAATCTTTGTAAAAAGTCACTAAAGGGTTCTCTCTGGCCCTCTTTAACCCTGGTATATGATTCAATTGCTTTCTTGGTTCTTGAATCCTGTTCCAAACATTCTAGTCTGCTTTGTGGCATAGGGACAATATTTGTTCATCATAAAGCACTTGAGCCTGTGGGTCAGCATAAGTGCCCTCACAAAGAATTTAATCTTGGGAAATCTCAAGTCCTTTTGCTTTTCCCTGTTGTTCTAAAATTTTAGCCTCTTCTCTGAAATAAAATTTAAACATCAGTTGAGGTCGATCATCCAGGACTGCTGAAACTTTAATTAATTACTTTAATGCTAAAAGCCCATGTATTTACCATCTCCCTAACAAATTCAGAGTGCAATCCGTAAGTTAATACTGCTTGCTTAATTTCTTTTAGATCATTCATTCCTATAGGTATCCATCTACCTTCTTTTGGGCCATTAGAACTTGATGCTTTGTCAGAGTAGATTACAGGATAGGAAGCTAAAACCCTGGGTAAGTCATCTCTGACAGCTACTGGCAGTATTAAATCCTGTCTTTGTGCCTTCTTTCCCTGTTCACCAGCTCCAATAATTTCCTCAATCATTTCAAATCTTTTTAGTACTATCTTTTGTAAAGCCTGAATCTCCTGGCCTGTATATACTTCTAGTGATTTCATTGAGGCATCTAGCCTCTGGTCCTCATTCTCCACATGTGATTCCAAGGTCTGAAGTTTTTCCCTTACAGATAACACCTCATCTTTGGACATTATTTGGTTAGCGTGCAGGCTGCCATCCTGGAGAGATACTCTATCTGCTAACCTATCATAACATTTTAACAAATTTTGACTGTCAAATTCAACATTATGAATTACTTCAGATAATTTTTCAATATCCTTTGACATGGATTCAACTTTGTCTTTCAAATTAATGTTACCCTTTTCAGTAATATTAATTTTTTCAGGTAACTTTTGATGTTTGATGGTATTAATCCTGTCAGCTATCTGTTCATTATTAGTCTGTAAAGACTGTATCATTTCTAAAAGTGACTCATTCTTGGCTCTGTTATCAAGCCATTTACTTAAGGATATAATATGAAGAAAAAAACTGAGTCCCAATATCCAATAAATGGATGTATCACAATAACCATATACACCTTGCAGAATACAATCCATAGTATTAGTAAAACTGTTACTAAAACTCTCTATGGTAATATTGTTTGCAATTATATAGCTTTCAAGTTTATTTATTTGTTAATTAATAAAATATTTACCTGGTATGAGGTCCAGTAAATTGTTTTAGGTATAATAATCTTTATTGTCCAGCAGTTGTTGTCATTGCAGAGTCACAACGAGTGACACAACCTGGTACCATGAACAGTCCTGAGCTGCTTTGTTTTTACCTTGGTACTGGTTAAATACTGAGAAATATGTTTTGCTTGAAAAATTAAATAAATTCTGTACACAGAGCAAGAAGCCCAGAACTCAGGAGCCAAGAGCACAAACCAGAAGCTGTGAAACTCATCATGAAGAAAGAACATGGCAGTGTGATGGGGAGGAGTGCAACCTTGGGGAATTTCTAGGTCACTGTATGCTGTTAGCTCTGCTGTGGTAGAGTTTTACAAAATACCACTTAGTAGGTAAAAGCAAGCAAAGCAGGCAGGGATGGGAAACTTTCTGGGTTGTGGATCAGTCAGGCCTTTAAGCCAGTCCAACTGGTAGGCATGGAGTTCAGATCCAGATGAAGGCAACCCTTAATAGAAATCCCACACTAGGTCAGAACTGAGTAGAATAGAGGGTTATTTACTTACAGGTCAAGTCACAGATTAGAGTCCTCTGTTTGAGCGGAGAACAGCAACTGAATCCTGCAGCTGGAAGAGAGGCTGAACACGTGCTTTACATCCACATATATAGTATAAAAGACCATGGCCAATTGGCCGGTAACTTAAAAGCGACTGGCTGTAGGAATTCCTACAGCAGTTAAAAAAATTTAAGAAACATTTATTCAATGTTGCCCTTAATGTCTGTGCTGTTGGGGTTATACATAGGAAGCGATCTCCTGTGCCCATGTGTTGTAGGGTACTTCCCATTTTCTCTTCTATCAGGTTCAGTGTGTTCAGATTGATATTAAGGTCTTTGATCCATTTGGACTTGATTTTTGTGCATGTGATAGATATGGGTCTATTTTCATTCTTCTACAGGTTGACATCCAGTTGTGCCAGCACCATTTGTTGAAGATGCTTTCTTTCTTCCATTGTATACTTTTAGCTCCTTTATCGAAAATGAGGTGTTCATAGGTTTGTGGGTTAAAATCCGGGTCTTCTATATGATTCCATTGGTCGACTTCTCTGTTTTTATGCCAGTACCACGCTGTTTTCATTACTGTAGCTCTGTAATAGAGTTTGAAGTCAGGGGTGGTAATGCCTCCAGAAGTTCCTTTATTGTATAAGATTGTTTTGGCTATCCTGGGTTTTTTGTTTCTCCATATAAAGTTGATTATTGTCCTCTCAAGATATGTGAAGAATTTTGATGGGACCTTGATGGGGATTGCATTGAATCCATAAATTGCCTTTGGTAGAATTGCCATTTTTACTATGTGATCTTCCCAATCCAAGAGCAGGGGAGATTCCTCCATTTTCTGGTATCCTCTTCAATTTCTTTCTTCAATGCCTTAAAGTTCTTGTCAAATAGATCTTTCACTTCCTTGGTTCGAGTTACCCCAAGATATTTTATGCTGTTTGTGGCTATCGTGAAAGGTGATGATTCTCTTATTTCCCTCTCTGCTTCCATATCCTTTGTGTATAAGAGGGCGACCGATTTTTTGGAGTTGATCTTGTATCCTGCCACATTACTAAAGGTGTTTATCAGCTGTAGGAGTTCTTTGGTGTAATTTTTGGGGTCGCTTATGTACACTATCATATCATCTGCAAATAACGCAAGTTTAACTTAAACTGGGAAGCTTCTGTAAAGCAAAGGACACTGTCACTAAGACAAAAAGGCAGCCTACTGACTGGGAGAAGATCTTCACCAACCCCACAACAGACAAAGGTCTGATCTCCAAAATATATAAAGAACTCAAGAAACTAGACATTAAAATGCTAAATAACCCAATTAAAAAATGGGGCACTGATTTGAACAGAGAATTCTCAACAGAAGTTCAAATGGCCAAAAGACACTTAAGGTCATGCTCAACCTCCTTAGCGATCAGAGAAATGCAAACCAAAACAACTTTGAGATATCATCTTACACCTGTCAGAATGGCTAAAATCAAAAACACCTAGGATAGCCTTTGCTGGAGAGGTTGTGGAGAAAGGGGTACCCTCATCCATTGCTGGTGGGAATGCAAACTTGTGCAACCACTTTGGAAATCAGTGTGGCGGTTTCTCAGGAAATTTGGGATCAACCTACCCCTGGACCCAGCAATTCCACTCTTGGGAATATACCCCAGAGATGCTTTATCATATGACAAAAGCATTTGTTCAACTATGTTCATAGCAGCATTATTTGTAATAGCCAGAACCTGGAAGCAACCTAGATGTCCTTCAATGGAAGAATGGATGAAGAAAGTGTGGAATATATATACATTAGAGTACTACTCTGCGGTAAAAAACAATGACTTCTCGAATTTTGCATGCAAATGGATGGAAATAGAAAATACTATCCTGAGTGAGGTAACCCAGACCCAAAAAGAAGATCATGGGATGTACTCACTCATAATTGGTTTCTAGCTGTGGATAGGGGCCACTGAGTCTATAATTTGTGATCCTAAAGAAGCTAAATAAGAGGGTGAGCCCAAGGAAAAACATATAGTTATCCTCCTGGCTATGGGAAGTAGACAAGATTGCCGGGCAAAAATTGGAATCTTGGGGGTGGGGTGGGATGGGGGTAAGGAGAGATGGGGAGAGAAAAGTGTGAAGGAGAGGATGGGGGAACTTGGGGAAACGGGATGATTGGAGATAAAGGAAGGTTGGATAGGTGAGCAGGGAAGCACATATCTTACTTAAGGGAGCCACCTAAGGGTTGGCAAGAGACTTGAACCTGGAGTGGCTACCAGGTGCCAGGGCAATGTCCCCAGTTATTTCCTTGGGCACCTGAGGATAAGGAACCTGAAATGACCCTATCCTATAGCCATACTGATGAATATCTTGCATATCACCATAGAACCTTCATCTAGCGATGGATGGAGATAGAGACAGAGGCCCACACTGGAGCACCGGACTAAGCTCCCAAGGTCCTAACGAGGAGCAGAAGGAGGGAGAACATGAGCAAGGAAGGCAGGACCACGAGGGGTGCACCCACCCACTGAGACAGTGGGTCTGATCTATTGGGAGCTCACCAAGGCCAGCTGGACTGTGACTGAAAAAGCATGGGATAAAACTGGACTCTCTGAACATGGCGGATAATGAGAGCTGATGAGAGATCAAGGACAATGGCACGGGGTGTTGATCCTACTTCATGTTCTGGCTTTGTGGGAGCCTAGACAGTTTGGATGTTCACCTTCCTAGACCTGGATAGAGTGGGGAGGACCTTGGACTTTCCACAGGGCAGGGAACCCTGACTGCACTTGGGGCTGGAGAGGGAGGAGAAGAGGAGTGGGGGGAGGGGGAGAGGGGCGGGAGGAGGGGGAGGGAAATGGGAGGCCGGGAGGAGGCAGAAAATTTTTTTTCAATAATAAATAAATAAATAAATAAAAATTAAAAAAAAATAAACAAAAAAAATTTAAAAACCAATTATGAGTGAGTACATCCCATGATCTTCTTTTTGGGTCTGGGTTACCTCACTCAGGATCGTATTTTCTATTTCCATCCATTTGCATGCAAAATTCGAGAAGTCATTGTTTTTTACTGCAGAGTAGTACTCTAATGTATATATATTCCACACTTTCTTCATCCATTCTTCTATTGAAGGGCATCTAGGTTGCTTCCAGGTTCTGGCTATTACAAATAATGCTGCTATGAACATAGTTGGACAAATGCTTTTGTCATATGCTAGGGCATCTCTTGGGTATATTCCCAAGAGTGCTATTGCTGGAGAAAAGTGTGAAGGAGAGGATGAGGGCAACTGGGGGAATCGGGGTGATTGGGGGTAAAGGAAGGTTGGATGGGGGAGCAGGGAAACTCATACCTTAGTTAAGGGACCCACCTAAGGGTTGGCAAGAGACTTGAACCTGGAATGGCTACCAGATGCCCAGGGCAATGTCCCCAGTTAGTTCATTGGGGCACCTGAGGTTAGGGAACCTGAAATGAACCTATCCTATAATCATACTGATGAATATCTTGCATATCGCCATAGAACCTTCATCTAGCGATGGATGGAGATAGAGACAGAGACCCACACTGGAGCACCGGACTGAGCTCCCAAGGTTATAATGAGGAGCAGAAGGAGAGAGAACATGAACAAGGAAGTCAGGACCATGAGGGGTGCACCCAACCACTGAGACAGGGGGGCCGATCTATTGGGAGCTCACCAGGGCCAGCTGGACTGCTACTGAAAAAAACATGGGATAAAACCGGACTCTCTTAATGTGGTGGACAATGAGAGCTGACGAGAGGCCAAGGAGAATGGCACAGGAACTTTCATCTGGCGATGGATCGAGAGAGAGACAGAGACCCAATTTGGATCAACCGTCTGAGCTCTTAAGGTCCAAATGAGGAGCAGAAGGAGGGAGAACATGAGCAAGGAAATCAGGACCACGAGGGGTGCACCCACCCACTGTGACAGTGGAACTGATCTATTGGGAGCTCTCCAAGGCCAGCTGGACTGGGACTGAATAAGCATGGGTTGAAACTGGACTCTCTGAACAAGGCGGACAATGAAGGCTGATGAGAAGCCAAGGACAATGGCACTAGGTTTCGATCCCAATACATGAACTGGCTTTGTGGGAGCGTAGCCTGTTTGGATGCTCACCTTCCTGGACCTAGATAGAAGTGGGAGGACCTTGGTCTTCATGTAGAGCAGGGAATTTGGACTGCTCTTCAGTATCGAGAGGGAGGGGGAGTGGACTAGGGGGAGGAGAAGTGGAGTGGGGATAGGGGGAGGGGAGCGGGGGGAGGGGGCAATATGTGGGAGGAGGGGGAGGGAAATGGGAAACGGGGAGCAGTTGGAAATTTTAAGTAAAAAAGAATAAAAAAAAAATTTAAGAAACAGCAAGATGACATGGTGGGTAATGGTGCTTTCTTTCAAGCCTGATGATCTGAGTTCAATCCCTGAGACCCATGTAATGGGAAAAAAAAGACTTCAGGACATTGTCATCTAACCTCCACACATGTACCCTGGCAAGTGTGTGCATACACAATCACACACTAAATAATAATGAATACAATGTTTAAAAAAGTATAATGCCTGTGCTTACTTTGGAGTTTAAGGCACTTAACAACAATCAGAATGCCTGCCCAGAGTAAATCCACATTGTACTAAGGACATTAAAGAAAAAGTACAAAGGAAATAATATCTACAGGCTAAATTGCAAATGATGGGGGCGGGCACATTGGCCATGAGCTGGGGACGTGGCACAATGATTCTAGAATGTACAATGCTCAGAGCTGAATACATAGTATCACAAAAATATAATTTCAAAGTCATAATCCCCCTCAAGTTGGCACAGAAGATTACAAATGCCACAAAGTATCCTTCCTTTCCCTGCAGAATCAAGACTTTATTTTTCTTCTTCCAGAAATAAAGATACATGGCACATTTTCTTTCATGCAGGGCTTCTTGCATATAACAGGGTTGCTGATGTATTTTAAAAAGAAACCCACGTTAGTGTGCACTGTTCAGGTTTGTTTTTTGACTGTGTAATATTCTATGTGTGAGTACCCCATAAAAAATCTAGTTATTCTCCCACTAGTAGTGTTTTGGTGCCTCTAATACCTACTACAAGTTCCACTGAAGATACAACTGTTGGGTTGTGGGGTATGTAGGGTAACCGCATGACCAACCACTGCAGCCAACAAACTAGACTCCAATTTCACAGTCTGACAAGAAGTTTCTACTCTTTCCCATGAGCCATTGTTGCTCATGCTGCTGGACTTCACACTTTTTAATAAAGCAAAACACAGGATCTATTCCTTTACAACATTTTCCAAGTCTGCATTGTTTTCTCATTCACATTTAGCTATGTAATCATTTTGGTATTTTATTTTGTGTATGATCGGGAAAATGCCCAATTGTATTTCATTTGCTTGTTGAGTGGGTTTTTTTTTTTATGTAATCCACGATAGATTCAGATTCACTAAGGAACTGATGATGACATTGAGTTTCTTATCTATTGCTCTTATTGTCTAGGTATTGGATTTCAGACATGTATCTTGATGCTCAGTTTGAGTTTCTTGTTTTTTTTTTTTTTGCTTGTTTTTATGAATACCTAAACTCAAATATTAGAGGCTATTACTTTTTTTAGTTAAAATTTAGGTTGTGGTGTCTTTGGCTATTTCAATGTACATGAATTTACTACTAGATAGCTCCATATTCTTACTTTTAAGTAGGCTGAGTTAAATACTTTTCTCACGATTACACCTCGTGTCGTGGTTATTTTTAATTCTTCTACTCCTAGTGACCACCTGACAATCAATAGGTGCTCATAGACATGTGAATGTGAAGCAGCAAACACCTTTGTTTCTCTCTAATGAATGAATGTAAACAACTGCTTATATTTCTTTGGTTTTTTGTTTTGTTTTGTTTTGTTTGTTTGTTTGTTTTTTTTGGTTTTTCGAGACAGGGTTTCTCTGTGGTTTTGGAGCCTGTCCTGGAACTAGCTCTGTAGACCAGGCTGGTCTCGAACTCACAGAGATCCGCCTGCCTCTGCCTCCCAAGTGCTGGGATTAAAGGCGTGCGCCACCACCGCCCGGCACAACTGCTTATATTTATTGCTGCACATGTAGCTAGTCCTAAGAAGAATTTTGTCTTAAAATTCCTAGAATTATTGTCTTATAGTTTGCTTATATAATAACATTGGCAAGCATCTCAGGATCCCTCCAGGATGTTTAAACAAAAGAGAAGCACAAGCTGTGAAGATTGTGTGGAGCTTCTTCAATGAGAAATTGAAAAGGTAAAGATAATTCTACTTTAATCCAAGCAGTCATGAGATACATAGCCTGAACTATTTTCTTTTAGTTCCATAGCCTATTTCTTTATAGTATGACAAATCGTATTGCTTTCGAATTTTAAATAACCTCTAGTGTCTCTCATCTAAATTCTGTAAATCCAGAAAAATGATGATGAAGAGGTAAACAGACTGTAAAAAGACAGTGACTTGACTGATTCAAATTAGAATAAAATATACAAAACCAGACAGGAACATGAGCACATGTCAGGGCACTTGGAGTGACCTGTGCAAATGAAGGCATGTATACCATAATATATTAAAATCATAAATATACATTTTACAAATTTATAGAATATCTACAAAGATTGGGATAAACAAGATGTATTATTTCAAAAAATTATAAATATCTATCTCATGGTGCAAAGTGTCCATTGTACTAGGAAGATGGATATATATATATAGTTTCTACCGCTGTTAAAAAAAAAGTGTAAAAATGACTAAAAGAGAGTAAATGAGAATACAAAAAGAAAAATAGAGCCAATCTCGCTGAGTAACCGATAAGAGAAAGAATAAAAACAAGCAATATCAATATAGAAAATCTAAACACAATGTTCAAAAGCATTAACCTAACATGACCACTAGAATTTTTGTACCCAATGATCACAAAATAAACTACTACAGTTTGTTCTTCTTACTGTGGCATGAACAAGCTATAAAGATCAGCAGATAGCTGTGGAATCATACTTTTTGTGTTACATAAAATAGAAAATGAAACACATCCTGTTTCCAACTTAGTGATAAAATCATTACATGTCAGAATTCATGCTCTGCTGCTTATGGTATTTGTAGATGAAATTTAAAATCTTAATTGAGTTTATACTTTTGAAAGTAAGTATGAATGTCAATGATTTACATGCCCACTTTAAGAAATTAGGAAAATCACAACAAAGTAAACCTCAGAAAGAAGAGGGTTTTTTATTTTATTTGTACACATAGATTTACCAAAATTAGCACAAGGAAAAAAATCAAGTACTGTTCCAGAATTCTCCTATTTACAGTGGGTATGCATTTCTACTATCCAGACACTTCCTCCAACACACCCAAGTCCATGGAGCATTCCTCATCGCTAGACTAAAAGGAAAACACTTGGAGCCAATAGATTTGAGAAATATTTCTCAGGGTAGACCCCAAACCTGAGATATTTGCATCTCATGAAAGTACTCACTTGCAGGCCTATGTTACTGAGAAAGATCTTAATAACCAAGTAGATAAAAGGGTGGCCTCCCAGAAGCATATAAAGAAAGGGACCAGGAAACAGAGAAGAGGTGGTGTGTGGATTAAAAACCTCTTTATTACTCCAGTGTGTGTTTGTACATTCATAATATGTGTGGAACTATGCATACCACAGCATACATTACAAGTTGGAGGAGAACTCTCTGCAGTCAGGTCTCTTTTTCCACCATTATGTGAGTTTCAAATCAAACTCATTTATCCCATGAATAAACACCTTTACCTGCTGAGACCATCCTTGATTAATGTGTCTTTCAAGCTCCTAAAAATGACTGACAAGGCTGCATATGAGTTTTATATCCATATCAATGCAAGACATACCAACTGACTTTCATCCTATTGTTTTAAGGGTTTTGTACCTATGCACCATACCACTGTCTCACAATTCCCATAGTCTGGTCCATATATTTAATATGTTCCATAAATTCCTTGTTCCAAAAAGGAAGTATCAAATGTTAAGGACCACAATGCTAACAAGGTGTACATTCCTAACTAACCAAGGAAGCATTTTGTAGCTATCATACAATGAGAGGTCTTTAGGCAGATCCAATAGAATTCTAATATGTCTGCTTTCATAATCATACCTCATGGTTTGAACTTAGTTAAGGATACAAGTTTTTGTGTGGGTATAGATGGGATTAGTGTAGGTGTGGATGCCTACGGGAGATTGACATCTGGGTGTCTCCTCAATTGTTCTCCATCTTATGTATTATATTATATTACGTTATGTTATATTATCAAGTCTCCCATTTGAAACCAGAGCAATTGATTCATCTAGAATAGCTCCCCAGATTCCTCTGGGGATCCCTTGTCTCTGCCTTCTAGCCATTGGGATTATGAGCAAGTCACCATGCCCTCCTGGAACTTACTTGGGTACTGAGGACTTGAACTCGGGTGGTGCGGGAGAATTGTCTGTATTCTGTCAATCATGTTTTAAATAAATGCTGATTGGACAGGCAGGAAGTATAGGTGGGTCAACTAGACAGGAAGTAGAGGCAGGGCGATGATAACAGGAGAATGCTGGAAAGGAGGAAGCTATTCCTCCCATTCCTGCCCAGACCACTGAGAAGCAAGATGTAACCTATCTGGCTGAGAAAGGTACCGAGCCATGTGGCTAACATAGATAAGAACAATAGGTTAATATAAGCTACAAGAGATAATAAGTAGCCTGAGCTAATGGACCAATCAGTTTATATCTAATGCAGACTCTCTGGGTGATTTCTTTGGGGCTTGCCGGCTGTGGGGTACTGGGCGGGACAGAAACCCCAACAAGTAAGCTGGTCCTCCATGTTACACTCAGGTCCTCACACTTGTGGGGCACTTTACTCACTGGGTCATCTCGCCAGTCCAAGCTACTTCATTTGTAAACAAACAAGATTAGCATGTTCCAATATCCTTTTCATAAATGTCATCTCTGGACAAATACTGCGAAGTCAATTTTTTATTGCTTGGAACCTTGAGAGATACAGAAGTATACATGCTACAAGATAACAGAATTTACTGGACTCAAAATATGGTAATAAGATAGATCTCCTACTTAATTCATAGAATTTTCTTTCTAAATATATATTAAATATGACAGAAGTGCTGAGTTAAGATTGCCATTTTTACTTTGTTGGGCATAATTTTTCCACAGTAAAGACGTGCTCCGAAAAGTTTTAGCCATTTGCACGAGTGTTGACTTTGATTCTCACACTGTTTCTCATACCCAAGTTAACTCCCCCCACTTCCCTCTTTATTTATAAGTTTACTACAACTTTCCCCTCTGACTTTCTCCCGTGTGCCTTGATCTGGTAATTAGAGCATCCATTTGTGCAAACAAGTGTCTCTAAATGCGTATGTCATCAGCTGAATAATAGCAACCAAAACTATCATTTCCTGGCTAACGGCTTATTAAGTGTTACCTGAAACAGCTGTCTCATGCCAATAATCTGCATCATACCAGACGACTCTGTGCTGGTCAGTCCATGCCCACCAAATGGTTTGTTAATTTACCTGATGGCTAGGGTTCTGTTTATGATCCCTTGCCATACGCTCTGAATCCACGAAAGGCTAATCACTGCCTGTTAGCTAATTTTCTAAGCATACTCATAAAAATCTCTACTCTAGAACTCTATTTTCAGGTTGGCCAGCCAAAAGTTTGTGGTCTAATATTCACAGAAAGTATTCTAAATTTTAACAAAACTGACAAAAACAAACAAACGAAAAAGAAACAATATTTCTAAGTCCTCAGAATCCAGTGACCTCTACTTAACAACTTCACAAAGTGAAACACACAATGGCACCATTCAACTTGTGGCACAGCCATAACCTGTCATCTCGAAGTCATTGGGTCAGAGGTCAGTTCAATTGCTAACGTAACTCGCACCTCTTGGCACATTCCGGGTTGGGACTAATAATGATTTCATTAACAGGGCTGTTAGAAACAGAATACATAAAAATCAGACACACTCCGGTTTGCATCATCAATAATCAATTACTCTAATTTATGAGGGAAACATATCAACAATGGCAATAAACATAAAACAATAAAAAATATAATGGTCTAAGGCATTAATAGGAAAATGGTGAGATTTATAGAAAAAGAACATAAAATTTCGTGGAAAATAAATGCTATGTTTAAAGAAAAAAAGTATGACATTATCGGATGTTAGTTCTGAAACTGATATATAACACAATTACAAACACAGCATAGTGATAATTTTGCCTTATTTTCCATTTTAAAAGCAACTTTTCTGACGTATTGTTCATGGACCATAAAAATCACTTCTTCTGTGGGGTGCATTGACTGCTTACTACTCTCAGGGTGGTGCGGTCACACCTACATCAGCTTTAGAAGATGATATTCCATGAAGACACCGCCTCCTCACGATTCTCATTTTCATCCCTTCTCCCCTCACATAACAACTAGCTTCCTTCACCTGTCTGTCTCTACACATTTGCACTTCTATAAAATTGTAAACACGTGTCATATGCCTGGTTTTTCCACTTTCCGGACTGCTCTTGAGCAGCAGTTCTCAACCTGTGGGTCACAATCCTTTTCGGGAGTCGAAAGAACCTTTCATAGGGGTTGTCTAAGACCATTGGAAACATAGCTCTTTACATTACCATTCATAAAGTTAGCAAAACTACAGTTATGAAGTAACAATAAAAATAATTTTATAGTTAAGGGTCCCCACAATATGAGAAACTGTATTAAGGGGTCACAGCATTAGGAAGGTTGAGAACCACTGCGTGGAGGATCACCTGTGCACGTATTGGTAGCTTGTTCCTTTCTATTGGTAAATACTATCCAGCTGCATTGATAGGGCTATCAAGACAACTCTGAGACAATCAATGCAGTGAGTATGTTAAAAGTCTCAAAAATTCCTGAAGTTGCAGATGAGAAATCTTGTTGATATGACATGATAAGTCTGCAATAAAATGAATTATGTAGGTATATAGTCATTGTACTTATTGTATATAGTTTTCTTATGTTAGTTATAGTCTTTTTTATTTAGACAAGTGACATTTCAATTGTATTTTAATAAATAAAGACTGCCTGAAGATCTGAGAGTAAACAGTCCCACTGGTCAGCCTACATACCAGGTTTTGATAACACATCTATTTAATCCCACTAACCACATTAATTACCATAGAAATCAGATGATGCATGCCTTTAATCACACTGGTGCATGTCTTTAATCTCAGCCCTAGAGAGGATTATAAAATGGGAGGAAACAGCTCTCAACACACAGCCTCATTCTGAGATTCCTGGAGGCACGATTGCCATTTCAGACTAAGGTCGAGGTAAGAGCTAGTGGCTGGCTGTTTTGCTTTTCAGATCTTCAGGTTGAACCCCAATTTCTGACCCTGAGCTTTTATTAATCATACTTCACAGGCATTTCTCATATATATATTTTGGCACAAATTAATTTATCACCAAACAAATCAAACAGTATTTTATCAAGGACATTGAATCACTGGTACTGAAAACAAATAGGTTTTTGCTTGCTTGTAAGCTTGTTTGTTTTTCTTTGTAAGTCAAAAGCTATAAGTAAAAAGATTACAAAAAGCACCAGGTATCCATGAGGAGAGATGTTGCCTTGGAGACATTGTTCCTTTTTCGCCCCTTGGGTGTTAAAGAATCAGAATCTTTAAGAACAAAAAGAACATTACAGATTATCAACATCCACAATTTACAGTTATTTTGAGAAACAGTTAAGAATGCATAAGCCTAAGATTATTATTTAACACAAAAATTCATTATAGTTTACCCAAAGAGCATTAAAAATTCATTCAATGGTCCCTACCAGTTCATAGTCTGCAGAAAAACATGCTACTCTTTTGACTAGTATTGAATTGTTTTCAGTTGGACCAGAAGATAAACAACAGTACAACAGTGACGAGATTTAGCACATATAATGTTCTTTGTATATATGCAAGTGTGTGTGTGTGTGTGTGTGCACTTAGACATGGCTAGTTAAAGAAGGTCCCACGGGCACAGACTGGGTCTGGTGTGCATGTATGTGTGTGTGTGTGTGTATGTCTATGTTCACGCATATGTACATGAGCATGTTTTTGTGTACGCATGTATGTGTGCAAGTGCATATGTACATGAATGTAGAGTTCAGAGGTCAATGAGGAGTCCCTTTCTATAATACTTTTACTTTTTTTTTTTAGGTGACAGGGTCTTGCATAGAACTTGGAACTCATCAATTTCTCTAGACCACTTGGCCAGTGAGCCCAGGATTTCTACTGTCTGAGTCCCCAGCGTCAGCATTACAAATGAATGCTACTATGCTTCCATGCTAAGCATTTCTTTAAATTATTTTATTGTATGTGTATGGATGTTTCTCTTGAATGTGTGTCTGTGCACCACATGTATGCCTGGCCCCCACAGAAACTAGAAGAGGTCATGGGCTCTCCTGGAACTGGAATTCCAGATGGTTGCGAGCCACTCAAAGTTGAGTTCTTTGGAAGAACAAGTGCTCATAACTGCTGAACGATGCATCGCTCCAGGCCCAGTGTGCTCAGATTTTGGGGGGTGATCTCATTTGCTCAGCAAGCACTTCAACAATGAAACCACCTCCCCAGTTTGTCAGTTTTAATTTTTATCTATACTGTTTCTCTCATCATAAACATACTAGGTCTATACAGCATTTTTAAAACTAACACACTTTTTGTTAAACAAAATTTTTTAACATTAACTCTGTTTTACTTTCTTTGATAGTTTTTAGCTTTCTCTCCTTTTTATATTTCCAACTTTGCAAAGATGGGAAGTATTTCAAATTAAATTTTTTTTTAAAAAAAAAACTGCACAGTTGTCAACATGAAGTAAATTTTCACAAGACCTCAAATTCATTTATCGTTCAGCTTCACAATCTGCTGTGTTTAGTTTCCAACCTTGATTGCCATCATAAACTCAGACGAGAACTTTCTGTGAACAATGCTTGAAGACAATTTAGAGGACAGAACAAGAAAGAAAATGGAGATGACTTGGTGCCTCTGGGTTGCAGAGTTCATTTTTATACATGAAAATGTGTGACTTACAGGCTCAATAACATGGAAACCCACTTCATTCTTCCATGCAGTAGTTGTCCAAGCTCCCAGACATAAATCATACGAAACAGCTTTGTATATGGCCCCTTGATCATTATCACAAAGGTTGACTCTTTCTAAAAACTTGGCTATTGCTAAGGATTCTCAGAGTTTGCTTAAGGAACAAAGGTCATGGGGAAGCTTGTTTATGAGTACTCCAAAATTCAGGGAGTTGTCATTTTTTAGGTTTTATATCTCATCAAAGGTTGCTGGAAGGGAGTCCTTTCTGGCCCTGTAAAAAGGCCACAGCTGTTGCTTTGCCCCCACATCGTGGTAGCCATGTCAGTGTCTTCTTTGATCATCCTCCCTCTATGGACTGTGTGCTTACATCAGCACCAACCTCCTCTTTGCCAGTAAGGCCTCTGAAAAGCACATCACTGGGCCAACTCGTGAACAGGCCCTTACACACAGATGTTCTGGCTTGAATTCAGGATACCAGCTCAAATAAAATATCCCTGCAGATAACCCGAATCACGGTAAACAAATCCTGCCTGTACTCCAGGCACGAAACATCCACACACAAGATGAAGAGCATCAGATGCTTATGTGGGACATGTGTTTATTCTCTTCCTCTTTAAGCTCAGCACCCAATCCAATTATTCACTCATTGGGGATCTGCTCATGATTCATGTATCTCAGGGTTGGAGAATTGTTGTTTGAAAAAAAATATTTTTGGTATGACAAGTTGAAAATTTTAGCTCATAAGCTAAGATTACCTCAAAATAAATATGTTAAATAAGATCTACAAGATGCAAATGTAAGGACTGCAGGCACACAAGACAGTTAAAATACAATTTTTCATAAGGAATTGACATTTCTCATAAGATTCTTTACATTTCCCTTCTCACCATTTATTTTGAGAATGTCCAATGTGTGCATTTTTTTTCATCAGCTCCTATGGTTAAGTGTAAAGTGTTTCCCCAGAAAAAGAATTCCTGAAAGATTTCTTGAAATTGCCTTCTGTGGTTTCCTTCCTTACTGTAGCTAACTATAAAATCCTTACACTGTGCAACTAAAAGACTAGATTCTCTCCATAATTCATATTGATTCTTGAATAAAACAACCCTTCTGAGCTCCGAGCTACACAACCAGACACAACCATCGGCTTCTGATGTTAAACAAAATGATCCCTTTGGTAGTGGGGGGGGGGCAGGTGTCCACATCTTCCTGCAGGTGAAGAAGAAGATAACCACCTACCTTCCCACCCCTTCAGCACTGTATCGGGTTTCCAAGACTCGATTTCCAAGCCAGCTCAGTCACAGCTCCACAGCTCAGAACTACTTTCCATGTCAACCAGAGCTCTAGAGAGCTTCCAGGATGTTTAAGCCTCCAACTACTTCCCCAGAGGAGAAAAATCCGTGGTCATGAAGACATTTATCAAAAATGATATTTTTCCTGAGAATTTTCAACTTTGCTCAAATATCTTCTCCTTCCTAGTCTAAGCAAATCAAGACTTCAAAATGGTTTATGGTTGCTCAGGGGAATCGCTTTAATCTAGATGGTTCTGGGGTTCTAAGGCCCATCACCTCTTTCCTTTTATAACCACCATGCTTTGGGGGGACACACAAGTTCGTTTTCTCCCAGTTAGCCCTTTCGTGCATTCCCATTCACCTGCTCACACTTGCCCTCTGGGCTTATGGGGTGTACCAGAACAGGCTTTCTTCCCCATGGTGAACAGCTAAGGGCTGTTCCCGATCCCTGGGAAACATGGCCAGGCAGTCCTATGGGAGCTCTGCGCACTATTTTGGTCTTAGTTCGTGTGTCTACTCTTGGAAGAGGCCTTCTTTGGTCACCCAAACAAACTTGGTTTCAGCTATGACCCCATATCTCACCCTTCTGTCTCAAACTCACTCTTATCTGGAGCTAACTTGGTTATATTTGCTCTCTTAATTACTCTCTGCCCTTCCCATTCTCCATTAGTACTTATGTTCTATGAGAACTGGGCTTTGACCTGCCCATAATCAGCACAGAGCACACATTTCATGGATCAGAGATTGCAGCAAATTGCATTGTGCGCAAGACAAAAACATCATATTCTTTGGCTTGTCAGTCTCCTTCTTCTACCTTTTTGGCTTCCTCACCCTGAGCAAGAACTACCAGTTCTTCTGGCTGAACCACTCAGACATCCTTGAGTCACCGGACACTGATTTGGTTTCCACAAAGTGAATTCTGGATTCCAACCGTGCATTTTGTACTTTTACTATTCAACAGAGACTTCCCAAATCCCTAAGGTATATCCCAAGCCATCCCGAAGCATACAGAGCCTTCAAGGTTACCACACATCAATGCAAGCCCCACTGTAGGCAACTTCCAAACACAGTATCCAAATAGTCAGGGCAACTTGACTACATATCATATCTTTCAGAGGTTGGATTACAATTTGTTAACTTTAAAATGCAAGGCAGGTTTAAAGATTAACAATTTGCTTGGATAAAAGAAAAGGGGGAAAAATATAATTAATCATTTGCCTGTCCCCCAACACTAGTTTACAAAACCATGGTGCAACTTTATTGAGCTCAAAATTGAAGGGTGGCAAGGTTAATACGTAGCTTTAGACCTCACAGTTTCATTAACAAACACATTACAAGCTGTAAAGCTGAACTGACATTAATACTAGGCCCAAACCAAGTAAATAATTACTGGCTTGGCAAATGAGGAAGTACTTGCAGAGTTTGTTTACATTGGATTTTTGGAAAATTCATGTTGGCAAAAAGTCAAATGCAGTTTGACTAGTAATTGTGACAATAGCTCACAGATGGGGCTGGATGAACAACAAAAGAATGGATTTATGGCTTCTCTCTCTCCCTGTATTTCCCCCTTTGTTGCCTCCCCCTACCCCGTACCATTTTGGATCAATAAAGAACGTGCAGCCACAAAGATAAGTGGGTTACATGGCAGATGGGCCTTGGAATGTCTAAAAATCTCATGTTGAATTCTGTCTCTTGGACCTAGATTGGAAAAGACACAGCTGCATTCAAGCTGCCCTTGAAAAAAATCTATGCTCCTTCAAAACGCCCGTGCGTGCGGAAGGGCGCAGAACCGGGGCGGAGGCCTGCTTTCGAGTTTTCCAGCAGAAAAAAGTAGTTGGATTTGTGTTAGCATGCTGAGAACAAGCCACTGAGTTCCCAAGACTTGAGGAGAGGAGGATAGCTGAAAAGGATCCATTTCATTTTCCCTAGCTGGACTGGAAGCGTAAACAGGAATCAAGGAGGAAGACATTCGCCCAGCTGGAAAGCAGTTCTGCGGGACAAATTGAGGTCTGTGACATGTAATTTGAAACGATTTTGGTTTTCTCTCATCAAAAATCAGTATCTTGCCAACTAACAGCTAATACACACACACACACACACACACACACACAGAGAGAGACACCCTCGTCCCTCCAAACCCTGGAATCTAAATCTCTTTACTCTCAGGAGATAAGATTTCAGTGGTTTTGAGTGTAAGTGCAAAGTCTGGATCTTTTGGATCCCTTTTCTGCTAGCTTTGACTGGCGAGAGCCAGAAGATCCCGAGAGGTCGTAATGCTTAAGTGAATTGTTCATCACCATCTTTCTCTAAAGCTTTCCTTCCTGGTGAAACAGTGAGCTCCATATCCTTTGTGACTCAAAGTCACAGTCACTGTCTGTCCCAACTATCATGCTATCTTATTTTTTATTTTGTTAAAAGATATTTAAGCAATATATTCTAATCAGTTTCCCCCAACTCCTCCCAGATCCTTACCACCTCCACACCCACAGAACTCCATGACCTTTATTCCTCTTTCTCTTTAGAAAGCAAAGAAACAAGAGGGAGAAAGAGAGAGATAAACAGAGAGAGAGAGAGAGAGAGAGAGAGAGAGAGAGAGAGAGAGAGAGAGAGAGAGAGAAAGAAAGTAAGGAAGGATGGAGAGAGGGAGAAAAAGAAGAGGAGGGAAGAAGGGAGGAAAGGAAAGACAGAAGAAAGGGAAAGAAGAAAGGAAGGCACAAGAATCATGCATACAGACACACACCAAAAAAAAAAAAATCAAAAACTGCAATATTCAGTGAAATGACACATAAGACAAAAAACACCCAAACAAAGCAATATGAGACAGAAGACAAAAGTCTACAAAAACACCATTGGGTTCATTTGTGTTTGCCATGTAGTACTGGACATGGTGCCTACCCTAAAGTGTGGCTAATATAGCTAATGAGAATACATTGCAGAAAACTATCTTTTTTCTTTGTAAATGAGTGTAAATGACAGATAATTTCTTGGTTAGATTGGGAATCTGGGTATACTTCACCTTCTCAGTGTTTGGGTCTCATTTGGCTTGAATTTGTACAGGCTCTATGCGTGTCGCTGCCACAATCTCTGTTAGTGCACACATGTGTCAGTCTTGTTGTGTGTAGACAAGGCTGTTTCCATCCCTCCTGACTCCCGCAATCATTCTGCCTCCTCTTCAGCATAGCTCTCTGAGCCCAAGGACTGAGGTTTGTTGAAGATATCCCATTTATGACTTTAGAGTGTTCCACAATCTTTTACTCTGTGCACATTGTCCAGCTGTGAGTTTTCATGTTTGCTTTCATATACTGCAAGAAAAAGCTTTTCTGATGATGGCTAAATAAGGCAAACACCTATTGGTTTAGTAGAATATTGTTGGTAGTCATTTTTTTTAGCAGAGGAGTAGGATTTGTATCTCCCCTGGGCCCATGGTCTATCTAGTCTTAGATTAATGGCCAAAAGAGACTTTTTAAGCATAGACTCATTTCTATTTTATTTAGAAGGCAATGATTACTCAGCCTCATGTAATAATCACTCAAAGGAGTATTAAGAAAGATGACTTGGGAAGGATAGCCCCCAAAGAAGGAAAATAATATATATTATTATGTAATAATTTATATAATATATAATAATATATGTATTTTCTACATATAGGTATAGGTATGGAGAAATAGGAGGGAGACTGGAGTTCTAACTGGTAGAGTGGATCTTAAATCCAATAAATGGGTAATTGGTCCCTCCGATGACGTTTGTGCCACTATTGCTTTAGCGTGCCTTGAAGGGGGGTCAGAGATGTTGATCACAGGGTTTGTATCTGCATTGATGCTTACCTTTCTCCTCTGGTAACGCGAAAAGTACCTTCCAGTAGAAATGAACGCTAGAAAATAGGGGTGAAGATTCTAGTTAACCACCATCTTTATGTCTACATGATCTATGAGACTGTAATTGTCCAAAGATATCAGACCTACTGTCAGTCTGTCGAGAGCAACCAACAGGCTCAGTAGTGGCCTGAGATGTGTGGTGGCTCCCATGTGGGCCCCTTGGCCAACAATCAACTATATGTAGCCAGTGGTGGCACTGGAGTTTTTATTTATTGAAAAAAGATATCTGGTTGTGCTATTCACATCCTCATTTTTATTACTTCAATTAGATTTCGTTCATATAGGTACATATTTTAAGAGGCTTACACAATGAAAGGTTTCAATATGACTCTTCAAATGTCCCTTAGTGTTAGTTGTCCTCTCCATATTCCCTCTCTTACTCCTCTAACCCATCCTCCTCCCCACTTAATACTCCCACTCCTGTCTCTCTATAACCATATATCTATTTCTCTCTCTTGGAGGACAGTCTCTGCCAGCCATCTTCCTTAATACTCTTTTGGATTATTATTACATGAGGCACAATAAAAGATCGTTGTCTCCTAAATAAACCAGAAGCGAGTCTTTGTTCAAAATTTGTCACATTTGAACCCCTGAGATACTGTGCCCAATTGTTGCTAACATTTTTGATTGTATCATCCAAGTTTTGAGATTTATCATAACCCTACCTGAAAACTGTAAACATTGCTTCGAAGGAAAAAAACTGTCAAATTTACTAACATTTACATAAAATGCCAAAACCTATTATGCTTTTCTCCCAAATTCTCCAACTTCTAATATTTCCCATTTTCAACATCTCTGATCATGAAATTTGGATCATGTAAGATACTATGAGGAGCTGAATGGAAGCAAAATATTCGTAATTAATTGTCATTCTTGCAATAATCTCTGCACTTGATATGAATGAAGATATCAAGGCAGGGGAAGACATAATATTCTTTGCTCACAGATTTTGGGAGCCTCATTAAAAGCTTTGTACATCATTCCAGCAAAATTCTAATTTTGCATTTTTATTCATACCATAAAGCAGTATCTTAAGTTTAAAACTTTGGTTTTCAAGACAGGGTTTCTCTGTAGCTTTGGAGCATGTCCTGGAACTTGCTCTGTAGACCAGACTGTCCTCAAACTCACATAGATCTGCCTTCCTCCGTCTCCAGAGTGCTGGGATTCAAGGTAATTTGTGGAGTTTTTTTTTTTTGTGTGTGGGGGGGTCTTCTCTTTTCTTTTTTTAAGTTAAATTTAAAACTTTTAAAGTCTTTATTTTTTCAAAATGCACTTTATACAAATTTGGAAACTCTATATTTTCTATTCTCTTCTCTCTTTGTAATGTTTTAGAAACCATGGCAAGATGGGTAGGCTAGCCCTTGAATATTGAGTGTATGTTTTTATTTTCTTAAGTCTGCGGATAGTGTACCTGTACATATGTCAGCACACCATGTGTATGCATGCTGTCTGAGGAGAGAAGAAAAGGAAATTGAAATTCCTAAAATTAAAGATGCAGATGGTGATGAGCCTGATACCATGTGAGTGCTGGGAACAAAACCCAAGTCCTTGGTAAGAGCCATCAGTGCTCTTAACCACTGAGCAATCTCTCAGCAGTCAATTATCATGTATAAAACACCCGTGAATCACACAATGTCATCTTTCTTTCAGGGCAACAGCTGCTGGTTGAGCCAAATTTAGACTGCTGAATAGCTGACATGCAGAAACCAGAATTATAACCACAGGTAAAAATGGATACATTAGAGGTAAATTCTGAAAGAAAAAAAAGAAGTAGAAAGCAATTATAAGGGGAGTGCTTAAATTAGGTATGAAGGGTTTACACTATTGATTAAAGCATCTTCAAAATCAATAAAGGAATACTTTGTAGCAACCAACTAGCAGAAACCTTAAGAAAAACCATCTCATTCAGTTCAAAGTTTAGAACCTTCTGCTTTCACAGGTAAAGAAACCCATGCTATGCCATATGTGTATATATATTTACATGTATATGTGTACATATACATTAATTATAATATATAGTAAATCAAATAACTACAACTGAGAATCTAAAATTAAATGTCTGCAATTGGGTCTAGACAACTTTTTAAAGAAGGAAGGTATTTTTAAAAATGTGATAGTGAAAATTGCAAAATGTATTTTGTTATATTTAACTACATTGTTTCATATTTTTTACTACTTTGTAATTTCTCCAGAAAAAGACTTTCTATATTAAAAATTACAGTGCATACTATTGTATCCTTTTGTCCACATAGGCTAATAATGTTTATTTTGAATAGGACTATATTAATCCACAAAGACTTTTAGATTTCTTCAGACTGTGACTTTCCCTCATTTTGTTGTACCCCCCATTTCAACTAAGAACATATTTTATAAGTGAGTTTATAAGCAACCATTTCTATCAATCACGTTCCTCGAAACCTATTTATGATAGCTTCACCATGTGAATTCAACAACATGCAAGTCAAGATCAATGATAGCAGCTGCCAAGGGCATCCACTGAACGAGATGCCAAGCAGCTGAACTGACTTGTAGGCACCACCCATTCCAGGAAAACTTTTCATCTCTAGAGTTACATAAAACAGGACAACGAATGGTTCCTTTGGTATAGTATGACTTCATAAGAGACTGGGTGTCTTGAGTCTCCCCGAAAGAAATATCTGCAGGGCACCATTAACTCAAGTAAAATCTGTGGATGTAGACTTCCTGATATCAGATATTAAGTAATAAGCAACCAGTCAAAGGGGATAACATGAATGCTGTTAAACCCTGGTGGAAAACCTTGGGAAATACATGAAAGTATGTGTTAATCTCCAAAAAGATCCACAAAAGACTACTGTCAGAAGATACTGATGAGAATCTGAACATTCAGTAGAAGCAAAGGGTACCAATGCCACTTTAGCAAGTATACCAGTCAAGTAAGACATTTCTTCGTTGGGAATGAGATGCGGGAATGTGATTGACCATATGCCTACAAGAAGAACAAGGTTTATCCTATGTGTGATGACAGAGGTCTTTTAAACAACTTAATTTGAATTAGTACTTGGATATTTTAATTAAAGTTGATAATACTTTCTACTGAGTAAAGCGTTACGTGGGAAGCCAGAGGATAAATAGTAGATAACTCAGTATAAAACTAACCCTGAATAATGTAAAACACAAACAAAATAAAGAAAAGGTTTTCATGATTTGTTTCTAATATACCCGATAATCCTTAAATTTATTGGACTTACTTTTTCTTTTGTTGTACTAATTCTTAACTTTCGTCTACTGCTTGGGGGCTACAGACTTGAAAAAATCATGATTTTCTTGGCTGAGACATCATTTCTGAATTGTTATGGCACCATCATCTACAAAAGAAATATACTTCAAACTAGATTTTAAAAAATAAACAAGGTTGATCCTTATGACTAAGAGCTGACGACTGTCTTACTTTCTCGTTTTTTTTTTTCTTCTCTAGTGGGATTCCTTTCCTCGTTTGATTTGCATCTGTTACTCTTTCACAAAAGCAGTTGCCAGGAACAAGAAAATAGTCTTCGATTGGCTACTTGTTCCTATATCCAGCTCTGTGGCACAGGTAATGCTGGTGAGGACATGACGGATATTCCCACCACACACAGTGGAGTGTATAGAAGTGGCTGCCCCAAGGAAAAGTACATTGCTCAAACACCAAGAGGAAAATGGAATGGGCAACTGACATCCCTTCTGATCACACAGATGTAATGGTGCATGGTGAGTGGGTAACTGTTCAGCTGCACGTCTCAAATAAGGTAGGACTGCTGTCTTCTCAGATTTTTGGTTCTGAGCCATCTCTCCATCCCCAGATTTCTGTCCTCGATAAAGAAAAATATCCTGGTAGAAAACAGAAGGAAAGATTGCAATGAAATTCCCAACATTTTTATGATCTGTTAAGGTTTTTAAAAATAGATTCACAATTTAGTTAACACCCTTCCCTCCAAAGAGTGAAGCAGAACTCTTGTCTACTTGAGTGTGGGCTGGACCTCCTGATTTGCAAAATGAACAGAAGGTTGTGAAACTGATATTTGACTTCTGAGGCTAATTCACAAGGAAGAGTTTCTTCCCCCGCCCCTCCTTTCAGAATATGAATAAAGAATATATATATATATATTCTTCTCTCAGAAGAATCAGTAGCCACTTCATGAAGATTCAAGCACCCTCTTGGAAGAGCTATATGGAAATGTCCCTGAGATGAAGCTTTCTATCAATATTCAACAACAATTTGAAACCACCTTGGAATCCTGTCTCCTCTCCCTATCAGGTGTTTTTTTCAGGATGAATTGTCATTCATGACTAAATGAATGCTAATGTCCCTTGCTAAAGACCCAGATCTACAGAGAATGTGAGAATAATTCACCCTTGTCATTTTTAACCACTAAGTTTCAGGGTTATCTCTTTCACAGAAAGAGTTCAATACTACACATGTCCAATAAAATTAATAGTACATTCTCTGGGAATAAAAAGCCAAGAAATTGTGGTAAGTAACCTGTCTTCAATGAGACTTGGCACAACATTAATATGATAATGTTAATATAACTGGATTTACAGAGATAAAAAGACACAAAGAGATGGAAGAAAGACAATCCTTGTGATTATTCAGGCTTCCTTGATGGTATAATGTTGTTATTTTCAACTCTGTGTTTCTAAAGCACTTGGAAAACTCTTACCCTAGACCAAGTTTTGGGAAAGATAGAAAAGATACTGATTTCTCTCTCTCTCTCTCTCTCTCTCTCTCTCTCTCTCTCTCTCTCTCTCTTCCCTCTGTCTCCACCCACTCTCCTTTACACAAGTAACATAATATAACACATGAGGCCAGATCACCTAACTGATCAGGATAGCGTGAAGCATTGGCCTCAGAAACATTTAAAAAAGAAACACAAATTTCAGTAACAAAAGTAAATAAAGATTAGCTGTAATACTTCAAAAGAATGTTAAATCCAGACAAAAGGCTACTAATGACCCATGTCACCACACAATGATGACAACTCCTCCCAGGTTCTTGGCACAGGTGTGAGCACAGCCTCCTCCCATCGGCCTTACAAGCACTAAGATGCTCTGTGCACATGCGCAAGGTAGAACTCGGCATATCCTCTTGTTTTGTTGTTTTCAGTGTTGGGCTTTGAACCCAAAGACCTATGCATGATGGGCCAACGCTGAGCTGTGTTCACAAACCATGTATAGTCATCTTTTGGGCTCATATTAAGAAAAGATATCTGGATTAGTACATAGAAGCTCTCAGTTCTCTGCTTCTAGCCAAATCTCACAGAGTGGGATACGGCAGCTCAGTATCCTCTCTGGTGAGGGGTATCATAGGATGTGATATCTTGGATTTTGTGCAGACAGACATTTTTCTCATACTTGTGCCACAGATGATAAGTCTTTCCCTTGGAGGTCTCCAGGGGTGGGAGCCTTGACTTTGTTCTTAGGTTGTAGAGAATAGAATATGACACAGGAAGTCCTAATGACAGATAAAGAGTCAAGGTCTGAATAACCCAGCCTATAAACACAGCTGAAGGGCGCTGGATTTGAACCCCTTAGGAAGCATGGAAAGTGGAGACTGAGAAAAGAAGCATGAAAGGAAGAAGGTGGATGTGGGAGACAATCCTGCCCTGCTTGTGAAACTCTGCACTATTCCATAATAATTCGTCCCATGGAAAAATCAGTTTCTCATTGGTGTGTTGGCTTATTAATTTACAAATTGAAAATCAATCCACATACATTTTTAACAATGTCCCAGTTTTCTTTATGGAGTTGAGTGTGTTTCACAGAATGGGTTGCTTAGCTTCTGATTCACTTTAGACTCTCATTATAGTGTAAATGGAACATTTTAAGTATCACACAGACATGAATTACATCTGCAGGAATATTCTCTGGCTGCTATATTATATAATTGATATAACAGAAGCTGATTTCATTCTAAGTTCTTGTATCTCTTCAAATACTATTTATCCATCCTCAAAATTGTATGGATGAATGTTAATTTGGTTTGTTTGGAATTGCTTTCATCTTCTGTTTTTCTCTTCATTGTGAGGAGGTTAGGATTTTAGGACTCGGCCTTCTTTTCAAACTGAACAGAGATCTGAGCAATAGGATTGTAACAGAGCCCCGGTGTGACTTTTGTCATAACAGCAGCATGTGTACAGCTGCCAGCCAGCCTGGCATCCTCCTCGGCAACTCAGCACAGGACCTTCTATTTTTTGCTCTTCTATATGAATGAGCACTTTCTCGGGAAAATGTTATGTCTATAATTATCTCAGTGCTGCTCATTTCTTCTCCCAACCAGCAGGGACCACTTGTGGGAAAAGTAGGCACTAGCTCTTGGCTTTTTTTTAAAGGTATTTATGAATATTGTTCTCACTTGGTTTTATTATTCTTTTCAGCTCTATCTGACCTGTTTCTTCTCTTGAGATTCCATAGTATGGTCCCGTAATTCATGGATAAACCTATTTTGGGTTTTGGTTTTGTTTTTTTCCTAAAATAATCCAGATAGTAAAATCATGGGTTTTGTCAGTCATATTGTCTCTATTGCAACTCTGGTAGTAATTCTGATATTATAATATAATAGTAAATAGAAAATGAATGGGACTTTTGTTAATAAAACTTTATTCAAAAGAATATATGAACAAGATGAATTTGGTCCCTAGACTGTCATGATGAATCTTATTTTAGTTTACAACCATGACGTAGGACAAAGAATATGTCCATGGGATAATCAACTTGTTAACAATCAAAAAGCATCATTTTCTTTACTGGGTACTTATTTTAACAAGATTATGACTCTCCAAGGGGGAAGACTTTGCTTTATTCATCTTTTCCTTAATAAAAGCTCTACGATTTGTCTCAACTGCCTAAAAATTAGCTTAAATGTGTCATTTTCTTTCTATGCTGTTTTCTTGTTTTCTGAGTAAGAGCAGTAAACCAGTAATAATGGAACAGTCACTCAATTAAAACTAGAACATAAATTGTAATTGACAAGATGGCTGATGGATTGGTAGCACATCAGCACAGGCAGGATCTGAAGGTCTGAGTGGAGAAAGCTCCCTTCTACCAGGAACTGTATCTGTCCAGTCTTCAACTGGACACTACAGGTCAGAGGAATTTGAATATCACTGACAAATTAAAGCAAGGTTAGAGGGTGGTAATGGAAGAAGCAGAGGGACTTGCAATGATCTTGTGTGAGGAATAAAGAAAACAGGACTGTTCAGTCAAGGGAAATTCAAGGGGAAAAAGAATTTTCTTCAAATATTTGAAAGGCTGCATTTAGAATAGGGATTGAATTTCTTGGCAAGGTTTTGGAGATATAAACTAAAAGAGAAATTTAAAAAAAATGTCATCTAAACTTTTAAAAGGAGTTTTCTAAGAAAGATGAGTATGCTAAGTCATGTATTTAAAGAGATTTAGTGATTTATTTATTTAATTTAGCATGTGTTTGTGCATGTGTGTGCATATGTATGTGCATGCATGTGCATTTGTGTGCCCATGCATTTAATTGTGTACACCTATGTGTATGCACGTGTGTGCACATGTGTGTGTACATGAATGTTTGTGTGTGCATTCATGTTTGTGTGCTCATGTGTGTTTGTGGATGTTTATGTGTGTATGTATATGTCCATGTGTGCGTATGCATGCAAATTGCACCGTAGTGTTAGTGGGAGTCCAAGGTCCTCCCCCCTCCATCCAGATCTAGGAAGGTGAGCATCCAAACAGACTAGACTCCCACAAAGCCAGTCCATGCAGTAGAATCAAAACCCAGTACCATTGTCCTTGGCTTCTCAGTCAGCTCCATTGTCAGCCACATTCAGAGTCTGGTTTGATCAAATGCTTGTTCAGTCCCAGTCCAGCTGGCCTTGGTGAGCTCCCAATAGATCAGTCCCATTGTCTCAGTGGGTGGACACACCCCTCACGGTCCTGACTTTCTTACTCATGTTCTCTGTCCTTCTGCTCCTTGTTTGGACCTTGGGAGCTCAGTCCAGTGCTCCAGTGTGGGTCTCTGTCTCTATCTCCATCCATCGCCAGATGAAGGTTCTATGGTGATATGCAAGATATTCATCAGTATGGCTATAGGATAGGGCCAGTTCATGCACCCTCTCCTCTGCTGCCCAAGGAACAAGCTGGGGACATCTCCTTGGACACCTGGGAAACCCTCTAGAGTCAAGTCTTTTGCCAACCCTAAAATGGCTCCCTTAATTAAGATATCTACTTCCCAAGCGATGCCCTATCATAATACAAAAGCATTTGTTCAACTATGTTCATAGCAGCACTATTTGTAATAGCCAGAACCTGGAAACAACCTAGGTGCTCCTTAATAGAAGAATGGATAAAGAAGGTGTGGCACATATACACTTTAGAGTTCTACTCAGCGGTAAAAACAATGACATCTTGAATTTTGCATGCAAATGGATGGAAATAGAAAACACTATCCTGAGTGAGATAATTCAGACCCAAAAAGATGAATATGGTATGTACCCACTCATAAGTGGATTCTAGCCATAAATAAAGGACATTGAGCCTATAATTTGTGATCCTAGAGAAGCTAAATAAGAAGGTGAACCCAAAGAAAAACATATAGTTATCCTCCTGGATATGGGAAGTAGACAAGATTGCCAGGCAAAAGTTGGAAGCTTGGGGTGGGGGTAAGGGGAGATGGGGAGAGAGAAGAAAGAAGGGGAGGATTGGGGAGAGCTTGAGGGAATGGGATGGTTGAGTTTTTTTTTTTTTTTTTGATTTCTCTGTAGCTTTGGAACGTTCCCTGGAACTAGCTTTTGTAGACCAGGCTAGCCTCAAACCCACAGAGATCTGCCTGCCTCTGCCTCCCGAGTGCTGGGTTTAAAGGTGTGAGCCACCACTGCCTGGCTCAGCCCACTTTTTTTACAACCCACAATCACCTTCCCAGGGGTAGCACTGTCCCCAGTGGGCTGGGCTTCCTCACATCACTAGTTAGCCAAGAAAATGTCCCTATAGCCTTCCCTACAGGCCATCTGATTTAGGTGTTTTCTCATGGAGGGTCCCTCTTCCTAGATGATTCTAGCATGTGTTAGCTAAAGTGACAAACTGACCAGCACACCAGCTTCCTTAGCCACTTTTCTCTTTGTTGTGGGAAAAATACCCAACAAAACCAATATTTATAAGAGGGAATATTTTTTTGCTTTAAAGATCAGGAAATACAGTCCATCATGGAAGAGAAAATACGGTGTCAGGAGGAGGAGATAGCTGGGTCACATTGCATCCATAGTCAGGAAGAGAGCTTCTGCAGGACCTTCTTTCTCTTTTCTGTTTAGAGTAGGAGATCAATCCATTGTATAGTATGTTCACAGATGTCCTCAGAGACATATCCAGGGATTTGTTTTCATGACTTTTCTAAGTACCATCAAAATGACAGTCAACATTAAGTATCCTAAGTCTTGATAACTTCAGAAGAAGAATAAAAATCCAACAGTCACTTGGTAGAAACAGTGACTCTATCCAGGAAACTCTCCAACAGTATTTAATACTTCAAGTAACAAAATTACATCTTCAACTAAATTCCAGCTGAAGAGAGGTTACAAAGTAATGTTTGGAGTGTCAGTCAAACTTACAACTCTACTTCACCTGGATTTTTACCCCTTTCTCCAATTTTCCTTGGAGTATACATTGTGCAGCTATTGTATAAATTATTTTGAGGAAGATAATCGTGAATTAAAGGCTTATATGGACTTTGTTTACCTAAGAACTAAAAACAGGCATGTATACACATATCGCCTTCCACACATGCACACACGCGCACACACACACACACACACAAAATACTGGTGCTGGCAGCAGTGAGGAACTGTGACTAGGGAAAGGGGCAAACACTGCACCAGCTTCTACCCACCGCTATGTCAATGCACATAAATTCTAATTTGTAACACCCCTGCAGTTCCATTGTATGGCTCCATTAGTCTATGCATGAATTATTTACACATGATACATCATAATGGCATCAGAACCATTTATGATATCAATTCATACTATTACAGAACAGGTAATCTTCAGCTGTCCAACACAACCTGTGTTAATTAGATCTCCAAGAAACTTCGCTAGTCAATCATTTCCACAACGCCCGTTCCTGCCCCATCTCCTCAAGTGAGCCTCTCTCTCACTCTGTTCTGTGTCTTTCATTTTCACCCTACCTATGGAATAAATGACAGAATTGAGTGGTTAAGACATAAATCTTTGTGTTGCTTTGCCGATTTAACTCTTGCATCCCCGAGTAAATGTGGGTTGATTATTGAAGGACAAAAACCATGATCTCATGGTTTCTCTTTTGTGACTTCCACATTTTCCAGCAATGCTATAAATGCAGTAAATTTCCAGTACATTCTAACTGAATGACTTAAGTTCCCCCACAAAGAAGGATGGCTTGCAAATTTTAACATGGTGGGTTTATTTGACATTCATTTTGAAGAGTCACTGAAGTTTTGGATAAAGGTTTAACATTGTTATGAAATGTTAGTCATACTTTGTTTTACTTTCTTTCAATTAATTAATTGAAGACACATTTTCTGTAACATTGATGAGAGCTTCATTGCTTTTAGGTTAAGATGTGTGTTGGTTCTATGGCATACTGACTACCCTAAGCAGTCAGCTTGTTACTGTTTTTCCACTCTGTAATTCTTCAGGGCATATAACAATGGGCAGTTACAACAGAATTCTTACAGTGGAAAGACAATGTATGAGCCTGTGTTTGGATTTTGTTAACTTAACACAAACTAGAGTTGTCAGAGAAGAGGACCCTGAACTGAGAAAATGCCTCGTCCCCTTGCCTATAGGTAGGTCTGTAGGGCATTTTCCTGATTAATGATTCATACGAGAAGGTCAACTCACTTAGAGCAGGACCATCTCTGGGGAGGTGGATCTGAATTGTGTGAGAAAGTAAGCTGAGCAAGTTAGTACAAGGAAAGTGTGGCTTCTGCTTCAGTTCCTGCCTCCAAAGTCCTGCCCTGCTTGAGGTTCCCATTGATTTTCCTCAATAGTGGACTGTGATGTGGAAGTATAGGCAAAATAACCCCCAGCTGCCTATGGTAAAAATACTTTATGAGCACAATAGTAAGCAAACTAAAACAGGGGGAATCACACAGCTCTGTCCTGTGTATTCAACGTAGAGTCAATAATTCATAAAGAGACTCTTAATTGCAGAATACAGAAATATGCAGGTGCCTTCAGTTCTTATCTCAAAGAATGGTCATTAAATGAGCACACATGTGGCCAGAAGCAAGGCAAAGTGACAGGAAGTTATCAGCACTCCAAAAGCTTATGCAATGTGTAAGTCACCACAACCTCATTCCTACCAAGAATAATAGCTATTCTGCCTTTTTTATAGCACTGATTATTTCTACCCATTTTTTGATGTTTTTGCCCAGCTTTAGACTTTACAAAAATTAACTTGAATTTATTGTATGTTCTCCTGTTTCTTTCATCCAAGTACTTTAGTCAATGCTGTTGTGTGGATTTTTCCATTTACAGTGACATATGAACTCAATCTATGAATCTACCAAAATATATTTAGATATTCTACGGATAGTTGGGGTGCTTGGGATTTTATTAAAAATGTCTTGAGACGGGCATGGTGATAAATGTCTGTAATCCCAGCAGTTAGGAGACTAAGCGGTAAAACTGTGAGGCTGAGGCTAGTTAGGACTCTATAACTAGACAATGTCTCTGAGTAAACACATACATTGTTCCTAAACAGCACACGGGAGGTTACCTATGAGTTATTATACTCATATTTACAATAGAACATTAATCAGTACGTTTCTATTTTATAAGATGTGGCCAACTAAGTTTTCAAATTGATTTTTCCAATTTACACAGCTACCAGTTATAAACCAAACTTGTAGTTTCTCAAGCTGTGGGTGCTGCCCAGTGAGTAAAGCATTTGATGCATGAGTATGAGGACCTGAGGTTGGATCCCTAGTATCCATATGAAGCCAGTGCTCCTCCGGTAGGACGGGAGGCAGGGACAAGAGAGTCTCCAGAGACATTGGCTAGCTAGCCTGGAGGACACAGCGGTGAACAGTAGAGACCTGTCTCAAACAAGATGAAAGGTAAAGACTGAAGCCTCAGGCTGTCTTCTGGGCTGGGGTACACGTTCAAGTCAAAGAGAAAAAGCATGAGATCTAATGTCTAGATGACAGCAGAAGAAGGAAAAGGGGCTTGCTTGGGAAGAAGGGACATAAAAGAGATAACTTGAACCCCTTCTGCATTTTCATTCCATCAAGGGCCTCTATGGATGGGTCAGCACCTATCTGCATTTAGCATAGGGCTTCATCATTCAGCTAAGTTAAGGGTCAATTGTCCCTGGAAACATCCTCAAGCACACACTCAAAAGTAGGCTTTATCAGTAGAAAACCTGACACTTTCCTCTTTCATCACGTTTAATTTTTCATCCACTTCATAGTACATATCCAAAAGTTATTAAAAGCTTACACACAATGTCCTTTTTCAAAAACTTATATCACTGTTTTAAGAAGTTAACTAGAAGGTTTATATGTCAAGATTTCTTTATTTAATTTTCTTTTCATATTTATGTTACTGGCAATTGCCATGGTCTTGTGTATGCTGGGCAAATGATGTACCACTGGGTTACAGTCCCAGCTTTCCACTAGACTTAGTGAATTTAATGGATCATTATCATTCACGCATTGGGCAAATTCTTGGCCATTAACTTTTCAAATGTTACTTCTATTTTACTCCTCTTATTTGTTAAAATAAGATAGTTGAATGCATCTTGCAGCTTTGTATGTAGTACTACAAATCACATACTACAAACTATAAGCTACTTATTCTCTTTTCCATGCATCTAATCATTTCACCCTCTATGCTTCAGTATGGATATTTTGTATTAAACTGTCCTGCTGCTCACAAATCTTGCTTTCTGATGCATTGAATCTATAGCTACTAAATATATATTGAATACATCGCTAGTTGAATATATAGCTACTGAGTTAAATTCCTAAAGTGTTATTTCATGCTTAAATTTTCTTTTTATTATGTAGAGTCCTCATTCTTTCATGAAATTCTCCCTCTTTTCATCTATAAGTCTTCATCTTTTAATCCATGTGCTCAACTCTATTATTAATACAATGTTATAAATGTAGAATATATATCCAGTCAATGGATAACCCTTGGTTAG
Source organism: Chionomys nivalis (assembly GCF_950005125.1). Lineage (NCBI taxonomy): Eukaryota > Metazoa > Chordata > Mammalia > Rodentia > Cricetidae > Chionomys > Chionomys nivalis. Next base: position 59,436,403 of record NC_080094.1, on the reverse strand, counting down.
GCTTCTTGTGTTCTTACAATGTACTGATTCTCCTGATTTTATCTTTCAAGCAAGCGAAGTAATTTCAGAATCAATGCCAAGTGTTTTGTGTGAAGGTACTAGACAGGCTGTGCTCATCTTCAATGATGCTTGTAGTCTCTTCTTCTGGAGTGCAGGAATGCAAAGAAACACTAAATGTGGTCAAACTTTGGTTCACATCTATTTATATGACACACCCTTCCTAAGATTTCAAATGGAAGAAAGTATACTTTTTGTGGCAGGACAGAAAGTCTTGAACTCCTGCCCCTAGGGTTGATAAAGTGTGCCCTGTTTTTCTGTCTTCAGCTAACCCGCTTATCTTCCCGCAGACCAGATTTCAGAGTCAGAAAGTATCAGAGAGGGGAAACAAAGTTTGAATTTGAGGTCTTACATAATTTCCCCAGTATCTTTGGTGATGTTCAATCTGGCAACCACTACCCTTGGCTTAAGGAAAGTCTAAACATTTGCCCTCCTATGTATCCCCAAACTTTGAGAAGGGAATTGGAGTTTTAAAAAATTTCAAAATATCGTCCTACTTCTTTACGACCCTCTCATTTTTGCTTCAACATGCTCTGATACTACCAAACATGATTTTTTAACCAAATCACCTTTCTAATTATTCTTTTTCTTTTTTTTTTTGTTTGTTTCACAGGTTTTATTTCTTTTTTTTTTATTCTTTTTTAATTAAAATTTCCACCTGCTCCCCGTTTCCCATTTCCCTCCCCTCCTCCCAAATATTGCCCCCTCCCCCCACTTCCCTCCCCCTATCCCCACTCCTCTTCTCCTCCCCCCACACCATTCCCCCTCCCTCTTGATACTGAAGAGCAGTCCAAATTCCCTGCCCTGCGGGAAGACCAAGGTCCTTCTATCTACGTCCAGGAAGGTGAGCGTCTAAACAGGCTAAGCTCCCACAAAGCCAGTTCATGTATTAGGATCGAAACCTAGTGCCATTGTCCTTGGCTTCTCATCAGCCTTCATTGTCCGCCATGCTCAGAGAGTCCGGAATCAACCCATGCTTATTCAGTCCCAGACCAGCTGGCCTTGGTGGGCTCCCAATAAATCAGTTCCACTGTCACAGTGGGTGGGTGCATCCCTCGTGGTCCTGATTTTTTGCTCATGTTCTCCCTCCTTCTGCTCCTCATTTGGACCTTAAGAGCTCAGACCGTTGCTCCAAATTGAGACTCTGTCTCTACCTCGATCCATCGCCGGATGAAGGTTCTAAGGAGATATGCAAGATATTCATCAGTATAGGATAGGGTCATTTTAGGTTCCCTCTCCTTAGTTGCCCAAGGTACCAGCTGGGGGGAGAACTTTGGTATAGTAATAATGATGCAATGTTATAGAATACTTAAAAATACATAATTATTTGCATATGAAATTGTTTTGAAAATTTGGCAGACAATACCTGCCCTGTATGAAAATAGAATATTTGGAATTATTGGTTTGAATCCCAAATGAAGGTAAGCATGGTAGATGAGGCATTTAGCAAGGTTCTTAGTCTGTATTTCAGATGAACTTGGAAAAATTATAATTAAAACTTATTATCTAAGTCTAGTAACAGTTAACCAAGCTGGCAAAGTAAGTAAGATTGTTTGAACCCATGGAGCACAAATAAACCTGAGAAAATGTCACAAGGATGTTTAGAATCTAGAAATGTCAATACTCTGTTGTTATTACATAGTATAACTTTTCAAAGTACTACCACGGGGGGAAACTGAGAAAAGGGTAAACAGTATTTCTCTGTGTTATTTCTTTTAAGTGTATATGAATCTGAATTCAAAAACATAGCATTTAATTTAATAAAATTGGTTCTTTACAGAAGTGGGAGATACCAATTAACACTATAGTAAATGTTAGTAGAATCAAATTTTGCTGTGAATTAAATAAACGATATGCTTTAAGATGCTACTGAACAAATGTTTACTGCCCTCCAAACTTCCTATGTTAAGTAGTAACACACAAGGCGATGGTATTTGGAGGTAGCCCATAAGTGGGACTGATGCCCTTCTAAAAGAAGCCCTAAAATTTCCTCATACCCTTCTGCCATTTGAAGTTAGAGACAGAAAGATGGCTTTTATGAGAGAGTACACTTGAAGCTGGACTTTCTACCCTTTAGAATGTGATAGACTTTCGTCATTTAGAAGCCACTTGACATTTGGTGCTCTGCTGCAGCACCCCAAGAAAATTAAGACAGCTTATACAAATTGCTTCTTCTCATCGTGTCTGTACTATCATGCCTGGGTTGTTGAAGGAGTTCCTTCCTTGGAACACACTACTGCAATGTCTCTGCACATGATTCCAAAATCACTTTATCTAAAACACACCTTTATACCCTTCCCATATCAAAGATCACTAATTATTCCTCATGTGTAGACAATTAAATTGACAACTGTTAAAATGTGATTAATTAATTTACGTGTGTGTGTGTGTGTGTGTGTGTGTGTGGTGTATTTGAACAAGCATTCAAGTTCCTAGAGATGCCAGAAGAGGACACCAGGTCTCTTAGCAGCAGAATTCTAGTGGGTTGTGAGGCACTTCCTTGGGTGGTAGAAACCGAACATGAGTCCTCTGCCAGTAAGTGCTCTTAACTTCTGAGCTCCATCTCCAGCCCAGAAATGAGCAACTTCAATCTAGCTTTTAGAGTTCCCACCTTTCTAGATGACTTCCTCAACATCCCCTATGGTGAGTTCTCGATTCCAGATAAGGAAATCAACTTTATCATGCTAAATTAGGTCTTTAGTTTCTTTCCTCCTGTAAGCTTCTTCCACAGATGCCCCTAGATTCATTCTTCAAGTTCATCTTTCTATACCAATGACCTCTGTGTAATGTCTTCTTGTCCTGGTAATGTCTTGTTGTCCTGGTCTTTGTTGGTTCATGCAAAAAGGGGTTATCATGGGTAGTCATGATTAATTTTAGAACTTTACAGAGGCTTAACTAGCATGTTTGAAACTCTTACTATAGTGACTTGCATGCCACTTGGTTAAATCATTTTTCCTTCCTACTTTTTTTCTCATAACCAGGATAATTAGTGGCCTCTTCTTCCTTGCTGTGGTCCTTCTTTCAAAGTATATTTTAAACCTATGTCTCCAGGAAATTCTCCAAATCACTTTTATTTTAGTCAATAATCTACTTAGAAGAAAACTTTTATTAGAAAATGAACTGAGTTTCCTTAAAATACTCCAGTGTCATTACCTTCAGAAGCAAAATTTTGTAAAGCTCAACTCCACACCCACACATTGTCCACCCATAGATCAAAACAATGCAGACATCTCAACAGATTGGAACCTGACTTAAGGAATCACATGTGGTGGGCATTACCAAATCTCCAAAGTGGGTTGTGATTCCTGAAGCAATAGCCTTGAACAAGCACCAAGTTGGTCTCTTGTCTCTGGAACACATCTAATCAGCATGCTTTAGGACCCTTTCAAGAGATTAAAAAGGAGATGCGACCTGCACAAATGTCAGGAACAGTTCAAATGTAAGTGGGGCCTGCATGAATGAAGGTCTCCCAGTGGAAGAACTATATAACTAGAGAAGTGAAATAACATCCGATTGTCCTTTTACTAGGCCAGGACAAAGAGACTGACAGTTCACCTGTCTGTCCACTGCAAACCATCAGCTCATGTGTCTTCCTGACATTAATAGAAGAGGTATGTGGACACTGCCTGCGCTTTCCCAACCGCAACACCCTGCTGGTCAAGAGAGGGAGCTAACGGGAGTGAAAAGACACAGGAAAGAACAAAGAGACTCTCAGAGAGGTTAAGCTGTGGCAAATGCCATTTACAATGCCCTCGCACTACAGGGTAGAGAGGTGGATGATCCTTCTGGGACAGGTATTTGCAGGAAATTGTTTTTCACCAACAGTTCAAAGACCTGACTTCTGCTATGAGCTTTGTCTCCTGCCAACTCTGTGCTCTGTGTGTTTTACTTCTACTAAGTCTCAGTGCTTTTACATGCCTAGGCAGCATGAGGTCACCACAGGCCTTTCGGCAATGGCACTACTGGCCTCAAATTTTAGTCCTTTGATTATGTGAAGGATCAGTAAGAGAAACACATGAAGAATTTTTTATTCATAATCTGGGTTAAGGCCGGGCGGTGGTGGCGCACGCCTTTAATCCCAGCACTTGGGAGGCAGAGGCAGGCGGATCTCTGTGAGTTCGAGACCAGCCTGGTCTACAAGAGCTAGTTCCAGGACAGGCTCCAAAACAACAGAGAAACCCTGTCTCGAAAAAACCAAAAAAAAAAAAAAAAAAAAAAAAAAAAAAAAAAAAACATAATCTGGGTTAAAGTTTCCTGAGTTTGGATATTGAAGTGAAAATAGAATAAAGCTAAAATTTTATTTTATGTAATAAGGATGAGATAGGGAAGAATATAAAGGAATAAAGGAATAAATGAGAAGGGTGAGTCTAGGAATGTGTGTTTCTTTCTCCACGAGGGTTGGGTAGGCTGTTCCTAAAAGCAGCAAATGATGCAGACCCTCTGCTTGTTTGGAAAAGATTGCCTTTGGTCCTGAAGTACTACACTGTGACTGAGAAACTTCTGAGCCTAGGGAACCCCATCAAACAGCTCTACTCATGATCAAGGGGAAAACAGATGACTCTCCTAAGGTACAGAAAGGAATCATATTGGCTACTTTTCTCACCACTGTGATCAAGTATCTGTATAAAGGAAATTAAGTAATGACAGCTTATTTTGACTAATGGTCTAAAGGATATGGTCAGTCATGAATAAAGAGACGGGGCAGCTGAATCCACTGGGTCTCTGGTGGGAGATCTCACACAGTTTATGGTACCAGAGTAAATGGTGAAACAGAGAGAAATGGGGCTAGGTCTCAGGCCAGATTATAACCCTTAACATCTTTCTGCTGACAGCCTGCTGATTCTACACAATCCCCACCTCTTAAAGGTTCTATAACCTCCTGAAACTGCACTGTCCATGGAAACAAGTGTTCAGAAACAGGGCCTGCGGGGATGTTTCACATTCCAGCCTAACACTGGATTTTAAGACTGCTTATCAGTGTGGTCACATTGTGAATTTCCACATCTAGGCATTTGGAAAAGGAAGGTGAGTCATTATTTCTGATTTCTTTATGATTTAGTGTGCTGCTTACTTAAAATCAACAAGCTCCGCATCCTTTCAAAGGGCTTGATTTTTGTCATCAATTTTTCTTCAAAACGTCTTGGTGAGAGCAGTGGGGGGAGATTATTGAAAAGGAACAGTGGATGGCAGTGTTGGTTTGCAGCTCTAAAGGCAAGCAATGGGAAGTGCAATTTCTCAAAGAAAGTAACACAGACTTGATCTTCTGAAGAGCCATGTGGAAGTGGCTCTAAATTCATGAAGAGCACGTGTCTGTAGGTTCAAGACATGATGAGAGAACTATCGCAGATGATCTGAGAATCCGTTTTAAAACACGAAAGAAAAAAAATACCTATAAAAAAACAATGATTCCTTATAACTCAGTTTTACGTCCCATCTTCATAGTCCTCATAGTAGCTAAATGGTACTTAATTACCCCACAAGACTAACAAGCCAATAGATAGTGATCAAGAACTAGAAATGGTTGCAGATGGAGACTGCTCTTTTATTCCCCAGCAGCCCAGATCCACATAATCACACAGAAACTATAATGATTACAACACTGCCCTATTAGCTCAGGCTTCTTATTAACTAACTCTTGCATCTTAAATTAACCCAGTTCTATTAATCTGTGTATCCCTAAGAGGCTGTGGTCTACCAGTAAGGTTCCATTGAGCCCTTCTCCTTCAGCAGCTACGTGGCATCTCCTTGACTCCACCTACTCTCTGAATATATCTCTTCCAGCCTGGCTATATTCTGCCTTGCCATAGGCCAAAGGAACTTTATTTATTAACCAACAAAAGCAACACATATACAGAAGGACATCCCACATCAAGTGGCATACTAAAACACATGGTGGCCTTGTGTCTTTATAGAGCGTTTGGGGAGATTTTATTTTTTCCACAGTTCCTCCTTCCTTCCTCTTGCTTCTCCCACTTCCCCCTCCATCCACTCCTCAGAAAAAGTAAGGCCACCCAAGGGGACTCAACACATTCAGTTGAGGCAAGGCCAAAACCCTTCTCCCCACGTCAAGACTGAGCAAGGCATCCCACTATAGGAAATGGGCTTCAAAAATAAATTAAGAAAGAGGGACCTGACAGGAAGGGAATGGATGCAGTCCATCCAGGGAACTGCTTGTCAATTTAATCTAGTAACGAATAAAGAGTAACATTCAAATACTTGGCTCCTTGGAGGTTTGAATTATGAGGCTTTGGGTTTTTTTTTTTCCCATATCTTCCACTTTCTATGTCTTCCATTTTACCATTGTATACTAAATTGAATGCCGACTCATTCATGCATGCATACCTTCACTTATTCAACAAAAATATTTAATCATGTGTGAAATAAAAGGAACCCGGTACACTAACTTCTCCATGAAAAAGGAAATAGACATGGAAAAGATGCAGTGCGGAGATAGCTAAGTTGTTTGTTCAGATGTCTCTAGTGGAGTGAAAACATGACTTATTTTTTTCGCAAATCATTACCCTTTGGAGTATGTCAGATTTTCCTGTCCTGTGAACATATATGAAAAATATTTCCAGAGGTACCTTGACTATTCTTCTAGGGGACCCGGGTTCAATTCCCAAAACCCATATGATGGCTCACAACCACCTCTAAGTCCCATGTAGTCCCATGGAATACAATGCTCTCTTCCAGACTCTGTGACATCAGGCACAGGCATGGCCACAGATATGCATGTAGACAAACATTTCCAAACATAAATAAAATGAAATTAATTAATTTTAAAATTAAAAGCTACACTTCTCGAGTATATTTTAAATCTTTCAAGCATTTTCTGTTATTAAAATTTTTCTTTATTTTCAATTATTTCATGTTCAAAACATATTCTTTCTACCACATTTAAAAATACTCAATTGTTCATTTCAGGCCAGGTATGTGGCTGAGGGGACTTGAAGAAGGAACGAGTAGGTGATATTTCTTATCCTTCCTTCTCAACCTTAACCTTATTTGGGGGGTTGGAGGGTGATGGAGCTATGCACTGGAAGGCACACTGTGCCCTGAAACAGATTCTCCATCATGCATTTAAAGTTTAATTCTACCGTCATAACTCAGTGCTTCCCTGTGCATTTCTGCCTAAATCAACAACCCTGTGTGTGAAGACTAGGAGGCTTACCTCAACACTTTCCAGAGTTTCTAGTGCTTTCCTCCATAAAAATAACATTCAAATTCTTTTCCAATCCTTTGTTCTAGTCTCCTGGCTGTTGCAATGCCCACTGATACATGAAGAATTGGAATCCTTTGTTGATGTCCAATACAAATACATTCTGCTAATCTTTTGATGTTCTGCGTCTCATCTTTCTTCACAACTATTTGTGTCCTACTCCGATAAATGTGGAGCAAATGAACAAGTCAGCATCTTAACCAAATAATTAATTGAGAAAAGAGAAGCCAATTTACCTTTCCAGAAACATCCTTGAATTTTTAGAGCTCCTCTCCCATGGGATTAATTTAAAGAGACTATGTCCTTAGCCATGATAGAAGAATACATGTTAAAGGGTATTAGCTAGCGCTGTGGCAATGAGGACACTGATATGATACAGAAGGATTGAGAGGGAAATATAGACCAGGGACCCTGACAATGTTTCTACCAGCAAACACTTTGCTGGTAACGGCATCAAGATCGAAAGAAAGGACTTAGGACACAAGAGTCGATAAGATGGGAAAGAGACACATCTACATCTAGGTCGGGGCATAAGGTATTGGATATATATGCAGAAATAGACTAAATTAGATGGTAATGAGACTTGAAAAATAAATAAGGACTACAATAGAAGGAAGAGATTCCAAACCTGGATGAAGAATATAGACTTTCACTAAAGGCACAAAACTGTAAGGTGTACAAACTATCCATTCATCAAAGATTTTCTCAGGTTGGCCATGAACAAAATGAGGCATGAAGAGAACAGGAAAATAAGATCCAAATCTAAAGGCCCTGAAAACCTGAAGGGATTGATAAGTGAAGGAGGTTTTTAAAACATATTTTCTACTTAGCAGTCTAAAATTGACAGGAGTAAAGGTTCAAAAAGACTAAAAGAAATAAAAGAAAAAGCTCTTTACAAATCTTATATTAAGGCTTTTTAAATGCACTCAAGAGAAACAGCAAACATAAGAAAGAGAACCAGAAGACAGTGGAGTATCTCATAGAAATGGATGGAAATGCCTGGGCTAGTATACAACGCACAAACCACTAACAGCGAAAAAAATTAATTACCATGGTGTCCTCCAAATTGAATACAGTTTTGTGTGTGTGTGTGTGTGTATGAGGAAGTAAACACCAGGCAGTGTATAATTTCTAAATCAAAAATGTCATAAATTTATTTTTGAATTTTAATAGCAATAATTTAATTACAATTTTAACTTACTTAATGTTTCAAGTTAGCATGCAAAGCAATAGAACACATTAAGCCATTTCCATACCTACGTGCCATTATGTTTTGTTCTCACTCACTCCCTTCTCCCATCCACCTGGCTCCCTTCTCACTGCCCTTCTACTTTATTACATGCGATTCATTCATCTGTTTCCCACTTTCCATAAGAAAGTTTGTTCTTCTCCTCTCAAGATCCCCCTTCTACTTTTATTACCTTCACAAATACACAGAGACAGAGAGACACACAGAGACATATACACATATATAGACATATGCATGATTTTAAATCCATGTTCTACCTAGAAAATGAGTGGTATTTGGCTTTTTCCGTCACGCTTATTTTATTTAATGCTTTCCAGTCACACGCATTTTTCTAATAATGTCATGATTTTGTTGTTAGCAAATTTACATTTTACTACTAATTCTTTTAGTTAGCATATAAAATAATTGGTTACATTATGACATTTTCAAGTTGCAGATCATTCAGCTTTGCTCATACCTGGAAGAACAATACAGGAGAATCCATGGGTCCAAGTCCAGCCTTCTTCCACCAGCCACCAGTACCACTTACTAAACTTAAGATCCTATGAATAGCTTCTCTTAGGAAACCAACAGACCTTATTGGGAAGAGTAGGTGTTATTCCTTCCTCTTTAAAGGAGATGCCAAACAATTTATTCACAAAGTAACTGCCCCTAATTTCCTATGACATTAATATTCTCTAGGCATTGTCATCTAAATGCTGACTTCGTTGTACAGAACATCTTATTTGTGGGCTGAGGATGTAGCTCAATTGGTAGAATGCTTGGCCAGCATCAGTGAAGCCTGGGTTCAGTGTTCAGCACCTGTAATTTAGGTGTGGTGCTGAGGGGATCTCAGAAGGATCAGGAATTCAAGGTCATGCTCAGCTATATAGTCAGCTAGAGGTCAGCCTGGGCTACTTGAGACTCGGTCTCAAAATAGTAACAGCAATAAAACAACTTTATATACAGAAGATTGTGTGCATAGTTTTAGAAGTTCCTATTCTGTATGAAAACCATACTTTCATGGAAAATGGAGAGTTTCAGATTGCCCAAATAAACAGCAGATGTACCTATGGTTTTCCTTGTCTACATTTGTCTCATATGATAAAGGAAATAACTTTTGATAATTCTTGAGGAGATCGTGTCATGGAAGAAAAATAGCAGCTAGGGACTAGGACCTAGGATCAGCACATTTTCTCTTAACAATCCATCATATTTAAGATACCAAGTAGAAGACAAAATCCTTGAGGCTTCCACAAGTAGCTGTAGCCCATTGGTTCTTGAAAATCTGTCTGGTTCTTCGTCTTCCCGCAGGGCAGAGAATTTGGACTGCTCTCCAGTATCGAGAGGGAGGGGGAATGGTGTGGGGGAAGGAGAAGAGGAGTGGGGATAGGGGGAGGGGACTGGGGGGAGGGGGCAATATTTGGGAGGAGGGGAGGGAAATGGGAAACGGGGAACAGGTGGAAATTTTAATTAAAAAAGAATAAAAAAAAAAAACTTCTAAAAAAAAAAAAAGAAAATCTGTCTGGTGGATAACTCAATTATACAATGTAAATAGAGGTCATATTGTGTGATAAATATCTCACTACAAAATGATAGAAAACTAGAGAATTACTAACAGTTCAGAGTAGGTGCACACAAATGGCCCAAATTACAACTTATAAAAGATAGTAATTGCTCAAGAAAATAGAGTTGATGCCAATAGTTGGATTTGGTCATTTCACTTTTAACATGTGTTTGCACTCCCTCAAATGGATGACAGTTTTTGCAATATGAATCAGATGACATTTTGTAGCATAGCTTTTAACTAAACCATTCCCCTTAACCCTCAAGTTCATAACTACTCAGACTTAGTAATTTACACTTTGACTTCCCTAGGTGCTCCCTTCCCTTGTTTGTACCCGGGAATACTATTGGGAACATATCTCAACAGCAAACTGTAAGGTACAATAAAGCCATAAAATCTGCATCGGTACACATAATTGAATAAATTATTGTAGTCTTTTGGCCACCAACCACAGAAGCAAATTTCAAAGTGTGTTTGGGGACATGGTTTGCATTAACATTTGTAATATCTGTGATATCTTTACTTTTGTGAATATCTTCAGTGAACTATTGTGTCATTGCTCAAATTTAAAGTGTCAGTTCTCTTGACTTCCTTATGGTGAGGACACCCTTAGTCTCAAGAGGAAAATAAATGACAGACTAGATGCCAAATTCAAGGGGTGCCATGTCATACCTTAGGGGCAAAACAAACTGTAAGTTGTTGAAGAAGACACAGATGATAAGGGCAAGAAAATGATCTATCTCCCAAGAGCTTTGCTCCTGATGATAGTTAATCTTCCTTGTCAACTTTACCAGACTTGGAGTCAACTATGATAATTATTTCTGGACATGTCTGCTAGAGTCTTCCCAGAGAGGTTTACTGAGGATGGATGGGGTCCTGAATGAAGACCTACACTGAAGAAAAATAAGAAGAGTAGGAAGCCAGTCACACTCATTCCTCTCTACTATGTGTTCTGCCCAGTGCACAAACTGACTCCTGATGCCATGCCTTTCCTTCCATGGTGAGTTATATCTGCCTGTACCATGAGAAAAAATAAACCCTCTCTTCTATTGCACTATGGAAATGAGAAAGCAACTAGAACAATCCTTATGGAACCTCCTTCTCCTCCTCCTCCTCCTTTTCCTCCTTCTCCTCCTCCTCCTCCTCCTTCTATTTCTACAAATATTAAAAGTTTCAGTGTTCACACTGTTGGGGAAACATAAACCTATACTCATACTTGCCAATTGGTATCACAAGTTTCAAATACATAGATCGGTTTTATCACATGTCTGTCAGTTACAAAACATTCTTCCTGTTATAGCTTGTTATTTTGGACACTTGAAAGGCAATTAAAACCCTGGTAGGCAAGGAACATTGCTGAAGAGGAAGCAGAAAGAATGGGATAGGTAGAACACTGTCTTCAAAGGAACAACATAGTTATTACAAAATGACCTCACGGAATCTGTATTATCAGCATTGGACCTAACAATACTGGGTTTGGACCAAGATCCAGTGGACAGTCTGAACTCAGGGCCCGATGATGGTCCTGGTTAAAATCAGTGAGTTACAAAACAAAACAGAAAGGCATGGATGTAGTAGGGATGGCTGTGGAGAAGGGAAGTAAGAGAAGAGAATGGGTAAGTAAGCACAGTGTACTATGTGTGTGTATGAAATTTTCCAAAAATAAATTTAATCCATAAAAATTAAAGGAAAAGAAAAATGGCTTTCCATAGAAGTAGAAACCCTCTTTATTACCTCGTTGAATCTGAGTGAGGTCAAACTTCTTTTCTGTTGGTCTTCTTAGACAGAATTTCAGAGGATGGTACTAACACAATGATTTAAGCCAAAAATTTTAGGACTTAAGACCACATGGAAATACACTGTTTTATTTTTCCCCATAAATTGAACAAAATAAATAATGGTATTTGCAAGTCGTGAGGTTTTGATGTGGAATGCTCTTAGAATGCAACTTCATATCTACTGGACGATAATTAGCTATTTCACCCTTGCTAGCTTAAGTACTGGAACAACAGAGTAATATAGTACTCAGCTGTGACTCCAAACTGTCTTCTAATCAATGACATGGAGTACTTTCCCTTCATGGGCTACAATTCCATACAATTTGTGATGAAAGTTCAAATTTATCTCGCATACTTGTCCAAAGGGGTATTTCTGTAGTTGACCCTATAAAACACATTTATAGTCCCTATCAGGATTCTAGGTTATTTTTATACAATATAGATTTATAAAATGCTTTCTACATATAATAAGTTCCAATGCTATCAATTCATTATACAAACCATGTTATTTCCTTAGATTTAAGACAGTTACATAACCTTTGTCTATAAAAATATACGGATTTTTCAGGGACAAAAAAAGAGAAATGTTTCTTTTCTTCATAATAGACATTAGATTTCTGAATATTAAATTGAAAGGCATGACAATTTCTACATTTGTCCTTCACCCTAAGGCCTGTATTGTGATGTAAGGAAGGTAGACTTCTCAGATACAAGCGAGGAGGTCTTGCCTCAAGTACTCCCAGGTAGGTCCAGTGATTGTGATGGGTTAGCACTACCAAGGGCAGTTCAAACCCCAGAATGCAGGATTGTGTCTTCTAATCAACCGACTACTGATTGATGTTAACCATCTACTCATGTTACTGTTGGGGAAATTGTGTGAGAACCACTGTCCCCATCATCTAGTTGACTGTTCTGAATCACAAACACTTGATCACTTCAGGCAAAGATAGGACCTGCTTGGCATAAACACTTTTATAAAGCTGAACACAATGACACTTGGTGCCTCCTTCTGAAAATGAAATGCTTTGTAATCTTGGGGGCTTCTAATCTGTTTACCGGCTGTACGGACGACCTGGATTTATTCAACTGTTATCACCAAACTGACCTAGGTTATAATGACAGATAATGTTACAATGAACAAAAGTATCATCTTTCTTAGGCTTTGCTTTCCTGTGAAAAGAGAAATTGATGTTCAAAGATTCCACTTTTCACTCCTCTTTAAATGTAAATATGTCAGAGATATATTAAAATGCCATTCGACATGGACTACTATTTTTAAAACAAAGTTGTCATTTGACTCCTGGTGAATTGCTCATAAATTCGGGGCTGAATAAAGAGATCAGATTACATTATGCATTTTGGTATCTATAACTTTCTGCAATGAATTAAAACTGGCTGATGGTGTCTCCAGTGCATGTCATTTTCCGTTGATTCATGTACTGCAATATAACCTTCAAAATTCCCTTATGCCAACAAACACTCAGATATGCTGAGTGCGGGAAGAGATTAAAGTGGCTACAAGATTGAAAACGGTATGAAGGCATCAGATAATGCAGTAGAGGTATAATGGAAGTGTAAACAAAGCCAGTAAATGTGGAAATTACTGTTCATATAACCCACTGCTGAATTCAATGGAGAGTTTAACTCCCTGCCAAATATATATTAATACTGAACAAATTGGTAAGATCAATACACCCAGCCTGTTTCATTCTTATTAAAGTATTTTTCTCTTTGAGGTTGAGCATAAGTAAGGCATTGCCATTCTCCTTCGGAAAATGTAATATTTCCCCAATAGGGATTGAGCACTCAGGTGCTCTCAGACTCCCAGCTCTGATAAACTCTGAGCAGATGATTTTCCTCCACTCTTTAAAATTGAAGTTATGCACAGAAATAACCTTTCATATTTTCCTGCACCGTAGCTTTTTGATTCCGCGCTGTGAAAGCCAATCCATCCTTTAAAGGCTCTTTAGGCTTGGGTAGGGAGGGGCCATTATTACTGGGCTAGGAACGTCTATTGTTTCAGTACTAGCTAGATCTATGGATGAATGCTTTCAACAGAAGTTAAAAGAGATAATGAGTCTTTAATGATACAAAATCAGAGCCTTGTGTGCCTAGTGAAGCTTGACACAGCTCCAGCTTGCAGCTAGCAAGGAAAGCTCATCCGCTCTGTTTTATAGGTCCCAAATACCAGCAAAGTGACTTCCTGGAAAAATGCATATCCTTTAAGACAGGACCAGCCTTATCTGTCTATTAGGTTAAACTGTTTTTTGATGCAAACCTAGATAGGATGGCAAGCTATACTCCTTCCCTTCGGTTCATCGCTCCGAAAGCTGAAGGTGAATGCATTTCCACCCTTCAAAGCAGGACTTTCTGTTTCACTCCAGACTTTTTCAAGATCAATTTCCTTTTTTGTGTATTTCTTTCTCTTCCTCTCCACCAAAATATAAACAGGAAATGCCAAGGTCATTTCTCTGAGTGTGCCCTCTGCTATTCTGTAGGATTGCAAGTGTCCGTTGAAAAAGATTGCTGTCCTCTGAGAATTAGGAAACTGGTTTGAATCTCAGCTGTACAAATGTGTACAGCCAAAAACTTCTGGAGAGCAAGGGGATGGAAGTCCCCCTCTGTGAACACAAGCCAGGCTCCTTGATGCTAAATCAGATTTGCTTCTGGGAGGATTGGCATGTCTGATATGATTAGGAAGATTCTGCTGTGCTGATTATAAATTAAAATTAAGAAAAACAGATTGATCTGGAAAATAGGAACCATAAGGCCAAATTTCTGTGTTCTACGTTCTGCAAGGAGGTTTTAGGAGTGACAGAGATGAGAAGTCTTTACAAAAGGAATCCGAACTAAGTTCTTGTGTAAATATTTGCATGCTAACGTCATTGTCACAGAGGTGTCCAGATCTCTACAAGAGTGGAGAGAGGAAACCCATGCAAATTGATTTGTTGTGTATTGAGCACTTACTTTTAATACCCCACTGCCCCACCCACACAATTTCTAAGAGTGAATTTGGGGACTAAAGCAAGGTGGAATTACAGATGCAAAAAGCTGATATGGCTATTATCAGCTTGTTGTTGTTTAAAGAAAACTTGATTTTCTTCCTTGCTCATTCATTCTCACTCATTCTTCTTTCCCACCATTCATTTGTTTTTCTTTTGAACAAAGGCGTGCCACTGGGAAATAATCATTCAAGATGCAGTAGATGGGGGAGGAATGTGAGAAATACTTAGGAGAGATAGGAGGTGGGAAGCACAGGGGGAGAAGAAACACAAAGTGTATTTCTTTTTTTTTTTCTTTTTCTTTTTTGCACATACCAACCACAGTTCCCTGTCCTTTCTCTTCTCCCCCTTTCCCTCCACATCCCCCCCACTCCCATCAACTTTTCAGAAAAGGTAAGGTTTCCCATGGGGAGTCAACAAAGCCTGGTGTATCAAGTTGAGGCAGGACCAAGCTCCTCTCCACAGTGCACCAAGGCAGAACAAGGCATCCCACCACAGAAAACGGGTCCCCCCAAAAAAGCCAGTTCATGCACCACAGATAAATCCTGGCTCCATTGTCAGGGCCCCCACATACTACCACACACATGCAGAGGACCAAGTTCGGTCCCATGCATGCTCCCTAGCTGTGAGTCCAGAGTCCAGAGTCCATGAGCTCTCATTAACTGTCTCTGCAAGTTCCCCCCGTCATCATGATCTTGAGTCCCATTGCTCATATAATCCCTTTCTCCCTCTCTTAGAATGGACTCCAGGAGTTTGGCCAATTGCTTGAGTGTGGACCTCTGCATCTGTTTCCATCAGTTACTGGATGAAGGCTCTATGATGGCAATTAGGATAGTCACCAATCTGATTCCAGGAGAAGGGCAGTTCAGGCACCCTCTCCACCATAGCTTGGAGTCTTAGCTGGGGTCGTCCTTGTGGATTCCTTGGTGCTTTCCTAGCACCAGGATTCTCCCTAACCTCATAATGGCTCCCTCTATCAAGATACCTCTTTCATTGCTCTCTCGCTCTCTCTCTCTCTCTCTCTCTCTCTCTCTCTCTTTCTCTCTCTCCCCCCCCCTCTCTGGCCCTTCCCCAAACTGATCAATCTGTTCCCTCATGTTTTTATTTCCCTTTCCCTCCCCTCTTTCTCTCCCATTCACAATTTATCCAGGAGAGCTTATACATTTCCTCTTCCTGGAGTGACTGGTGGTTTCACTCTTAAGATCCTCCTTGTTACCTAGCTTTTCTGCAACTGTGGGTTGTAGCCTGGTTATCCTTTGTTTCACATCTAATATCTGTTTATGAGTGAGTACATGTCGTGTTTGTCTTTCCAAGTTTGGGTTACCACACTCAGAATGATTTTTTTTCTAAGTTCATCCACTTATCTTCATATTTATTCATGTCATTGTTTTTACCGCTTTGAGTAGTACTCCATTGTGTTAATGTATCACATTTTCCTTATCCATTCTCCAGTGGAGGGGCATCTAGATTGTTTCCAGGTATTGGCTATTACAAATAATGCTGCTATGAACATTGATGAGATAATGTCCCTGTAGTATGATTGAGCATCCTTTAGGTATATGCCTAAGAGTGGTATTGCTGGGTCTTGGGGTAGATTGATTTCCAATTTACTGAGAAACTGCCATACTGATTTCCAAGGTGGCTGTACAAGTTTGCTCTCCCACCAATAGTGGAGGAGTGCTCACCTTGCTCTGTATCCTCTTCAACATAAGCTGTCATCAGTGTTTTTTATCTTAGCCATTCTGAACTGTGTCAGGTGGTATCTGAATAGTTTTGATTGGCATTTCCTTGATGACTGAGGATGCTGAGCAATTCCTTAAATGTTTTTCAGCCATTTGAGATCCTTCTGCTGAGAATTCTCTGTTTATATCTATGCCCCATTTTTTTAATTGGATTGTTTAGTATTTTGATGTCTATTTTCTTCAGTTCTTTATATATTTTGGAGATCAGCCCTCTGTCATATGGTGCGTTGATGAAGATCTTTTCCCATTCTGTAGGTGGCCATTTTGTCTTATTTACTGATTCCCTTGCTTTATAGAAGCTTCTCAGTTTCAGGAGTTTCTCTCTATCAATTTTTGTTCTCAGTGTCTGTGCTGCTGGTATTGTATTTGGGAAGCAGTTTTCTGTGTCCATGAGTTCAAGGCTACTTTCCACTTTCTCTTCTGTCAGGTTCAGTGTAACTGGATTTATATTGAGGTCTTTGATCACCTAGGATTTGAACTTTGTGCATGGTGATAGATATGGATCTATTTGCAATCTTCTACATGTTGACATCCAGTTATGCCAGCACCATTTGTTAAAGATGCTTTCCTTTTTCCATTGTACCACTTTGGCTTCTTTGCCAAAAATCAGGTGTTCATAGGTGTGTGGATAAATGTCAGCGTCTTCAATTCGATTTCCATTGATCCACGTATCTGTTTTTATGCCAATACAATAGCTCTATAGTAGAGCTTGTCAGTGAGGCCTCTGAAAAATCCTTTATTATACAGGATTACATTGACTGTCCTTTTTTTTATTATTATTCCATATAAAGCTTTTATTTCAGGTCTGTGAATAATTGTGTCGGAATTTTGATAGGGATTGCTGAAACCATCTGGCCATGTTTGGTTTGTTGTTGTTGTTGTTGAGAGACTTTTAATGACGACTTCTATTTCCTTAGGGGTCTATTTAAATTGTTTATCTGTTCTTGATTTAATTTTGGTATGTGGTACCTGTCCTGAAACCTACCCATTTCTTTTAGGTTTTCTAATTTTGTGGGTACAAGATTTTGAAGTATGAACTAATTATTATCTATATTTCCTCAGTGTCTGTAGTTATGTCCCCTTTTTCCTTTTAGATTTTGTTAATTCGGGCATTCTCCCTCTGCCTTTTGGTTAGTATGGATAAGGGTTTGTCTATCTTGTTTATTTTCTTGAAGGACCAACACTTTGTTTCATTGATTCTTTACATTATTCTCTTTGTTTCTAGTTTATTGATTTCAGCCCTCAGTTTGATTACTTCCTGGTATCTACTCATCCCGGGTGAGTTTGCTTCTGTTTGTTCTAGAGCTTACAGTTTTACAGGTGTGCTGCTAAGTCGCTAGTGTGAGATTTCTTTAAATTCTTTATGTAGGCACTTAGTACAATGAACTTTCCTCTTAGCACTGTTTTCGTAGTGTCCCATAAGCTTGGGTATGTTGTGCATTCATTTTCATTGAATTCTAGGAAGTCTTTAATTTCTTTCTTTCTCTTTTGACCCAGTGGTGGTATATTTGTGCGTTATTCAGTGTCCATAGTTTGTAGGCTTTCTGCAACTTGTGTTGTTGCTGCATTATAACTTTAAGTCATCATATTTCTATAAGATACAGAGTATTATTCCTTCTTTTTGTATCTATTCAGATTTGCTTTATGACCAAGTATGTGGTCAATTATAGAGGTTTCATGAGGTACTGGGAAGAAGGTATATTCTTTTGTGTTTGGGTGAGATGTTCTATATATGTCTGTTAAGCCCATTTGAGTCATAACATTATTATTATTATTACTATTATTACTATTATTTCTCTTTTAAGTTTCTGTCTGGCAGACCTGTCCATTGGTGAGAGTGAGGTGCTGATGTTTCCCACTGTTAGTGTGTGGGATTTGAGTGTTACTTGTTAGCAAGTAACAAATGTGGGTGCCTTTGTATTTGGGCATAAATGTTCAGAATTGAGACTTCCTCTTGAGGGATTTTTCCTGTGATGAATATGAAATGTCTTTCTTCATCTTTTCTGATGAATTTTAGTCGGAAGTCTATTTTGTTAGATAATAGAATAGCTACACCAGTTTGTTTCTTAGGTCCATTTGATTGGAAAGTCTTTTCCCAACATTTTACACTGAGGTAATACCTATATTACTCTGAGGTGTGTCTCTTGTATGCAAGCAAAGGACAGATCCTGTTTTTGTATGCATTTTGTATCTTTTTGTAGGCAAATTGAGTTAATTGATACTAAGGGATATTAATGACCAAGCATTATTAGTTCCTATTATTTTTTCATTTTGGTGGTAGTAATAGTTGTGTGTCCCTTCTTTGGGATTTATTGGTGTAAGATTATTGTCTGTGATTTCGTGGGTGCAGCTAACTTTCATGGGTTGAATTTTTCCTTCTAGTATTTTCTGTAGAGCTGGATTTGTGGATAGGTATTGTTTTAATCTGGTTTTGTTGTGGAATATCTTATTTTTCTCTGTCTATGATGATTGAAAGTTTTGCTGGCTGTAATAGTCTAGGCTGTCATCCTTGGTGTCTTAATGTCTGCAGAATTTCTATACAGGACCTTCTGGCTTTCAGCATCTCCACTAAGAAGTCAAGTGTTATCATTATAGGTCTGCCTTTATATATTTTTCCTTTGCAGCTCTTAATAATCTTTTTTTATTCTGTATGTTTAGTGTGTTGATTATTATGTGGCAAGGGGACTTTTTTTTTATCCAGTCTAGTTGGTGTTCTGTAAGCTTCTCATATCTTCATAGACATGTACTCCTTTAGGCTGGAAATGTTTTCTTCTATGATTTTGTTGAATATATTTTCTATGCCTTTGATCTGGTATTCTCCTTCTTTTATCTCTATTATTCTTAAGTTTAGTCTTTTTATTGTGTCCTAGACTTTCTGAATGTTTTGTGTTAAGATTTTGTATGGTTTAACATTTTCTTTGATCAGTGAATCCATTTCTTCTATCGTATCTTCAATGCCTGAGAGTCTTTCTTTCATCGCTTGCATTTTCTTGGTTATGCTTGAGTCTGTAGTTCCTATTTGTTTACTCAGATTTTTCCATTTCCATAATTCCTTTGGTTTGTGTTTTATTTATAGCCTCTATTTCAATTTTCAAATACTGAACTATTTTCTTCAACTGTTTGGTTGTTTTTTTTTTCTTGGCTTTCTTTAAAAGACATATTAATTTCCTCTAACTTTTGTTTGTCTTTTCCTCAATTTCATTAACAGGAATTTTCATTTCCTATTTAAGACCCTCTATCATCTTCGTAAAGTTATTTTTCACGTATTTTTCTTCTGCTTTATCTACTTTGGGATGTTCAGGTCTTGCAGTTGTAGAACCACTAGATTCTGGTGGTGCTGTATTGTTCTCTATGTTGTTGAATGTGTTCTTACACTGCCATCTACCCATCTGGATTTAGGGTAATTATAGATTAAGGTGTTGATTCTTCCTCCAGTCAATGTAGGTGATGTCTGTGCCTCAGAGGGAGGGCTGCTGCTGACCAGCTGCTGGGGCTGTGATGAGTGGGGGAGGAATTATCAAAATACAGGGCATGTAATTAGTCTCCTCTCATCACCAAAATATCAGTTTTCTTCTTCACAGAAAGTGTTGAACAGAACTGTTTCAAATATATCCACTTTCCAGCTCACTATCTTTCCCTAAGTATACAGCAATACTGAGTGACTCTACAGAAACTCAAGGTGTTGGAGAGTGAATGGAAAGGATCTCATAAACTTGCTCAATGAATAAAGCAAATTTGATGTAGCCAGCTTCAATGAGTAAAATGCCAGAGACCCCTATTCAAAATACAGACATTTCTGGTTTGGTTATTTGAGGTTTCTTTTCCTTTTCCTTTCAGGAAACATCCTCTACCCACATAGAACACAAACAAAATTATCTAACACTAGTCTGAATTTCTTAATCTCAAATGCCCTGCTTTGCAGAAGCCTAATGATGGACAAGAATGAAGGCTTCTTTCCCAATCCAGGTACATGGCTCCTGTCGGGGAAAACTGCTGCTGCCAGGATGCCACAGGTAGGGTGCAGTATTCAGAAACAAAATCTCAGTCATGGACATAATTTAAGATGTTCATTCACATAATCTTCACCAAGAACCTGCAAGATTCATCAAGCCAAAGTTTATCAGCGAGCCATCCACTTGGCCGTGTGCTAATTATGTACTAGCCAGAAAAGTCATCACAACTCCTTACCAGACATTCCAATATCAAAGGTATGAGATACGACGTATACAAAATTGAGTAAAGCAAAGAGATTGGTACTGTTGGGAAACTGAATGTTTAATGAAGATAATGGTCAATAAGCATACAGAGCCAAACATACACATACATATTCATAAAAACATAGTTATAATTAAGATTTTCAATATGTGAACAAGGGTGGTAAAATAAGGGCAAAGAAAAAATTTATTTGGATAATCAAGAGTTGGTATTAAGATCTTTTCAGAAGAGAAGCAATAAGGCTTTTGGAATCATTTTGAGAACCTTCCCGAATACAAGCAACCAATGATTCTAATTAAATGACATAAAACCACATTTTATCTCATTATTTTTCTGGAGAAAAGTTGACCAAAGTAGAGTATTTTAAACTACTGGATACATTTCTAAAGCAAATGGCAATTAAAATTACTGTTAAATATATTAAACTAGCAATTATTTCAATAAAGCAGATGGTGAAGATAATCAATTACATAATGTAGAAATATGACTTGACAAGAAAAAATATGGCAGAAACTTTAGATTTAAATATACAGATTATTGACTTGTATTAGTTATCTACTGTGGATAGATTTTCTTTTTTCTTTTTTTATTGTTTTTTATTGAGCTATATATTTTTCTCTACTCCCTCCCTTCCTTTCCCTACTGTAGATTTTCAAGTAGCTATTTCCTGTTGTTGATATGAATAAAAGCTATACAAAGCATTTGTTTTTTTAATATTAAGTAATCTTGTCAAAGGTAATAAATAATTCTGGTGCCCTGTTTATGTTCACATATAATACTAACAGACTTCAGTATGTCAAACTAGTTAAAATATTGTAAACAAGGTGAACTATTTAACTTCTTAAGTTTGTCTTTTTGCCATTCAACTCACTAAGAAACTTTTAATCTCTCATTATGTTTGTTTTTTAAATCATTCTCAAACAATTTTATGTGAGCCAAAAAATTTCAAAATCTCTTTTAAAAGATAATACTCATAAATATATTTGCTATCATAATTTTCTCATTTATTGATCTTCATTATATGAACATGATACTGGGCATGATGCCTCATGCCTTTGATCCCAGCACTTAGGAAGCAGAGGCAGACAATTCTCTGATTTGGGGGCTAATCTTTACAAGTTCCAGACAAGCAAGGGCTGCATAGTGAGACCTTGTCTCAAAAAGAAATGTAAACATGCAAACACTATAAAGAATTTATTGACCCTAATGATTTCCAACTGTTTGTAACCAATAGAATTATAATGAAATATTACAAATCATTACCCAATACTTTTAATAACAGCAGTAAAATTAACAAGGTTAGTCAGCAATGCTAAAATATGTAATAGGACATAAATGTTTTCAATTCAAGTTTTAGATAATAGATTGCAGCTTATATTCAAGAATTCCAATTTTTTTCAACACCTTAAAGTCTGGACAACAAACAATGAAGAAATCACTGATTTTCTTAGATAAGGTAAATAGTTGAACAGCCAATGGAAGTTAGAAGGAGAAGAGCTCTGGCAAGATGATTCAGCAGAATGACAACCCATTGTGTAGGTGTATTACTTTTTCTTCACCCTTTCACCAGCTGACTGACATCTTGACTGTTTCCAGGAATATATTCATCTGTTAAGAAAAATCAGATTTGGGGGAAAAGGGAAGAAACTAAAAACAATCATCCTGAGTGAGGTAACCCAGACCCAGAAACATTGTATATTTTCTCTTATATGTTGATGTTAGTTTTTTTATTATTTATTTTTATTGAAAAAAAATTTCTGCCTCCTCCCAGCCTCCCAGTTCCCTCCCCCTCCTCCCACTCCTCTCCCCCTCCCTCTCCAGTCTAAAGAGCAGTCAGGGTTTCCTGCCCTGTGGAAAGTCCAAGGTCCTCCCCGCTCCATCCAGGTCTAGGAAGGTGAGCATCCAAACTGGCTAGGCTCCTACAAAGCCAGAACATGAAGTAGGATCAAAACCCAGATTTAGTTTTTATGCTTTAGATATATTTTTCTAGTTTAGAATATCCACAGAGGTTAGTAAGGGACAAAGGAGGAAAAGGGTATTCCAGGGAAGGTAAAATAGAGTGTAGTGTTACAAACTAACAAAGGCAAAACTAAATAAGGAGGGTTAGAGTTGATAAAGAAGGAAAGCAAAGTAGAGGATGGAATTTGGGGAGGGGTGACTAGCACTACATGCCTTTGGAAAAGCCATGTGGAAACCTACAACTATCAAAACCTCCTAAATATACAAGCATAAAATTTATTTAAATGGAATCACCATATAATAGAAGAGATAATGGCCCAACTAGATATAATATTCTACCAAATGAAATTCCTAATTCTGGGAATAGGTTACATCTTTCCAAGCTGTTGAGTCCTCAGATGTCCTAGAGAAAGACCCCTCCCCCCAAAAAACACTCCACGCTATTGCCAATGCTATTGGTTACTCTCCACAACTTGACAGTAAGACCCTATTACTGAAGACACTACATACTTATGGCATAGAACATGGAGAAATCTAGATGATACTTACCCAGAAGCTTCAACCATTCTGGTTTGTGTCCATAGTAATAGAAGGTATTGCATGTAATTCTACCACAGGAGAAAAGCAACCATCAATCTCACACAGCTGTGAACCCTGAAAGCTGTTATCAAGACCCAAGATGTGCCCACAGCTACAATAGTAACATGAATATTAGGGGATTAACTAACCATTTTTTATTAAAATTAAGGCCCACTCCTTGAGATGAAGCATATGCCTGATAAGTTAATGAAACCTATAACCTGAGACTAAACAGGTCATGGGCCCAAAGGGAAACCTAGTACTATTATTCTGCTAAATAAATATACCAGAAAAATGACTCCTATTGACACATTATTATACCCATAGTTCAGTGCCTTACTCAGCTCTCAGCACAGAAGCTTCTTCTTGCAGGAGATGGGATTGCATTCACATAGGCAACACAGTGACCCACAATAGCTTGCCATGCAGAAAGTGAGAAACTTTGAAGTGACCATCCCAGAATGGGATGCCTTGATCATGCTTTTTCCTTCAAGACTCAGAAATCTATGCAGAAGAGTGGGTGAAAAGATTTTAATAACAAAAAGTGGCAAACAATTTTAAGAAAACATTTTCCAGACACAAGACTGATGCACATATGAAATCAGAGAGACCTGCATAAGCTCAAGATAGATAAAATCCTAGCACAAAGGAGGAAAAGTGGGCACAAGTCCCTCCCCTGACAAGAAACTTTTCACTATGAATAGCTGCTGGGAAAGAGAAAATCTGTTCTTTTCTGTAGAGTGACACAGGGTGTATCAAGACAAACTTCATGTTTACGTGTATTTGGTACTTTGTGACTTTTTTCTTTGTGTGTGTGTGTTTAAGAAAGAAAAAGAACACAAAGTTGGATGGGCAAGAAGGAAGAAGAATATGAGAAGAGTTGGGGGCTGGAAAGAATGTGATGAAAATATACAGTATGAAATTTTCAGAGAATATGTAAAAAAAAAAAACATGGTTCTCTGGATAAAGATGCTTGCCACATAAGACTGATAAGTATAATCCCATCTGCAATTCACATACAAGTGGAAGGACAGAATCAATTTCATGAAGTTGTCTGTGACCTCCACATGTGCTCCCCATATGCTACCAATGTTTACACACACACACACACACCACATGCATTATTTTTGTTATTATTACAAATAGCAATAATACCAATAAAAAATTATTTATTTATTTATTATGTATACAATATTCTGTCTGAGTGTATGCCTGCAGGCCAGAAGAGGGCACCAGACCTCATTACAGATGGTTGTGAGCCACCATGTGGTTGCCGGGAATTGAACTCAGGACCTTTGGAAGAGCAGACAATGCTCTTAACTGCTGAGCTATCTCTCCAGTCCCACCAATAAAATTTTTAAAGAGGAAAATAGAACAGTACTTTACACCAAAGAAATTTTGACCTTTTTTTTCTTTTTTTCCTTTTTAAAAAAATTTAATGAGGACATAATTATATCATTTTCTCCAGCTCTTCCCCCTTCTTTTTATTCCATGACCCCCTTAAATTCATCGCCTATTATTCTTAAATTGTTATCATTATATAGGTATGTGAATAAATATATAAATACAACCCTTTGAGTCTGTTTAATGTTATTTAGGGCTGACCACTTTGGATTCGATAACCATTTAGGGTGACTCCTGGGTATGACTAGTTCTTTCTTTCTCAGTCATCCCTAGCTTACTGTAGCTCTTCATCTATGGTTGGGGCCTTCTAAGATTTTCCATGAATATTACTGGCATATCACCTTATACAGTCATTGTTTTGTCTTGTTTAAGCCACAGAATAGCAGAGATTTCATGGATGTAGCTTCCATGTCAGACACAATCTTCCAACAAAGTTATTTACTACAGCATGTTGTAAGTCCACCAGTTAGTTCCTGGCTACTTAGCCCCACCCAACATAATCACACAGAAACTGTATAATTTAAATCACTGCTTGTACCATTAGCTCTAGCTTCTTATTGGCTAACTCTTACATATTAACTTAACACATTTCTATTAATTTAACCCATTAGCTCTAGCTTCTTATTGGCTAACTCTTACATATTAACCCATTTCTATTAATCTGTATATTGTTCCATTGCTGTGGCTTACTGGGTAAAATTCCATTCATTTCCAGGGAGTTACATGGCTTCTCCCTGACTCTGCCATTTTTTATATAGTTTTACTTAGTTATGATAAAAAGAAGTATAATTCTTGCTTGATAACTATTTCATGTAATTTAGCTATGTTGAAGTTAAAACCCTTCCTTTTTGTTTGAACAGAAAAGGGGAGGTGACGTGGGATTCCCCTCTGTATGCTGTGAATACCATTGGTTAATAAAGGACTGCTTTGGACCTATAGGAGAGAAGAACTTAGATAGTCAGGGAAACTAAACGGAATGCTGGGAGAAAAGAGGCAGAGTAACAGAGAAGCCATGTAGCCCCACGGGAGACGGATGCCAGAACTATAGCCAGTAAGCCACAGCCACGTGGCAATGCATAGATTAATAGAAATGGGTTAAATTCATGTGTAAGAGTTAGCCAATAAAAAGCTAGAGCTAATAGGCCAAACTCTTAAATAATGTAGTTTCTGTGTGGTTATTTTGGTTTGGGTGGCTAGAACAAACAAGCAGCTCCTTTCTTTCTTCCTGTTAATCAGTCATGATGTTCAATTAGACAACTGCTTTTACCACCAAGGTACAAGTAACACTATCTCACCTTTAGTCCTGTCTTGCCCTGCTGGTCACTGTTGTAGTTCATAGCTGTCACAGTTTATCACAGCTGGTTAGGACTATTGATTGCTTTCCTACCTTGGTATCTTGCAGAGCACCTTCTGAGACTAGGAATGCTAGCACCCCTTGAAGGAAGCTTTCAAGCTAGATTGAGCTCTAATCCTCTGATTCCTGGGTGTTGTGTGGCGTCTTTGCCAATGGGACTCACCATCAACCTCTGGAGGTAACCATGGCAACAACAATAGCTTATATTGTTTGGGGAAATCCCTTGGACTCTCCTGAACAATAACTCCTGTTAAAGGTTTTTCATGCCTGGTACTAGGATAATTTTTAGATACTCCAAGGCTTTTGAGGAAGGTACTATCAATCAAAGTGGCATAACTTCATTTAAACTATATATGAACTTATATGTATATTCATTATGCACAATTTTAGGTAAACAGATTATCCTTAATATTACTTATCCCCTCTTCTCCTTCTGTAATAACCTCCCTTCCCATGCCCAATTTAAGCCTTCCCATCATTATTACCATTTCCACCTTCATATCACCCTGAGGGATGACAACAGAAAAACCATTAACAGTTTGTTTCTTGTGTTTCTTGTGATTATAGAAAAAAGAAGACTGTAATCCATAACACCTAACAATCTCAAAGCTGAGCCTGAATGTCTCAGACAGCATTCATTGGACTTGCTAATGTGATGGTTAATCCAGTAAAAAAGTGCATACATTGTGAGTTGAGGACCAGGGCTGCAGTGACGTCACATAGCACAACACAGGAAGGCACTACTTGGGTTCATCATGTGTTTAGTTCTTAAATAGATTTTGGTGATTGGGCCTCCCAAAGTTTTTTATGGTTTCAAATGGTCACAAACCTATGTTCATTTATGGTGATCAATATGGGCCTTAGTCAATTCTCTTCTGAAATTTTAAAATCTAAGGTTTTCAGCCCTGATGACAGTTGATTATCAAAGTGATTGTGCATCAACCTCCACTGAGAAAGCTCAGAAACAGTGATGTTCACCATTCCTTGACATTTCAATGCTCTATTAACTAGCTGTCCTAATCACATTGTATAGCTGACCTCTCTGCAATTAAACATGCGGCTGCCACAGAAATCTCCTGCACACTTCCCAAAGAACAACCATGCCAAAGTTGGAGCAAAAGATAACTTTGACAGACACTGATATCCTGAAACTCTCTACCGTATATCAGCTATTTCCAAAGAAAACATTTATGTTGCCAAGGAACATTTAATGACTCATGGTGATGATTATGTAAGAAGTACTTATAAAAAGCCCTAGCCTTTTCTTTGGAGAAGGAATTGACAAGGAACGGGTTTAATATTTCAGTTATCCTTGGACATACTTTCTTCCTTAAAATCTAAGACTAACAGAGACTCC
This sequence comes from Chionomys nivalis, assembly GCF_950005125.1. Taxonomy (NCBI): domain Eukaryota; kingdom Metazoa; phylum Chordata; class Mammalia; order Rodentia; family Cricetidae; genus Chionomys; species Chionomys nivalis. The sequence goes on along the minus strand of NC_080094.1, from coordinate 59,408,942 downwards.
TATTTCCCTATCACTTTTAAAACACACAGACAAGCTTTCAGTCTCACCCCGTAAGTATCCCTGGAAGTTTATTTTTGCCATGTAATTCTCATACCTTTGATCTTTACTGAACATCTCCTCTATTTAGAGCTTGTAGTATTCTTTAACAATACCTGACGGCGTGTAATGTGAAATAAAATTTTGTCACTATGTCTCTGTACTTTCAGATCCTCTTAGCAGCAAGGAACCCAAGCAAACTAGAAAAACTGGAAATGTGGCATGTGTCCTGCAGCCAGGGGCAGGAGGAAAACACCAGCATAGCCAGGATCTAGTATTGTCCACACCGTACATCAGTTTCGGTCACTCTACTCTTTCTGTAACCCAGAAAGCCACGAATAGTTTCTTCAAAGGTTTCCCCAGCCATTCTCACAGCATAGACACTGACCAATGGAAAAAATCCCTTGAGGTGGACTCAGACCTACTGAGTTTTATGCCCTTCTAGCGCAACTGTTTTCAGTAGGAGTGAAGAATACTGGAGAAGTACTTGGGTCATTTGTGACAGTGTTTTTCATGCTTAGAATAATTGGGATATATTAGCATTTAGCAGTCAAGAAGTGAAAATAACGAGCGCCCTAAAATATACAGAACAATCCCACAAAGGGAATTTCACTTTCCCAAATGAAATCCTAGTACACCACTAGATAACTGGACAATTGCCTGAGGCCAGAAGACTCCTGGTTTCATACAGTGTGGTTTTGCATATTTTAATATACACCAAACTTTATTTTTCCTTCCTTTTCTTTTTGTTTGTTTTATTTTTTCAAGATAGCATTTTTCTGTAGTTTTGGGGCCTGTCCTGGAACTAGCTCTTATAGACCAGGCTGGCCTCAAACTCACAGAGCTCCGCCTGCCTCTGCCCCCTGAGTACTGGGATTAAAGGTGTGTGCCACCACTGTCCAGCAATACCAAACTTTCTTAGGAATCACTATGCTTTATTTTGTTAAGTGTTTTATCCAGAGTTAAGAAATACCACATCAAAAGAGCCACTTTTGATATAGAAAACACAAATATAACTGATATGTATTCATTATTTAGTAAATGTGCTTACCACTGTGAGTGGAAAAGTTAATTTTTATATGAGTTTAGGTAGCATAAAGAAATATTAACAGTAATCACAATAAATTAGAAAGGATTCAGTTCAGCTACTGAGCCTGACTCTGAGTGCCAGACCTAGAGGAGGCTAAGACAGGGACTGTTGAGTGACTATAGGCCAACCTGAGGTCAGAGTGGGTTTGAGGGCAGCCAAGAGTTATATCGAGTCGTAAGAGATCTGACATCCTCTTCTAGCTTCTGCAGGCACCAGGCGTGAGTTTCATGCACAGACATACATACAAGCAGGAAAAAATGCATTCACATGAAGTAAAAATAGATACATCTCATCATTTGTATGTGTCAAGTATATAACTAATGCACTTCTTTTTATAATGAGAAAGCAATGGAATTTAAATAAAATAGTAGGAATTAACTAATAGTAAAAGCCACACAAACCAAATACTGTAGAAGAAAAACATTAGAAAGATGAAATTAAATGAAGGCAAACACACAGCCATCTAAAATGCAAACAGAAGGAATATAACAGATCCATAAGCAAATGTGAGTAAGATAAACAATAACGCAACCGAGAAAATCATAAAACACAAAAGAAATAATACTGTACTCGGACAAAGAAATAGTACAAGCTAGCTAGACAGATTAAGCAAAAAGAAGAAAAAGTAAGAGAAATTCAGGTTGCATGAAGGATCATATTATAGATAAAAAAGGACTTGTCAAACTATAGAAAGAGTATTTTTAAAAACATAAGGTGATAAGTTCAAAGACTTAGGGAAAGGCTATATCTCTGTTAAAAGCATGACCCAACAACAATAGTGAGAATATATGTGTGTAATAACTAGAAAATCTATGATAATATATACAGAGGAAAGGTCATGAATTTGATAGTTGATGGTGATTGGGACATACAAACAAGAGTTGGAAGGAGAGCGAGAGAGAGAGTATAAATGAAAAAAGGGGGGAAATAAATAAGAAATGAGATTAATAAAAAAAATTACTCCCCAAAAGAGAATGAGTACAAATCAATAACCTCAAATTCCAGATTAAAATGCTTTATAGGTGAATTTAATTAATATGCCTTTCAACAAAAAGATGAAACATAATTCCTGTAAGAAAGGAAAATATACTGTTCCGGTCCATGCTTCTATTAAATCAAAAAGAAAAGAAAGTGTGAGTCCCTCAACAGGAGGAGAAATCCTAACTGCTGTCAGGTAGAGTCCTGCTGTGGATGTGCTTGGGCGGACTGTGCCGGAGCTTTGAGCTCGTTCCAGTCATTTTTATGTCATCGTCTTTCATCCTCATTTGCTTTTTCTTATAACCCAAATGGTTGCTCATGTGGACTATCTGAGCCTGTACAAGTGTGTATGCTGGTTCTCACACACATCACGTGTGAATATCGCTGGGCAACACTTTTGTCACAACTGTCCTGTGTTCTGATTATTCCAAACTGAGTACTTGTATATGCTTTCTTATCAAATAAGGTATGTGTTCACTCGCAATTCAAATTGTCGTGAAAGCTATTGCGATCTGTTCTACTGTCCTTAATTTAAAAAACAACAACAACAATAAATAAATATAAAACAACAACAACAACAAAAAAAAAAAACCTTTCAAACACAATTGACAAAATGGGCTCTGCTGTTTCTTTGGAAGCTGTCTCCTTGTCAATAAAGTTTACATGTTGAAATGAATGCTACTCTATATAATGTTCAGATTATATTGCACATTTACAGCTGGAACAGATACTAAAACCTGCCATAAAGAGAGCTCGCTCTCTATGTGCAACAGCTGCTTCTAAAGCTGCCTAGCCCACACACTTCCATCTTTCTAGTTTAAATGCGCATATTTTTTCAAGAGTTTTGGGTTGGAGGGCAAAAGATTGTTTCTGTGAATTGGGTTTGGATGCGAGCTACAGGAGCTGGAAACACAAACACGCTGCTGCTGCTCAGGGGATGCATCGCCTTAGATGGTATCAATATTTAAAACGAGGAGGGTGGAAATTACGTGTAAAAGCAATGCCAGGTGATAAAAAAAATAACTTCCAAAAATGTCATAGATGCTGTTCCTAAGGATAGGCCTATCTCCTAAACGATGTTTATCTTTTTTAATGGAAACAAGAATGTGTGTCCCAGTAAATTGTCCTGATAATGAACACATGAGAAGATGCTGTGTACAACGGTAGTCATATGATATCGATCGTAGAGATTTAAACATCTATCTAAAATTATCTCTAATTCTGTGTATCCACCAGCTCATCCCACCAGAGAGTGAAGTGGGGCAGCTTTGGATGTACTCAGCGAACTCAAACCTAAATTCCTAGGATGATTGTAGGAGTCTCAAGACCACCGCAAACCTTGCCCAGGGAATCATTCTGTCATCTGTGGCTTTGAGGCAATTTTTCATGGTTCACTCTAATCACTGAGAAACTTGAAGAGAAAAGATTAGTTAGCTGATAATAATTATCACATTTTTATGGCTGCTGCAATCCGAGTGGCCCTGAGATTTCTGCCTTTCTGGGTTACCCTTTCCTTCAGTAACCAAAGAAATTAAGCCATGTCCACATCTGCAAAACAGTGAAAGAAAAGCAACCGTCTCTTTACAAATATTTCTGAGTTTCCCTAGGGGGGAATTTTCATCTCATCTTTAAAATGAATTTTCTGCACATACTTTCTTTCCTGGGAGCCCCTGTTTGGGTTGACTGCTTCTCTGTGCATCTCACAACACCTAACCACAAACCAAGAATCTGGTTTTTGGTAAGATGAAAATAGAGACGGAATTTTCATTCATCCATAATCGATGCATTTGAAAAATGCTGTCCAGGAGCTATGATGGCAAAAGAGGAACTTCAGGAAGTGAAAAGGCATTCTCTAGCCCCCTGGGTGAGGTGGGCCTTAAAAGAAAAACTACGTGGTAATTTCATTAATAATTACACTTGTGATACTTAGGAAACGCTATACCGGGGGATATCTCTGTGACAGAACCAACAGCAACCTATGAGTTTAGCTGGAAGCTGAAGTTTCTGAGGGAAAGGTGTTGTAATATGAGCAGCGGGGCTGGTCCCTGGCACCCAGCCGCCCGCATGGCTAGCTTATGCCCCGAAATAATTACATGGAAACTCTATTCTTTTGATCACTGCCTGGCCCATTAGTTCCAGCCTCTTATTGGCTAGCTCTTACATATTGATCTAACCCATTTCTAATATTCTGTGTAGCACCATGAGCTGGCTTACCAGGAAAGATCTTAACCTGCGTCTGTCTGAAGTGGGAGAATCATGGCGACTCCTGACTCGGCTTCTTTCTCCCAGCATTCTGTCTGTTTACTCCACCCACCTAAGGGCTGGCCTATAAATGGGCCAAGGCAGTTTCTTTATTAAATGAAAGTAACTCCTCCATCAGAAAGGAGGAACGTCTTAGTCATAGGTAACTGGGCATGAAGGTCAAGGAGTGGAAGGCGTCTTTAAGGAACTATGAGAAGCCACTGGATGCGGTAACAGAACGAGGTGGACAGGAGCATAAAATGAGGCTGCAGAATGAGTAAGACCAGGTCATGAAATGACATGTTCGCTTTACGAAGGATCTCAGTGTGTGTCCTGAAAAATAAGAAACATCTGGTGAGTGTTTAGTTGAGAACCCAACATGGCCTGAAATATTCTTGGAAATGGACGAGACATTCAATAATAGATCTAGTGATACATATAGTCTACCCGTGGATAAATATTCTTTAAGTTTCACCCTCAGATATTTAAGATATTTAGCAGATGGTCTTCTGTTTAGCTGCAGAGGATTATAGTGCTTTCCGTTCTATCAGAGAGATCCTGTGTGTGTGAGAAGCAGACCTCAGACCGCTAAGAGAGATACTTAAAAGAAGGGGACTGGTTCTACAATATTTAGATTTTTTTTTCGATGGACCTAATTGCTCAGGGTGAGGGTGTGGCCTCAGTTCTATCATGAAAGGAGCTTAGCGGTCTTCACCCTGTTCTTCCTTCAGGAAAATAGAAATCAGTGGCATTTCTTGGGTCCATCAGAGAGAGAACTGAGGACTTAGGGCATACAACCAGACCAAATTCAGGAAGGAAGTGCAGACAGAACACAGAGGTATGGTTACCTGGGGACACTTCTGTGGCGACTGATCAAGTGGCTGGGGGCTGAGTTTGATGCTCGGGGTGAAGTGAGAAAGTTCTAGGCCTTAGTTTTAAATGAGATGGGTGCCCTGTTACCTTTTATGGGTAGGAGCACTACACGGTTCCCGTGTGAAGCATTCACTCCTGGCTCAGCACTTCCTGGGCTTGCTTCACAGCTTTCTCTAAGACTAAGGCTTTCTAGAGAAAAACAATCTGCTGTGTCTTTCTCCCTGCCAAAGGAAAGCGATTCTTCCCATTCTTGAGGAGCCACAATGAACGGTCTTAAAGGAAATAGACAGGAGATACTATTGGCACAAAGTAGGGCAAGAGGTGGTCATAAAATAATGCTACTGAAGAAAAGTATAATGAAGGTTATAGCCCCGAGACTCTAGCCCATAAAAGCACTGAGAATTGGAAAAAGACACAATGTTCCTTTTTCAAAATTGACAGCCGCCACCATAAGAATACAGAAAACTAACAGTGGTTTAGGGGCTGAAAAAAACTGCAGAGTTCACAATATCTCTGAAGAATAGAACTTCAGAAAGCCCTAAGTCAGGAGAGAAGGGGAAAAGTTGGAGATCACAACACGTGCAGCAGCATGGAACATTAACACAAGCTAAGTCTCATGCAGATTATCAGGAATCCTGCAGTAAAGTCCTGTTTCCTGAGTCTTTGTGCCTGATTTCAGTGTGTGGCTTCTGAGGAAAGGTGGCAACGTTTTCAAAATAAGAGAAACCAAATGCAAATATCAAAATCATACTCAGATAAAACCCTGATACTGGAATTATCAGATATAAATTTAAAATAACTGCAATTAATATGTTGAACAAATGAACATCCAAAAAATGACCAAAGAGAAGTTGTCAAAAATAAAAACTAAGTACAGAAATACAGACAGCTCTCCAAGTTCTCATCAGCAGGTTTGATGTAGTTGTAAAAGGAATCAGACAATTTGAGAGAGCTATAGGAATGTCTCAAACTGAAATGAAGAGACAAAATAAGAATAAACTAGTAGACATCCATGAATTATGGAGCAATAATATAAGATACACACAAACAGACTCAATAAAAGTCTTAAAACATTATTGAAGCTATGCAACAACACTGATAAATGAAAGTTAATATTTAATTAATATTAGATATAATTTTTAAATTGTCTCAGACTGACTTTGTCAAGTGTTCAACAGCATGTGTAATTAGAAGCCACTATTTGAGAAAGTGAAGCAATACAGAATTTTTTGCAGGGTGAAAATCTCCACTAGAGAGGACTGCACAGACTCAATCCTGTCAAGGGCTCTGTCTCGTCAGTAACAAGGATTTGCAGCACTGCACTAGATAAAGACCAACTAGGTGAGGTATTGATTAGAAGCAAAGAAAACATGAAAAGTACAAGATATGAGTACTGCTTAATGTTTCTTTAATAGCTCCAGAAATGAATCTGCACATGGATCATTGAGTCAACAGATTCCAAAATTGGGTTTCATGAGTATTTGCCTTTTAAGCTGTCCCATGTTTATTTTTTTGTTAAACTAGTCTCTTGTGGTTTGCATGTGAGATGTCTTTCCTATGCTCATGTGTTTGAACATGTGTTTGTGTCTGGTTTCCAGCTAGTTTTGCTGGTTGGATAGATAGACCATTTCTGGAAGCAACAGGGACCTGGGGATGGCCCTGAAGTTTTTATAGCCAAGCCCCCTGTCCTATCTCAACCCTGACTAAAAATGCAAGGTAACCAGTTGCCTCAAATTTGCTACCATGTTTTTCCCACTATGATGAACTCTATCCCTTCTTAAGTCATGATCCAAAATAAACTCTCCCTTCTAGAAAAGAAAAAGGAAAGAAAAAAGTCGAGAAAAAAAAACTTGTCGCAGCAATAGAAAATTCTTAATATTTATGTAATCAATTATTACTCAGCCTTCTTTAATGAATATAAAATATGCTGTTTGTTGGCAATCTTATTTTGATCCATAAATTGTAGGCTATTATGATTTGAGTGTGACAAATTCTGAAAGAGTTGGCTAACAAACATTCTTAGATTTGAGGATTAATTGAATAAATTCTGAGATTTTTATCCATTATTCTTTTGAGGGAAGAGAAAGACGTTTCTATTAAATAGAATATTATGCTATTGAAGTGAAATCATTGATGCGTGGATGTCCAGAGGATGAAATGTATTGGGTTGAAGGAAAGGTGAAAATCTGTTTGTGGTTTGTCATTTAAAAATCCTTCATTTGGAAAAAGGATTTCTAAAGAAATGGAGATAAATTCGTATTATAGAAGTATGTTACAGTTAAATGTTCTTCTTTTGGATAATGAAGGATGTACTCAATCCTAACATACAAATCTTAGCTTCGAATTCTTGTGCTAGTCTTATGAAATTGGTCTATCAGGACCAGGAAGCTAGGTGGGAGCAACTACATGATGGGGGAAAAAGTCCTTGGAGAAGCAGGAATCATAGATAACATGTGATGCAGACATGGGGGAATGATTCCGGGAGGGGAATAGTTTCCATGGTGATGGAGGTGGGGGGATGGAGTAAGGAAAAAATATGGAAAAGGATCAACCAAAATTAAAGATGTAGATGAAAGTCCTACAGAAACCTATTTTATAAATGTATTTAAAAATATAATTTAAAAAGAAGTATGAATCTCCTTGTATGGGTTCATAATGATCCTCCCAAAATCATGTATTATTTGAACCTCCTTATGAGCTGTTGATTATGGAGGTCTCAGAAGCCCCCAAGACATTACAAGCTATTATCAAAGTCCTTGTTTGGAAACCCTATTGTGGAAGACAAGACACATTTAGGTTGCAAGACACTGAAAACTCAAGCAGATCTAAGTAAACAAGTTTTCTCCCTGTTGGCCGGCGTTCATAGTATTGGATGGTGCTATGCAAGATACTAGGGGAGAAAAGTCACCAATGGACTTACCGACTATGCATGTACAACTTAAAATAATGTGCTAGCTGGAAATATATACCTACCAATGAAATAGCAACGTGACTATTATGGGTTAGTCAACCACTAACTGATCATATTTCAAGTCTGCTCCACAGAAGGAAATTCGTGGCTGGCACTGAAAGCTTGATCAAGAGCCTATGGCCTCTTTAATCATAGGAGGACCTTATTCCTCCTATTTTGCTGAATGGTCATGATGTCAAAATTGCTTTATTTTTTGTTTTTTTAATTGTTTTTATTGAGCTATATATTTTCTCCATTCCCCTCCCTTTTTCCTCCCTCCTCTTCCACCCTCTCCCATGATCCCCACGCTCCCAATTTACTCAGGAGATCTTGTCTTTTTCTACTTACCATGTAGATTAGATTCATGTATGTCTCTCTTAGGGTGGCCTTTGTTATTTTGATTCTCTGGGGTTGTGAATTGTAGGCTAGTTTCTTTTGCTTTATGTCTAAAAGCCACTTATGAGTTAGTACATATTATGTTTGTCTTTCTGGGTCTGTGTTACCTCACTCAATATGATGTTTTCTAGATTCATCCATTTGCCCACAAATTTCAAGAAGTCATTTTTTCCACTGTATAGTACTCCATTGGGTAAATGTGCCACATCTTTATTCATTCATTGGTGGAGGGGCATTTAGGTTGTTTCCAGGTTCTGGCTATGACAAACAATGCTGCTATGAGCATAGTGGTATGTCCTTGTGGTATGATTGAGCATCCTTTGGGTATATACCCAAAAGTGGTATCGGTGGGTCTTGACATAGGTTTTTTCCTAATTATCTGAGAAATCGCCATACAGATTTAGAAAGTAGCTGGACCAGTTTGCACTCACAGCAGCAATGCGGGAGTCTTTCCTTTCCCCACAACCTCTTCAGCATAAGTTGTCATCAGTGTTTTTGATCTTGATCTTACAGGTGTAAGATGGAATCTCAGAGTTGTTTTGATTTGCATTTCTCTGATGGCTAAAGGTATTGAGCATTTCCTTAAGTATATTTCAACCATTTTATGTTCATCTGTTGAGAGTTCTCTGCTTAGGTCTGTACTCCATTTTTTATTGAATTGTTTGATGACTAATTTCTTGCGTTCTTTGTATATTTTGGAAATCAGCATTCTGTCTGATGTGGAGTTGGTGAGGATCTTTTCTCATTCTGTAGACTGCCATTATGTCTTGTTGACCATGTCCTTTGATTTACAGAAGATTCTCAGTTTTAAGAGGTACCATTTCTTAATTGTCCTCCCTGTCTATGCTTTTGGGGTTATATTTAGGAAGTGGTCTTCTGTGCCAATGAGTTCAAGTGTACTTCCCACTTTCTCTTCTATGAGGTTCAGTGTGGTTGGTTTTATGTTGAGGTCTTTGATCCATTTGGACTTGAGTTTTGTACATGGCTATAGATATGCATCTCTTTTCATTCTTCTACATGTTGATATCCAGTTATGCCAGCATCATTTGTTGAATGTGCTTTCTATTTTCCATTTTATCTTTTTTTCTTATTTGTCAAGAATCGGGTGGTCATGGGTGTGCGGATTGATATCTGAGTCTTTGATTTGGTTTCATTGGTCTTCCTATCTGTTTTTATGCCAATACCAGGCTGTTTTCAGTAGCTCTGTAGTAGAGTTTGAAGTCAAGGATTGTGATGCCTCCAGTAGTTCCTTTACTGTACATGATTGTTTTGGCTATCCTGGTATTTTTGTTTTTGTTTTTGTTGGTGGTGGTGGGGGGAGTTGTTTGTTTTTCTTTTTGCTTTTCCAGTGTTCTTTCTAGGTCTGTAAGGAATTTTACTGGAATTTTAATGGGCATTGCAATGAATCAGTTGAATGCTTTTGGTAAGATTGCCATTTTTACTGTGTTAATTTTACCTACCCAAGAGCATGGGAGATCTTTTCATTTTCTGGTGTCTTCTTCATTTTCTTTCTTCAAAGATTTAAAGTTTTTGTCATATAGTTCTTTCACTTGTTTGGTTAGAGTTAACTCCAACATGTTTTATGTTACTTGTGGCTATTGTGAAGTGTGATGTTTCTCTGATTTCTTTTTCAGTCCATTTATCATCTGTGTAAAGGAGGACTACTGATTTTTTTCAAGTTAATTTTGTATCCTGTTACATTAATGAAGGTGTTTATGAGTTGTAGAAGTTCCTTGGTAGAATTTTGGGGGTACTTATGCAAACTATCATATCATCAGCAAATAGTGAGAGCTTGACTTCTTCTTTTCTGATTTGTATCCCCTTGATGTCCTTTTGTTGTCTTATAGCTCTAGCTAGACCCTCAAATACTATATTGAAAAGATATGTAGAGAGTGAACAATCTTGTCTTGTTCCTGATTTCAGTGGGACTGCATTGAGTTTCTCTCCATTTTTTTATGTAAGCTGTTGAATTGCTGTACAATGCCTTTATTATGCTTAGGTTATGTTATTTGTATTTCTCTCCAAGATCTTTATCATGAAGGGATATTGTATTTGTTAAAGGCTTTTTCAGCATCTATTTATGATCATGTGATTTCAGTTTTTTTTTCAATTTGTTTAGAAGGTAGATTACATTGACAGATTTTCATATGTTGAACCATCCCTACATCTCTGGAATGAATCCTACTTGGTCATGGTGGATAATTTTTCTGATGTGTTCTTGGATTCGGTTTGCGAGTATTTTATTGAGTATTTTTGTATCAATATTCATGAGTGAGATTGGTCTGTAATTCTCTTTCTTAGTAATGTCTTTGTATGGTTTGTATATTGGGCTAACTGTAGACTCGTAAAAAGAATTTTGCAATGTTCCTTCTGATTCTATTGTGTGCATCAATTTGAGGAGTATTGGTATTAGTTCTTCTTTGAAAATTGTATAGAATTCTGCACTGAAACCTGAGTTTTGTTTTTTTGTTGTTGTTTGTTTGTTTTGTTTTTGTTTCTTTTTTTGTAGGGAGACTTTTGATGATTGTTTCCATATCTTTAGCAGTTATCGTTCATTTAATTTGTTTATCTAGTCTTGATTTAATTTTGGTAAGTGATATTTATCCAGAAAATTGTTCATTTCCTTTCAGTTTTCCCAATTTTGTAGAATACAGGTTTTTGAAATATGACCTGATGATTCTCTGGATTTCCTCCATGTCTGTTATACTCCCCTTTTGTTTTCTGATTTTGTTAATTTGGATATTCCCTCTGTGTCTTTTGGTTAGTTCAGATAAAGATTTGTCCATTTTGTTGATTTTTTTTGAAGAACCAACTCTTTATATCATTGATTCTTTGTATTTTCTTTCTTTCTATTTTGTTGATTTCAGCTCTCAATTTGATTACTTCCTGCTGTCTAGTTCTCAAACTGCCTTCTAAATATTTAGGTTTATACCCATAGATTAGTGTTCTTCTCAACCTTCATCAGAGAAGTTTATTTTTGAAATGGGTAATTGTTACTTCAAGAGACTCACAATTGGTCAAAGGATGGAGTAAGTGACTATGAGGTGCTTCATCCTCAAGGGGATCATTGTGTCATCCCCTATAAGGATCAGAGAACATGACAGAAAGGGGAGCAGACAGAATGTAAGAGCAAGAGGCTGGGAAGGAATACTGAGAAACAATGATTTCTGAATATGGCTTTGCTTTTGCACTCATAAATGTAATGTGCTACAATAACCTACAAAAAGCCTCCACAATAGTGAATTAAAAGAAAGACAATGGAATATATATGGTCATTTTAAGAGAAACATCTGGTGAAGGGCAACAAACTCAAACGAATTCAAAGCTCGTAGACCGACTAGCATCATGTTGAAAAGGATAAATGTACAGTCTTTTCCTTAAGAATCTATATGAATCTAAACTACTTTAATATGAAGGTCTTGGTGAATAGCAAAATAAGCACATCATAACTAGTCTTTTCAAACAATAAGTACTGGTTAAAGCATGGTCCTGTGAGGTAAAGAATTAAACTAGACTAGAGGGTCCTCTTACCCTGGTTATCCTCATTAACATGTCTAATGGGCCACTCCAACAACTGGGTTATATACATGTCATCAAGCAGATAACACCAGATGTGGTTTCTTGGAGACTGCAAAGGAGTAGGGGAAGATTAGAATTTATATAACACCTCTAGTGACTCAGAGCTAGATGCTAGCCGTTACACTGTGTTCTATTCAACTTACATGTCACAGGTTAACAAGGGCAATAAAACTTAAAAGATTTTGATCTCTTCAAAAGTGTTGGGAGTCCCTTATGTGATGTGTTTGTCTATAAAGTTAGATTTTGCAAAGCTTTACTGTGCATAATCACAGCATTATAGAAGGAGATGAGTGAACCATATGAGGAAAAGAAGAGATAAAAACTGAAGGAAATCCACTGATGATAACTGGTAGGAAATTTGGATGCTTTTTCAAAATTTATCAAAATGCATAAGTAAGAGGTTTTGTACTTAATCAGGAATATAATATGACAATTAAAATTAAATATTTCAGTGGAGTATACTTGTGTATTGTGTGTATGCATATATGCATTGCAAACTCACAATGAAGTAAATATTACACTAAAGCTAGAAAGAGAAAACAATGTTTTATTATTTCATAAGCAATATATATATATATATACATGTTGATATATACACACACATATATATTGAGCAATATCAGAAAAGAGTGGTCATGGGCACACCAGTAATCCCAGCATCATTTTGTGGGAAACTAATTTAGGAAGATGGCAATTTGGGGGCCAGTCTGAGATACATGCTGACATACCTAGTAAGACCCTGCCTCAAACAAGCAAAAAGAAAAAGATAAAAATAATCAGAGAAAAACAAAAACAACTATTTGTGTGTGAGGATCCCTCCTTCTCCTTACTTTCCTCCTCTCTCCTTTGTTTGTACAAGGGACATGTCTAAACATACAATAATAAATTATATATATTGTTAATATATAATGCATGTTAACATACATTTTTATGTATTTCAAAAAACATAACATCACAAATGAATACTTAGAAATAAAATTTCGCAACGTGCAAGCTAGACAGGTGAGTCAACAGTTAAGAATCCCAGCTGCTCTTGCAGAGGACCTGGATTCACTTCCCAGCACCCACAAGGCAGTTCACAACCACCTTTAGCTCCAGTTCCAGATGCTCTTTTTGGGTCTCCACTGGCACTGCACACATGTGGTGCACAGACATGCTTGTAGGTAAAATATTCTTAATTTATAAAATAAAAATTAATCTTTTTTAAAAAATTCCCAGCATGCAAAATTTAAATTTGCAATAAAAAGTAGAGAATGTACCAAGCAATTACACAGATAGTATTATGGTAACTTCAAGATAAAATAAAATTCCTCACTGTAATGACGGTTCAATTGTAAAATGCAGCAGAGGGCCAGAGAAGGAAATATGAGTTGCATTTGGTTGCTCTTCAGGAGCTATGCAAATACACGCTTCCACGACTGCTTGATTCTTATAAGCTTGCGAAATTATGGGCTTCTTTGTAATCAGTTATACCATCTGACCATCCAAGGAAACACTACAAAGTCGAGGTTCCATTGACTGCAAGGATCGTAATAATCAACCATTCCAATCCTTTTCTTTCACAAAGAGTTAGATAAATGCATGACCTCAGGGTAGAAAGAATGTTACCACCTACTTTGGCCCAACATCGAGAAGGAAAGTATTAGGAGTCAGAATATGATACCTCTGTTCTCAAACAGGTCCAATTCCGAGCAAGAGAGAGGGGGTAGGGTCAGGAAGAGGTGCAAGGAGACAGAGAACCAGATGTCAGTGAACGTCCAACTTCTAATGACTTTAAATTCGGCAACTTTTAGCAAATCATGAGTCATTTTACCAGAATCAAAAGCATATCAAGTAATAATATAATATGATGTGAAAGAAATTAGATTTAAGAGAAGAATTATGATTCCTGCTCTTCACTTTTTATCTCGTTTTCATACTTCAGGGGGTAAGAAAGAGTATTGGTTAGCTGGGCTGAACGAAACTCTGAGGTACAAAGTGCGCAGCACTGTCCAACAGCCCTCAGAAAATATGCTCTGATTCTGGGCAAGTCCAATATGGAAGGGTTGGTCATGAAATCTTGGGAGGAACTCACTTTCAAAATCACCCGCGAGGGTTTATGGATGGCAACGACATAAACGGGAAACTTGCTCTTGGAGGTCTAGTAGGTTTGTCATGAAGCTTTTCTATATAAATAAAAGAGACACCGAAAATGGAAATTGCATTACTTTTAGTGCTGTGTTAAAAGAGAAAGGTCAAGTTAACCCCTTAAGAATTCAACGAGCAACATGATGTACTATGCGTCCGGCAGAGCAATCCCCGAATGGCCCTTATGGACATCTGGTGTGAATCATCCATCTTTTTTGGCCCATTAAAATCAGTGGCACCTCATTAAAAGAGTTCAGCAGCTGAGCGCACGCGTGATGCCATCTACAAGGGGTTAACGGAAATAGCTGTAGGGATCAAGAAGGTTTCTGTCTTCAAGGGCTCATCCACAGGCAGGCAAAGAAGCCAGCTGAAACATGCAGACGATCTTCTTCCCTGTCAAGGTGAGCAAGGTATACAGCAATTTGTGAAATGGGATTTTTAAAAAGTCCTCTCTCCAGTCTCTCACGGTGCTAGCGGTTATGTCTCTTGGAATCTGACGATTCTCTGGACAGTAATGATGCTGCTACGAGTGCCTTAGCCTTGGCCTGAAAGAAGCAGCAAGCTGCTAAGGGGGTGCTTCAGACAGTCCTAACAGTATTTCAAAGTGTTCCATCACAGTAGCTCCATCATTCATGCCCAATACAGGCAAGATTTTTGGCCAAGAAACCAAGACTCACACACTTTCTCTGGCCAAACAGAGGAACGTCAGGCTCCAGCTGGACGGGATAATTCAATGCTACTCTGATCTTGTCTCTCCTTGTATTCTCCATCTTTGCTCCTGTTTCTTTTTACCCTGTACCTGAGAATCTTCAAAAGCAGGTCTAGTTTGACCTTAAAAAGAAAAATATTTCTGGTAACTAGATCTTAGATTTTGAAAGTAATTGCTAAACATACCATTACTTAGTTATAATAAGAGTATAAAAATAGCTCTGGTAGAAACAGGTGTGTCGCCTGCTACAGAGATCCACCCAGGCACTGAGGTTTCCACACACCTTGCATGTTAGCAAGGAAAACCATTTGGTGTGCGTTAATAGTTGCTTATGTTGGTGTCTCCTTGATCAGTTTAGAAACCATTAATGTAGGCAAGCAATAAACCAGCAAAATATATGACACTGTTCAACTCAAACAAATGGTCAACTTGGTTAAGCTTGCATCTTTGAGGCAGCTTAAGAGGAAAAAATAACAGTTTCTTACTAATTACAAAGTCTACCCAGTGTGTCCACATCTGTCTACTGCAAGCATTTTATATCTGTCACATCAATGAAACTGATCGCGATAATGATGTCTTGGTGGGTGTATGAATTCTCAGTCACTATCAGAAGTAAGATCTGGTATCTGAATGAAGAAATGAAATTATATAGACAGATTCATATATATACTTTAAAAGATGTGATTCTATTACTCTGCTTCTCAGAATTGTTCATTCAAAAATATTTAAGATTCAGGCTGGAGATATGGCTTAATGCTCTTGCAAAAAACTCAGGTTCTGCTCCTAGCACCCATGTGGTGGGCCAAACTATCTATAACTCCACTTGCAAGGGATATAATCTCAGTGGATACCAGAAATACACTCAATGTACATACAGGCAAAACACTCATCTACATTACACATCAATTTTAAAATTATGTGCCAATCCTTTTCAACAACTGTTCATGTAATATTGCATGACAGCTAAATCCAGAAAAAAAATCCAACTAAAATTTAGGTAACTAGATTAATTAAATAAGTTAATGCATACCTATATATTCTATTATTCTGAAATGAAATTAAAATAAGAAAAAATAAGATATTCATGCTATATAAAATTGCCTATAATTTTAGCAAAAGGAGATCTCAAGCAATATCATATATTCTTTTTAAAAATATTTCAGTGTAATATGCACAAAAATATGCATTCTAAAACATGTCATGGTTTATAGATGTAAGGATAATCAATGTATCTTCTCAGCTTATTTCTTCATTTTCTGCTTTTAACAAATATACCACCAGTGACTTCAATAGAAAGAAAGCACTGGAAGTTTGGGTGGCTGAAGCTCCAGGTAACACGTTATAACACGAATTTCCTTCCCTCTTCTGCATGGAGAGGTGTTGGACTTAAGCATAAAGTCAGCGTGGTGAACAAGAGTGTAGTGTCTGAGTGTGCTTGCTAAGATAGCTGAGGTACACTGTAAGGAACAGGGGTTACAAATAGTTGTGAGCTACCATGTAGGAGCTGGGAATAGAACCTGGGTCCTCTAGATTAGCCAGTGTGCCTAACTTCTGAGCCATCTTGACAGGTCCTTGTGTGCCTTTTAAGAGGTTGCCTTTCCAAGGCCAGCTGGACTGGGACTGAATAAGCATGGGTTGAAACTGGACTCTCTGAACATGGCGGACAATGAAGGCTGATGAGAAGCCAAGGACAATGGCACTAGGTTTCGATCCTAATACATGAACTGGCTTTGTGGGAGCTTAGCCTGTTTTGTTGCTCACCTTCCTGGGCCTGGATGGAAGTGGGAGGACCTTGGTCTTCCTGTAGGGCAGGGAATTTGGACTGCTCTTCAGTATCAAGAGGGAGGGGGAATGGACTGGGGGGAGGAGAAGAGGAGTGGGTATAGGGGGAGGGGAGCGGGGGGAGGGGGCAATATGTGGGAGGAGGGGGAGGGAAATGGGAAACGGGGAGCAGTTGGAAATTTTAATTAAAAAAGAAGAAAAAAAAAGAGGTTGCCTTATGATCTACTTTCAGAAGCGATAAGGAAAATAAAGAAACATTCAAAAAAAAAAAAGCAAATACCTGTCAACTAATACAAACTGTATTAGTTGTATAACCAAGTTACTACACTAAAATTTTGGCTCATAATAGCACCTGTACCTGAAAGAGCTGAAGACATTCTCCACTTTAGCCAAGGCAGAAAGTCTCCTGGAGCCCATTTCCAATTAGAAGCAGAGTCATTGCAATTAATTTGCTAATTGCACTTAAAGGGTCTCTTCACCCATTACAGTTTATGCCTCCTGCTGTAGATTGCTATGGTTCCCACGGTGTCTCACGCTCCCATTCTCCCCGTGATGATGCTCTCTTCAGCCATCTCCAAAGGCTGTCACTTTCCCTATCAACACACACGTGGACTCAGTGAGCCCTCCTAGCATCATCTCATATCTCTTGTTTTCTGAGCATATAATTTGCAACTAAGTACGACCCATCACTGGATGATGGTATATTTTGTTTTCATACGAGCTAGGATAGTAGCTTAGCTATGACATTTGCTAAAACCTTTACCACAAATGTTTAAACGTTCCAAATTCGTTCCCCTCATTTGCAGCTGAGACAAGAATACTACATGGTAGTGTCATGGTTAGAAATGTATATAAGCAGAGCAGAGATCTGGTCTAGAGTGAAGATTATGAAGACCCTGTCTTCCTTTGTTCTACCGTGCAACCAGCTTTTCAAAAGCTGAGCAATTGAAGTCCTCTTTTAGGAGACGTTTCCTGCCAGATTCTCCTTAATGTCTGCCCCTATTTACTTGGTCCAGAAGTGAAACTTTAGGTTTAGTTGTCTCTATAACTTCTTTCCAACTCAAAATGACTGCTGAGGCAAATTACATTTGGTTACCAGACTTTCCGTGCTTTTGAAGAGAATTTTCCTTTGGGGGAGTGAGGTTGAGCTAGGGGAAATTGTTCTTGGTACTAAAATATGTATCTTCTACCTAAGAGCGTCTGCGTGAAGTGCTAGAAAACTTGTCTCGTTTCCTAATTTCCAGAAAAAGTAAACACATGGGCAGCTTAGAAAGACAATTGACTATTTGAGTTGATTTCCTTAAACATGAATAAAACTCTAGTTTGCTTATTCATCATCAGAAACTGAACAAAGGTTCATGATGATGGGTGGCATACATAAAAGAGAAACATTTTTCTAAAAATGCCTTTGTAACTTTCTTTTCCAAAACCAAGAATCGATTGTTATATGCTGGATGGATGGATGGATGGATGGATGGATGGATGGATGGATGGATGGATAGAAAGACAGATGGATGGACAGAATGATAGATAGATAGATAGATAGATAGATAGATAGATAGATAGATAGATAGATAGATAGATAGATAGATGATAGATAAATAGATAGATAGGTGATAGATAGATGATAGATAGATAATAGATAGATGATAGATAGATAGATAGATAGATAGATAGATAGATAGATAGATAGATAGATGATAGATGTTAGAGAGATATAGATGATAGGTTTGTGATATATAGAAAATATGATGATAGATAGATGATAGATAGATAGATAGATGATAGATAGATAGATGATAGATAGATAGATAGATAGATAGATAGATAGATAGATAGATAGATAGATAGATAGATAGATAATAGAGAGGTAGATGTAAACAAGGGTCCTTACCATGCATTTCAGATGAAAGACACATGACACAGAAGTGGATTTAAGCCCAAAGGGTCAGCACAGCTAGTGTAAGCTTTAAGTAATTCATGTCCAGCATTTGTATGAGACTACTGCTGGGTAGGGCAGACACATGCAGAAAATCTGCGGTCTCTCCTCTGAGGGCTTTGATGTAGATTTCTTTTTTCTTCTTTTCCTCTACATAAAATGCGACTTGAAAGACAAGATTAGCCCTACCTCTGAAAAACGATCCTGTTCTGTTAAGAAGCAGACAAGGCAATAAGTTTAAAACGAAATTTCGGTGGGAGGGGAAATACAGCTGTAGAAGTTAACCTAAAAGTTCAACAAACCCTGCCAAGACATATGACAGCGCTTAACTTGCTCCGAGTGGGGACTCTCCTTGGAGACCTCTCCCAGTATTATCAAAAGCATTCCCTTTGAAGGAGGCCAGCTCCTGATAATCATACCAGGGAATCAAGCTCAGGCATCTCTCTGTAATGGGATTCAGATTCTTCGAAAACTTGGGAGTGTTGAAGGTTTAATTACCCAGTAAAACAAGAAAAATGCATTATACAGTAGAGATAAATGAATGGGAACACCAGGGAAACATGCTTGTCCATAAGTCATTGGGTCACATGATCTCTTCTCCATTTCCTCTTGCTATTTTATTACACTGTCCCCAAAGACAGAGGGCAAAAAGCAGCAGGCTCATAGCTTCCTCAAAGTTTGAATGCTGTAGAGGAAAACTTCCCCTAAATGGCTTGCAGCTTTGCAAAGAATTGTGTGTGTGTCCCAAATGGCTTGCAGCTTTGCAAAGAATTGTGTGTGTGTGTGGCAAATATGGCCAAATGCTAGTAAATGTCAAGGTAACATAAGACCAGGTACACATTTAAAAAAAAAAGACAAAAGGAACATAAATGGAGGAGCAAGCTGTCTCCCCCCACCTCTCTGTTTGTCAAGGTAGTCAATCCATTTTCTATGTTTTATCATTTACTAGTGTCACCAGTTTTCTGACCTTGTTGCTACATTTTAAGGGGTATATTAAATATCAAAAACATCTATATTAGTCAGATGATGAGACTCAGTAACGGAGGCTAGGAACTAAGCGTGGGTCCTTTGCTCTGTTTGATGCAGAAATTGAAGAAGTTTTTTAACTTGAATATTTTAATATGTTTTATTCCTTGGAAATATCATGCATATCCACAATTTATCTTAATCCCTTCCTTTCCCCACAAAACCTTCCTCCCACTGCCCGAGGACTCCCACACATATCTCCGTATATCTTCCTTCTAGAATTTTTGTATAATAGTTTAGCCCACTAAGATCAATTAGTCTTGTGCACATGTACGTGGGTGTGGGGTCATCTACTAGCATATAAACAACCTTCCCGTTGTCTACATAAAAATGAAATCCCCTCTCCGCAGCAGCTGCCCACTGCCAATTGGATTTTTATTTGTTTTTATATTTATTATTTTTATTTTATGTTTGTGGGTGCTTTGTCTGCACATTTGTCTATATACTATGCACATGCCTAGCTCCTGCAAAGGCCTGAAGAGGGCGCTGGATCGCTTAGAACTGAAGTTGCAGACTGCTCCCTGTGAATGCTGAGAATGAATCTCTGGAAAAGCAGCAAGTACTATTAAGCTCTGAGCTATCCCTCCTGTCCCTGCCAAAAGAATTTTAAGCACGTATCTTCTCACCATTGTTCACCACAGAATTGGTCCTGTGTATTTCTCTATATATTCGGCCCTTGTTACACATTACTTTCCCTGGAAATGCTGTTCTGTGTATGAATCTTACATGGCACTCTGAAATAAGAACTCAATAGCACAAGAATCTCCTTGTGACAATGCTAGGGAAGATACATTTCACCTCCGCACTAAGCTGAAGAGTTGGGATATTTGATCAAGAAAAGTCCCGAGAACATAACATCCACAGGAGGCACACCATACTGTTTTAGACACAGACAACAGAGTAAGGTAGGTCAGAGAAGTCCTCCTGCATCGCTGTGCTAACAAGTTCTACCCAATCTAATAGAACTTTATGTCACAAGGAATGAGTGTCACAGAAAGTAAATTAATTGATGATAATATGTAACTATGCTACTCTCCAAAACTGTCTATTATTTCATTTTCTTTCTTTTATTTTTAGTGTGGGGATATTTTGCCTATATGCATGTATACCAGCATGAATGTAGGCATGCCAGATGTGTGCCTGGTGCACGCAGGGGCCAGAAAAGGCCATTAGATTCCCTGGAACTGGAGTTACAGATGGTTGTGAGTAACCATGTGGGTAATGGGAACCCAACCTTGGTTCTCTGCAAGAACAAAACTGCTATTAATCACTGAGCCACCTCTCCGCCCCTAGAAATTATTTCTTTACATGGGAGCTTATGTGTAATAAAAACTCAAGATCAAACTGTGAGGTGTGGAAAATGCTGGCTGTTTGACTTACCGAGAAGAGAAAGATTTTAGAAAGCATGCAATCCTGATAAATGTATGTAAATAATTTAGTGCGAGTACTCCGTGCAGTTCAAAACACACGAGAAAGCACTTTGAAGAGAAGTTGTTGTTTGCCCTGCTAAAGCATTATCACAGTCTGAGTAATAGAGCCATCGCAGGCTAGCAAGCACTCTCTGTGCTGGATGCCTGGTTTTCCTAAGTATAGCTTAAGATGTGGTCATGATTGCGTTTACTTTAGTAAGAGTCGGTCCTTAAGAGTCATTGCAGAAGAAGCGCTGAAGATGTTTCCACTCGGGTTTGTTTCCTCTCACCTTGTTTCTGTCTTGCAAAGGGGCCCTGCATCAACACCCCAGTAGTGCAGAATGGTTTAGGCCAAACGCCCCAACAAATAGTCTTTGTCCCGCAGTATGCCAAATCACAGCCATTTGTCTGTATTTTCAGAAGCAATGACAGTTCTCAGAGCTCTCATTACTGTACTTGAGGCAAGAAAGTCTAAACTGGGATTTTCAGTTTTGCAATGTGTAGGCTGGAGCTGATTTACAGAGAGTCAGTTGGGATCACAGAACAAGCTGTCTGATGTGCCCACTCCATTTCTTGTTGACTAGAAAGTGCACGGATTAGTACTTGTGCCATGTCAGCAAGAGCGACAGGCGTCTGACCTTTTCCTATAACAGGAGAGAGCCTGGGCTTCCATTGCCTTTTCCTACCGGAGTTCTTTGCAGGGCACTGTAACATATCATTACTATGACATCACTGCCAGTGGTTGCCATTTCAGAGAAAACATACAAATGGCCCAATAATGGGTTTCTTCATGCGTCAGTGGAAGTCTGTAAAAGGAGCTTTGTTTGGATCCTCATTGTCTGATGTACTGGAACTGGGGTGCCTTTTTGACCTTGGCATTGTCGCTCATATCTCTCCAACACAATACAGCAGGCCAGGAGTTGAAGGGAAAAAGGAATAAATCAGAAGGAGCTATGTTGTCTCATTTGGACAGTGTGAGACCAAATGTGGAGTTTCCTGTCCATTTGTGTTAACCTCTGTGGAGATAAGGACTCCGGGTTGCTTTACTTCTGCATGTGGGGACGGCCTAGCTGGCTCAGAGTCAGGAGCTGTAGTCTCAGACAAATTATTGATTTGTTGGATGTTACTTTGTCAGAGCATCCCAGCTTGGGCTTCAGCTCAAGTGGTATTGATGCTGACACCTCAGCCTCAGAGCTATTTAAACAAAGAGCTGGTGGACAAGGAGATGCAGCTGTTAAGTCATGAATATACTGGCATGCAAATTGTTTGATAGCCTAGTTAGTGTTCTGGCTTACAGAAACCTGCCCATCCACAGATGAATATCAAAAACAAAAACAAAAAAAGGTTAAATCCGGGGATGTGTAATGGGCATGCATTTCTTTTTCTGGCAGTGGAGTTTTGTTCCCTGGTCCTCCACTTGTAATCCAGTGGCATGGGAAACTACCCATGTCCCAGCAATGAACTTTGGGGCAAAGACCTCCTATATTCTATATGTATTTGTTTTCCATAGTAGAGACAAAAAAGAACATTAAAAAAGTGCATTTTCTCAGACAGCCATTTACAGAACAAGAGTCTAAATCCAGTTCATTCACTTTGGTAAGCCCAGTGTTCCACGACTCTCATCAGAAAGAAGTAACAAGTGGATAAGTTCAAATTTAAATGTGTATCTGGCACAGTTAACAGATAAATCTGAGGACACATCTGGTGCATGTACTCAAATGAGCAAGGCCATCAAGATACAGAAGTCCTGAATAGCAAACTCAGAGTCTAAGCAATCGCCTCCCACAAGATATCCAGTATAATTCTGGAAGACTGTCAAGTAGAGCTCCAACGAGATGTTTTAAAATAAAAAAATAGAGGCGAGTTCTTTGCTCCCTGGTAGTTTTCTGATTCTTCTAAGCTCCCCTCTTTCACCTTCTCACCATTGGCATACTGTGTTTGTGACTGGAACCGCCACATCTCAGGTGCTACGGAGTCAATCAAGGCAACATCTAAAGTCAAGAAGAGAACTTGGAAAAATGCTGTTGATTTGAGTTCCAATGTTTAAAAGATTTTGTCATTTCATTGAATGTTCCGAAATTTGCTTTTGTCCTAATTTTTAATATTTTGCTATAAATATATTAAAAGAGCTAAACAAAGCACAGATATGCAATTTATTCATTTCTCATAAACCAAACATCTGTGTGCTGCACCAAGAATTAAGCACACTGCCGTTACCTCTCATTTCCTTTCCCAAAGGCTGTTCCTTTCCCCTTCCGCTATGATGCCCATTGTCCTAAACTTAAAGATAATTGTTTTCCTGTATTTTTATACCTAAGCATATGTCCCTTAACCACAAGAACTTATCTTTGTGTGTTTTCTATTTTTACTTCATATAAATGGAATTATATTGCCTATCTTCATGTGCCTGGCTATTTTTCTCTTAACATTATGTTTATATCATTCATAGGGGTGTAGTACACAACTTCAGTTGGACATTTTTGACACATGACAGTTTGTTTCTGGTTTTTGTGTTCTGCTGATTAAACTGCTATGAGTGTTTTCTGGAACACATAGAAATGCAATTCTGTTGGACAGATACTAGGGGTGTGATTGGATCTTTAGTAGATGAAATCTGTAATACATGCCTTTTACTGCAGAAAACCATTTTCAGTATCCACTGCATTAAAATAGAAGAGATGAATAGAATATATAGTACTTTGGTGCATTGTGTTTTATATTTGATGTGTCAAGACACCTCACTTTAATTACTAAGTAATGATGAATAAGGTCAATAGCGATTTTTAATATTATTGAGGGTGAAATATCTAAACATTGAACAAAATGAGAGTGGGTATTTAGGGAGGAATTGGTGTCAATCAAATTAGAGAAACTGCTGAGGCTTGATTTTTCATCTCTATTATTCTTGAAACAAATGAATGCAGCAAGCTGATGCATGCCCAGCATTTAATATTTCAAGAGTCTTCCAGCTCTGTTTTCAAAATCGCTATGCCGCTTGGATTTGATGTTCACTGAACAAAGCACAAGAAGTATATTATGGTTTCTAGATACAATGTCAATGATTGTGCTTGGCTCTAGAGATGACCACTCAAGAAAGACAACTATGCTGGACCCTCATCTCCTAGGATGTCCTCTGCCAGCTTGCAATCCATCAGTTTGATTTTGAATGGTTTCCATTCTTTTAAAAGAATTCACATACTCTTGTCATTAAATATGATGGTCATCTCATCATTGTAAGAAACTTATGCTTAAGTTTACCGAGAAAAACCTACGGCAGCTAAATAAATTGCAGAGAAACAGTGAGCAAGTATGTGGCGTGAATTCGAAATATTTTCACCTGGCAGTTCTCGCCGCCCCACCCAGGCTTGAACTCACTTACGTCCATCTAATTGTACTTTCACCGTGTGCTCTCCTGTTTCACTATGGAAAACGGGAAATGTGACTTAGGTTATTATCTCTTACTACTTTGGTCCACTGAAAAGTAATAAAACAGGTCATGAATATTATCTCCTCTAACAACATTGCTATTCTTGGATTCCTTAATCTTTAAAATTCTTTTAAGTGAGATGTGAAGTTTATGTTAACAGAATCCAGTTGTTGGGCAGAGGCTTCAGTTTCTCTAAAATAAAAATGAATTCGGAGCTGGAAAGAGGGCTCAACAGTTAAGACGGTATGTTTCTCTTGTGAAGGACCTGGATTTGGTTTGAAACAACTGTTTCGGGGCTATTTACAATCACATAGAACTCCAGTTCCAGGATCCGATGCTCTTTCCTGGCTTCTATGGGCACTACATGCAAATGGTACATATCCAAGCAAAAATACACCGGTATACATAACTTTTAAGAAATAAACTTTAGTTCTGAAAGGTGGTAGGGAGGCTGGTGGGAGAGAAAATCCTCAGTCTTATCCAGTTGTGAGCGTTATGAGTTACAAAACCAACTGGCCGGGCCATATGTGCCACTAATGCCATAGTGACCTGACTATTATGAGTGTAACCAACTACTTCTTGACTGGACTTGAGGCCTACTCCACAGGAATTCATACCTAGCACTGTAAACATAGTTAAAGCCTGTGGCTGAAAAGGTCACAGGCATAAACAACAACAACAACAACAACAAAAAGTAATCCGTGACCTGAGTCAATGATACTCTTTTCTCCTTTCTCAGAATTAAATAGAAAAATAGGAAAGGCAAACATTTTGGCATTTCCCAGGCCTTAACTTGTGTGACTCCCTCTTCCTAGACTGGCAACTTATCTCTGTGTTTAAAAACACAAATGCTATACCACTGATTCTCGAAAACAATTAGTTGGCCTTCCTTTCTACATGTACTGAAAGCTATGCACAGAGCTTTCATAAGTAAGCTTCACTTTGCATTGAGATGAGTTCTTGTAAGAGTCATATAACAATCGCGACAACTGTAGTTTAAGGTACAGATACATCTGTACCTTTGAAATTTGCCATTTGGTTCTGTTAGTCTTTTCAGTGCTTCAGAACCCTGATCATCTGTTATGGTTTAAGTATGAAATACCCCCCACAGGCTCATGTGTTGGACAGTTGGTTCTCAGCTGGTGGGGCTATTTGGGGGAGTTTCTGGAAATGTAAAGAGGTAGACCCTAGTTGGAAGAAGTAAGTTATGAGGGAAGGGGGACTGCTTCCTAAGGTTGTTCCTGATCCTATTCCATCCTCACTGTTTTCCGCCTCCTATAAGCTGAAGAGGCTCACACTCTCACTACGAATGCCTCACCACAGATCCTGTAGGAAACCAAGTGAGCATGAACCGAATGCTCTGAAACGGTGAACCAAGACAACCATTGCTCTCTCAGGTTGCTCTGTCAGGTATTGTGACATGAAGGTTACATAACACACAGTCACACCCAGTTGAAAATGAAGATGTGTCTTTTTCCTTCCTCACCTTCTGGGAATCAACTATTCCCACTTCCTCCAAGACAGAGACGCAAATGAACAGACATTTTCTGAGCATTGTAGTATTTTATCTTTTACTGAAAACCCAAATTAAAGTGGATTTCACAGACTATTTTATCATCATATAAGTTTGTACGCTGTCAAAATAGCACCTCCCTCCCTCATTTCACAACGTGAATAAATGTATGCTCCGATCCACTGATGTTGGAGGACTAGCCTACTCTAACCTGGGGGAAAGAGTCGCAGGGAGGTCGGCCGTGGAAAGCACCCTGGCTATCATGTCACATTCCTACTTCATTCTCTAGAAATAACCACAGGTAGATACAGGTTTGGTCTATGGGTATAACTAAGAAACCATCAAATTAAATTCTTAACAAGAGGGGATGCCTATGTGAATAATTTGCACCCATCAAGTGAAAGATTATGAAGCTACTAAAATGTCTATAAAGCAGTTTTAATGATATAGGAGTAGATTCTATTTATTACTAAGCAAATAAAAATAAGCAAATTTCAAAGTATTCAAATAAGGATGTGACCAGGAGGTGGTGGTGCATGCCTTTAACCCCAGCACTTGGGAGGCAGAGACAGTTGGATCTCTGTGAGTTCAAGTCTAACCTGGTCTACAAAGCAAGTTTCAGGACAGTCAGAGCAGTTACACAGAGAAACTCTGTCTCAAAAATTAAATAATTATAATAATTGTGATGATGATGGTGTTAATATACCAATATTTTATATCTTATCTAAAACACTTATATAAAGCATACATTAAATTAAAATGTCACCACTGATGATGAAATTAAATGAAATTTACATTTTAGTGTTTTCAATATGCTATAGCATTTCTATGATTATTATGGTTTTCTTTTAAAGAAATAATAGATATGTTCAAGCAGTGTTCATTTTAAGTTTATTTCCACTTTTTATTTATCAGTAACATGAAGGCTGTGACCTCTTTGATTTCCTACAAAATAACTACTTTTATTAAGGAAAATGCTAATTCAAAGCCAAAAACTAATCTCATCACTTAAATAATAAGATTTCAGGTAAGAATCTTTAATTTATATCTGTCCGTAACTTTATTTGTTCAACAAAACATATTGAACACCAGCTATGCATCAAGCAGAGGTTCAACAACCCAAAAAAGATCACACTACTTTACACCATTTTGTTATAGTGGGAGGTGACATACACTACAGAAAAATAAACACATATTTGGCAGAAGACTGTTGGGCACAGAAATAAGGCAAGAAGGAGGTGGGGAAAAAAGATATTGTATTAGAATGTGGTGTAGCTGCACTCCCTGGGGTGAAGACCAAGCTATCATTTTGGCCAACTGGTTCAGTTCTCCTGGACAGGTAGTTTCAGTTGGAGTGTTACAACAACCCCAAACTCCTTTTAAAGGATGGGCGTGTGTGCTATGACACCGACCACATACAAATGGATAACTAGTGATCTAAAGGGGAAAAGTCATAAATGTTGGGTATAGAAGTTTAGGCTGTCAATCACAAGGACATTTTTGAGTGTGCCATGCACTAGAGCTTTAGGTAGAGCCTAAGTTCTCGCAGCTGATGCCACTCACTTGTCCTGCAACTGTGTACAATCACATCACTTCTATATCTTTTAGAGCATTAGAGCTGTAAGAAATTGTTTTTTTTTTTTCTTTTAGACTTCTCAGAAATGCCCTCTGAAGAATTTCCAGTAAGCTTCTCTGTACTCGAAGTTGTGGAGGTTCTCCTAGTATCCAGAGAAAGGGGCCTTCTGGATTTCATTGCTCTGGACTGTACATACCTTATTTTGCTTCATAAGTAGCATTTGTTTTATAATTCTTATAGTTCCCTTTTGATAATTTTTATTTTGATTTATTTTTAAAATTTTTAATTGAAATAGAATTGCATCATTCCTCCCTCATCCTTCCTGCAGCCCCCTTATGGTTACCTTCTCTTGAATTACCTTTGCAGGTCCTCATACCCTCAAGTTGATAGCTTCTTTGATTGCATTTGTTACCTTCATATATGTATGCATGTGTAAACTGGAGGCTGTGCTTTCCTTTCCCAAATTCCAAGACCTGAATAATCACACAGAAACTATATTAATTGCCACACTGTTTGCTCAATGTCACAGGTGTATTTCTAAGTAGCTCTAACATGTTAAAGTAACCCATTTCTATTAATCTATATATCACCACGAGTCTGTGGCTTACCGCTAAGGTTTGGCATCTTTCTCCTTTGACAGTTACACGGCATCCTCTAGACTCTTGCCTACTCTCCACTCCATCTCTAGATTTTCTGCCTGGCTTTACTCTGCTAAGCCATTGGACAAAACAGCTTTATTCACCAACCAATAAAAAAAAAAAACATATACAGAAGGATATCCTGCATCATGAATGTACATAAATATATACAAATAAAACTTACAGAATCCATTTTTGTTGTTTGTGTATATATGATGTCAAGGCTGACCAATCTGCATTGAACAATCAATTAGGAGGTGGGGATTATTCCTGGGAGAGGCTGCTTCTCCTCCAAGCAGTCAATAAGTGGCTATTGTACTTTGTCTTGGGGTGGTACTCAGAAATTTGCCACCTGGTTGTATGCTCAGAATTTTAAAATGAGTCTGCAGACCACTGCATCTGTTTCAATCAGTTGCTGGATCAAGGCTCTACAATGACAGTTAGGGTGGTCACTAATCTGATTATTGGGGAAAAACAGTTGAACTGTCTTTTTGGAGCCCATTCACTATGAAGGGATACCTTTCTCAGCCTTGATACAGAGGGGAGAGCTTGATCCTGCCTCAACTTGGTATGCCAGACTCTACTAACTTTCCACGGGAGGCCTTATCCCCTCTGAGAAGAGGATGAAGGTTGGGATCCGGGGAGGTGAAGAAGGTGAGAAAGGGGATTGATATGTAAAATAAAATACATAAATAAATAGTCTGGTCAGAATGAAACTTTCAAAGAGTTTTTCAATTAGTCATTTTTTTCCTACTAGGTGATGGCTACAAAGACATGAATGAAATGTGTAGTAAGTCATTCATGCAGAAACCATTAAGCATAAAATAGAAAAGATACAGTTTTAACTTTGTGCATTGGTACACCAGAATCCCCTTAGAGTCAGGCCAACAAATGGGTGGATCTAGAAAACATCATATTGAGTGAGGTAACCCAGACCCAGAAAGACAAATATCATATGTACTCACCCATAAGTGGCTTTTAGACAGAAAGCAAAGAAAACAAGCCTACAATTCATAATTCCAGAAAACCTAGACAACAAAGAGGACCCTAAGAGAGATATACATGGATCTAATCTACATGGGAAGTAGAAAAAGACAAGATCTACTGAGTAAATTGGAAGCATGGGGACCTTGGGTGAGGGTAGAAGGGGAGGGGAAGGAAGGGAAGAAAGCAGAGAAAAATGTAGAGCTCAATAAAATCAATTAAAAAAAAAAGAAAGACAGAAACCCAGCCCAACTTTACATATGATCTTCATGGCCCATCGCTGGTTTAACTGGAACAAAGTAAATACTTTATGATGTATTTTGAAGAAGCTAAACATAATTTCTGATTCAGTGGGATTTACTATCTTTCCTGTGAGGTCACATTTTCTTGTACTGTTTTAAACAAGAATAGTCAAAAAAAAAAAAAAAAAAAGAACAAATGGATTAGACAGCAAAATAGTACATGTGAGTAGGGCTTAAAAGGCCTGTGATTTCCATAGAGATAAAATGTGTGTGTGTGTGTGTGTGTGTGTGTGTGTGTGTGTGTGTGTGTGTGTGTGAAGTATATATATTAGGTTGTTTATATGTGAGACTCTTTTCATGTCCTAGGTGTCTGCCCAAATAACCAACACATTCTTATTTATGGTCTATCAGAAATATATCAGTATTTTGACTCACTTGCCTATTGAAGTTTTTTTTAATGTCTCAGAACAAGTCTTGTGAAATGTTGCTTATTTTAAATAGTTCATGATATCAGCATGTCAGAGGCTTAAAATCACAGTTAAGAGTCTTTTTAACGAGGCTCAATAGGGCATGTATCCAAGCAAAATTTTACTGTCTTTAATCTTGAGCTTTATAGTCAGGGTTCACCATATCTATTTAATGTGAGGGAATGTGAACTGGCGATACTTTATTCCATATGTTATATATTTATGAGACGTGCTTATCCAGAACTCACAGCCCAATTATTACTCTAGCCAGAGACCTTGTTTCTACATTCGTGTTTTCTCCTCGTGAGCAGCTGCAAACCACAAGTGAAGTTTCTAATGTTAGACAAGGTGTATCCATTAGTTCCACTAAAAAGCTCTAACCACCGGAGTTCATTGATTTTTAGTTTCATATATCATTAATGAGGAGATTAGATACTTGTTTACGAAACAAAGCCAGCTTAAGTGGCGCTTGTTCCTACGGCGTGTACAGTTGAAGGCCTCGGTGAACACTCTCACAGGTCACACCGTAAGCAAGCCTGAAGCAGAACATGTACGCATGTCGATAATTACATTATGACAATTGTTTCAATTCCATTCAAAATTAATAAGGACAGTAAAAGCAAAAATATTTCTAATTTTTCTCTTAACTGGACATATATATATATAACATTCTCTCTCTCTCTCTCTATATATATATATATATATATACACTAGGGGGTTTACTATTAATTTTCCTTAAAGGGGCTAACAAAATATCAAGTCCAGTTCTCAAGTGAAAGCAAAATGCATCTTGCTCACATGACGGTGTTGACTGTAAAGCAAAAGAATACTTTAAGGAAAAACAGGAGTAGAGCCAAGCAATGTTTCTCTGTATCAACAAAAAGGAATTTAAAAAAACATAAAAATCATTCCTTGCTCAGGACAGCCTTCAAGTAAAAGTTATCAAATAACTATGAGCAGTTATAAGAATTCATTGTCAGGAAACTGAACAAAGTGGGAAAGGAAAGAAGAGCAGCAAGCATCATTGACTGGATGATTATGCATTATGCACCAGGTGTGGGAAGCAATGTGTCACTTAAAATAGGATGGAGCAGAGAGAGAGAGAGAGAGAGAGAGAGAGAGAGAGAGAGAGAGATTAGCACTTTGTGCATGTGGAGCCCTTTGCGTGTGGTAAACAAGGCATCCTCTAAGAAATGGGCTGCAGGTCCCTAGGTAATTCTGACAGAATGGGAAAAGAAGGCCAATTGGCCTCTAACTTTGCTTCAAAGAGCAGAAAGTTTTCTGCTTCGGGGAAAGAGAGGGAGCATGGTGATAGGGACTTGGTGAGGGGTGCCGAGGGCACATATGAAGAAATGTGAGATTACCCAGTGAGGAATAAAGTAAGTGTCACCCTTCTGTTTCCTTTACAAAGTGCACCAAACCTTTAGCCATTTTGTGATTGGTCCCCTCTAATATTGAGGCAATTATTCACAATTTCTGAGCACAAAATGGCATTATTACAATAATCTATAGAGCTCTCAAATGGGTCATTTAAACGGGCTTGTTCAGATACCATAACAGCAAGATAAAGATGTGATTTGAAATGAAACAGAATAGCTATTCTCAGCCTCGAGAAATATATACAATAACTACAGAGAAAGGAACTCTTCCCCCATATAATGAGCTTTGAAAAGAAAAAGTAAAAATCACTAAGAATTACATGAAAATCCTCAAAGAAAATAGGAAGCTTGTTGAGATATAGTTGAGGAGTATGAAAAAATAAAAATAAACCTGAATGCTGACAAGCATATTTTAGAACATTGACTTCTCTAATAATTTTCTTATTTATTTATTATTATTATTTATTTTTAATTGGGCATTAATGGAAATTGGTGAGGTATATGAATATTCTCTCAGAATTCTTAAGATATTCAGAAACTTTAGTCAAATAATTTCACCTGTTTTGATGTATTTTAATAAAACCACTACAACTGTTTCCAATATGTAGAACAAGGTCTGGGAAATTCTGAATATTCTACCAAAAAATAAGTTATGACATTGATATTTTTATATCCAGACATTAATCATATGAAGCTGGAGACATAGGAAAGTTCTTGAGATACAGTCTACCTGTTAATCCTGAAGAAAACATTTATTATATTGTAAACATAATTGTGGAAAATATACAAAGAACACAAAAAAATGAAATGTTTCAATGTCTCAACAATGAGAGCAACACCGCAGAACTATAGGTAACTGATTTTGCTGAGTTCTCTACAAGGACAGTATCTTACTTCTTACTTAATTTTAGGGATCGATTTAAGCTTTTTTGCCTATTGGCACAGCCAAGGAAGCCTCGCTGAAGGCACCCATTTCCCTGTGATTGTCTCCCAAGGAGCCTCAACAGCCGCAGAAGCTCTCCCTTGCTGGCCTGAGCTTCGAAACAACTGACGAGAATCTGAGGAACCGTTTTGAGCAATGGGGAACATTCACGGACTGCATGGTAAAGAGAGATCCAAACACCAAGCGATACTGGGGGTTTTCTGTTTGTTACACACACCGCTGTGGAGGAAGTGAATGCCCCTATGAATGCAAGACCCTTTTAGGTGAGTGGAAGAGTTGTGGAAGCTAAGAGACCTGTGTCAAGAGATGTCTCCGAGACTAGGTGATCACTACTGTGGAAAAGATCTTCGTTGGTGGAATCAAAAAAGACACTGGAGACGACCACCTGAGAGACTATTTTGAGAAGTATGGGAAAAATTGAAGTTATTAAATCATGACTGACAGAGGCAGTAGAAAAAAGAGAGGTTTTGCTTTTGTCAATTTTGATGACCATGACTCTAGAAAAGATTGTTATTCAGAAATACCATACTGTGAATGGCCCCAACTGCGAAGTAAGCAAAGTCCTATTCTGTAGAGGACTGTGTTCTGTTCTCGGGACCCACAAATAACTCCTTTTCATGTGATCTGACATTGTCTCCTTGCCTCCACAGACAGCAGGCACGTACATGGAACACAGACATCCACTTATGTAAAACACCTCCACACACACAAATAATTATAATAAAATATTTTTTCATATAATTTAAAAAAGAAAAGAAAAGCCCTATCAAAGCAGGAGATGGCTAGTGCTTCATTCAGCCAAAGAGGTTGAAGCGATTCTGAAAATTTTGGTGTTGGTAGTGGAGGTGGTTTTGGTGGCAAGGACAATTTTGGTCGAGGGGGAAACTTCAGTGGTTGTGGTGGCTTCGGTGGCAACCGTGGTGATGTGGATATGGAGGCCGTGGGGATGGCTGTAATGGATTCAGTAATGATGGAAGCAGTTTTTGGAGATGGAAGTTACAATGATTCCAGCAATTACAACAATCAGTCTTCAAATTTTGGACCAATGTAAGGAGGAAACTTTGGAGGCGGAAGCTCTGGCCCTTATGGCGGCAGAGAGAAGTTCTTTGCTAACGTGATATCAAGGTGGCTATAGTGGCACCAGCAGCAGCCACAGCTACGGCAGAGGCAGGGGGTTCTAATTACAGCCAGGAAAGAAAGCTTTAGAGAAGAAGAGAAGAGCCAGAGAAGTCACAGGGAAGCTCTAGTTTACCACAGATTGTGAACTCAGCCAAGCACAATGGTGGCAAGGCCTGGCTGCTACAAAGAAGACATGCTTTACACAATACTGACGGAGATGGGCAGAACAACTCCAGGACTGTGTTTGTGACTAATTGTTTAACAGGTTATTTTAGTTTCTGTTCTGTGGAAAGTGTAAAACATTCCAAAAAAAGGGGGGGGGGCTTTTTACTATAGACGGTTTATCACCCATGCTGTTGATTGCTAAATGTAATAGCCTGACCATGATGCTAAATAAATGCCTTTTTGTTCTTCTTCTTTCTTCTTTTTCTTTTTTAAATGTGCTAGGTAAAGTTAATCTACTCTGAAGTCATCTTGGTAAACTTCCTCAACAGTATGAAGTTAGAATTCCTTCAGGGTGATGCCAAGTTCCATTTGGAATTTATTTATAATTGCTTGGGTGTACCAGCCATTTTTTTCAAAAGACTTAGTGTAGTTAAACTGCCAGGTATTAATGGGACTTTAATGAGTTTCACCATAAAAAGGGTCAGCATCCACGCAAGGTCACAATTTGGTTATAAAATGGTCTCGGCATACCCTATGCAATATCAAAATTGAATAACGGTATCAGATAAAATAACAGATGGGAATGAAGTTTGTGTATCGTCCATTATCGTGGTGTAATCAATACACAAATTTAATTCTCTTGAAAAACTAGATATCAAAATAGATATCTAAGACATGCACAAATCCTTTGAGGTGCATTTTAACCTTTTAACACTGTAACGTGAAGTTGATGTCTACTGAGTTCAAACTCAAGGACCATGCCATCAAGCTACAAACACACACACACTAAAAACTCTCATTCATGTTTTAAATAAGTTTAAACTTACTGTCTTGGACCTTATTCTTTTGTAATATTTTTAATTAAACCATAATATGCTTTGTTTAATGATTTTGATAGCTAATCATACTTCCTTATTGAAAATATATTTCTTTCATACAATATATCCTGGCCACGGTTCGGCTCCCCCAGCTTCTCCCACCTCTTCCCCGCCTCCTCTTCACAAACCCAAAAGCACACCCTTTATTCCTGTCCCTCATTAGAAAACAAATGGACAACCACAACAAAAATCAAAATAGCAACAGAATCGGACAAAAGAAATAGATGTCGGGGGGGGGGGGCAAAGCAAAGGTACAAGAAACACACTCAGATGAAAAGACATACACTCCCATGCACAGAAATCTCACAAAAACACATAATCAGAAGCCATAATAGAAACAAAATACCTGTAAGGTTCAAGAAAAGAGGGAACATTATGAGAAATAAATCCTCTGAAAAATGCCAATGAGTCCATCTTGTGTTGGTCACCTACTGCTGGCATTGGGCCTGTTGGGCCATATTCTTAACCATTAGTGAGCACAAGACTGCATCCAAGCGTGAATCCTTATGATAAGCACTGTTTTTATATCTCAAAATTCTTCTTGAATTTGAACTTATAATTCAACTAAAACACGTGGAACCCAGGCTCTTATTCATGCTAAGATGTCCCCTACTAATAATAAGTTATACCCCGACTGACAGAGTCTTATGTCAAACATATTTGTGTTATTTTCATGGAAAATTTTCAAAGGTAGAATATCAAACATCCTTTACATTAATCCCCCCTCATCCCAGAGACCATTTTCAAGGCACACAGTAGCTCGGGAGTACACTTTTCTTTCCATACCAAGTGACTGCAAAATTCAATCCACGTTTGGATTATAGTGAATTATTACACCAACGCTGAACAAAAGGATGGTTGGGTGTTGAGAGACACTACAAACCGCTATTTTCAACTATAGCTTATGGGCTTGGCTGAAGGAGATTCACAATCTCTGTACTATCTAAATGTCAAAGATGTGATCTGGTGTTAACTGACTGTACAACTCAGAGCAAATCAACGATGGGGACTCCCTGCTTCCAAATAGCGTGGTTTGTGAGAGGTGGGGCTAACCAGGAAGTCAATACTGTTTAATC
This sequence comes from Chionomys nivalis, assembly GCF_950005125.1. Taxonomy (NCBI): domain Eukaryota; kingdom Metazoa; phylum Chordata; class Mammalia; order Rodentia; family Cricetidae; genus Chionomys; species Chionomys nivalis. The sequence goes on along the minus strand of NC_080094.1, from coordinate 59,373,400 downwards.
TTCAAGCAGTGCAAAAGTGCCCTTAATTTTGCTCTCATTTTCCTTTCTCCTTATTCAGCTAACAACACTTTGGAAGATAACTCGGGAAAATTATCTTTTGCATGCCCAAAGGGCATAATAATAATAACAACGACAATAATGATGATGATGATGTCCCTCTCTACTGAGACTTGACCTCTAATATTTTTCTAAGCAAGACCTTGAGAGGAGTAGAAAATTGAGAGGGTGAAGGGGAAAATCTTCAGAAGCAGCATGCCTCTAAATTGATACCATGTAAACCTCTCTGAGTATTGGGGAACCACTGCTGGGGGTAAATGAAAAGAATTCACTGGGGCATCTAATCCTATTCCTGGAACATTTAAGCTGTTTAAATGCACTGGCGAGCAAACAAACTTCAAAGTGATCATTACACCCCAGACACTGTTGCTTGTGTGGCTGAAATCTTTATAAGATTAGCCCCCCACAGGGAAAGAAGTTCAACACGGCCAGAAACACTTTGAAACTGTCAGGAGGATACCCATTCACAGGCTGAGGAGCAGGGCAAGCATGGCCCTGCCCCCTCTCAGGAGCAACTGAGGGAGCTTCAGTCTCCAGTCTTTGTAGTTCTCATTTCTTTTGCTTTTGTAACTGCATGCATTCTGTAAACACTGGATGGCATGGAATTCAAAGTCCTTAAACCCTTTGCAAATATCCACTTCTGTCAGCAGGGTCTCTGACAAAGGTTTAAATGCTGTGTAGCACATATGATAGCATACGGTAGAAGCCTATGACTAAAATGATTTGGCAGTTACTGTTTTGTTGCACACACACACACATACACACACACACGGAGCAAATTTACAAGACTATTATGGTTAGATACAACTTTTTCCCTATCAGATTTTAGGTTCTTTTCCTCAAGTGAAGCATGCCCCATAACTTTTCCCCCTTCTTTATGCCAGCTCCTACATTTATAATAGAAACATAATATTTCACTATTTGACCGGTATAGAAACACAAACTTTGGTTATTGCTCAACTTTGGAAAGTGATTTTTAGTTATGCAGGTGGTCTAAAAATAACACAATCAGTTCATTTGCTCAACACTGATTTGCCAACTCATTACTGAAAACCACTTGTCTGAATGGAAGCTGAAGAACAGTCTTCCAAGATGAGGCAAGCAGAGGGAGGAAGGAGTGTGTGGTGGCCACACGGAGAAACAGAAAGATGGCAATGGGCAATCAGTTCTGCCCCAGGTCCTTTTAATACATTTCTTACATTCTATATATGTTACAGGAATTTGTACTATCAATTTGCAAACTCAGACTTAAGAGATTCAAATCATTCCTACTTGATCCACTTTGTCAATTCACACTGAGACATGTGTAAGAATATAAATCAACTTACGGTGTACACACTTTCAGCACAGTGATGCCAAACCAACTGGACCCCTTCTAACTATTCCATGATCTCCCAAAGCCTTGAGAAGAGGGTCCTTCTTTGCGAGAACTTTACTGACCTGGGAGTGACCACCATGGGGACGCAGAATGGCTTTCCACTTGGGCACATTTTCTTCTCAAGCTTCTATGTTTTCAGGAAAACATTTTGATCTTACTGTGAGCAGGTCTAAGAGTTGAGTCACATGACTGAATTAGACCAATCAAGTACTTAGAAAATGTATTTTAAAATTATAAATGGAATGAAAAGAAAAAATGAGAGGGGGAAGATGAAGAGAGACACATACACAAGCATGGAGAGAGAGAGAAACAGAGAGACACAGAGAAAAAGAGACAGTGAGATAGAGTCAGAGACACAGAGACAGGGAGATACAGATACAGACCATCCTACAGACTATACAGAGTTCATCCAGTCCTTAACATACATTAAAACATGTATTTCCCTATCTTGTTCCAACAGAGGCACTGCACCACTAACCTAGCCTAGTAGTTGCCCCAAAGGTTCATTATATCATTGTTCTAGGGATGTACTTATGCTAGGTCAAGTAGAAGTACAGGTAAACTTATTGTGAAAGTATAGAGAGCAGTGTCTCCCTTATTTTCTCTGTCTCTCTGCCTCACTGTCTCTCTGTCACATTTTCTCTATCTCTCTGTCTCTTTCTGTTTCTCTGTCTCCCTCTCTCTCTTTCTCCCACTGCCCCCCACACACTACAAGAATAATAATTTATTCTGGGTATAGAATAAAAGCATTAGACTATTCATGAACACTGACCTGATGTGGTTGTTGTCTCATGATTCCCTGTGAGTCATGAACCCAATCAGATCTTTCTCAAGTTGGATGTTAAAACACAAGAGCCACAGCCATGGCCCAATACACTCAAGTGTTGAAAACTCACTGCACTGGATACACAGCTCCTTCTCACGTCTAACTTGTTATGATTCTAATTTTCTTGCCCTTTATCCCCATCCTGAATCCTTTTTTATTGTTGATTCTATCTTTTCTTAGGTAAACTTATTTGTCGGGTACAAAATGGATATGAAAATAGAGAACATCCATTATCAGCATGTTTTAGGGAAGCTCCCTTGCCTCCTGTTCCTGGAAGAGTCTGCCCTTTGTTTCGCGGCAATTAATATTTGCCCAGCTGGCAGAAAGTTTTACACAAATGAACCGGTGTAATAGGGTGTTAACCTGTAATAAGGGTTTGTCACACCGCAGTCACACGACAGGAGATCTGCCATTGATTTTTCAGTAAATATGGCAAATGGTGAAAGATACAGTGTGTGTCCCAGAGCACTAAATTTTTCAGTGGCCAGTCATCTTTTCTGCTGCCTTCAATTCTGCTGTCTTCAGGTGATATTTAATAAAATAGCCTCTCTCCTCAGTGTGTGAGTGAGCATCACTGGTATGGTGAATGAAGCCCTTACTGGCCTTGGCACCTGCTTTGCTGCACCTGAATTGATAAGCCCCACCTTCCTTCTTTGGTAAAACACAAAAACAATCCATGTAGGAAAAGAAAGGTTCTATCATATGATTAAAACAAAGCCTTCCCAATATCATTTTAGATCTTTACAAGCCAGATGACAAGCTTTTAGTGTCCTTTGTGATGAGTATTAGAAATATCTTCTTCCTTTCAGTGCAGCCTTAAAGTGTTGCTTTGGGAAGTCGGGTGCTATCGTTTATTACTCTTCATCCAACATAAGAGAAATTGTCACTTTCTCTAACGTGACACTTGGTGGAGTCGGATAAGGTGAGGTTCACTGTGACAAGAGTGACTGACTACTCCCTGCACACGCAATGCCATTTGCCTCACAGCATTGCTGGCACCCAGGAAGTTGTCAGTGTCGGGAAGTTGGTTTTGTCAGCAAGGGGAGGATGGGTAGACCTACTGCAGAAGGCCACAGAGAAGCCACGCAACTGAACGTAGTGCAGAACGCGTTTCTCCTTCAAACAGTATGACTTGTCCTTTAAGGAAGTTAGCAGATTTTCTAAGAAAACAGAGCCTCCGAAATTTGGAATACAAAGAGTCTCTTATTTACCTTGTTTTACTATGGGCATCGTGTGTGAAGTGTGTAAAGATAGCAGAAATAACAAGTCAATCAGACCTGTTTCTTGTCCTTGGAAAATGTACAGTCTATTAAAGAGATTCAGACATATGAACACTGACTGGTAACATATAAATAAGCTTTAGAAGTCTGTGCTGAGTAAGAATGCTCCAAGACTAAACTAAACCAACTTCTGTGTAGCAATGTGCCTTCATGAGAAAGCAGGGTATTTAACTGCTGCCCGTGCCTGATCTTTTCTAGATCATGACAGATGATATCTATTTATTTATTTATTTATTTTTGATTTTTTTTGAGACAGGGTTTCTCTGTAGCTTTTGGTTCCTGTCCTGGAACTAGCTTTTGTAGACCAGGCTGGCCTCGAACTCACAGAGATCAGCCTGCCTCTGCCTCCCAAGTGCTGGGATTAAAGGTATGCGCCACCACTGCCAGGCATGACAGATGATTTTTGACCCTTCAGAGGGTTGTTTAAGAGTTTAGCCACAGACAAGATTCTTCTTTTCTTGTTACCAGCTTCCATCTTGATTTGCACACACCCTCCTGCCATGGAAGGCAGATAGGTAGTTACAAAACCACAGTTATTCGCTGTCTCTTGCTTAAATGACACCAGCTCAAGAAATAAAACCATATTGGCTTACTGTTCTCTTAAGCACAGATTCTAAAAATCACCTTTAAGGTAACATGAAAGGCCTGCATTTCCAGTTTATTGTCTCTCTTTTGATTTTAACTAAGTATATAGTTAGTCTATCCATGCATTCAGCTAGTATGCAGATACTTATTAAACACAGCATGTGTTTAATATTTATCTGGGAACTCATTGGCCATGCTTGTGCTCTCAGCCTGGAAAGAAGTGATGCTCCATTTGTTTGCTTAAAAGCTACTTAGGGTAACTCCAATTAAACTCTTTTTCAAGTATCCTTAGTGACAATTAGCTGTACCCACAGTCCTTTTTTGACATACCCTCCAACCCGTTTCAGTACTCAAACCTTCCTGCCTTGCATGTCACTGTGTCTTTTAAAGGTGACACTGCTCCCTCCACAGCCATAGGTCACCAAACAAAAAGCCCAGGGGTAGTTTTAAAATCCCCTGTTGTAATAAGAGCGACAGGGCTGGGTCCCCGGCACCCAGCCGCCCGCATGGCTTATGCCCCAAAATAATTACATGGAAACTGTATACTTTTAAACACTGCCTGGCCCATTAGTTCCAGCCTCTTATTGGCTAGCTCTTACATATTGATCTAACCCATTTCTAATATTCTGTGTAGCACCATGAGCTGGCTTACCAGGAAAGATCTTAACCTGCGTCTGTCTGGAGTGGGAGAATCATGGCGACTCCCTGACTCAGCTTCTTTCTCTCAGCATTCTGTTCTGTTTACTCCACCCACCTAAGGGCTGGCCTATCAAATGGGCCTAGGCAGTTTCTTTATTAATTAATCAATGAAAGCAACAGATTAATACAAGACCCACCTCCATCAATCCCCCAAACAATACAAGCTATTGCTATTGTACTTCCATAAAAACTTGGCTCTATTCCTGAAGATATCACCACATACCTTGGTCCCTGGACATGGAGAAATCGAAGTGTGAGCTTCCATCTTGTTTCCTATCTTTCACAGTACCTGAAAGGTGCTGTAGGAGATTTTAGGGGAGAAAAGTCATCAACAGTCTCACCAAACTGTGAAACGTATGAATCACTATAATGGCTGGCAATATATGCCAATGGGCGCAATAGTGGCACAAATGTTATAGGGCAACCAATCTAACTGGATTTAAAGAGGAAGCACATGCCTTATACTATAATCTGGTCAGGAATTGATGATTAAAGAGCTTATAGGCTCTAGAGATGAGGATCTACTACTATTTTGCTAAATGTACATAGTATCAAACTGCCCTCTAAACTTATAGCCCTATACTCATAGATCAGTTCAACTATCAGGTCCCATTAGAGAAGTTTCTCTGAAAAGATGATGATTAATGCAAAAATTCAGAACTGATCAAAGAGTAGAGAATGAGTGTCACTGAACTGCTCAGCCACATGTCTAGATCACGTTCCCTCCCCACATGTCTCAGGGACCATTGTAGAAGAAGAGATGGAAAGACTGTAAGAGGCAGAAGTCAGGGAGGAACAGAATAAATCGGTGTCTTCTAGACAGCAGTCATGGCTATCTGCAAGGAGGCCAGAGAGGCTCATGAGGTCCAGCCCCTGACTGAGGGGCTATTGACAGGTGGTAGCTTCTGGGGAAGGGTTTGTCAGGTTTTAATGATATGGCTCCTGGTTGGTTGACCATGATTCAATTCATAGCACCACATGCTACAGTACAAATTTTGGGAGAGAAAGAAAGTGGGGAATGGATCTGGGAGAAGTCAGGAGGACAATTAAGGCCTGAATATGATCAAAAGTCATTGTATGTATGTATGAAATCTCAAATATAATAAGGGTCTGGGCTGTAGTTGAGGGCCATGTCTCCATCCATGGTCCTACTGCAGCCCATGATCTGTTTTGATGCCAGTGGCTCATGATACTATCAAAGGCATGCTGATGCCAGGGGTCTTGGCTGCCACCTGGGATTATGTTGGTATCTAAGTGCCACACTGTCACTAGAGCCTTATTGATTGGCACGGCCTGCATTGCCACCTGTGGCCAAGGTGACATCCAAGCCCAGGCTGTGTTGGCACCTGAGGTTCATGCTGTCACCAGAGTCACACCAATCTGAGTGTCCTGTGCTGTCACCTGGAGCCATGGTGTCATCCAGCCAGGGATGTTGCCAAGGACCCTGTCTGGGTGTGCAGCCCTATCACAGTCAGAGTCTGAGTTAATGTCCTTTGCTTTTAATAGCATCAAAGGCCATGCTGATGCCAGGGTCTGGGCTGCCATTTGGGGCCGTGGTGACATCTGAGCCCAGGCTACTGCCTGGGACCATATCTGGGTCCATGGTTTTAATATAGTTGAGGTCTGTGATGTCTGTGGTCCATGGTGCCACCAAAGGCCACATGGATGCCTGGGGTCTAGGCCACACCCTGTAGCCATGTTGGTGTGCAGTCTGTGCTGCTTCTCAGGCCCTTGTGCCATCTGGATCAGGGCTTCTGCCATGTTGGGCTCTGAGATAGCTGGCTCTGGCCTTGGCTGGACACTTCAGTAGGAGAATCGGGGCATCCACCACAGCTGACCCGAGGTGAGAGAGCTGGTCCTGATGGCATGGGCCTAGGAAAGCTGGCTCTGCCCTGTCCTTAGGGGATGGTCCCAATGGCCCAGACCAACCAGCTCACCTACCAGCCAGACCCACATCCTGGACTTTGGATTGGCCCATCCTAACAGCCACCCCATCTATGACCTGCTGGCACGCACAAAGGAATTGGTCCTGTGGAACGATAACCACAGGATCTCCATGACCCAGGCCAAAAACAGGATAACCGAGAATAATTCCAATGAGGGCCCAATGATGATGGTATACCAGACACAAGAGGCCATGAAGCAGACCAACGGCTCATTGCAATGAACATTTTGTGGGTGCGGCTGATTGAACAAAAGAGGTATGGTGCATGACACATCACAGCTCCCAGTGCCTCTAAGATGAATGAAGAGGTGCTGGAAAGATGGAGGAACAAAGTGGGATTTTTGTTTCTTTCTTTCTTTATTTGTTTTATTTTGTCTTAGGGTGGATATGGAGGGACTAGGAGGTGAGAGAGATTGGGGTGCATAATGTGAAATTTCCAAAGAATCAATAGAATTATGTTTAAAATAAAATAAATAATAATAACATTTCTGCTATCCAAACATGGCATTCCATTGTGTGTGTGTGTGTGTGTACATGCTATGGATGCTGCATGTACTCATTAGAGTGTGTAGACAAGTGTGCATCTGTGTACCTGTGCACTTCTATGTGGAAACCAGACACTGACGCCAGGCGTCCTTCTCACTATTTTTCTGAAATAAGATCAGTATGCACCACTGTGCTCAGCTCCTACATGAGTCTGGGAATCTGAACTCAAGTCCCTAAACTTGTGTGGCAGTACCTTACCAACAGCCATCTCCCTAGCCAAAGTTTTTCTTTTTTTAATATTTGTATATAGCAATAATTGGAGACTGTTTCTTCATCACTGGTTTAACCACTTCTATCATAGAAGATAATATTTTCTCTTTTTGATACCTGATGTTCTATGATAGTAGCCAGCTGTTGCCTCTAGAAAGGCCCTGTTTTCTGACACTCTTTCAGAGTGTAGTATGCTGTAAGTGTGCATCACGCGTGAGTGCATTTTGAAGAGACCAGCGGCCGTTTTGTTGACTGGTGGCTTAAATCAGTTTCCAGAATACCTGTTTCTAATAGCTTTGCACTTCCAAGAAATTAAAACGGAGCATCTTCATTTCACGACCCTAGTGAGGAAGAGAACAATCTCTAAGGAATTGTCCCGTCGGCATTTATGACCAGATCCTGTGAATTTCCTGCGGCACCTGCAGCTCTCCCTGTCAACAACTCGGAGTGACAATGTTGTGCTTCTCAATGGACACTTTGGAAATTGGGTTTTAAATCCCCTGGGAAAGCTCCTGAGACCATAGGAAAGCCAGAAGATCCTCTTCCTGACCTCCTTGTCTCAGTCCTTCATTTTCCTGGAAGTAAATGAGACTAGCTTTCCTGTGTTTTTGGTTTTTTTTTTTTTTTTTTATAGTCTACTTGCTACCTTTCTCTCTCACATTTTCTAGTGGCACCCTAAATACACACATCATAAACATAGACACACACATAAATACACACAGCATGCACACACACATATACACCACACACAGAGATATACACACATACAAACAACACTACATACAAAAGTACCCGAAAAACCAAAAAAACAAAACAACAAAAAAAAAGTACCACACACACACACAACCAGATAAGCTACATCCCTAACCTTGTAAATACCACTCTTTAAGGATCACCCTTGAATGATCAGTTCCACCCATTCTCTACATTAGTCTGGTGAATTTTTCTTGCGAAAACAGTTTGGTTTTCATACCATTTGGACTTTAACTTCAGTTCTTATGAACAACCTTCTATTTCCCATTTCTTCTTAATGACCAACTGCTGGCATGATTTACTGACCCCATAACTATTTTTAAACTCAAGAACTTCACTTGTCTTATTTAATCGAGTGAACGGTTTTCCTTTGCAAAACTTAATGAAGAAAGAGTACATAGGTGCTGACTTTAGCTACCAAGAAAATACAGAAAGATCGAGAGAGTGGAAGAAGGAGGGAGGGAGGGAGGGAAGAAAGGAGGGAAGGAGAGTTAGAGAGAAGGAGGGATGCATGCTTTAAAACAAGGAGTATCCTTTCTCATCTTGTGATTTTCAGAGTTAACATGGCTCTTCTTGCTAAATTAGGGAATACCAAGAAGAAAGAGATCAACCCTACAGGGTAGAAAATGTCTACATTCAGCAAGAATACATACAATTTTTCTGTAAGAGTAATTGTAGCTCTAACAGGGGTTTTAGCTCAGGATTTTTGATACTCCAAGGACTAAGCATAGACGACCTACACAAGAGCTGCCAATTACCTGGTGAACTGAGCAACTAGTTATCTGCTAAATTCAATCAAAACATTCCAGTTTCAAACATGTGCTTCCTCCTCAATAGCGAGTCATTTTGTCTGAAATATCTGGCTAATATATTCAGTTCAGGTCTTCATTCTGCTAGTGTAGACAAAGACTGAATGTCATATTTAGATTGACTTCCCAGATGTTGAAGAATACTATTAAACCAAGGCTTTTTAAACTTTCTCCATTCGTGACTTCTGAATTTAAGATTTAATTTTTAAAACTCTCTTCCCCTCCCTTCCTTCCTCCCTCCCTCCCTCCCTTCCTCCCTCCGTCTCTCTCTCTCTCTCTCTCTCTCTCTCTCTCTCTCTCTCTCTCTCTCTCTCTCTCTCGTGTGTGTGTGTGTGTGTGTGTGTGTGTTCACAGGTGACTTCAGATGCCTAAGGAATTCAGAAGATCTCCCTGAAGCTAGAATGAGGAGAGGTTATGAACAATCCAGTGTGGAATCTTGTAACCAAACTTAAGTCCTCTTCAAGCATATAATTTTTACATAAAGAATTAGATATTGGTTGATGTAAAACTACATGTTATATAGCATTTTCATCGTTTCCCAAAGTACATCAGTATTTTGATTTTATAATCATCAGTCCTGAGAAAACTGCTTTACATAGATACGCAGTACAGTCACAGCATAGATACACAGTACAGTCACAGCATAGATACACAGTACGGTCACATGCATAGATACACAGCACGGTCACATGCATAGATACACAGTACAGTCACAAGCATAGATACACAGTACAGTCACAAGCATAGATACACAGTACAGTCACAAGCATAGATACACAGTATGATCACATGCATAGATACGCAGTACAGTCACATCCATAGATACACAGTACAGTCACATCCATAGATACACAGTATGATCACATGCATAGATATGCAGTATGATCACATGCATAGATATGCAGTTACGGTCACATGCATAAATACGCAGTACGTTCACATGCATAGTTACACACTATAGTCGCATCCATAGATACACAGTACAGTCACATGCACAGATACACAGTACAGTCGCATGCATGTTTTGGGCTATTTTTAAAATGCTAAAAACTGTGTATTGATTCCAGAAGAAAGTTCATTTAACATTTGTTTATGAAAAGTCAAGTCACCAGCTCAAATGAAAAAAAAAAAAAGCGAAATTCAACATTCTAAGACAATACAATCCAGACATATATTCATTCAGTACTTAACATGATGAGAAACGACGGTAGGGAAATAAATACGAGTGCCATTTTCAAAAATCACGACGTAATTCCAGAAATATTTCTATCACAATAAAAGCATTGCAGTTTCTAGCAGACTCAAATCTTCACTGTGGTGTTCCATGCTTGACTTTGCATGGCATGGGGACAAGCTTAATACAATGTTCTGCGTCGGGAACAAGGCTACAATGGCTTTGCATGATGGAAGAGAATGCTACCAGAAACACTCCAAATTCATTGCACATTTATCTTGAATTGAGTTTTAGCAGCTGTGAGTTGAGAACCATCAGCCATCACCAAGTGCATTGCAGCCTCCATTTTCAGTACAAAACTCCATCTGAAGCTCTGATTTCATATGTAGTCTTACTATAGTCTCTCGGTATGATATCATAATTCAGTAAATGAATATGCACAAAGGCTAAATTAAACACTCCAATAGCTTTGATTATTTAGGAAAATTGAAATCGTGCCTTAGTCTGGATTACCTTGGAGCATAAACATCTGAAAGGCGATCAGATTTAACATCAGCTCTGCTGTTAGAAAGAAATGTCGTGCTGAATATGTCTCAGCATCCATTTCCCACTTCTGCAGATGAGTTCAACATTTCAAAGTCCAGAAGAAAGCACAATGCTTGTGGAGAAATGGAAATATCAACAGTAAACATAAAGAAAAATTTTTTTCTTTTTTTACAGGTTTGTTTTCATTTTGTACATTCATACACACGTGGACATGCTCCACTTGTATGTGAAGACTGGAAAAAGGCATTCGATGCCCTAAGACTGTGATTGGAGGCTGTTGTGGGCATCTTAGGAAGGGCTCTTGAACACTAAGCTGTCTCTTTTGAGCCTTCTTTAATATTCTTAGTAGCAAAGAAAAAAAATAGGTCCCTGTATTTCAATATGTGCTCAACACCAATGAAGACACATAACTTAGCATGTGAAAGTAGTGACTACATCCCCATCCCTTCTTTCCTCCTTTGCTCAACTGAGATATAAATTCAAACTGCGGAATAATAAAATAGCAAAGTTCATGAGCAAAAATCTGAACCAAGACATACTGTAGACAACTGATTTCTTAGTAAATAGAAAGAAAAACAATTTATAAGATGAAAAAATATTTGCACCTTAAAATAGTCATTCTTAGCATCCATTTGGTTTGTAATTTCTCCCCAAGAAACTTGCTAAAAGTCAGAAAACTTTTCAAACCTGTAATAATTTTATAAACATGGGACTTTGTTTTTTTTGTTGGTGGTGGTGGTTTTTTTTTTTTGGGGGGGGGGGTTTTCGAGACAGGGTTTCTCTGTAGCTTTGGTGCCTGTCCTGGAACTAGCTCTGTAGATCAAGCTGGCCTCGAACTCACAGAGATCCGCCTGCCTCTGCCTCCCAAGTGCTGGGAATAAAGGCGTGCGCCACCACAGCCTGACTAAACATGGGACTTAAATCATCCATAAGACAATAGAAATTTTAAGTTAACCATTCATACCTACAGAACCCACAAATACACATGGCTGTTTGGTCCTTCAGCAGCTCCAGCATACAATAGATTGCAAAGATTAGTTATAATACATTTATTAAAATAATTAGCTGGCTTTAATGACATTAAGTAACTCTCTAAAATAGAACTGAAGTAATACTCAAGTATTCGGGAAAACAATGCTGTGGATCAGTGGCTGGCATCGGCTACAGCAACAGCTAACAATGTGGAAGGTAGACAATGCTCAGCAATGAAATTCTGCTCATCTCATATCAACCAGGATGTGTTGGATAGATGTCAGTAGACTGCATCTACTTATTAAGAGCCCTGGACACCCAGTCACCATGAACCTGCATAGCATAGCCCTTAGTCCCCTTGTTTCCATGTCAGTTATGGAGACTTTCACAGACACTACATATAACTTGCTGTTTTGCATTTTGGCAAATTTTCTCCACTTTTTATTATAAGCAAGCTAGATAAAGAAGAAATAGCTTTTAACTATGATAAGACACAGTCTAGTAAGATAGAAAAAAAACAAATCTAGAAAAGTAATTAATAAAACAAAAGAAAAATAAGAATGTGTTTATTATAGAAAGAATTTTCATTGTGTTCTTCATAAAGCATAAGGCAAGATATGATAAAACTGGGCTTGTCGGAGACTAATGCATAAAGTAAGCCAGCTGCATTTGGAAGGAAGTCCATAGTGATATTTTCTGCATTTCTCTTACTAATAAAGTAAATAAATAACAAGATGAAAGTAGCTGTCTCCACTGCTGTGAAGTCAAGACCCAGCCACAACACCAGATTTCAAGTTATAGAAATAGTTAGCATCTACACTGAATTTGGGGTGAGATAAAAGAACCATGACAGAATGCACATGACCCTCCCATCTTTTCTGAAAACAACATTTCTGAAAGATTCCAGGTACCAAGCTTCAGAACGCAGCATTAACCAAAGTTCTAGATAAAGACCAGTTAGCTGCCCTTTCGTTCCAACACTGAGATGTAATATACTGTAGTTAAATCATAGTTGAAATTTGGTTGTGAGTCAAGCCTTTAACAATCTCTCTAGCCCACCCAGTTGAATTTTTACCACATATTCTGCCATGGCAGGCACCATTGGAAGCAAATCCAGGGGGGAACCTCTTAATGTGTTACCTTCAAAGAAAGCATATGGATAGACTATTAGGGTAGAAGAACAATCAAGTTGGAATCAGCATACAAAAATGAAAGAAATAGATGCTACATCACAGCATTAAGTACACTGCAATGACTAGATTGCACATATGTCTTCTACTAAGTCACTCTGAAGACAGGTAGACAAAATACTTACAAACCAGCACAGCTCATGTGTCAACCAATTACCATACTGGCCAGTCAAAATCAAAGGAGAGAAAGTCTACATATTTGTAAAGTGGGAAGAAAGAGAGTGTCCCTAAATACCCATGATATGATCAGATACACAAAAACATCAGAAGAATCCATTAAACACACAAGTAGAGCATTGCAAATAATCAACAAGTTGCTATATACGAAAGTGAATAATTTTCCCACACATAAAGGAGTTAGAAAAAGCAAGGAAAGAAGATGACTCCCAAGTTTGCTTTGAGTTAGAAAAAGCAAGGAAAGAAGATGACTCCCAAGTTTGCTTTCCTAGCACCCATGCTGGGTAGCTCACACCTGTATTTCTAACTCCAGGGTGTCTAATGCCCTCTGTTGGCCTCCAGAGGTACCTGCATATAAATGTGCATACAGAGACACACAGACACACACACACACACACACACACACAAATACATGTCTATAAAAACTATCTATAGTTTCCAATATTATTATTTTCTAAAATCACATTTTAAGAAACAATAGGAAAAAAATAAGGTAACTAAGGGCTGACTATTCTAAAAGAAAATGTGTAATTTGTTTAGGAAAAACACTGCTAAAATTTTAGAAACTCTTGAGCTAGAGTTTATTTTTTGAATAAACAAATTAATAATGCATGAATTAAATTCTCTGTAAATTAACCTATAAATCAAATATAATTCCAGTATAATTACAACATGATTAATGAAGGGGAATATCCATTAGAATAGTAATGAAAAACTAGAAGAGAGGGGCTGAAGTAAGGAATTCACCCAAGATATAAAATCTATTTTAGGGCTGCAAAAGTTTAAACTTGTCCTTTTTTAGAAATAGATAGCAGACCAATTACAGAACAGTTTAGTTGCAGGAATAAATACATTATTCAATATTAGTTTATAATTGATGTAGTATTGAAATCAGGGCACTGTGGGAAGAGGGAATATTTAATTAATGATGTTGGAATGTTTCATTTATTGTTACAAAAAGCATAAAAGAGGCTAAATGTATTTCTAACTTTGAAATAAAGTAAGTTTTAGATGAACCCATTATGCCAGAAAAAAATATGGAGACACTGCAAAAATTACTAGTTCATATTAGTGATTTTTTAAAAGAATCCTTGCAGTGGTTGGATTACATCCCTGAAGTTCCTTGTGTTGGAATCTAATCCCTAATGCAGTAATGTAGGGAGCAAACGGAAGAGTTAGCTGAATGCTCTGTGTTGTGATTCATAGGTGTAATCCCAGTGCCTGGGAGGCTGTGGCAGGAGGATTATCGTGAGTTCAAGATGAGCCTAGTCTACGTTAGGTGATAACTGACCATGCGGTTACTGGAGAGGGGTTGGCTATGGTAGGAGAGGATTCTAGGCCTGAGAAAGAGTTCACACCGCTTCCCCCTTGCTACTGTATGTTTTTGCCTTTCTTTATTCCTCCAAGGTATGACAGATCGCCCTTGCCACATGCCAGGATCTGGATACTGGACTCCCTATCCTCCAGAACTGGCCATCAAATGAATATCTACTGATTCTAAATTGCCCACTCTGAGGCATTTCACTTTACAACAACAACAACAAAAAAAAAAGACAAAAAAAAAAACAAAGATAGAGATTCCTTAAGCAGTCATAAATCTAAGAAAACATTTAAAATTGCCGTATTATTTCATGAAAATACAAATCTCAATGCATAGTCTGAACAAATTTAAAAAAATCATACTGCAATCAGAGTGAACACCGAACAAAACAGAATCATCTTGAAAATTATAATAAAATTGTGTATACATACTAAAACTAGATGGTGGTTTATGGAGTTTTATGGATTAAATTCAGAAAGAGATTAAATTTAATAGTAGTGCTGGGATACAAAAGATACAAAAGTATTCATGAAAGGCCACTGTCAAAAATGATAATTTTCTTCAATTCCTTTGAAGAAATCAGGCAGCACTCATATGCACTGAAATTGCAGGATAACTTTGGTCCATCGGTTCAATTCTAGCAGGGATTTCAAAGTTGCTGCCTGTGAGAGTGGAAATCCTGTGGATGAGCTTGTTCCTTACTGTATCATCAAGTTGGTGCAAGGCCCGCATGGGGCAGCATCTGGGCAGTTAGCATGCAGACCGAGAGCACATTTAGATACCAAGGCCTTCTGAACTCAACCTTCCCAGTCTGTTCAGTGTATGGCGCTCATCCCAAACACAACATCTCAAAAACATGGAAAAGACAATCATGCCCATGGGAGATAGCAAATAATTGCACCGAGCACCCAGTGACAAAGATCAGGAGTTTGATGTCATCTGCTAGTATCTGAGAAACACTAAGGGGTGAAGAAAGAGGGTCTTGTGGTGGTGAACAGAAAAATCTTGGCCTCTGTGGTAAAGGAAAATTTTACATGTGAAGTAAGATGCTTTCAAATAACACTGTGATCTTTATTTTTCCATAAAATCATATCCTGCTTGTTTGAAAACTATTGTAAATTCTGGAATTATTTTTTATTGGTCCACCGGCTCAGAAATAATCTTGCCTGCTGTTAGTTCTGAAGATGTTAAAGCTGAAGTCGAACAGTCAGGTCCATGTGTCCTTGTCCACACCTCGCTGTGTTATATAGTGCAGTTCATAGAGGGTGTCTTACAAATGTGATTTTATTCAGAGAAATTCCAAAACCACTGCCAGATGCTAACATGGCCTTTTCCTTCAGAACCTAAAGAAAATGAAAGGATATGTTAAAAAAGAAAACAATATAATTACAAATAAATTTGTTTTAATATATGCTCATTATTTGTGGAACTTTTACATCTGAGTATTAGTTTTTTTCTTTTTTATTGTTTTTATTGAGCTATGTATTTTTCACTCCCTTCCTTCCCCCTGAGTATTAGTTTTTAAATACTTAAAAAGAAATAAAAGAAGTCATTGAGTTAAGTAAAAAGAAGATGTACCAGGGAAATTGAAAACAATGGTGAAAATAATATATTAGGCAGGAAAGGGGATCAAAGTATAGAAAGAAATCGGTATGACAAAGGATGGTTTAGAAAATGCATTTGGGGGTGCATGCAGTCCCTTCTTGCTGTCACAGGGAAGAGAAAAACACAAGAGGAAAACCTTGGAAGGAGACATTATGTCATTAAATCTTAGATTTCACTATTCCTAAAATATCCTGCTCTTTTCAGCTACAGTAACTCAGAAAAAGTTTTGAAGCATGACTTGATCTCACTAATCATCGATTGCAACTATCTCAGCATATGAGATATTAAAATGAGGGAGAAATGTATATCTGACGCTCTGTGAAATATCATGTATGATAAATAACCAGATCCAGAATTTTTGTGGCGGCAGCAGCAGTTTCTACCAATGCAATGCGGAAGGACTGGAAACGGGTCAGCTTTAGCTTTCCAAGCAGTACTGAGGGCCGGAAGACACAGGGATCATCCTGAGACTCTAAGACTTTGAGATGTCAGGAAATAAAAGAAGACCTCCCACAGGAAGCTCAGGAAATAGATTATGGTGGCCCAGAAAACCTTATTCAAAAGCCTTATTTCTCATAACCATTCATTGAATCAAAGAAAAAAATCAGAGTATAGGTTAAGGTGATTATTAGCTTTACTAAATCAGAGTGTATCTATGAATGCATTAAACATAAATTAAATATAAAGTAAATTATATTGCAAGAGTTCTCATCTAGCACTGGAAGTTACCCCTTAATAATTAATAATAACTTCATACTTTAGAGACTATCAGCACTACAGGAAACTGTGGGTGAAATAGAAAAGTAACCAGCCATATCTGTGATCTTATTATATAAGAAAAATTGTTCGATATTACTTGTTTCATATTATTTTACACTTAAGATCATGAAATTAAAAAATAAGTTACAATCTCATTGTGTGTTGTCATTCAGAAATAAACAAAAAAATAATTTGTGTGGCCAGTTTACATTTTCAGATAAATATATACAATATAAAATGACAAATGAGATGGTTGATTTTTTCCTCTGGTTTTCTTTCAGTTTTCTGTGTCTCCTTTCTAAAAAGAAACACGCATGCACACACACACACACAGACACACACACCCTTTTGTACAGAATTCACCAGAGTGACTGTTGCAGACAGACCCTCAAATAAGTAGCAGCTCAAACAGAAGCTATGGATTGCTCATACAAGAGGTGTAGGTGGTTCCAATTTGGGAAGAAATGGTGGGGAGGAGTCTGAACCAAGGAGCAATTTAGGACTCCGGTTGTCAGGGACGCTGTCACTCAAGCCTGCGTCTTCCATACTACCTGGGAATCGGAGTGTGACTCGGAGAAGAGTTTGTGGAGGTGGATGATTCAGCCTGGAGGTGACCCATAAAATTTCCACTCAAGTCCCATGGAGCAGAGTAAGTCCCATAGCCACAAAACTGCCAGGAAGAAAGAGCCAAATGTATCCACGAGGCCAGGAGAGACACTGTGGTGAAGCTGCTCACAGACGCTGTCCAGTCTTCCTTTCAGGTCCTCTGATTTAAAATCGCCTATTTTCTCATATTGTCTTGCTAATCTCCCCGACCTAAGGAAAAAAAAATTCCCATATCCTGTACAGTAGGATGGGGATTCCTAGGCTAGGCGAATCACAGACCTTTCCAAGAGACCAGGGTCTTTACTCAATACCATGAAACACAAGACCAAACTAATATTTAAAGATTAAAAAAACAAAAAAGTGAGATGCCTGTGCACTGAAAATATGACCGAAGTTATATATAAACATGGCTGATGGGACCCTGTCCTCACCTTCATTTCTCTGCAAACTTGTTCAATGTCCTGAATCTTCTTGGTTGGGGTACTGTCCCTCATACCCACCCAGCAAGTTTCTGGAGTTAAAAACTGTCTTTCTAGTCAAGTTCCTTCCAAGTGAAGAGACTGGAACCAAGGAGTTATAGGATTTTTAAATGAGTCATATGAAATACAAATGTGTTTTGGCCCATATACTTGGAACTCATGTTAGGAAATTCCTGGAGGCTCTTGGTAGGACTTCTTCCGCACCTTTCGTTCCTCTTAGCGGTCTTTGTCTCCTGCGCTTTAGGTATTGCCAGCAGAGCTGTGTGCTCCCCGTGGAAGGTGACTTATACAGTTGAGGTAAGCGTGCTTTTACCTGATTGACCCCATTTTGTTCCCGGGAAGAGAGGCTGACGGAGAGAACTAGTCCCCTACCCTACTAGGACCTTTCATGGTTTCTCTGTACAAAATTGTCTATTTATCCTTCCAAGCACCCTCTCAAAGTCACGCCTTGATTAATGAGATTTCTACGGCTTTTCAACTCCTATCTGCTTTTCCTCGTACTTAAGTGGGAAATGGGCAGTGAACCAAACCGTATTTGTGACTTCATACACAGCTTCCATGCTTTGAAGACTTTAACAAGATACCTGTCAGCAAGAAGCGATGCCCCTTTCTTTCTTCCCTTACTACCGTTTTCTCTCGCGTTTTTGCCCATTGCTTCCATTTTCTCGTTTGGTGACAGACAAGCAAGAGAGAACTCAGTGCCATTCAGTTCTGGCAAATTTCATCCCTTTGCCTTTTGATGATTGACAGGTAGTTTGCCGTGATGCAAAGGCCTCCTAGAACCAGCTATTTAAGTTCATATCTGAGCATGGAAACATGCTAGCCATGAGACTTGGTTAGTGACAACTGTTTCCTTCTGTGACACCTGGACAATGACATAGCAACAGGAATTACCTCAAGGAGGGTTGTGAGGATTAAGTTAGTTTTGCCAAATCTTAAATTGCAGGGAAACCGGAAGAGTAGCGAGCATTTGCCAAACTGAAAGCATTTGTCAAATAAATCACAAGATTAGCAAACATTGTTTGAGTTATTTTTATTTACACTATTATCCAATTTCTACTATTTTAACTCACTTTTAACTAATACAAAGAAAACATAAAATGTATATGTATTTATAGGATATCAGCTAGTATTTCAATGCATGTACATATTGCTTAATGTTTAAATCAGCTTGACTATATCTAGCAGCTCATTTTATGGCAAAACAATTAAAAACTCATTTTGTTTTCTGCAGTGTTCTATGATTGTGCATGGCCATCCCAGGCTGCATATAATACTTCCTGCCCTTGTCTAAGTAGAACTTAGTACCCATTAACAAACTGCATGCACTCCTTACTCCCCCAAAACCTGATCGCTCAAGTCTACTCTCAGTTTCTATGAAGTCCCTCTTTCCAGATTCCACATTTGATCCAAAGCATTTGGTATTTATCCTCCTAACCCTGGGTTGATTTCACTTCACATGGTAAACTTTGGTTCCGTTCCTACTGGCAAAACTGATACACACACACACACACACACACAATAAAATACTAAAACAAAAAAATAGTAACTTTAAATATTGAAACAAAAATAATAACCCAGTCAAATCTCATGAAATTTACAGAATGAATTAATATAAAATAAAAGAAATTCATGAATTGCAAATCAAAGATCAAACAATGTAATTAATCATAAAACTGTATAAATTATTTCTTTCAAGCCTAGTCAATAAATTAAGAAATTTAAAAAAGGTTCACAAAGGGAGGGAAATGAGAGGCGGTGGCAGGGAGGAGGCAGAAATCTTTAATAAATAAATTAATTAAAAAAAAAGGTTCACAAACAAAACAGACAATGGACTTTAATACACATTAATTATGAAGTAACACATTAGGTAATCTATCATTGTAAATTGGAAAATATTTAGAATACATGAAGATTCTGGAAAATATCGCAATCCACGGAGAACAAAGAAGAGAGAATACCCAAAGAAAAACATATAAGCATCCCCCTGAATATGAACCTTCATCAGGCGATGAAAGAAGACAGAGACAGAGACCAACATTGGAGCACTGGACTGAAGTCTCACGATCCAAAGGAGGAGCAGAAGGAGAGTGAGCACGAGCAAGGAACTCAGGACTGCGAGGGGTGCACCCACACACTGAGGCAATGGGGATGTTCTATCGGGAACTCACCAAGGCCAGCTGGCCGGGGACTGAAAAAGCATGGGACAAAACCGGTCTCGCTGAACATAATGGACAATGAGGACTACTGAGAACTGAAGAACAATGGCAATGGGCTCTTGATCCTTTTGCACGTAATGGCTTTGTGGGAGCCCAGGTAGTTTGGATGCTCACCTTAATAGACCTGGATGGAGGTGGGTGGTCCTTGGACCTCCCACAGGGCAGAGAAACCTGCTTGCTCTTTGGGCTGAGGAGGAAGGAAGACTTGATTGGGGGAGGGGGAGGGAATGGGAGGTGGTGGCGGGGAAGAGGCAGAAATCTTTAATAATTAAATTAATTAATTAATAAAAAAAAAAAAAAAAAAAAAAAAATAAAGCCATGATCAGTAGATTGAGTTCCAGAGAAAACCCTGAGTTAAGAAGCCCCCATCTCTTTCGGGTGAGTAGTAAAGTCCATTCCCAGTGTCCTGACGGAGCCACACATCTATTTTTAGAAACAATGTACAGCAAAATTAGTCCTCATGTAAAAATAATCAATGTTCCAAATTATAAAATGTTCAGAAACTAAAACTCCACAAGAAATCGTCTGTTCCCTAACACTAGGAGCTCCTTTACACAAAATAAAATTCATTTAGAAAGCAAAGGGAACTTGGAGATTATTATTTTCTATACCTGACACACAGAGTCAGTAGTAATCCTTATTGTAAAGAATTCTTAGAAAACAAAATCAAAGCACTGCACCATAGAGACGAAATTTAGCAAAGAACACAAATGGAGAATAATCCACAGAGGTGAAAGTTAAATTGGCCAAAATAACAGATATTTATGTGTAAACTTCACGAGGTATTTCAGAACTGAAAGTAGAGACAAAAATGGAAAAGGCCTTCTTCAGGCGTGTACTGCTGCTGAGGATGCAAAGCCTTGCATGGTATTTAAAGATTGAAATACTTAACTTTATCGCAAAAATTTTAAGACACATGTTCAAAATGACCTCATCATTGTCATTTCAAGTAATAGATTCTAAGGAAATCACTGTAGATAAAAGTAAACTATTATGCCAAAGTAGATTCATTGCCAAATTCTTATTAGCAAGAAAAATCGAAAATAGCTTTAACTACCCAATAATCAAAGAATAGATCATTTTTCTTCAGATACATGAAATGAAATTCATAA
Organism: Chionomys nivalis; assembly: GCF_950005125.1. Taxonomy (NCBI): domain Eukaryota; kingdom Metazoa; phylum Chordata; class Mammalia; order Rodentia; family Cricetidae; genus Chionomys; species Chionomys nivalis. Next base: position 59,352,152 of record NC_080094.1, on the reverse strand, counting down.
TAGTAAAAAAGAGATATATTGCTGTCTCAAATACATGACCTCAATTACTAAGTTCATATAAAACCTGGGAAGAAGATAAAACTAAGTCTTAATTGTGGTGATTGCTTAGTCAGGTTCTTGAGCATTTTTTAAAAAACTTAATTTGTTTTATTTTTGAAGTTTTATACATTTATAAAAAGTATATTTAAAAACGCAGCCAGTTTTCCAGTCCTTCTCATTAAAAACAAAAGTCTCCATTATTTGACTGATATGCCCTACACACATCTACCCAAGAAAATGAATGAAACAATCAGTTGATCTTTGGACAGGCTGTGTTATTCCTAGCGCCCAGAGGACTGTGTTTGTTCAGCTCACACTTGTATTACAGGGAGAAGGAGAGGGAAGAAAACCCAGCATGAGAACAGTGTGAGGCATGTTCAAATCCATTGCTCACAGCAGGGAAAAACAATTGCTACCTCTTCCACTTCCAGTGACCTAGGGGTGAGGAGCACAGGGTCTAAAAAAGGATCCAGAATTGCCTCCCGCGTGGCTTCCCCGTGTTGTTTTTACTTCAGCAAATTCACAGGAAAGGGACCCTCTGAGAAACCTCAAGGCGTTATATGACCGTGGTTCTCTTGGGCTAAAAGTCTTCACTAGACACCTGTTTATCTTATAAGAGGGCTCATAGTAGGAGTCAAGGACCCATATGACTACCCTAAGCCATATGAATGATTGGCTCATTAATTCCTAAGGACATTACCACAATCTCAAAAGTAATTCCCTGTGATTTCAAACCCCTGTAGATGGGAAGAAGTCTTTTGTAAATACATATCCCTTCTTGACAAAGAAAAATAATTTCCCTATTATTCTTTTCCTATTGCTTGTTTATTGCTTCTATGAGTGTCAATCATGAGTGTTTTCAGCGTAGATGCTGAGAACAAAGACAAAAATAGGTGAATTTAGATGTTTGTTTACAAAGATGTTTGAAGGAATTAATTTTCATGTGGCCATTCAGATAGGATTAAAGGGATTAACTTGAATAATAAAGGCACATTATAAATGCATATGTTGTTTCTAATTAATAGGTTCAGATATGAATATAAGATATGTCAAATTATTACAGAATAGCCTGTAATTACATTATTTTTAAATAATGGGAAGGAAAATCATGAGTCATTGGGAGAGAGAAGACTTTGGAATTAAGGCTAACTCATTCTGCAAGTGTAAGGCTTTGCAAGACACATTTCCTATTTATATGTACAGTTAATAACATCTATTATGCAGTCTTTGTCCTGGCAGCCTGTGTTTGTTGAGAGAAATACTTTAAACCAGAAGCTAATTACATAGTGCTCGAGTTTCTCTGGCAACATCAAAAGAGACAAAGTCATCTGGGCTTTAATGAACATTTTGAAAGGGAAAAATAAATTCTCAAGTTTAGAACTTTGTGAATTTGAGACAAGGACAATGTAAGGATTATGAAAATATTAAATTATAATTTACTTTTTGGTATATGACAGCAAAAGTCATAAGGGGAATATGGTTTTTCTTATTAATTAAAAATAAAAGACTATCACCTTTTGAATTTTGCCTCTGGGATTTACCCCTTTGAAAACTACTTAGACTCACTGTAAACGGAAATATCAATTTTCAAGTAAAAATATTCCTTTCGGCTATCTTTACCCAGATTTCTCCTAATAGTACAACTATCGCCTTTTAAAAAACACTTAAAGGATCCATTTTAAGAAAGAACTTTCAAAAATTGCTTTAAACTTGACTCATGATTCTGACTGAAACAAATTCCCAAGTGAATATTACAAAATGACCTATCCACTTCCACATGTGGATAGGAAGGGGATAATGTCAGAACGTCCACTCGGAATTCTTAGAACCATATAGATGAGGTTTCCTCTACTACAATGTGTACTGTGAGGTAAAGAGATGTGAGACCCTGTTACATGCCTCCCGTTTAATTAAAAAAAAAAAATAGAAAGGTACTAGGAAGTCCCAAGACGTAACCAGGATTCAGATCCAGTCATCAGTATTTCATTTAATAGAGTCTTGATCCACCAAATAAAATTAGCACTTATAAAATAAGAGATATACATGTTAGGGAATATTTGATAGCACTTACAAGAACTGTGTTCAAGTCCAGTGTTGGGCAAATTCAAGAACAAGAGAAAAAAAAAATAGATCTTTGGTCTCTTCTCTTTTTCCCTCTGCCTTTTTGGGCTGTTTTATCCCAGTGAGAACCTTGGAGTCAAGCCACAGGCCTACACACCCCACCTATATATGTACCTTGATTACATTAACTTAAACAAATCATTCATAATCAATTATATTTTATGTTCCTCAACACCATTCTCTTTTTAACTGAGAATCTTGAAGGCATGACTTTTATTTTGTTCCTCTCCTGTTTTTACATTTATTCTTTTTTTTTTTTTTTTTTTTTTTTTTGGATTTTCCGAGACAGGGTTTCTCCGTAGCTTTCGGTTCCTGTCCTGGAACTAGCTCTTGTAGACCAGGCTGGCCTCGAACTCACAGAGATCCACCTGCCTCTGCCTCCCGAGTGCTGGGATTAAAGGCATGCGCCACCACCGCCCGGCTTTATATTTATTCTTAAGCAGAGAGGATGATATCAAATCTTCCAAATTCGTCAGCTAGCTTCCATCACATAACAAACATTTCATCAAGTGTGCAAAACACTCAAGAAATGACTTCTTCTTTAACACAGTGTGAAGCCATACTGTTGTTGGCAGTGCCAGTGCTCACTTTGATGAAATCCCCTCTGGGAGAGTGTATTGTAGACCATCGGGTACCTGCCTCCCAAGTCTCCATCAGTTCTGCCTCAAACATCCAAGTATCTAAAATAACATGAAAGCAATAGGTGCATTTTCCACATTTCTTCCAACGTCTTGCCTAATTCTTATACCTCTCTGGTGAAGATGCTTTCTCTAGTTCTTTGAAAATAAGAACTACCCTACCCTCCAGGGCAGAGCCTTTGAAGTCATTGATTATAATGGACTAGTAGCTGAGAAGGAACATACACATCACAGCCTTTGTAGGCCGAATATCTGGTCCTGATTTCAAACATGACAGAATAACTAGGGACCCCATCTCTACCTCTGGTGCTGCTGCAGCGATCTTGGAGGAAACCAGGTCATCTTTTTACACCGTGGCATTCAATTTCGAATCGGATATCTTGACTCTCATGGTTGCCTTATTTAAAGCTCTTCCCTTTGCCAATACCTTTGAACCCGGAGGGGCATCCATCATGATATGAGATTGGATCTGTAGCTCCAGGTCCCAGAATAATAATCAGAGGTGTATATATAAACTGGAAGTCTCTGCATTTCTCCAAACCACCCCCTGCTGCACGGATGCTAAAATAATGCTAATGTGAGAAAGGCTATTCCAGTGTCGTTTTAGATCTCAGACACTGTGCATTTGTACCCATGATTATGTCAAAACATACACACAGGCATCATTTTAGAGAAAATTTATTATAAAAGATATATATATATATATATACATATACATAAAACCAAAGCTAGCCTGACCTCGCTTTATTTTTTTTTTAAATCAGTGTTTGAGCTGAGGTTGAATAAATTTACCCAGCTTAGCATGAGAATGTGTTGGTTTGAAAATAAAAAAATAAAATTGGGAAACCTATTCATGAGGAATGAAAAGAAGAGCACATAAAAGAAACATAAAACACCTTCCTTCTGGCATTAAAAAATGCAGGTTTTTTAAAGTAGAAAGAAGCCCACCTTTAAATAATATGTTTTATATATGGAGAAACAAGGAATCCAGAAGCCTCTGGCGCAGGCTGATTCACATGTAAGGCAAATGGTATCTACCTGCGGGAATGGTATGTGAAACCTAATGTTTGTTTGTCTTTGGGTTTTTTTTTCCTTCGGGTTTTACATGAGGTCACATGGGTGTATCCAGACACAGACGCAAGAATGGATTTCCTTTAAGGCTTCCCTTAAATTCCTTGGGAATTGCACTCAGATGTGTCTATATTTGTGTACCTTGAAAAACAAAATTATGATTTCAAATTTTAATTTACTTTTAAATCTCTGACAGTTTAACATCATACACGAATATAATGTCTTTGGTCATTTTCATCCCCTCCTCCTCTTGCTGGTCTCCTTATTCTTCCCCCAAAGGCTTCCACCTTCTATTTTGAACATCCTTGGTTTTTGTTTTTGATTTTGATTGTCCGTGTTTGATTTGTTTGTTTCTTTGTTTTGTGATCCACTAAGTTTTAATTGGGGTTGCTTATATGAGTTATTTACTAGTCCAAGGCCAAGTTGCCAGTCACTACACCACTAAAAAGTAATCACTGCTCCTCATTCTCCTCTTGATGGTAAAATATTAATAGGCGTCATCTGTGCAGGTCATGGGCAGATAAGTACAACTGCCGTGAGTTCATACGGGAGGTAGTCATGTCACAGCCCCACTCCTCATCCTGCTCCTCTTACATTCTTTCCGCCCCCTCTTCCACGGTGTTCTCTCAGCTTTGGAGGGACTGATAAAAGGCCTGGTTTAGAGCAAAGAGTTCAACAACTCAGTTGCGTACTATTCGTACTTGAACTAGTGACGAATCTCTGCATTGACCTGTATCCCTGACCTAGGCTGAGAGCATCACTATTCTGGTAGCTCTTTTCTAGATTCATTCACCGTCTTTCCTCACTGTTGAAAGGTCCTCTGTGATGAATGGTCCCATTGTCCTCTCTGGGTTTTCTTTTGGCCCATCAGATCCCACCACATTCATGGCAGGGCGCCAGGAGTCTCAGATCCGGCCACGCCTCTGTGAATTCTTTCTGCTGTCCAATTGCTACTGCTGGTCCAGTCCCCATGAAGCCCTCTTATATCCTGAATGCTCCATGAGGTGTGCGTGAAAGTGTGTACTTTGGTTCTCCCCAGGTTTTCAGCCCATTGAACTCTATGCAGATCTGAGTCAGTTTCTTTTCCGCAGTTTACTGTGTCCTGCTTGTTAGGTTTCTGCATATTGTCCTTTACCAGTTAATCTGAGATTCCTGAGTGGTGTTCTCAAAGGGTCTCTGGCTGCCAGTCTGCCATAGGAGCAGAAGTCTTTTTGAAACAATGTCTTGCTTCTGCTCTGTCCATTGACAATGCTGAACACCCACGCTAAGGGTGCTTCTCCTGAGCATAGCCTTTTCCCAGCTGCTGAGAATATCCATTGCTCTTCATCTGCCTGATTTTTCAGCTCCTCCAGGACTGGTACCTGGAGATGGTAGCCTGCAGCTCTGGGTCATCACAGAACTGGTTTTAAGGGAGGGTTGTCAAGTCTGTTATCCTAAAGCAAGTCATGTTGAGCTTTGCTTCCAATTCTGGAGAATCAGTGAGACTGCACTCGAACCTCAGCAAGCTTCTTTGTTGTTTTTGAGCGCAGTACGCTATCAGTTCAGTTTGCCCAGGTTCTTCCAACAAAACTGAGAGGGATGGGCACAGTGTTCATTGCCATTTGCTTTTGCTTTGTCACTGTAAGATCTGTTTGTTTATCAGCAATAGATATTCCTTAGGTCGGACTTAAGCTCCACAGGGTGTGAGACCTTAGAAAGGACTGGGAAATCAGTAACAGAAGACAGCTAGGTTCAGGTATTGCTTGCTTTTTAATTCATCACCTTTTGTCAACAAAGAAGACACCATGGCCGTCTCCTTCATTTCTAAAGAGTTCTAGAGAGTTATTTATTTCACACCCTTTTTAAGGCTCCAAGTCTGCAAGCTAGAAGTTCATGAAGCAAAGAATTGAAATGATTTGCTCAGCAGTAGATAGCCAACAGGAAACGAACTCAACGGTGTTCTTATAAATTTTGTTGTCACTTGTTTTTTTATTTGGACATTTTTAATCTTACTTTCTTGTGTTTCTTTTTTTTAATTACTTTCATTTTTTGCTTGTTTATTTTCTAAAGAAAGAGAAAGAAGGTATGGAGTTGGGTATGTGGGGAGGTGGGGAGGATCTGGGAGAAAATGGGGGAGGGGAACCATCATCAGAATACACTGTGTGATTTTTCAATTGAAACCAAAAAAGGAAACTCGGTGGAAGATCTTACTCTGATTTTCAGCACATTGAACCTAGCTACACTTCTCGTTTACCCAGGAATAAAAAGAAGTAAAGGGGGCTAACCAGAGAAAAGATTGTATTGCAGGTTCTGGGAGGTTTCAGCAATAAGTTATAACAGTTTACAAGAAAACCAAGCAGGCACCAAATAGTAATGGAAGCCTTCAGGGTTTGCATTAAAAAACTATGCAGGTAAAGCAGTAACTACCTGTGAGAGGAGAAGCTGTCATGAGTGAGGTGAAGTCTAATGACTCCAAGGATTGTGGTCCAAGGACTGGTGTGTCCTCGTCTGTCGCCCATTGCTGTGCACCCTGTATGGAACTCTTGCATCTCACTGTCTTCTTTGACATTTTCTTGGCTCACTGAACTGTTCTTCTCTTCGGATCAACCTGAAAAGGTGTCTTGATGGTTTGCCTTTTGACACTTTAACAAATGAGGCTGGTGATTTTATTCAAAATAAAAGAGGAGAGGGAGCCTTTTACTCTACGCAGCCATACTGAGGACTGAGCCTCCCAGCACATGGCCCCTGGGACAAGAGAAACCTAGTCCAAACTATGGCAGTCACAAAGACCTGATTTATGACAAGTTGCTTTTCAGAAGAAATAATTTACAGGTTGTACATCTAAAATCCAAGGTCCTAGGAAGGACCATGGCAGCCTAATCTCCTCCTCTATCCATGGTAGATAAAACCCAGAAACCTGGAAGGGGCTGCACCCCAATGCTGACTCTTTGAACTGGGGTGTAGATCATCGCTTTAAAAGGTCATGCTCTCTTTGAAATCAAGGTTGGCCATGTAATGCTCACTCTCTCTGCCATGGTTCTATCCCCTTGTCATTCCCCTGTGCTCTGTTGACACACAGGACCCTCGAAAATGCATCCAACCCTAAGGGAAACTCACAACATCATCCACAGCTCTATCATCAAATCATCTCAGCTTCATTCGTGTTCAGTAACACAGATGAATCAGGGTCTTCAGTTTGGTCTGATTTTCTGGAATCTTCTTTGCATTTCCACATTTGCAACTATTCCAACAGATCACTGTAATGCAGACACCTGACACCACTCCCGGCCCATTGTCAGGAGAAGCTTTGGGTTTTGAGGGAAAGTCTAAATGTCAAGGACTACACAGTAGTCACTGTAATAGACGTGAAACAATGAACTAATTAAATAATTTAAAAAAAAAAAAAAACCTTTTTCACATTCCAGTGTCTTCCCCAGCCCTGGTTCCAGTTTCTTTAACTCGAATCTTATCTAAAATTCAGTCTTTCTTGGTTTTTAATGATGGGCTAGTACATGCAAACCGGGCATCTAACTGGCCGCAGGATTACAGCTCAAAGAAAACACTTTTATGTCCAATACAGCAGCATCTTCAGCCAGCGTAAAATAAGCAAAGGTCCTTGTACTTTGGGAAGCAAAAATGAGCAGAAGCCCTGCAGAGCCGGCACTGCAGGTTTTGCAAATGCATTCTGCCCACCTGGAAATGGGGAGCCTGGAGCACGGAATATTGTGCAGCCCTTTGACAGGACTCCAAAGTCACTGCTGGGGTAGTTTTTTCTCTTCAATTCCAGACAGATTCTGACACCAAAGAATGAGTGGGGAAACCTCTGAAAAACAAGATGTCCTGAACTTAGATCAATCCTGATGGTAATTTTGTCGTTTCCTTTCCCAAACAAAGAACCTTTTAAAATTGTGTTTTCTTGGAAAGAAAAACTTCTTTCTGAGCCCACAAAGAACTTGCTAACAACCCAGCACCAACTTTCAGGCTTTCTCAAAAGGAAAAAAAAAATGTTCCTGTCAGCAATCTCCCCAGAGATGGAGCATGTAGAGAAACCTGAAGATAATAAGGTTGCCGGCTGTGTGTCACCCGTGGGTGCACCTGGGAAGAACAGAGATGTCACATTTCTTTCCTATTTAAATCTCAGACACTGAATAATTCTAGAACAAGAACTACCCAGAGGGTAGCCCTCAGTTGACTGGGTGACTCCATGCATCAGCATGGCACTTTCCCTAATTTCACGGCGAGCATTTGTTCATATGTCCATGTCTCTCATATAGAGTTCTACTTGGACATACTTTATATGGTTATCTTTTTTTTTCATTTGCATGCTCTTTTGGAAACAGTGAAAGAAAGGACATTTTGTTTTTCCAATCCTAGCCAGATACCAATGCTTGGAGGGAGGAAGGGAAGGATAAAACAGGACCAGGAGAAGGAAGAGTGGAAGAGAGAAAGATTGAAGGAGGGGCAGAAAAGGAAAGTCTGGAGAGAGGAAGTGAATGAGAAAGAGAGAGCGGAAACGGGGAAGGAAAGAACGAAAAGAAAGGAAGAGAGAGGAAAAGGAAGAGGAAGGAAGGTGAAGGAGTGAGGACGTGAAAAAGGAAGTGAGAAGAGATGGAGGAATGGAAGAGAGAAGGAGAGAGGGGAGTCTAAATGCTAAATGTTTATGGGTTTTTTTTAATGTTCTACAATTAAATGAACTGAAAGTTGTCTTCTGTTTGATTCCTTTATATATAACTGAAACAAACTAACAGATGTTTGAAACATTCGAGTGCAGATAAATTAAAAGAAATGAGTCTGTATCGTTATAATGATGGAAGACTTTAGATAAAACCTTACTAAGGTGGTCATTTTTCTGAGTTAGGGAGACATAAGCCCAGACATATGAATACATGGCCATCTGTGTTTACCTGTGAAACATTTACAGCAGGAACATATCAAACAGGGCTTGCAACCAAAATACTGGATTTGTGTCTCATCATAAAAAAAATCCTAAGCTTTTGGGTGTTTTAGATGTTTTGTAAGTTAAATTTGAAATTGTATATATAGCACTTCCAGGCCTGTAACATCTTCTATTCTCTAGCACATCGTGCGATCCTTCTGCTTTGACCTGAAGGAAACCAGCAAAGCAAGGCTGTTGATACGACAAGGGACATTGATGATGACTATTGTCTACAATTTTTATATGAATGTTAACAATAATTTAGGGTCACAATTTAGGACCAATTATATAGTTTAACTGAAAACACACATAACATCATAGATTTGCGCATTAACCAAAACTGAACTTGCTACGCCATCCTGGAGGCAGTAGCACTATGATCATCAAAAGCAAACATAAGATCTGAATTGGATTTACAAAGGCAAGCAAAACTGACCCAGTGGAAGGGAGTTTAGAGCGGAGTAGGGGAGGGGAGGAGTTCCCGATGAAGATCAGAACTCGCGTTATACATGCACGAAACTGTCAAAGAGCAAATCCCCGAAAAGTCATAAAAGTTTTAAAAGCATGAAATCTGAGTTGGCTGTTGATAGCATCAGGCTCTGAGCTTGAACTTGGATGGCATTTTGTAGATGATCACCTGCCGTTCACCTCCCAACACACTTGTCCGAACTTGCTCGCAAGAATCTCCTACGCTCTAATCCTCGAAACCTCGAAAACTAATGTGCGCCCCAGGCATTAAAACCTGTAAACTTCACTTAACCTTTTCATTTAAATTCCAGGAACCTTAGTCTGGCCCTGGCAGCTGACCCAGGCAGAGGATTCAGGCGGAGGATTTGAATGCCCACTGGATGCCCGCACATTCTTGTGCTGCACGGCTGCAGCTTGCTTACTGTTGGTAAATGCCAAACGCATCTGGCAGAAGAGTTTTGAAAACAATTTCGACAGCCTGAAAAGGTTTCAACAATAAAACAGAACTCTTTACATGGCAAAGTCAAACACATAACTTGGGCAAGTATAATTAAATAAATCCCGGGTTTCGGTGCAGATGGCTGCTGCCTTTACTGTCTGTGTCTGCTGGGGTATGCTGAAGCTGCTTCAGTCCATGAGTGTGTGTGTGCGCGCGCACGCGCGTGTGTGTGTAGAAGGCTTTTTTTTATATGAGACTTGGCATATTGCATGTGGCAGGCTGTTGAAAAATGAATAAAGACAGGAGAGGGGAAAAGGCAAGGCACATCGCGTTGGTAGGAGAGAGAAGCTAGCTGGGTTGCTGACTGTCTAAGGGTTGGATCTCCAGGTTAGCCCAGGTGCTCCCAAGATCATTCCTTTGCTCCCAGATTTTCATGTTGAATTACCACTCACAATCTCTAAACGAACCTGCCTCTTATTTTATTTAAGACACACTGAGCGCTTGCCTTTGACTTCCTGCGAAGCAATACAATATTTAGTGTCTGCTGTAACACACACAAACGGCGAGAGAGGAAACCTAGCCTTATAAGCATAATTTCAATTAAAAATAATTTTTTTTTCTGCAAAGAAACATCTTCACCCCGCGATTTCAAGAGCAGACATCAAGTGATGCGCATTTGTTCCCTGATGCTTTTACCAAGCAACTCTGAGCACAGATGTCTGCAAGGATTCATCAGGAGCTCTAGGCTATGGCCTCTTGACTTTGGCCTGAGGCAAAGCTGGGGGCTAAGTACTTTTCATGTGGGGGGTAAAGAATAAAGCAGAACTCCTCAGGCTTCCATGGTTCCTGTGATTCCAACTGGTACCCAGAAGCCTCTCCCGAGAAGATCTGCTTTGACTGTTCTCTGGCTGCTGTTAAAGTGAACAGCATCATAACTTATTTGTGACCTACTTAGGAAGGACTCAGGCTGGACCACAGTGAGCCAAAGGGAGACGGGCTAAGTAAAACAAAGAAATGTCTTCTCTTGATATAATATAATGTTACACTTTGAGTGGAACAAAGGTTTTGTGTTCATTTGTTTGCTTGTCTTTGTGAATATGAGAATTCTTAGTTGGTTCATATGATTAATTTCTTTTGCATGACCTTTCTGTGTTTGACTACACAGTAATTGCATTTGTTTTTGATGCAGAGTTTTACACAAAGTAGAAGTCATTTTTAAATGCCTCAAGCTTAATAAAATCTTGTCTGTTTTTCTTCGGTTTGAACAAGAACTGCACACACACACACCAAAAAAAAAAAAAAAAACAACTTGTTAAATTCTTTGAAATTCATCTCACCAAAAGGATGCTCTTACTCCGAGCCTACTGATAATTAGCAGTGTTTTAACTTTTGGTCTCTAGATCTCTAGATGAAGCATTTTTAACTTGACTTTGGGGGATCTGGTTACAGCTCTAGCCACCTGCAACATCGAGGGAACGGACACCTGGCGTGTTTCCAGGAAGCTCTCTGACCTGCTGATGTGCTAACCGGATTCCTGGGGGGCGGGGGGAGTCATCCTTTTGTGTTTCTGTCCTCCTTTGACTTACCATTTTCTCCAAAAGAGTTGCAGCTTTAATAAAAATGGTGTTAGTGAATGAAAGCATTTAACGCAATAACCATGGAAACATGATATTTTCAATGCAATTATGTGCTCTATTTCAAAGACCATTTCTTTGAGGAGAAAACAAATGCCTGCAGAGAAATTGACGAGAAGTGGATTATTGCAATCTTGAAGATCTGCTCGGTTGATGCTTTTGGCAACAGTCAGCCAGTAAACCAGGCTCTTCAAGCAATTTGTAGCGTAGGTAGGGTATGGCAGCACACACTTTTAATCCCAACAGAGGCAGGTGGATCTCTACGAATCCAAGGCCAGCATGGACCACATAATAATTCCAAGCCGCATAGAGCTATGGAGTAAGACCCTGCTAAAAACTGGGGGGGGGGGGGGGGGCAGAGGACCAGAAGAGGGAGTGTCCTATCTTTTAGAATTAGAGTTGAAAGCTGTAAAGAAACAACAAATGTTTGATGCAATTACATCAGGTGCTACTGAAGGCCAATTAATTATATAAGCTTTAAACTCAGAAGCAACCACCTGCACAGGGCTATGCAGGATTGGAAGAAGTGAGTAAATTGGCACATTTACACATGGAGTAGATTCATTTCAGATGATACTGACCCCCTAGACGTGAGTATGACGCTCCTTCGGTCAGCAGCTCTAAATGCTGAAGACTCTCTTTCAGAGTATGCACATTTGCTATGGAGCTCAAATGCCACTCAGTCGCAGCACCATCACCAACTCCATGTGGTAAAAACAAAGGGACCAGCACACCTATGTTCCCTATGGTTCTGCTCGAAGAAGTCAAATTATGGAAATCAGTGTAGGTGCCCATCAAAAGGTGAATAAAGAAAACATGGAGCATCTACATGGTGGGGTTCATTGACCTACAGAGAATTAGGACATTAGGTTATCGATGGGGAATGAAAAGAGTTTGAGATCATCCTTGTAAGTGAAGTAAGCCAGACTCTGCAGGGCCAGAATCACACATTTATTGTTATATGCACAATCTAGATTCCTCTGTAAAAAACATATGTGAATGAGAATGTCATAAGGAAACTTCTTATTTTGCATATGTTGTGCATGTTTTATAACAAATATACTCTAATAAAAATAAAATAATTTAACAATAAAAGAGAATTTTAAATAATAGTATACCCATGGAATAGGTGGAGTCACTAGTGAGTAACAACCCAAATGATTATACTTAGGTGAAATTGCCCTTTCCTCTGCTTCAAAGTTCAATGTGTCACTGTGAAATTGCCTAAGAGATGAAGTTAGAACTGAAAGGAAGGATGCATTTGACTTCCTCTAATTATTCTGTTGGTGTTTCCCAAAGTTTAGTTACAGAAGCCCAGAAAAGTTGAAAGTGTTGTATATTGATCACTCATTCATCTTTCTCTAATACATCATGTGGTTGTTTGGATAGCGATGGCTTCCATGGACTCATGTATTTGAACGCTTCCGAACTGGCATTAGTAAGTGTGGCCTTATTGGAGGAAGTGTGGGTTTTGGGGTTTCAAATGCTGCTCTCTCTCTTCCTGCTGCCTGCTGATCCAGACATAGAACTCCTCATCCTTCTCCAACACTATGTCTGCCCGTGCACCGTCATGTTTCCTGCCATGATGGTAATGGACCAAACCTCTGCACATGCAAGTCAGCTACAATTAAATGTTTTCCTTTATAAGAGATGCCATGGTCATGGTGTCTCTTCGCAGCCATAAAAACCCTAAGTGGTCACTTGGCCACTTCTGTGTATTACAGGTTCACGCATACCCACCCGTCCTGTTTTGATATACGTCAAAGTCAATTGACAGCATCAGTGTATTATCCTCTTTGAACAAAGCATGCATAGCACTAGCTGGGGTTTATATACAATGAAGTGTCTCTTTTTCTGAAAAAACTTGTATACTGTGAATCCCACAAATCTTAAGCTCACAAATCTATAAGCCCTGAAAATTCGTGTATTTGAATAGCCCACACAGATGCAGAAAATTCCCCCATGTTCCTCCAGATAATCTTCACTACCAGTACCTGCACAAGGAACTACTATGCTGATCCATTCAGTACATACAGGTTTTACCTGTCTTGAAAATTCATGAAAATGCACAACTGGATATCCATACTCTACCCAGTACAATATCCACAAAAGCTAGTGCATATGTATGTTGTTTGATATTTCTCGTCCATTTTCCTGGGTGTTTTACCACTGGTGGATTTGCAGGCAGTCTGCTTTGTAAGAGCCCTGGTGTGGGCACCTCCTTACATAACCCCTTCTCCATCGGCTGTAGCTTGGCAAGCAAGATTTGGCACTGGCGTTAGAGAGTGGTGGCGGAACAATGCCTGCAAACAACCTCCTTCTGTCTTTCTGAATGTTGTATCTACTGTAAGCATATATTGCTTTGTGCTTGAATCCAAATAGCTACTTCAATATATTGCTTCCTCTAGCTTTACTAGTAACCTGTAAGGATCTGAATTCAGTCTGCAGAGCTGACATAAAAATGCACACTTGTAATGCCAGCTCTGAAGAGGGAGAAACCCTGGGCTCCCTCGCGAGCCCGTCTAATCTAATTAGTGAGAACTGTGGAAATGAAGTTTCGTGGCTTCGGGTCAGTGATAGACCTTGTCTCAAAGGAGTTGGACAGCCTTTCTGAAGATAACCCTGGAGGTCTGCACATGCATGCACACCAATGTAACACACACACAATGCTCACATGCGCATGCACTAAAAATAAGTTTCTGATTTTATCACCTGGGAAGCCGGCATAACTTCCATGGTTTCTCTATTCTCTTGAATACAGTTAATATTTTCTGTGTTTTAAGAACTACTTATGACAGTCTGAAATGTTGTATTATTGCAGACGTTCTGGATTCGGTTATATCCCACCAACGACTGTTGAATATTTTATTTGTTTTTTCAGGAAGTTAACTTACATAGACTCAACTTTTTCTATTTCTATTTTTCCTAATGGCAGGCAGCAGCTGCCAATTCTGGTCAGTTACTGTTTAGTTGTACTGTTTAGGACCCAAGAAATATGGAAAAGTCAAACAGAAATCTGGCTGACCCAGTTTTCTCAGAGAAGGTAGAACTCTGCATCTTTGGTTCCTTCATTGCCAAGATCCTTTCCCTCCAGTTCAGCTACTATGTTAACCTTAAAGTCTAGTCTCTGGTCCATTGGACCTGGAAGATTGGCCTTCTGAATTTCAGCCAGCATGTTCTTTTTCTCATTATAGCTATTCTAGCCAGCAAAAGGTGGGGGTACCCACCATTTTTCCTCTTTCAGCAATCTCCTTTCGCTTTTGCCTGTTCCCAATCACTCCCTCTTACTTTTAAATATTTTTCCATACCTTCTTCAGTGTTCCAAGTTTTCTCTGGAGGACAATGTCTGTGAGAGGAAGAGCCTCTCGTGACCAGAAATAATATCTCCACATGTAAAAAATTTAAACTTTAATGAACCCCAAGTTGTTTGAATAAATTTAGCAAGCAAACTGGGTATTTTCTATTTCTATAACTATTGTTAGCAGGAATACAGGTAAGTGGAGCTGTTCTGCCTCTCCTGAGAAGTGAAATCATAAGCAAATTATAAAACTGTCTAACACTTGTGTTGGTTTGCTTGTAGCTGTGACAAAACACAGGGCCGAAACAGCTTAGATAATGGACTTATTTTGGTTACTGGTACCAGCAAGATTTCAGTCCATCCTGGTGGGAAAGGCTTGGAGGTAGGAGGGCCTCAGCCCACAGTAGCCTGACATGGTATGGACCAGGAAGCAGAAAAAAAGCATAACGGAACCAGATGTGAGCCTAACCTTCAAGTCTCACGTTGATAGCCTGTTTCTGCCGCCAAACCCCTCCTCCTGAGAAGACTCTACCACCTTCAAAATAGCACCATTCACTATGGGACTGAACGATTCTGCAAACTACTTAGCTGAGGATCTAATCATCTCAGAAATTCTACTCACTTTTCTAAATGATCAGTGCTTGCCCTCCTGTTGATTATCTGGTCTTCATCACTCTGTGAGGTGCATAGAGTGGACTACAGAAACAGTGCCCCACCTTGCCTTCTGCCTTCCAGCTGGGTTTAGGCAATAAGAAGTAAATTAATTAGGAAGCCAGACACTGAGAAGACAGTGGTCCTTCAACTAGCCTTCTGCTTGCCTGTACTTTCCCAGAATCCCTCCGTCGCTGAGAGCCACACTTCCTTCTTGTTACGCATGCTCTTGTAGTTCTAGCTATTCATTGTGTTCTCCGTGTCTTTCCCTCACCACCAGAAGTGAGGAAAGCTAAGGATTCCTGATTTCTTGTCATCCCTCATTCACTCTTTCTAGGCCCTTATAAATTTATATTTTTAAATTTGCAGTTCAATTCTGTTCAACCTCTACAAACTTCAGACTTCCACATAGGCTGTTTTCTTTACTGGTTGCTGTCTCTTAAGAGCCCATATAAGTGAGGTTATTTCCATTCTATCTTTAGCCTCCACTTAAATACTAACTCTCTAGATAGGACCCTTCCTCGCACACTTGTCCATACACCGCATTACTGTATCTCAGCCTTTTATCCACCCTTCAGCACTTGTCCGAGTTTATCATTTATCTGTTTGTTTATTTTCAGTCTAACAGTCAAGATGACAAATTCTGTTTGGATGTAGGTTGTGTCCATCCATCACTAAATAATCAACAAGTAGCAGAATCCTCACCACAAATAAGCAAATTAACTCTGTCTGTTAATTGCAAGCTGTTAAAGTACCTTACTAGAGAATTTTGGAAGATGGCATGCAGAAGGGTTCCATGGGTTGCTGAAGTATTAATTAAATCTATCACTAGCAATGACATAGAGGGCTTAAAACAATGGCTATTATCTTATTTCAAAGTGAAACAAATCACTGTGGAAGTTGAAATAGAACATGCTATGCAGAACACAGAATACTCTCAAGAATTTTCAGATCATAAAACCACTGCCTCTGCACAGGAGTGAACTTTCAAAGAACTGAGCTACTTCAGAAAGCAAATAAATAACTTTTCAAAATAAAGTTTCTTCAAAATTTTTTCTGTACACGAACACATTATTGTCTCTACTTTGAAACTTTTCTTCTGTATTTGGAAAGAGTAATTCTTTCTTAAGTGATTTGGAGTGTTTAGAAAAATGCTTCGGATTCCTTGGGGAATTTAGGAGGCGACTGGGATGCCTTTTGAAGCTGTCAGTGTGCCCTCAACGAGAAATTGAGACTGTGCTTCTGATCTGAGGCCTTTGAAGACAAGCTGCCCTCCCCGAGACCTCCCCTCCGGACTTTAATCATGCCCTATGTGGTCTTTTTACCTCTACTTTTTTTTCTTTTCAAATTTTATTAATTATACACTTCACTGCTTAATCTTCTTAAGATATAATATTCTTATGATGTTTTCTGTGAGGAAAACATCATAATTGTTTTTACTGACTCTCAGATGAAATATAATATCCTCAAATATTTAGCAGATATTTAAATTGTTAGCCAAGTGCTAAAAACCCTCCTCCTTTCCTCTTACATCAAGCCCATGGTCAAAAGAACCAATGAACTTTGTGTATTTTATTCAATACTGCCATGATCATTTTTGCAAATAAAAAAAAATCCATCACATGCCATTTACCTATCCCTACCAAAATAACCTTTCCTTATTTTTTGCCAAATAAATTTTAGAATGTTTTCCCTATCATAGTTCTGTGATTTAGGATTCCAATCTACATCAATGCTTATATTAATTTAATTTTATATAATAGTTGTCAGTAAATTTGTATTGAGTGTACACACATGTCTGACATTTAATCTGGGCTCCAGAGACAAAAAGAGAGTAGAGGATACAGTACCCGAACTCAGGGAGCTTTATGCTCATCCAACCAGATAAATAATAATGTAGAGACAAAAACTCTAAATGAAAAAAATGTAAATCTTCCTGGAAAAATAGGGAGACAGTTGAAGCCCGTGAGAAGCAGGGCGAGGCTGGCAGCTAGTTCTTTGACAGCAATGGGCTAGTCTGGTTTTAGCAAAGACCTGGTTCTTGCTGTCCCTGCCAATCTGTCCATATGCTGCATGAAGTTCTCATAGGTCATGTCTACTCTATCAGCCCATTTTATTTTTCTACAAGAAGACACTTGGAGCTGTGTACCGCATAAAGAAATCTATTTAGCTCACATTGAGCAGCAGTAAAATTCTGTTATTGCATCCATTAGTTTAACCTCTGGTGAGGCCTTGTGACAGATGGCATCACAATGATAGAAGCAAGAATAAAAAGACCCATTGAGCGAAACAGGAACCCAGAAACTAAACGGTCATCATATCTCTCCTTACAACTCATTCTCATAGGAACTATCTGGCTTTCCACAAACCTACATTAATTATCCAAACTTTTCCCATTTGACTCCATCTTTCAGAGATCACAAATCCCACCATCACTCACCAGTACTTCTGGACACAGAGTTTCTAATACACAAACCTTCAGGGGAAATATGCAAACCACCCCAGCATATAACTCTGCTTTTCTAGAACATTCCACTCAAACAGAAGACTTAAGAAAAACATTCTAACCAGGCGGTGGTGGCACAAGTTTTAATCCCAGCACTCAGGAGGCAGAGGCAGGTGAATCTCTGTGAGCACAAGGACAGTCTGGTCTACAGAATGAATTCCAGTAGGCTCCAAAGCTGCACAGAGAAATCTCGTCTGAGGCTTGGGGGGCGGGGAGAAAGAAAGAAATACATTCTACTTTTGTTTGAGGTAAACAATGAACACAACTAAATATCAAGGGCTTCTACGGGAGACAGAGATAAAACATGGGTACATATGTTAGTCACATAAACTGTTGCTTTCCTTCGTATATAATTAAGAGGACTAATCCAGACGACTTAGGCACTATTTCCCTTTACCCTGCCCTTTCTACCCACCCAACATGCAAACACAGTGGCCCATCACCATGTACAACACTGAACACACCAGCCATCCTACAAATCTAAGGACCATACCCTGACGTGAGAGGACTGAGGCAGAGTCCCATGGTCTCCCTGTTAGGTAAAAAGCAAATATTACTTCTTTTTGGCGAAGCTGCTATATTCAAGTTGCTGTTTATTGTAGCTTAATGTGCTCCTGAAGGATGCAACTTCCGGAAGTCGGACTCATGGGAAAGTCAGTCTGTACCATAGGGGGGCTTTGACTTCTTCCCCAAGAAGAATAAGACAACTAAGCTGGGGTTCCTATCCTACCTGTGGGTAAAACTAGAGAACCACTCCCTGGGGAATAAAACAACTAAGTGGGGTTTCCATGCTACCTGGGGGATGAGACAGCTAAAGAGAGTTTTCATTCTACATGGGGAAGGGGTTTTCACCCTTCCTGGGGATAAAACAGCTAGAGGGGGGCTCTCAGTTTACCTGGGGATAAAATAGCTAAATGGGAGCTCTCAGTTTACAAGTAGAGAGGGGCTTTCACTCTACCTAGACCAGAATTTCTGAAGCTCAATATATTTTTACTTTAGGACAGAAAATTCACGTAATGAGTAAAGTGATTCATGTCTCTTTAATCAATGAACAATTAACCTTCATTAGTGTGCTCAAACCACTTTAAATGTGAGATAAGACGCAATGGCCTGGCAAGGATACCTCAAACATAAAGAAAGTCATTAAAATTATTTTATATCGGATCCCTCATGGAGCAGACTTGACACCAACTCCAACACAATCAGAAGCACAGAAAATGTGGACAAATGTGTTAAACACCTGTTAGAATAAATAAAAAGGATCGGGCCCTCAAATGACTCCACAATACCCTGTTGCCTTTCAATCAATTTTAAGTTGTTTTCTGTCTTTCACTGATGCATTTGTCTCTATACAGAATGCCATGTTTTCTGTTAGCTGAGGGCTGGGAGAGTGCCATGTATCTCCAGGTTTCCCTAGCTGGCCACACATGTTGGGTGCAGTAGGGCTTGTAAGGCTCTGACAAAGGCAGTGTGTTAGACCCTAGTCCAATCCTACTAATTCTCAATGTCTTTTATCAACTTATTTGATACAAGAATTATCTATAAGCCCAGAAGAGATTGTTAAGACCAGTTGGTTGGACCTGGTAGATAGGAAGCCCTTATGGGCTGTTTATCCCTCTAATCACAGAATAAATAGAAGAGAAGCCAGAGTGGGGCCTTGAAAAGACTGGCTTGACTCATCAAATATATGTCTCTATCAGTCTTTTGAAACAGACAAGCCTATTTTTAAAAGGACTTCAATTTAATTAGAATTCCTTTTCCCATGGAGATAACATCTCCGATTGATTTAATCCTTTCTTGTACATACCTTGCATCCTGAGAGGTAGTAATGGTTTTCATTTTACATTCTGGTCTTGAAACATGATAAACAGTGAGTGTCAGTTGTATTTCCCCCTGCCAGGGCCTGCAGCAGCAGGTCTGGGAGCCCGCCTCCAGTCATCTGCAATTCTCACCTCACTCCATTATTTCATCCTTCCTGCCCTGTTGTTCTGGTCTACCTTTTACACGCAGAAATTGGATCCAATGCAGTTGGAATTCTAAAATCATCTCACACATTAGAGATTACCAGTGTTTAAAGACTTTTAAGGAAATACCAATTATTTTCAGATAAAACTTCATAATTTTTATTTGACGTAGATCCCTTTTTTGCTTATTAAGAAAAATACTAGAAACATAAAGTTGGATCTGTCATTTTCATTCCTGATTATAGTTATTTTTGAAGACTGTAAGCCTTAACAGTCAACAAAGTGCTAAGTCAAAGACTGCAGGCTTTCATATAAATATATCCAACATTGGATTTCATATAGTAATGATACTCGTAAGATGAGATACTGATGTGGGATTCCCCTCTGTATAATGTGAATATTTTTTTTTTACCATTGGTTAATAAAGAAGCTAATTGGGCCTATGACAGTGTAAAATAGAGCAAAGTGGGAATTTCAAGCAGAGATAGAGGAGAAAAAAAGGTGGAGTCGGGGAGATGCCATGTAACTGCCAAAGGAGAAAGACGTGAGTCACTAGCTAGAACCTTATCAGTAAACCATGAGCCTCATGGTAAAATATAAGATAATAAAAATGGGTTAATTTAAGATATAAGAGCTACCTAGCAATATGCCTAAGTGAGTGGCTAAGAAGTGTTGTAATTAATACAGCTTCTGTGTGATTATTTCAGGTCTGGGTGGCTGGTTATGAACAAGCAGCCTCTAGTGTACAAAATGATGCCCAATGTTCATCAATGTACACCCACATGAAGTCTAAAATAGCTTTTAGACTTTTAGGCCCACAAAAACAGAAGTCAAGTGCAGCTTCTTGGTAGCTACTTTTTTTTTTTTTTTTTTTTTGTCAGATAGGCTCTGTTTGCTGGTGGCAAACAGGAACTGTGGCTCCTTTAATCCTTTAAGAGAGGTCTTTCTGACTCAGCCATCATTGGCAGCAAAGGCTGCATGGCTTTTTTAGGGGAGGACTTCCTGGATCATGCTAGTTGCACAAACAGCTCTGGCTCTTTCAGGAAATCAAGTACTTGAATGGGGTTTGTGAGCAGAGTGCTACAATTTGCTTAATGGCAACAAAGACCCACTGTGTGCCTGGAAATGGGGCTATTAGCATGGCTCACAGAGCTGGTGCTAAATGGACCTCTGCCATGTTGGACTGGGCAGAGTCAAAAGGCAAAGTAGCCTTAGTCCTAGCCACACTGTTTAACATTTTAAGAAGCACTCCTAATAGAACAGATTCAAACATAAAACACCTCTAAATAAGAAACAGTACATTTAAAAAATGGGCATAGGCTTTGGAGAGATAAGAAAAAGAGTATAAAGAGTTATAAAAAGAAAAAAATCCTTTAAAATTAAAACAAAGTATTTAAAGAGATAGTGTAAGATGAAAGGAGTAAAGAAAAATAAGCCACATAAAGATGGAATATACACAGAGAATCTAGATTGTGTGTACTATTGTGTTTTCTTTAAATTTTTTGACTGTGAATGAGTTAAGCATAGAGAGACATTTTATTGTAAAGACTGCTAAGCTAAACTAACATATATTTTAAAAGTATCTAGACTTCAAAATTTGATTCTAAGGATATGTTGCTTTGAAAAAGAGGTTCTGCTTTTGTTTTCACAGAGGATGAGAACTTGCAGATTCCTCCCAGACTAATATTGTTTATAAATGTTTATTTACATTTTAAAAGGAATATGCTATAGAGATGAATAGTGTGCATTGATATGGATCTTAGTTTATTGATACAAATTTAAGGTCAATTTAGTTACATGTATATTTCTGCTCTTGATTAAGGTATTGTGTTTTTGTAGCTCATTTAAAAATGTAATATATAATTAAGAAATACAGGTTAATAGATAGTCATCTATAATAGTCAAGCTTGTAGTCATGTTAGTTAGGTTTTCTAGATGTACAGAAATATATTTCAGATAGACAGGTATTCTTCAAATCTTTTAAAGACTTACAGAATATGGCATTTAAATGTTTTAAAAATTTAAGAACTTCTCATGACAATAAGACACATCTGCTCCTTAAACTGCCCATCTACTTCAAGAGGACAATAAACTTTGAAGAGGCTCCTTATGGAGTTTATTAGCCATTTTGTCAAGAAATTGCAATTGCTTGGTATGTTGTATAAACTGATATGGTATGCTGTATAAACTGTATAAACTTGATGGTATGCTTCATAAACTGAACATGCAGGACCCACAGAAAACTGGCAGCTAAAGTTGCCTGAAGAGGGTGAGACAGTCCTTCAGGATTTCTGCTTCATGAAAGAGTCTGCCAGATATTCTGCAGGACACAGAAGAAAGTGACTGACAAACTGCCAGTATAGGCAGAACTGTCTTTGAAATTCCCTACTTCATGGAAAAGTCTGCCAGATACTATGGACCTATAGGTGGAAGGTTGCTGCCCCAATGTGACAGAAGAACTTTGGATGACTGTCCAGGCAGTGAGATATGTCTGTCAATTCTAGAGTTTTGGAAGTTATTTACAATGCACTTCCTGTTAGCTTAGGTAATATTTTATTCTTCCAGGATCTGTGATGGAGTTGAAGAATAGATAGTTATAATTATAGTCTTCCTTAGTTATGATAAAAGATAAAATAGATATAAATATTGTAAATGTAATTCTTGCTTGATAACTGTTTTGTTGTATGTAATCTTTCTGTGAATATGTTTTATTACCATCGGTTAATAAAGAAGCTGATTGGCTCCAAAGCCACAGAGAAACCCTGTCTCGAAAAACCAAAAAAAAAGAAGAAGAAGCTGATTGGGCCTATGACAGTGAAGAAAATAGTGAAGAGTAAGGTGAGAATTTCAAGCAGAGATAGAGGAGAAAAGAAGGTGAAGTCAGGGAGATGCCATGTAGCTACAAACTACAATTCAGGGTGACTGGCATATCTATTACCTCAAACAATTATTATTTTTTATGCCAGAAACATTTAAATATCTGTAGTAACCATTTTGAAATGCACAGTTAATTGTTTTCTACCACAGGAATCATACTATTCTGCAAGACACTGGAAACCAATTCGCCTTTCTAATCATACCCCTATACTCCACTGCAAAGTATTCCTGTTCTGTCTTCTCTATTCTAGCCAGGCCCTGCTAACCACTATTCTCTGTCTAGCTGCATAAAGCCAATTTTTAGCTTGCATATTATATACAAGAGAAATTAATATAGTATTTCTCTTTCTGTGTTTGACTTATTTTGTTCAACATAATGTTCTTCAGTTCTATCCAGGTTACTTCAAAGGACAGAATTGCATTACTTTTATGTCTGACTAATATTCCACTGTGTACAAATAGCACATTTTCTTTCTCTGTTCTTCCCCTTACTCAATCCATTTGATTATGAGATTATGAAAAATGAATTATTTACCATTGCATTAAGCGTTACAGTAAACATGAAAATACAAATGTTTCTCTACCACATTGATATCATTTCCTCTGGATACATAAGCAGTCGTGGATGAGTGAATGGCAGTTCTAGCACTTGTACTTTGGGGAGCTGTCATACTGTGTCCCATAATGGTTATAGTAATTACATTCTTCCAACAGAGCATAAAAGTTCCCTTCTCCACACCCTCCCTGACACTTGCTTCATTTTGTCTCCTTGAGGATAACCAGCATAACTGGAGTGAGCGTTAGCTCCCAATAGCTTCCATTTCCATCTCCCTGGTGATTTCTGCATGAAACTGATGGATGTTTGTACTTATTCTTTTGAAGGTGTTGGGATAATTTGCTCATTTTTAAATCAAACTCTTCACTGTTTTTTGGGTTGGAACTCTTATTCTTTGTAGGTTTTAGTAGTTACATATTCTAAATATAAGTTGCTTATTAAATAAGTGATTTGAAAATTATTTCATTCAAAATACTGGTGTAATCTATAGATTGTTTCTTTTGGAAATGATTTTGTTTCAAATACACATATTTGTCACTTGTTGTAGTTGTAAGAAAAAAATTAAACCAAAGTTCCTACTGTGTTTCTTTTTTGCTTTATTCTAGAATGTTTACAGTTTTAAATCTTACTTTTAAGTTTTGATCAAAAATTTTCTTTAATTTCCCCAACCCCCATAGTGAACAATAGAGATCTGCTTTCAATTCAGTCTTCTGTGTGAAAACCACCAGGCCCCATAGGCTCAGGTTTGAGTTCTTAGGTCCCAGTGGGTGGGCTATTTGGGAAGGATCAGGAGGTGAGGCCTTGTTGGAGGAGGTGTATCATTGGGTGAGGCCTTGTTGGAGGAGGTGTGTCATTGCATGTGGACTTGTTGAAGGAGGTGTGTCATTGCACCTGGACTTGTTGGAGAAGGTGTGTCATTGGGGGAGGCCTTTTTGGAGGAGGTGTGCCATTGGCTGTGGACTTTGAGGATTCAAAAGGCTTGCATCATTCCCTTTATCTCTCTATCTTTTGCCTCCTAGTTACAAATCAAGATGTGGGCTCTCCAATTTTCTGCCATCATTGACTTTAATCCTCTGAAACTATAAGCCCAAATTTAACATTTCTTTTACAAAATTCCATGACAATAATGTCATATTATAGCAATAGAAAACTAGCTAAGACAACACCGGTTTTGCCAGCCCCATTATTGAAGTGTCTTTTTCTCTAAGGTGGGCCTTTCTGTTCTTACTGGAAATCAATTGACTATAGATACATGAATTTATTTCTGGATTCTCTTTTGTTTTCCATTAGTCTATGTCTCTGCTTTTAAATTAAAATCATGAAAAGGTCTTGTACTTTGATTCTGTAGTAAGTTTTGAAGTCAAGTTTCATAATACTTCCATATTCAAAGTTTATTGACTTACTTAATTACAAGTGTTCTTTTTTCTATTTCTATGAAGACTGTCATTGATGTTTTGATAAGAATTGCATTGAGCCTGTGGACTACTTTGAATAATACAGACATTTTGAAACTGCTAGTCCTTCCTATCTATGAATTGTTCCTATTGCTCTATGTCCTCTCCAACTTCTTTCACCAGTGGTTTATATTTCCATTGTAGACATAGCTTACTTTAGTGGTTAAATGTGTTCCTATGTATCTTTCTTTTAATAACTATTATGAATAGAATTGTTCTATTCATTGCTTTCTTGGCAATTTTATTATTGGTTTGTAAAAAGCTGCTATTGACTCTCTCTCTCTCTCACACACACACATATACACACACTGTATTCATCATAAATACATACAACTAAGGGATATTTCATCACTGCAATAAACAATTAAACAATTAATTTAAGACTAGGCAAGAAGATAAAAGCCTTGGCTCGTTGCCTAGCCAAAGAAAAGCTTGTGCTGAGCGTAAACCATTCAGTAAACTCAACGGGCAGCATCTCCTGGTTATGTACAGTACTCCATCCCTTAAGAGAACACAACCTATTATGTGAGGTCAGATACAGTCACTTAAACACTCACATTCATTCTAACCTTAAAATTTTCACAAATAGAAGGAAGAGACTTTAGATGGCTTTCCAAAGCAATAGATCTTTTTTATCACACAAATCTGTCTTCTATAATAATTACAGTTCAGATCAAGAATTGTTGTTGATACTCTTCTTAAATGCCAACTATTTGAAATTTTAAAAATGAATTAATATAATTCCTGAAGTAGAGAAGTATATACTTAATGGGGATATGAAGCAGGAGAACTGTAAGTTGAAGGCCAGTATAAACTTCAATGTCTAAACTTCCTCCATTTCACAAGCAGCTGGGTCTAAGCTTCAGTTTTTCAAACAAAGGACATTAATCAAAGCACCTCTGACAACAGGAATAAAGGAGAGAGAATAAACAAGTCCGAGTCAGCCCCACAATGTCTCAAGGCAGTTACTACAATCCATTGCAACTTACCCAAGTGTATCCAAAGATAAAATCCCACCCAATCAAAAGTCTACTAATGTAATTGCTGCTTGTTTAACCAATTATGTTTGAGATGACCAAACCATCCCTAATATTCCCCTAGCTGTGCTTAAACAGAACCTGCAGGTTCCTGTCCAGGTTGTCACCATTTTGCAGAAGTAAATGATCCTGCGTATGCTGGTATTGTAATAAAGGCTTTGTTCTTGTATAAAAAAAATGCTACTGAATTTTGCATTGTATCCTGCAAATTTACTGACTCTATTATCTATTTATCATTCCTAACAACTGTCTTTTGGAGTCCTTAGATTTTCCTATGTATAAAGTCATGTTATATGCTTGATTTGTTTCTTTAATGAATCCATTTATTTAATACACTGTAATATATAGCTACCTATTTAACAGTTCTAACTTGTACCAATAGAATAGTATCCTAATTTGTTCAAAGCAATTTATACCATTTAGATGTTATTTTCTATATTCAATTCACAATAATGAAACAAATGACAAATTGCTGATGCCAGTTTCTGGAAAGTACTGTCCTATTTCCTGGATGTCCTGGGAGGTAAAGGTGCAATGTTTTAACTCAAACAATCTCACATGTATGTAAATTTACCCTCTTCCTTTATAATCCCTACCCCTGGCTATCCCAGTCTCTTAAAACTACAAGTTACTTCCATACCTATATATGTACCTCAGCTTCCTTGAGCTTATTTTTGTGAAATATACTGTCTATATCTTATTTGCCAAATGTTCACACCTTTATATTAAAATGCATTGATTTAAGTATAGTTCAATTCTGCTTTGTTCAATCAGAAAGTCTTTTAATTTATTTATTTTTAATAAATTAATTTATTTTTAAATTTTATTTTACATTCCAACCACAGTTCTCCCTCCCACCCCTCCTCATACCCCACCTCACCTCCCCCCAGCCCACTCCCCATCTACTCCTCCCAATGGGTAAGAGCTCCCATGGGGAGTCAAGAAAGTCTGATACATTAAGTGGGGGCAGGACCAAGGCCCTCTCTCACGCAATAAGGCTGAGCATGTCATCCCAACATAGAGAATGGGCTCCAACAAGCTAGTTTCATGCACCAGGGATAGATCCTGGTCCCACTTCCAGGGGCTCCTCAGACAGTCCAAGCTTCACAACTGTCTCCCACATTTGAAGGGCTTAGTTTGGTTGGATGCAGACTCCACAGCTATTGGTCTAGAGTTCATGAGTTTCCAAGAGTTTAATTCAACTGTCTCTGTAGATTTCTTCATCATTATCTTGACCTCCCTGTTCATACATTTCCTCCTCCTCTCTTTGACTGGATTCCTGGAGCTTGGCTTGATGTCTGGTTGTGGATCTCTACATCTGCATCCATCAATTACTAAATGAAGGATCTATGATGATAGTTGGGATAGTCACCAATCTGATTATAGAAGGCCAATTTGGAAAACCTCTCCACTATTTTAGAAGTCTTAGTTGGGATCATCCTTGTGGATTTTTGGGAGTTTCCCTAGCACCAAGTTTCTCCCTAACACCATTGTGACTCTCCCTCTTTCATTGCTCTTCCACTCCATCGCTCCCCTCCTCAACCATCCCATTACCTCATGTTCTCATCCCCCATACCTTTCTGCTTACCACTCCCCTTGCCCTCAGTTTACTCAGGAGATTTCATCTAATTCTCCTTCCCAGGGTACGTGTACAATCCTCCTTGTTACCTAGCATCTCTGGGACTGTAGATTATAGTCTGGTTATCCTTTGCTTTATATCTAGTATCCACTTATGAGTGAGCACATACCATGTTTGTCTGTCTGAGTCTGGGTTACCTCAATCAGGATGTTTTTCCTAGTTCAATCCATTTGCTTGTGAATTTCATGATGTCATTGTTTTTTGCAGGTGAGTAATACTCAATTGAACAAATGTACCACATTTTCTTTATCCATTCTTCAGCTTAGGGGCATCTAGCTTGTTTCCAGGTTCTGGCTATTACAAATAATGATGTTATGAAGATTGTTGAGCAAGTGCCCTTGTGGTATGATTGAGC
Organism: Chionomys nivalis; assembly: GCF_950005125.1. Lineage (NCBI taxonomy): Eukaryota > Metazoa > Chordata > Mammalia > Rodentia > Cricetidae > Chionomys > Chionomys nivalis. The sequence goes on along the minus strand of NC_080094.1, from coordinate 59,324,490 downwards.
ATTCTTTGGGTATATGCTCAAGAGTGGTATCGCTGTGTCTTGAGGTAGATTGATTCCCAGTTTTCTGAGAAACCACAGTACTTTTAATTTTTATACTAGTATTCAGACTTTTTACATTAGTAAAGTTAAAGATTTATCTTTATTTACATATGTGAGCATGTCAACATGAGTTTATTTGCACTACATGTGTGCAGTGCCCATGAATTCCAGAAGAGGGCATCTGATCACTGAGAACTGAAATTACAGGCCACTGCAAGTTTTCTAATGAGGATGTTGGAAGCTGAACTAGGTGCTTTGTAGGACAGTAAGCATTCCTAATCACTGACCTTTCCAAATCCAGCATATAATCAACTTTAATGAACCATATTTGTTGTCATCTTTTCTAGCTATTCCACACCATTTTTTCTTTATATCTTTGATAGCCAATATTGTCAGTATTACAGTGTATTATCTTCTTAGACTTTTCTGTGTATTTTATATAAATGTTTCTCAAAACTAATATTCAAGATCAAAGATACACACTTAACACACACTATTTAGAATGAACTGCTTCATGTTACATAAAGTTCGAGAAATTTATAGAACTGTATCAATCAAGTGCTTGCTAGAGATAACACCTCACCAAAGATAGTGCTGCTTCTATTTTACTTTGAATTTTACAATAAAAGAAAGTAATTTTTGTTAATCAGGTTAGCCATTTGATGAATGCTAAAAGGAAAATAAAGTTTGGGGTTTCTTTATACTTACTCAGATATTTATCATGGCCACTTACTTTCACCCCTTTCTGTAGACCTGATTCTCTATTTACAATCATTTCTGAAGAAATGTGTGTTATTTCTTATACTTTCAGTCTTCCCACAAAGAAGTTCTTTTGATCAAAAAATACCTCTACTTTGCCTTCATCTTTGAAGAATATTTCCTGAGGGTAGATTTAGTGCTTTGTTTTCATGTGGCACATTAAAATATCTTTCAATTGTCTCATAACCTACATATTTTCTGATAACAGTTTAGACATTTGTTTGTGTATTTGTCATTTTCCTGTGTGTAATGTACTCTTTTCTCAGACATTTTTTATGACAGCCTTTTTATTTTAGATTATTGGGGTAGGGCTTGTTTTGGTTTATTCTTATCTATGATATACTTAGGCTTTCTTCATATATAATTTTCTATGTTCACTGATTTTCTCAAATAAATTTTCCCCAAGTAGTGGATTTCATAGTCATTGTTTCCTTGAATATTTTGCCTGTTTTCTTTCTCTTTATGGGACTCCTGCAACTACTAACTTAAACCATTAAATATTGTCTCACGTGTGACAGAGCCTCTGTTAATTTCTTTTTCGATGTCTTTTCATTTGGAGATGACAAGGGATCCTGACAGAGTTTTCTGCTCAGATTTTCCTATAGCATCAAACCTGCTGCCTGTGTGAGCATCTCATTTCCAACATTACCAACTTTAGTGCTTCTGTGCGATAATATTTCATAGATGAACTTTCTCTTCTCAGAGTGTGCATCTGTTTACTCAAATGCTTGAATTTCCTTTGCAATGCTGACCATACTTTTAGTAGTCACTTAAAAGGGAGTGTCTTCTCATTACAGCATCTGCACCACTCCAGACTCTCACTGGTCATTACTGGTACTTTATTAATTCTTTGCAGATCTACCAGTGTGCTAATTAGGTGCAAGAAGAATGAATTATACTGTCGTATAATTCCATTCAATAAAGCAACTAAGTTATTGGAAGATCATTTCATTCCTTTCACACGCTTTATGTTTAGTGAGGACTTAGCTTTTTTTCTTTAGTCCTAAGAAATGGCTTTTTCACCAAAATGCTCTCATCACAAAGTTATGCCCTTTCTATGTCTCCATCCAATGCCTTGTTTACTCAGCAGGATGGGTGTTTACCTATTAGATGAGAAGAAAACCACCATTCCCCCAAATCTATGATATCTGATAGTTTTGTTCAACTCTCAGCCCCAGAAAAGCCATCTAAGATCTCACTGTTCTTTCTTGGCTATACTCAATCTGGATGTTGGGAAATAACCCCAAAACTCTTTCCCAGGTTAATGTATGTGCTTTCCCTTCATATGACTTTCATCTCTCCAATACTTTTTCCTTTGAAATCTAATCCTCATCATCCCAATTTTGATCCTGACTTTGGCATTAGCTGAACTGATACTATGTTATCCTTTATCCATCATCATTATGAAGGCTCTCTTTTGCGGGAATGCCAGGTGAATGTGGGGCTTGCTTCATGCATCCACCTTCTTCCAAGAGTCATAGTTCTCTGTTATCTGTTTTCAACTTCTTGAAAACACTCTTTAAATAATTTTCACTCAAGCCATCTGTCCTTTGCAAGGACAGATATCAATTACTTTGTGACGTCCAAATGTGCATTTCTACTATGTGATGTTTTTGCTAAAGGAAAGAAATTTTAATTCATGGAAACAGAAGTCTGAAAAGCTTGTAAATGCTGAGATAAACTAATGGAAGCTAGGAGGTAAGTGAGAACTTGTCAGTTGATGATTAACAAAATTGGCATCTCATTTTCTTTTAGAGACTGGAAGAGAAGGATCACTGTCCTTCCTCTTGATGGCTAAATATCTCTTTTTTAATTTATGTTTTGAGAGATTCATACATGTATAAAATGAAATATGAGCGTATAAATACTCCATTTCTCCATTTCAATCTTTTCCAGATCCTTCCCTAAGACATTTCCTTCCCAACTTCATATCTTCTTTCTTTTTCTTCTTTTACAATGACCTACTAACAATTAATGCCACCCATTTGTTCATATACCCCTCCCCAAGCAGCTATCAAACACCAATAACTGCTTAGTTAGGGGTAGAGCCTTAAGAGCTCCTCCCCATCCATGCTCAAGTTTTGACTATTTGATCTTGTGTAGTCTTACACAATCAACCATGGCTGCTGTGAATTCATGGTGATACTCAAATGAAGCAGCCACAATTTTCTTCCCCAACCTTTGGTTCTTATATTATTTTTGTCTTTTCTTTTGCACTGTTCCCTGAGCCTAAGCACTCACAGTCTCTAATTCTAAGCACTATGACGAGTTATGAGTCTGTGTATTTGCTACAAAAGAAGCTTCTCTGACCAGTGTTGAAGCAGCCTGGGTCTATGGGCACAAACCTAATTATATGGAAAGCAATTTAACAACATCACTAATTAGCAAAATAACAAGGATAGATTTTTACCCTTGGTTCTTTGACTTCTCCAGTCATGAGCTTTCACCAGACAGGAGGCCATTCCTATGAAAAAGTAAAGCCTCAGATCTTACCATAAAGCAGTCAGTTATCCTATAACATTCATGCCACGGTTGCAGCGATAGGCATATCTTACTTGGCAGAGTGGTATTGTAGCATCGAGGTCCATCACCAAGAGCTTTAATTTGTTGTCTCCCAGACATGTCTGCGCAGTATCTTCTGGCACTGTGTAAGTTTCTTGATCACATATTCCTCAGTTTCCTTCCAAATAATGCATGTAAAAAAGGGGAAGGTCATTTGGAAGAGCAGTTCCAATGTCTAACGACAAAAAATAAATGAAATAACAGGAATAGAGAAAAGAGGCAGATTGAGGGAAAAAAAAAGTTCAAATGCAAACACACCAATAAATGAAAGAAGCAGAAAGGAGAAAAGACAAACATGATAAGATCATAAACATCATAGATGTAATTCTTCATCCATACTTCACAAACACTTACTTTTCAGCAACATAAAGTGCTTTCTATGTCCACATAGAGCATAACCAAACTCTCTGACAGCATTTAGCATAATTGTGTCTAATGCCATGGGCACGTTGTCCTGGGTCTATGCTTAGGTGGCATCTCAGAGCTCTCATCAACATCAACACAGCAACCTCAGGTCTGAGTGTTTAGCTTCTCTTCCCAAAAGCTGGCTGAGTTTTTCATGAGTATCTTAAAATCACAATTATAATACACAATTATATCAGTATAATTAATATGTGATTATATTTATATATTATATTTAAATATAATTAAAATATAATACACAATTATAATATATTATTTCAAGCTTGTCTCAGGAAAATGCTTCTATGAAACTATATAATATTGAAAGACAGCAGTCTATGAACACTTCTTCATGCCACAACTGTACAAAATGCTACTTTGAAACTATTGCATCTGATCCTAAGAAGAACTTGCCATATAATGAGCCAATGTGTTGTCATGGCAAAATAGCTTGGCTAGAAGGGATTTAGGACCTTGGTGACTCTTTTGAAGCATGTAATTAAAAAAACTTTCTACTTGGGTTTCCTGGGATAGTACATTTCCTCATTATTTATGCCATCCTTTGTTAAACACGCTGTTGTTTTATATAGCAAACACTGAATTGTTATTGCACTTTCCTGTTAGCTTAAAGCAAGAATTAACAAAATTTATTGGTAAAATGACCAGGTATTAAATGGTTTCTGGTTTGTATGCCTCATGGACCTTGTCTTTCATACTCTACTTTTACAGCCTGAAAGCTGCCATCAACATTGCCTGCATCCATGTTCTGTTCTAATACAGTATTTATAAACATGATCAGCTATTGCATCCATGTTCTGTTCTAATACAGTATTTATAAACATGATCAGCTATTGCATCCATGTTCTGTTCTAATACAGTATTTATAAACATGATCAGCTATTGCTTCCATGTTCTGTTCTAATACAGTATTTATAAACATGATCAGCTATTGCTTCCATGTTCTGTTCTAATACAGTATTTATAAACATGATCAGCTATGTTCAGCCCATGGGCTACAGTTGACCAACTTTGTCTTGAGTGACTTCATGTGATCAACTTCATTGATCAGTTGTAGTACAATCTCTACGGTGAACACTAATACTTGCAAAGCATTTATGAGTACATCTTCAGTCTCTATCATCATGCTTTTATTTTATCCGTGAACCTTGCATGTCTTTCTGGACCAGCACTCTTCCATATGCTCATGCTAACTGTAGGGTTCAGTCTTCTACTTAGTCTTTCATGTCTGACAAACAAGCATTATGTGTTGCTCAAAGTAACTATTTCATAGTTGTGTTTTCTGTATTTATTCTAAGATTTTGGAGAAAAATCTGACACTGAAAAGACAAAAATAAACTTTTCTTGCATGTAGAAATAATAAATAAAGCTGGGAGGTGGTGGTGCACGCCATTAATCCCAGCACTTGAGAGGCAGAGGCAGGCAGATCTCTGTGAGTTCGAGACCAGCCTGGTCTACAAGAGCTAGTTCCAGGACAGGAAAAGACCAGAAGCTCGCCCTGGATAATGAACACTAGGACCACCTACTTGAAAAGGGAACATTTTCTCACAGGCGGCACAGCCCAGATTCCAAAAGGAGGGGAGTGCAGCAGTCTTTATATATGACTGAAAGAAAGGAACAAGGTGAAGGAGGTTCTACTCATTGGCTGGACCTGATGAATTGTTCTAACATCCAATCTCTGTGGGTCAGGACTCATGGGACAAAAATAAAAAGAAATCATGCTTGAGTATCAAGGACACGTCAGTGTGGCACCAAAAAACGAGAGCGCTGCTGCATTTATACACGGTGCCACCCCAACCCCCGCTGAACTATCAGTTGCTAAACTCTGATTTTAAAGATTTGAAAATTGATGAGTACCGTCATTCCATTCTACAAACCCTACCATGAAATGGGCAGTGATTTTGTTGCCTTTAGAGCCAGCTACTCGGGGGCCAGTAGACACACCTCCAAGACTGTCTGTCATTAAAAGAACTTTGCAGCCTCAGTCTGCCTCAGTGAAAAAAAAATACACGTATATGGATATCATGGACATAGATTATCTAATTTCCCTTTCAACTACATGTATCATCTCGTAAAAATGACCCAAATTATTTTGGAGGAGTGCGTGATTAAGATGTAGTATGTTTGTGATGAATTATAAAATTCTTTCCAAATGCTATTTCCCCTTTGGAATCGGTTAGTGCCACACTGCCCTCCACGGAGGTGGAGATGAAGGCAGATACAACCGCTCACACAATCAAACTTGACCATGTTTTTTGTAAGAATGTAAGAATAACCTCAAATATAAGATCATCCTTTGTGTTTCTAATGAGATTGCCCCCGAATTATTTTACTAAGTTAAATGCAGATTAGAATTGTCAGATGCCTATAATACTTCATTGATCTAGTTACACTTCCAAGCTAGGTCTGCCTGTGCTCAATATGTTACTAAGAAGCTTGTGGAATTCCCCTTATTTTATTATTAATTTTTTTCTTAACACAGAGTCTCACTGTATTCCCAGGCTGGCCTCAAACTGAGAATCCCCCTGCCTCAGGCTTCCAGAATAGGAGGATAGGCATGAGCCATCATGCTCAAATCCTTCCCATGTTTAAGAGATAATTCCATTCACAGAGACTTTGAGTCATTCACACAATTTTTAGACGAGCTCTCTCCAGTTCTGTCAGCCTGAGCTGTGCAGAACACAGCCCAACTTCAATGCACATATAATGCCGACACTTGTTATTTTACCCAAAGCACTTATTCACATTACATTGAAGCTGATTATTTTTGCTGAATGGCTATGTTTATTTAATAACATCAAAGACTTGCAATTTTAAGGTCGTGTTTCATGAAATCCTTACTAAGTCTGTGTTAAATTTCTTGGTCCCCCTTTGATTATACGATTGATTGAGTCGGTTTCAGACTAATGTGTCTTCCACAAATAATCATTTGTGTTCAAAATAAAAGAACTGCGAAAAATCCCACAAGAAACAAAAGTCTTTGAAAGGAATTGATTATAAGGTGTGTGTGTGTGTGTGTGTGTGTGTGTGTGTGTGTGTGTGTGAAAACCCTACCCATATTTGTGTGCATAGAGAAACATCACTAGTGTTACAGAACTTAGTTTTCCTTAGTGACTATATTTAGTTTCCCTTAGCTTCCAGTTATTGGAGAGGCATAAATAGCAAGGCAGAATTTTTATCTGGAACGCGGCACGCAGCACATTCAGGTAAATAAAGAAAATAATACTGTGTTCAGCTCTAGCTTCACTTGCTAACAAGAGAAGGAGCTAATGAAAACCACAGATAATCCCCCCGGCCTCGCTGCGGCCATTACTTTCAATCTTGTCCCCCACACCTCCTTTTACCAGAACTGCTGACAGGAGAAATGTGGAGCCGGGGAGACCTCCTCGGCAGGCACACTCCTCATCCACGTGCTAATGAACCGGTGAATGGCCACAAGGCAGAAGTCCTGAGAAGAGAGGAGGCAAGAGAGGCAACTCCTGCAGCCCAATGATAAGCCACCAATAATGCCAGTTTAATCCTCAGTCTGTCACCTCTCCAGAGGCAGCAATCCCAGCCTTCTACCTGAAAATACCAAATCATTAAAAAACACGTGGGCACACATATTGGTTCTGTTGTTTTATACTCAATTGTGATTATTTGCCCTAAAAGATTTCAAGGGAGTCTTTCATCAGGACAAATAATAAAATGCCTATGAGAAATTCACTCATATTATCTATTAATAGCATAGAGGAATTAGCTAATGGCCAAAGGCATCATGGTCCTACAAGCATTATCTATGGGTTTCTCCCAGGTGGCAAGGTTCAGTCTACACGAAGCTTGCATCATACTCATTAGGAGGGCACATTGCATCCAAGTCATGTCTGTTAAACACATGCATCATCAGGACCATAACAGGCAGCAACAGAGGAAAAACTAAAGACTGTACCTCCATTTGTATTAGAGTGAGTGGACAAAATTGAGCGTGACTGTGAAATTCAGCAGGCAACAGAAAATATCCCGGCATTGAGAAAACCTGACTTTTCCTGTTTCAGAATAAACCCCGTTTCTGCAAAATTCTATTCACTTTTCCTGTTCAAGACTTTGCGAGGCAAAATTTGAATTGCCTCTAACAGAATATTCAAACTTTACAAACCCTTATGTGCACTTAAACATTTGCTTTGAAGGCATCAGATTGAGTATATGGAACTATATACTCAATATATACATATATATATATATATATATATATATATATATATATATATATATATATATACCTTCAACCCTAACCCAAAAATGAAAAGCAAAAATTCTCACTGGGGTGAACACACATAAAATCAAAAGTGGAGCTGATTAGAGACAAAGTCTAAAAGAAACTTATCAAGTTGTTGTCGTCCCCAAGTTGAGTGAGATGCCAAGCACAAGATGGAGGGACACACACTTGCACATCAGCAAACCTTAATTTTTTTCATGATCTAGGTTTTCATGGTTATTTGGAAGAAATGTTTGCATGTAAGATTCATCTTGACGAGAACTCCTATAACAATGGTATTCCTTGGAATAGTCCAATTAAAATCTTCACATTCAGTCAACTTGCACTGCAAAAACAAAATACAATATGCAGGAGGATGGTTATTGCTTTCTTCCTGGAGTCAACGACTGAATGTTCCATGGCACCAAAATTTCCCTTTCCATCCCCAAAAGAAGCCCAGACTTCTGAATATCAACCAAGTGTAGTAAGTCTAGGTAACAAGACAGGCAGGCTGGGAATTTCATGTCTCTTCTGAAGAAATATATAATTAATATATATAAATATATATTATATATTATAATATATAACAGAAGTCACATGCTAGCTTCTGTTATTTTAATCTTTACCCAATTGTTTTTAAGTCCAGAATTATGTGTTATGCTGTTATTCCCATCTAGATTGTACACTTTATAAATGTAAAGACTCTGACCAGCTTTAGTTTATCCTAACTACTATACATCCAAATGATTAAGGACTATGGTTAAAACACAAGGCTTCTAACTGCAAGTTCCCATGTGTCAAAATAAGTCCATCAGTTTCCCATGTCTCTCAGCCATTAGGAAATCAGTTGGTCATCTGATTCAAGATATCTGATCTCCAAAGATGACATAAGCAGATTCATTGCTGCCTTCTTTTTGCCATATGTCCTTGGATTCTTACATTCTAAACCAAACTCAGAGAGTTCCATGTTAAAAATAGGATGAGAAGCATAGTGTTCTCATACATAAATTATGCCACAGTGTAAGCCAGCTCTGAGGGAAGAGGTGTTTTCCCTTGGTAGCTGTTCTCCTGAGGAAGACCCAAGCTACCAGTTTACCACAGGTAATGGCCAGTACCACATAAGATACCATGTATCTAAGTCACTTCCGCCATCTCATTGCACAGGGAGTAACTTAACACAAGAATAAATCTGTGACAACTTGATCTATCCTTGAAATCCATGGCATGAATCGCAGGCCACCGCTACTTATTCCTGTGTATCCTTCCAACCCTAGAGAGACACAAAGCTTCATGAAGCTGTCAAATACCAAGTGACAATAAGTAGAAATTCGTCAGCACAAAATGTCAATTACCAGAGAATTTCAATCACACACCCAGGGTTCTCCTACCAGTTGCTAGCATAGGGTGGACTTGGAGCAAAGTCTTCACCTGAGATCTCCTTTATTTATTTATTTTTTTTTTTGGTTTTTCGAGACAGGGTTTCTCTGTGGTTTTGGAGCCTGTCCTGGAACTAGCTCTGTAGACCAGGCTGGTCTCGAACTCACAGAGATCCACCTGCCTCTGCCTCCCAAGTGCTGGGATTGAGATCTCCTTTCTTTAGTAGCTTTCAGAGTCAACTCAAGGCCAGGCACAATTCTGCCTAGTGATAGATTTATAAGGAAAAACAAAAGATAAAAAGGAAATCTTTACGAACCACCTAAATGCTTTTGAAATTTTATTACAAGATTTTCATTTTTATCAGAGAGATAGGCACGCTACAATAAGCATGGAGTAAGTATAATTTTGAAAAATGCCTTGCCAGTCATCTTGGAATTCGAGAGTTCAAGGCTAGCCAACATGAAGCTCTTGTCTTAACAAGGAAAATCAGATAACATAGATTAAAAAAAAAAAACACTTTAAAACTTTAATTTTTTTTACCCTTTGAAGGCCTCAAACGAGGTTAGGATGGAAAGAAAACTATCAAATGACGCTAGAAGGCAGGGACTTTTGGTCTGTCTACTCTATAAGCTGCATTAAATAGAATGTTTTGAGGGTGACGTAACAATCGGATTTTGACTCCACTTACTGGGTCAGTCTCAGACTGAAAACTGTTTTTCCTCTGGGGAGGGAGGTTCCAACATGCCTCTCTGCACAGACTTCATTGTAATCTGCTCCAAGGAGCCACGTCGTCTGGCAAAAGTTGAAGGAAACGCCTGCATCTGGCTTATTATCACTATGCTTCCTGTAGGAGTATTAGACCTGAACCTTGAAAAGGGGGTTGGGGTTAGATGTCGGGCACTGCCCATGGATAATGTGTTGCTCGAGTTTTTGTCCTCCTGACTCTAAGCTGCAAGGGGGTCGTCTAACAAGACTCAGAGGAAGAAACAGGGATGGGGGAAAAGTTGCTTCTCACAGGCATTCAAGCCCTGTAGGGACACGGCTGAGGCACCATGGATGGATTAGTACAGCCAAGACTTCCTCTTTCCAGCAGCTTAGAGAAAAAAAAAAGTTAAGAGCATCGGACAAAAGCAGATCTTAAGATAAAAAAATAGAAAGAAAGAAAGAAAGAAAGAAAGAAAGAAAGAAAGAAAGAAAGAAAGAAAGAAAGAAAGAAAGAAAGAAAGAAAGAAAGAGGGAGAGGGAGGGAAGGAAGGAGGGAGGGAGGGAGGGAGGGAGGGAGGGAGGGAGGGAGGGAGGGAGGGAGGGAGGGAAGAAAAGAACTGGAACCTGTTCTGTTCTTTTAATTTTAAACATCACTTGAATGATTAAAAAAAAGAAAAGAAAGACACCTTGCTATCAACCCCAAAAAATAATTTCCAGATGAAGAAACACATACACCTATCATTATACTTACATATAAAATAAGTTCAAACTGCCCTACAAATTGTCTATGCTCTGTTATCCGTTTCCCCCAGCAATCCTTAGTAATAGCTGACTTTTACTGTCTGCATGTTCTCGCCTTTATTGAACTTAATACAGTTGGAATTATTCAGTAGGTGCACACTCCCAGCTGGCTTCTGCCACTAGTAATACTCGGTAAAGTTCCTCCTTGTCTTTTAATGGATCTGTAGCTCATTTCTTCTTAGAGATTAAAAGTATCCCATTGCCTGGATGTACCATAGATTATTAATCTATTCACCCACTGAAGGACATCTTGGTTGTTTACAAATTAGAGCAATTATGAGAAAGACTGCTGCATCCCTATGCACATTCTGAGTTGACAGAGTTATTCCTCATCTTTGAGCAAATACCAAAGAATGTTCTTTCTGTACAAGATGATTAGAAGTACCCTGAGTTTCCACAGATCATTGACTTGTTCGGCTGTCATCAGAGAAGCTTCCTCCTGCTGCAGAGCGGAACAAGCACAGAGACCCGCAGCCAGGTAGTAAGCAGAAAGTGAGAGACGTTGAATTGCACAACGCTGAAAGGGATGTCTCCATTCATCTCTCCCCTCAGAGCCCAGGGAACCCCAGAGGAAAAAGCTGCTGAGTGTCTTTTGTGTATCTATTTCGACTTTCAGTTTAGTTTTTTAATGGAATTCCTGTGTGTGTGAACCAAAGGGTCCCTGGTTGTTGTGCCTTCTCTTGGCCTCTTTTCCTTCTGTATGTTTGATCCTGTTCCAACGTGCTAGTTTTTATATTGTATCATATCTTATCACATCATCTTATATTAATTTATTATCCCTAGAAGCCTGTTTGCTTTCTCATGACAGAAGAGAAGGGTATCTGGGAGGGGGGCAAGGAGGATAGGGACTGGGAAGAGTAGAGGGAGAGAAAACTGTAGTCAAGATATAGTGTGAGGGAAAAAAATCTATTTTCAATAAAAGGGGAGAAGTCTACTAAATCAGTAAAAGCACTCAGAAGCTTGTGAATGGCTGTAGCACTTTGAAACTATGGGGGAACACTGTTACTTTGAAGGCAGAAATACCTTTGAGTGGCAATTGTAACTCATTATATTGCTAAATGAACCGATCCTTAAACTATCTAAGTTCCTGATTTCTCGCTTATCAGAAAATAAATTTCCATCGTTTTAGTGATTTGGGAAAACAGTATGCTAAGTTTTACACGAAACTGCTAAATTGTCTTCCAAAGCGGCCATGCCATTGCCCACTCCTCATTAGCACTAAGGGGTGTTACAGAACGAGATTCTGGCCACAGTGTGGGTTACAGGCATCTCAACCTTGTTTGAAGCATCATATGACCTACCTTTCCACACACTTATTAGCCATTAACACATCTTTGGTGATGTTTATTTTAAGAACTTTGGCTCATTCTTTAAACTGACTTTTATTTGTTAGTTGTTGTGTTGAATGAATTTTAAGTGTGCAATTTGCATGAGTCTTTCATTGACTGTCCTCAGAAAATATTGTCTGGTTTTCTTCTAGCAGGCCTGTATTAGCTTCTTTTCTCATCAGTCTGACCAAATTCCTCACAAGCAGCCATTAGGAGAGGTTTGTGTTTCTTTTGGCTTACACCACAGCGGTGGGGAGGCATGGCTTTGGGATGGACACACATGTACACTTGGTCACATACTTCTAGTCGAGAAGCAGAAAGAGGACAGGAAATAAGATCAGGCTATAAAACGGCAAGGCCCAACCCGGGGGACTTACTTCCTGAAGCAGTGACCTCCTGCCTGATAGTCTTCTACCATCTGGGGACCTGGGTGTTCAAAGGCCTGAGACTACGGGGAGCACCTTCTATTTTAAACAATAACAAGATGTTATGTGCATATTTGTATAGACTTATTTCATCTGAGGGTGTGCTAATGTGACATGTGTTGTACTTTTCAAAGGAATTTGTTGTTTTTATGTGTGTTTGCCTGCATGAGTTTATGTGCACCAGACGTGTGCCAGAGACTATGGAGGCCATATGGATGATAGTCTTTGAATCCAGGTCCCATGCAAGAGCAGCAAGTACTCTTAATGGCCAAACCATAGCTCCAGACTCTGCATTGTGTTTTTAATTATATGTATTACTTTTTTCTGTAAACTAACCCTTGGATCCTATATATTTTGTTATAATTACTTACTATTTCAGGTTATTATTTAATCAAAATTTTAGGCTTTGCTAAACATAAACTACTCATCTTTTGTATATGAAAATTTCTCTTTCTTCCTTTTCAAACTGTATTTCTGTGTACTGTTTTTATTTTTCCCAGACAGCCATTGGAACCCTGTATGCAAAACTGAGCATGACTTCAGAGCCATGGCAATAACCAGGCCTCAGCCTTCCAAGCGCTGCAAATTTAGACACTATCATACATGTTCTGCTCCTGGTAACCACGCAATAGCTGGAACTCAAAGGGCAGTGTTGTAAACGAAGAGGAAAGATGAGTATATTCACTCTCCTTAAATCTCACCCTAGTAGAAGAATCTAGTTTCTTACCACGAAACACCATTTTAGCTCTTGAAATACTTGTGATATTTCTTATCACGCTGCTAGTTCCTTTCTTAGTTTGCAGACAGTATTTTTTATGTATACATTGAACCTTTTTTCCCCGAAATTTTCCTACATTGTATTAAATTAATGTATCTTATTAAGAAAATACATTTTTTCTCAGCTTTAAGACAGTCCCAGAAGAATGACAGGACTCTCTGGCAAGTATCTTCTGGCTGTATCTCAACAGGACAGACAGAATCTTCAGGACATAAGCAAGTATAGGAGAAAGAATGCACATGGCAAGACAGGAAGCCAGAACCTGTGGTCCTGGCAAAACTGCCATAATTCATCTGAAATCATACACTCAATTCCCTAGTGACTTCCCACTAGACCCCACCTCTAAAATGTCCTATTACCTATTAACAATTTCACACTAGGAAAAAAAAAACATCCAACCCAAGAACATATCCAACCATAAAATGGTCTATTCATATGAAAGTCTGATTATTCATATAAATCCAAAAAGTAATTTTAACATGTTTAACAGTCCTAACACACATGTGATAAACTCATTTGGTCATAGCATAAAATCTTTAGATAATATTAGACTCAGTTTGCTAGTATATTGCTCTAAGTTTTAGTATTTATATTAAGAAGAGATCTGTGTTTTTAATCTAATATCTTTTTATTTCTTTGAATGCTAGTGCGATTCTCATGTCATAGAATGACTTTGGAAGGAATCTACTCTAAATAGATTGTATGATCGAGCTTATAGAAAATAGTACAAATATTTTCTCAAGTGGTTGATAAATTTACCAATAAGTCTATCAGGGCCTGGTACTTTTTGTTCCAGAAAAATATTAGTAAATATTTATTATATTTATTTTTCTTTTTGTTTTTGGTAGGTGGACTCTCACCGTAGCCCAGGGTGAACTGTAATTTACTTTGTCACACAAGGGTAGACTCAAAGTAATACCAGATTTCCTATATCAACCTCTTAAGTAAAGGAATTACCAGCACAAACTACTGTTATCTGAATATGATTGCTTATACTTTTTAATTTATATATGCTAGTTCAAATTGTTTATTTCTTGTGAAAATGTTTGTAGATTGTGACTTCTGTGGAATTGGTCCTTTTTATCTTTGTCATCATTTGCAAGCATAAAGCTGCTCATAGTATTTCTTTACTATTCTCTTAATGGTTTGTAGTCATGGCTCCTCTGTCACTTCAGATATTAGTTACCAATATGGTTTCTCTCTCTCATTAATTTGACTATCAATTTTCTCAATTCCTTCAAAGAACTTGCCTTTTGTTTTGTGGATGTCTACCTTGAGAAAATTCAATAATTTGTATTTTCAATTTCTGCTCTAATTTCTATACTTCTATTTAGTTAGAATTAAGTTTGGTCTTCTTTTTTTTTAGCTTCATAAGACAGAAGCTTAAATTACATTTTTAACTATTCTTTTTTGTTATTATTGTATGCATCCCAAAGGCACTGTGGGGAAGCATAACCTGACCCAAACAAGAACACAGTTTCTGACAATAGCCAGTCCTTTCCCCCAGCACCATAAAGGCAAAGACGCAGGAAGACAGGAAGATTGAAGCAGAATTTTTCATGCCAGTACAGTACTACAGAAATATCTGTGTTCCCAAAAGCACCCACAGGAAAAAGCTGAATGAAAATCCAGCATCCCAGCATCCTTACCATGATGCCATCTCCAGGCAGGATGACATCAGGATAGACCAAACAGTTTCCCATCCCTTCTGAGTAGTGATGCAATACACCAGTGGCTATCACATGGAAATCCAGACTCCTCCCCACACCCGGTTCACCAGTAGAGAATTGCCTACCCATCACTCTCCCAGTTAGCTGGGTGGGGCCGAGTCAGAGAAGGCCTCCTCTAGATTCAGGACTCTCAACACTGTGTATGCTATGGCGAGGCCATCTTTGCCTGGGATCAGCAGAAGAGTAGGAACTGTCTATCTCTTCCCTACCCCCAACCTTCCCCTGCCCCACTTGAGTATCAACAAATGCTGAGTGGAAAACTGAGATGAAATACCCAAATCTACAGTTATAGTTAGAAATGTCCCTCATCCTTTACTCACCTAGTCATAAAACAGGTAGGTTTTTAAATGATATCTATGGAACTCAAATAGCAGCAGCCAACAAGATATAATTAAGTTCTATGTTAAACTCGACCTGAGAGAGGAATCCCTTTCAACTACATTTAAGATACTCTATAGGTTGAGATATAAAATGAAATTAAATAGTTTTTTGAAATTCAATAAATTCCAAAGAAATAAAATGATATATTTTGCCTCAACTTAACCCAATTTATATTTTATTCAAGGACCCTTACATAGTATTCTCTAAAAACATTAGAGGCAAGACAAGTGAGCTGCAAATGGCCATTCTCTTCTCTAAACATGGCCAGGCTCAGGTATTCAAGACCTGGTAAAAATCTATGGACAGAAAAGGAGTTGTGACAGAAATTCTTAGACTCTGTCTTTCAATGAGTAGAAGCAGTGACCATTTTGTGGATGAAGAAAAAGCTCAAACCGCCC
This sequence comes from Chionomys nivalis, assembly GCF_950005125.1. Lineage (NCBI taxonomy): Eukaryota > Metazoa > Chordata > Mammalia > Rodentia > Cricetidae > Chionomys > Chionomys nivalis. Next base: position 59,308,553 of record NC_080094.1, on the reverse strand, counting down.
CTCCATACTAAGTGCAGTTGTGTGGACCCTGTTGTAGAATGACAACAGTGAGCCAAGGAGACTCTTGGTAGGCACACAAACCCAAAGTTGGAACAAAACGACTGAGCTTTTTTTTAGGGCCTGTGCTGAAATCTTCTGAAGACTCTACTGAATAGAACTTAACTCTATGCACAATTGAGCCTAAAGCTAACTTCATAAAATATTCCATCTCAAACTCCACTCTGGTATTATGATGTAGCCAGGAATGCTGGTGAGACCTCACTCAAGAGGATGAAGCAAGAGGATCATAATTTTGAGCCTAGCTTGTGTTATTGGAAAGACTCTGTCACAAATGTAGACATAATAAAATTAAAAAAAAAAAAAGAAAAAAGAAAAAAATGGTTGGAGATATGGTGTCCCTCTATCAGCAATTGAAAGGAAAACTGATTGATTAGTAAGAATACAGAAAATCTGAACAAGAATATCAAAATGTGTCCTGACTAACTTTTATAGCACATAGTATACAACAGCAGAAAAGTGTCCATTCTTGCCAGCACAGGTCATCAGCTAAACCATTAAATCACAATGCATGGAAAATAACCAAAATGATAGAATGTGTTCTGCAGAGCAGCACTGTTGGGATTCAATAACACAATCAGAAAATCTCTGAATATTCCAAAATGAAACTGACTTCTAAATGACTCAAGGGTCAGAGAGGACATCGCAAAGGAAACAGGAAGCCTATTCAATCTTATCAGCCCTTATATCTAAGTGGGAAGGAGATCACTGGATCATTTCAGAGAGCAGATTTTAATGAGTGGAACATAAAGGAAGGCTCAAGAGACCTGACCCACCTACAACTAAGACAAAAATTACTGAGCAGTTAACATGACTCAATCGTGTTACTGGCTTGAAACTTCAAAAAAAATAGAAAATTATTTGGAAATCCATTTCAACAGTGAAAATAGAAATAACAACCCATGCAGCATCCTTGTGCAGTTTGAGTGTAGTGCCTGCAAAGCATTCACCAAGCACAGGGTTTGACCCATCTCATAGATGCTCAGCAAGAGCTGGGAGGATGAGACTGTACCTTGAAGATACCAGAAACAAACTGTGTGACTTTGCCTAGTGCCAACCCAATGAATAAAAAGGAATATATTATTTACATGAAGGGCTTTTGAGTCTATACCGACCTAGACCATAAGAGGCACTTTTAAAGAATAGCTAAAGGAATTTTTTCGATAAACAAATAGCCTTTGGCAAAAGATAGGAGTCAAAAATGAAAAAAAAAAAGAAGTTTGTGTTCATATTCTTGCGCCTGCTCTCTTAACCAGTGTGTTCAGCTGCTCAAACAAATAGCATTTCAAAATCGTTGCTATTTACAGCCATAGCCTAAAGCACAAAGATCAGACTCCGCGTCTGATTAAACTAAGTTTTATAAAGAATGACAAAATAATTGGTAAAAACATTTCAACTTGGGTATGTAAAACAGAAAAAACAAAGTAGCAAATGCTCAAAGCACAATGGATTGGGAGAACAACACCGTCTCTTCTCGTTGGCATTTCTCTAGGATTCATATCTTGGCTGAGTGACAAAAACCTGTCCATCAGCTACAAGCCTGAGCCTATCAGCCTTACAAATCAGAGTTAATAAAAGTCAATCAGAGATGGTTTAACTTGCTTGCTACTGCCTGAAGCAGGATCCAATCTCCCTGTCTGTCACCCACTCCGAAAACACTTCTCTCGGGCTGCCTATAAATTCTTGAAAATTTACTCATTTATATTTTGGTAGAGAGGAAAAGGTCATCTCTATAAATATATGTCTGGCCAGCACAGGTGTGTATATGAAACCCCTACAGGTAAATGCATAATTAGGAACGTCATCTCTTTCACTTAGAGACCCAAATGAAAAACCATCTTTTGGAAACCACTATGAACCAGAAGACCAACTCTTTAGAATCTTGCTCTATACATATATATCTCTAAGTAAAAAGGGCACTGACCTCCACTTTTATGCTAGCTTGTGATATTTTAAATAAATTAGAAAGGTCGAGATGTATCCACTGCCCAAATCCATTTGACAATGCCCACCAAGATTAACATGCTGGTTTTAAAATTGCAAACCAATAGAACAATTGCTGATTCTGTCCAACCTAAATCTTTGACTACTATAACAACAGCAGCAGAACTTTCTGTCTCAGCCCAGAGTTCCTTGCAACTAGGCATATGTCTACCAAATGGCCTGAAGGGTCTCTCAGAAATACTCTGGGGAAAGCACAAGTCTGGGAGAGGCTACTTCAACAACTATGCATCAGAAACCAACTCTCTCCCAACCACAAGTTCCTCTGTTGGGGCATCAAAAACAAATTTAGAGATCATGAAAGAAAAAAAAAATAGCCTGATTCATTTTTTTCATTTATTCATTCAGCAAACAATAAATGAGAACGATGCATCTTCTAAATCTGTGACTTCAACAGCAAAAGTATGAAAGCCATACAGATTGTTTCAGATTTTATTAAATGTCTATTAATTTAAATTTAAATATATAGAGAATGTACGGTTAGTCATATAAAGTAAAAAGTAAATGGTACAATTAATTTTATATAGCATTTAGTTCAATCCCTTATGCCCAAATATTATCTCATTGAGTAACCAGAATAAATGTCCCTTAAAGGCAAATCCTATTTTACAGCTCATATCAGTCATTTTTGAAATCCTCATATCCTTATGTGGCTAGTGGCTCTCATACTGAGCAGTAAGGTAGGTTCTACAGACAAAAATACAAGAACAAAACAAATACCTGTACTCGTGGATTTGGCTGTTGTAGGAAAGACAGGAAATGGGAGAATAAAAACGAAAAGTCAGGTTGTTACCCAATAGACCAAAAGTGATCTGGTTCCATCAGTCTCTTTCACATCATCACCACCATTACCATCATCACTACCATCATCAGTGTCATCAGCATCACCACCACCACCATCACCACCACCAGCAGCAGCCCTGTGATTCTCAATGCTCCTTGTCCTCTCTGGACTCCTAACCTGCTCTTCACTGACTAAACCTTCCACACCCATGGAGAAGATTTCCATTCACGGAGAACATTCTTCCCATATAATATAAGACATTAAAATATACCAAAACTTTAGAGAACGTATGATATAGATGTATGTATAGCTATAGATAGGTAGGGATACACACATATAGAGTACATATGAAAGGGCTCATATGCACATTGCACTCCTTTCTCAATGAAGCACAACAAATCAATCATATGTCCAAATATTATATACATTTTATGAAAAAGTATATACATAATATGTATATTGAATTTATTCAATCAGTATTCCCGATGTGTGTGTGTGTGTGTGTGTGTGTGTGCGTGTGTGTTTCAACTTTAGGCTTTTATAGTCTGTTATCTTTACCTCAGGGTTCATTCCGAAAAAGAATTTCTAGGTCCCAAACTACAGGTGCTCTCTCTCTCTCCAATAAAGTTTTCTAGTTTATCTCTGATAATGTTATCCCACTGCAAGTGGGAGCTGCAGCCTCTGGATTGGATCTCCCATAATTCTTCATGTGGGACACCGTCGAGATTTCATTATCTTTAGCTGTTTAGCGGAGAATTTTTGGTGTTTCGGTGACGTTTAAAAGTTTTTCATTTATTTGCTTCTTTGTAGGGATATGCATTTTTCATGTTTGTTGAAAAATGTGTCCCTTTCCTGTATCCTCATCCCCGTGGGGTTTTTTTTTTCCACTCACATGTCTCTCGGTGGCAGCAATAACGATGTGGGGAGGTAAGCTGGCACCTCACTTACTGTTTATGGTTTTGAGGAAATTTCTGCCTATCCTCTGCCTATGCTATAAGTTCATCCATCTTTTTCTTTTTACTATGATTTCTACTTTTATTGTCATGCTTTGAGAGTCTTTTTCTCGAACTCTGTAAATGAGTCGACCCCTGGTCTTCGCGGCTTCTCTGGCAGAAAAGCCCCTGGCCATTGCCTTTCCCACACCATTCACTCCCAGCGGAGTGCAGAGGAGATATTTGCCTGAAGGTTTTATTCTCCTCTGACTTCAGCGCTATTTTCCTCGGTCCCCCAAATCCTATGGCATCTTCGATCAGGCTAAACTCCTCTGTGTCACTTCCGGATCCGGACCCCCAGAGTGTTATGACTCCCAGCGCATCTGCGTCACTCCAGGCTTGCGAAGATAGAAGAGAAAGGTTCCAAAGAGTAATAAAGATGGAGAAAAGAGAAGCAAATTGATAACCAGGTATATTACTATGAGTTCTGGCTCTCCTATGTGGACCTACCTCTTCTTACAAGCTGAGTGGTGACACGGGGACCCTCGGGCTAACATTTCTCATGGCAGCTGTGATACAAATCTTTCCATTGACTCTTAAAAGAAACATATTCCAAAGTACAGAAAGAAAACCACTTCGCCTGACGCAAGTTACGAGTTTTCGGCATAAGTAAGACTTAGGGGAGAAAGGAAAGTTTAACCTTCTGCCATGGATTATATGGTGAGTAAGAAAACTTCTCAGCTACTCTGAAAATATTTACCAGGGAGGAAAAATCATTAAACCTTATTAATTCTATATATGGCAATCTTTAAGCAAGAAATGTCTTGTAATTTAGAAATATCACAACTAGGAGAGTTGGATTTTTTTTTAACCTGAATAACAAAATTCATCAGGCTTAGACTTATTGGGAAAATATTAAGCTTTTCTTTATTCTGTACCCAGTGAATAATGAACTGCTCCACTGGACGTGAACTTATTTGGAGCTTGAATTTATTAGAGCCTTTTCTGTGGATGGGATTCCAGGCCAGAATTTATCTATTGGTTACTGAATATAAAAGTTGGCTTTCTTTGTTGGGTGTGGGAACTGCCACCTCTTCTAAACACAGAACAGATTTTCCAGTTCGTTTTGCAGAAATGGCTTCCATGGGATTTGATAGCACAAGAATCATTCATTAATGTAATTGTCTTCTCCCGAGAAATTATGCTTAATGCTAGCAATGTAAAGAGACTGTCCTGTCAAACGTGAATTGCTGAAAAGGAGAGTTTCCTGAAATTCCAGCTGCTTGATATCTTAATACACAATTTTTATGAATTCTAGAAATTGATAGGGGACCATTCAACAACAAATGTAATTAACTTGGGACTTTATTTACCACTGAATTCCATTCACTACTTAAATACAATAATAAACAGGAATGAGGAAATGTCATCAGAAATGACCGTCTCTGAAATAATGACTATTATTCAGTGCTCACTGAAAGATTTAAGAAATCCAGTCCTAATTAATATTTTCCCTGCTCTATAGATAAGAATATCTTGCATAGGAGAAAGAAAAGTAAGTTAGTAAAGTTGAATTACATTATAAAAACCTAAGAGACTGATTTCCATGCTGATGCTTATATTTTGTTTTATTTAGTTTTCTTGTTTGTTTTTGAAGTTGTGGGTCTCAAAGGGAAGTTAAAGTAGAATTTTCTCACTCTTTGTGTATCTTTTATGGGTGAAAATGTGCATTTTCCTATTTTTACTGAAAATCTTGGATAAGGCTTAGATGTTTTCACTCAGAAAACAGCAGACTGGCCACCTTCTTATCTTAAAAGTGTCCCTTTGTCTGTGGTATCCCAGACTCCATATTTGCTACTTGTAGGATTTTCCCTAATCTTCTGCTTTTTCTGAGGTGATTCCATGCTGTATTTTCACATCTGGGAATTAGTTCCAAATCAAGGAGAGAACATTTTTTGTTGCCACAGAAAATGGGAAGAAGGTATTTGGTCATGTGCTCCTTAAAACACTTTCAGGGATGGAGAACACAAGTGTGTCCCAAGATGGTTCCACCCAGGATGGTTCCACTAACCTTGGCATTTCTATCCCTTCTCCTCCTGTGAGAAACGGACTGCACAGTCTAAAAGTACCTCTCTTCCCTGAAAGTTATTTTACTTATCAATTAATTGACTAATGGGAAACCATACTTTCAAGTTGCATGCATTGCGTCTCAGGCTTCTAAATACCCTGCACCTCGGTGTAGCTCTCAAAGCTGCCATCACCTGGTCATAAACAAATGTCATAATTCTGTCTAGAAGTGTCCTCAGAATGAAGTCAAATCTAAACACAAGGCCATCCAAAACAATGCTATTCCATGGCTGGGGGTCAAGCTCAGAGGACTGACGTAAACACACAGCAGGGGTGGAGGGGCTAAATGATCTTAAGGAAGGGTGGGCTCATTTCATAGAGCCCACACGGCTGTTTTATTTTACTGTCTTCATCCTACTCCACCGTGCTTCTGAGGAGTAACTAAGAACAACGGTGAGGGCCGTAATACATCATTCTGGCTCACATTGATTTAGTGCTGAGGTAAATGTCCTACACAGGTTTCTGAAGCGTTCCTCACTCAAATCCTTGCAGATGAGACAGAATTCAATCTAAGGTGTTGTTATTAGGAAGACATAGATCCAGAATTCAATCCAAAATACTATGGTTTCAGGGTGCTCCTCTAGAAAGAACAAAAGCATAAAGCAGTTTGTCAGTTATTATCCTACCTACGGGTGTCCACAGAAAAAGTAGCAAAGGTAATATCTTGACTTCGTTGTAGAAAAACAAATTCCCATTATTTTTAAAACACAAATCACTATTTGAAAATCTCTTAGATGATACACTAAGTAGAAGAAAATAAACACGAGAAAGGTGTGTACTTTAGCTTTCCATTGCTGAGAAAGAAACAACTGAGAACATCAACTTACAGGGAAGAAAGATGTGTTTGTTTTGAGGGATACTTTCCGAGGAGTCAGTCTCTGGTTAGCAGGCTGTGTTGCTTTTGAGTCTGTGACTGAACCACATATCATGGTGGAGAAAACGATGTGGAACACAGCTGTCCACCTCTGGCAGACCAAAAGCAAGAGGGAAGATGGGAAAACAAATGGGGTATCAGTATTGCCCTCAAGAACATGTACCCCATGACTTCCCACCTGGCCCCTTTTCCTGAGGGTTCTACTAATTCCCATCAGCACCAAATGTTGTCAAATAAACCATGATCACATGATCTTTAGAGGCACTTAATATTCAAACAATGACAGGTAACAGCTCCTCGGTTGTGACATCTATCATGTCAGCGTCTATGCTACTACCTCCTTTTTGTTAGTGTCTGAACAATTTCCACAATCCTTGTAGTAGGTACTGAGTTATTGTCTCCATTATATAGGTGGAGAAGCTGAGGCTTGAATACATTTCTGAGACCTGTTACACTTCAATATTTAATACAAAATTTCTGCCAGTTGGCTATCACATTGCCTCTGTGAAAAAACTAAAAGGCATAATTATTTAAGCTCTAACTTCCTCCAGCAATCTCTGTCTTTACCCATCGATATCATAAAATGAGATGGTTTTAGAAACTTGTTTCCATGGTGACACATTCAAGGAAAGATTTCCCAACAGTCCATATCTCCCAGAGCTTGTCAGTGGCAAAGAAACAAAAGGCTGACCTTGTGGGTGATGTAGTCCCACAACATTGGGTATAAGAGAAGCATTCATGGGAGGGATGAGGCTTGGGCAGCAGAACAATCCAGCAATCACTTTCTCTACTGATTGAAAATGGGTTCCAGCAAGACACATTTTATGTGGTGCCTGACACTTACGTAGAAGCAGTGAAACTGATGTGGGGGAAAAGTTCCCGAGCCTCGTGTGTAGAAATGAAGAGAACATGAGAATAATAATGAATGATGATGACAATGCCAAGAATCAGTTCCGACTGTGTGTTCCACATGTATATTCACTGTGACTAGATACCGTCTAAGTGTGGGATGCATCCTCCCATCAGGCCCTGAGTCAGCCTGGCTTGGGGAGGGAATGGTTCTGAACACTGACTGCCTCTCCCACAGAATCCTTGCCACCTTCTGGGAGAAGACAAGCATTTTAAGCTTGGGATTAATCATTGTTGGTGAAATCATTTCCTAAGAACATTTTCATCTCTTCTGATCTCTGTGTTCCCACCGACTTCATTTTTCCTATTGCAGCTTCTCTGATACAGGGCTCCACGTCAACCTGGAGTGCAGGAGCATAGTGACATAAGTCTGTTCTGACTTACGGGTTCCATTAGCACTACTTGATTTTAATGAATCAAGAAACTTTTAAGATTTTTTTTAAAAAAAAAAATTGTTGGGTTGCTTTTGTGCAAGGTTGAGGTGGATTAAGACCGGAGCCTTATATTTATTAAAAGCACTTTATGAAAATATGGTTTGAGGTCTAAAGTATCCGGGTAATTCTCCTTATTTCCTTTTCTGCTCACCGAGATGATTTGGTCCTACATTATAAACCCCAGCCCAGCCCTCGATATTTTGACTTGAGCCAGCTCTCTAATGCCAGAGTGAAAAGAAAGCAGAGATAAGTATCTGGGCAGCTCTACCCTTCACCTCGCCTGCAATTTTCTGCTTCCTTTTCAGTGTGGAGAATGAGCGTGTGGAGTGAGAGGGTACTGCATAGGTCTGATGTCTATAAGAAAATCGTTCTCAGCCACACTAGCATGAGATGTCTGGGGAAACAGTGAATCTGATGGAGATAAAAGTTGGCAATTTGGCAATACCTAGCAAAGACAAAACTACGCATGATCTATGATTCAGAAGTCCTTTCGCATTTGACTTTATTTATTTACATGTATGTGCCCCGGGGGTACCATTTATACATAGAAATGAAGAGACGTGGCTATAATTCAGATGTAACTATTCAACGAAATACTATACAACCACAACTTAGTTTCACTTGCACTGCTATTGGCAACTCCTAGCATGTAATGGAACAAGCAAAATGACAAAAGATTGATCTCCAAAATGTTTTAAAGCTCAGTACATGTGCCTGTAATCTCCAGCTGGTTGACAGAGGGAACAGAGTTGAAGGTGACCAGCCTGGGCTATGTGAGATCTTGTCTCAAAATATACCCTATCCCCCAAAAATTTAAAGTATAAACATTTATAAAATAGTATTGTTGTATATAGTTGTGAAATATATGCAGCAAAAGTAAGGCATAAAAATAAAATATTTATGTGCATGAATTCATGAGAGTCATTCCAGTTGCAAAGAAGGAGAATGGGAAAGAACAGGGAAGGGTTGCCGAAGCATCCTCTGCAGCATCTATAAAATTTATTTCTTTAAAACACACACACACATCTGAAGTACTATGTTTAGATTTGATAAAGTTGTGTTATGGGTCCATGGATTTTTATTATATATTATTCTCTATACTTGTCTGCATGTTTGAAATATTTCATTATAAAATATATATTTTTAAATCATCCAAGTACGAGAGTATTTCTCAGAGGAATCACCAAAGCAAGGAAAATAAAACACTCCGTTCAACTTCTTTCCCTCTAAGAACCATGAATCGTGGCGCAAAGAGTATTTTGTATTTATGAGAGGGATCCTTCGAAAGGATGCCTCATACTTATAAGTGTGCATCCTTGCAAATACCAGTGCTCATCCATCCTGGATTCCAGATAAGGGCATCCCACTTTGGATTTGGCACAGGCTTGTGGTCCCTAAAGTATTAAGATTTTTGAGGCAATGGGGATGTTCTATCGGGAACTCACCAAGGCCAGCTGGCCGGGGTCTGAAAAAGCATGGGACAAAACCGGTCTCGCTGAACATAATGGACAATGAGGACTACTGAGAACTGAAGAACAATGGCAATGGGTTCTTGATCCTATTGCACATAATGGCTTTGTGGGAGCCCAGGTAGTTTGGATGCTCACCTTAATAGACCTGGATGGAGGTGGGTGGTCCTTGGACCTCCCACAGGGCAGAGAAACCTGCTTGCTCTTTGGGCTGAGGAGGAAGGAAGACTTGATTGGGGGAGGGGGAGGGAATGGGAGGTGGTGGCGGGTAAGAGGCAGAAATCTTTAATAATTAAATAAATTAATTAATAAAAAAAAAGATTTTTCTCTGCTTAACATTTTATTTCTTAACAGTAATAATTCAAGAATTCAGAGACAGGATCACCCAGTTAGCTCTGGGTACTGCTCCACCCTTAGGACACAGCAAAGGTAACTGTGGAAATGATTGATGGAAGGCGTGAACCCTCAGCATTGCTGCATTGTTTATCGTCCTTGTAAGACCACAGCCATCAGAACACATGTGTGCACTTTTCCCTTAAAAGTCTTTGGAGGGGCTGTGTGAAACAATGATATGTTGAATTTAATTCACAGATCAAAGAGGAAAGAAATTAACCAACACAGTAAATTGATTATTTCATGGGTGACATAACCAAGGCAATGATTTATCTTAATAAAGAGCAACTTCCCTCTAGTCCTTAACTGAATTCCAGCCAATGCAATAATACTCGGCTGTTAATGACTTTGATGTTGATGTGGAAAAGTGAATGACTGCATAATCACTGAAATGGGACCTCATCACAGTTGGAAACGTTTAAGCCAAATAATTTTGGACTGTGAAAAGAGCCCTGAGTGGTGGATATTGGCTGGGTACCAGATCTTCAGTCTTAACTAAACAGGGCCTGAAAACTTTATCATATCGCAATGGCTCTGGCTGGACTGGGACTCTGACAGCTCTCAGGGACTGGAGTAGAATGCATATGTCTGTAGCTTCATGGATGAGAAAAAAGAATTCCAGGGCTTAGAGCACTGATAATAAATACATGTCTCTCAGCATTGAGCTGGGATGGATGTAATTAGTTACATCCATCTTTGGGAGGGGGAATACAAGAAAGGAAACAGAAGTCAACTTAAGAAAAAAAATTGAACCTAAAGCTTATTTTTATACCCACGTTACTAAATATGGCTAAGGGCTTGCAAGACAGCATTAGTCATAGATGGCGGCCTCCACCTCCCCTCCTCCACCCCCATCACTAAACAACAAAATACACTAAAGTTAGCTCTTCTCTCAAGTCAGCACACTTGATTCTTATTGTTTGAGTTACAGTTGAGAAGGCTGCGAGGCAAGGGTGGAACCTTAGGAACAGAGAGGACTCCCTGGTGACCGGATTTTTTACTTCCTAGTGGGAGAAGAAAAACAGCGCTGGTCTCAGCCCAGTCTCCAGTGGTCAACCCAATAGATTTCCTCCTGTTCTCAAATCTAATCAGATCCTAGATAACATCGGCTTCCTAGAGTTAAGTTATTGCATCCGTGTATTATAATGTAAGTCTTCAGCAAGCCTCTCCCCGGCATGGCCCATTCTCTCACCATCCCCTAGCTCCCAGCATGCCTCCCTCCACCCCGCCACTGTCCCCAGATGCCCCTAAGCAGAAGTTCCAGAGAGCTTTCAAGAAAGTCTTGTCCAAGCTTTGAAGCCACAGTCTGGTGACCCAGACCTACTAGGTAGACAGCTGTAGGCATTTAAATGCCACAAAGCCCCCAGGCTTCAGAGATTCGACATGCCGGATCGTGAGTATTAAAATACAGCAGGAAAAAAAAATCTTTGTTTGGGGCAAAGAATCGCTCAACTCTTCATCCCGGCCTGTTGCCGGGGTTGTCTCCAAGCTCAACACTGAAAATACAGGTGGTTGGGGCAGGGAGTCATCTGTGTGGTGCCTGTGGCCTTGCCGGGAACAGCCTCTTTGTCTTCTAATCCGAGCCTTCATCACTAACTCCCAAGGAACCCTTCCCTCACGAGGTACCCAGCGTGATATATCAGGCAACTTTGCTCAGCATATGAATGACCCTAGATGTTTTCATTTCTATCAGCCATGTCTTGGGTGGGATAATCTGGGAAAGTCTGCAAGAATCTCCATCGGCCCTCTCCTTTTCGGTCCCCCTTTGGTGCTCTCCAAAGCATCCCTTCAATCACACAAGCAAGCCTTTCGCTTTATTCCCTCTTCGAAAATTCAATCTGAATCCAAGGGCTTTTAATTTCTAGCCACATTTTACAAGCCCGGACTTTCAGGGATATATGTTATGAAAGCACTGAGAGGAAAGTCTTTCTTGTCATCAAAACCATAATAATTATGTGTCAAAGATAATTACTGCTTGGTGTGGAGTACGTCTAATACCAAGTGACAGAGAAAGTAGTCTACCGGCAGACAAGAGTAACTGCCGGCTGGCTGAAATCTGAGATAAAATTAACCACCGAGCTCAAGCATTCTGCCCACTGGAATTTCACCAGATAAATGCTAACTCCGCCTACCCATGTATTTTTTTTTTTAATCAATGGTTAGTCTGTTTGTTGTTGGGAAATTTCTCAAAGGTACGTTTATCCGTACATACATGAACATAATAATATTCTCTGACAGTGGTGGAACACTATATTCCAAACGCCTGTGCTGCCCTGGGAAAGATTGCGAGAGTGGGAGACTTGTGAATGCGTTAGCTGAGGATACAGCTGAAGACTCGAGAAATAAGGTAGAGAGGGGTTTGTAGCCACGCCGGGCTTTCTAATCAGAATGGCATCTGGGAACCTGACATCTGGGGAGAAGGGTAAGTTAGCAAGATACGGGAGATGGACCACCGTGATTGGAACAAAGGAAGGTCTCAGATGGCACCAAAGTAAAGTCTGATGTGCTCTGAGAAAAGTCTCCTCCCTAAAGAGGATGGGCATAGTTTAAGATGCTATGCACAATGCTGGGGTCAGCTCAGGATCTAAAGAGTTTGCGGCAGGAACATGAGGCCCTGAGTTTGGATCCAGAAAACTCATGTAGAAGCCAGGTGTGGCGAGCCTATGACCCCAGGCTTGGGGAAGAAGTTACAAAAGGATCCTTGGGGCTCCTAGCCAGCCAGTCTAGCTCATAGCTCCAGGTTCAGTGAGAGGAAATAGCTGAGAAAATAACGTGGAGAAGCAATTTAGGAAGACGTTCGATATCAATCTCTGGACACCATATGCACACACACACACACACACACACACTGTACTCCATGCAAGAGAATCTTGCTCAGGTTTTCCTTCTGAGCATCTTTTTCGCTGCGGATGAGGCCCATTTTGAGGGGTTCACTAGTTCTCCTGACTCCTTTAAACCAGCTATACTGAAAAAAAAAAAAAAAACTAGCTTGAGCCCAGCAAAGGGAGGTGCAGGCTGCCATCAGGCAAGGCTGTGTGGTCCACACATATCAGGTAGGGGTACATCTGATTATTGACTATGTCGTCAGCAACAGAGGTAGCACCCAAAAGGTCAGGAAAGGTCAGAGCTACTATAAACTGTCCCTTGACTAAACAAACTCACTAACAGCTTTCCAGACACTAATCATTCTCCTAACTTTGTACAATAAATGGCTGGTGTGCAATTGGAACCCAGAAGCACAAATGCAGAGGTTGAAGAGCATGCTAGTGGCCCTCTGAGTGTCCAAGAGCCCCGCTGATCTCCTACTGGCGGCACTGGTCATTGTGAAGATTAAGCAGAAAGCCATCAGATCATTTTTCCTATGGCCCCAAAGAGTGAATTTTGTGGAGACTTGTGAGTTTATGTGTATCTCCTTCGGAAACCTTTCTCTTGATTAGCATTGCACACCTGTATTTCCAGCACGAGGTAAGAGCACTAGACTTTGAGATTAGTCTGTGCTTTATAGAGAGATCCAGTCTCAAAAGTAAAAAAGAGGAAAAACTTGCTACCAATTAATTGAAACAGGTTATTTAGCAAGGTGAGAAAATAGCACAGGCCACAAAGTGATTGTCATGCAAGCGTCAAGACTTGGGGTCAGTTCCCAGAAGCGTGGAAAAATGCAAGCATGGGGGTACATATTTGTAGTGCCGGTTAGTGCTGGAGAAGCAAAGCTAGGCAGATCCCTAGAGGGGCTCATTGACCAATCTTTCTAGGTTAATTGCTCAGCTCCAGGTACCAGTATGAGGCCCTGTCTAAAAATAAAATTTAGGGGTAAATAAAGGACCTTTCAGGATGTCAACTTGCAATTGGCATTTGATAGACATACACACACATATATGTACACTTACACACATGCCACACACACACACAAAGACACACACTCAGATACCCACACAGACACACACACACACATACACAAACAAGAAATAAGTCATTTTGATGTCATGATAAATTGCTTCTGTTCTGCATCAAGTACACAGGAATTCCTATGGAACCACATAGATTAAATTCTTAAAAAGCACAAAGATTGGGAGGAAAGACTAAAGTTGGCAAAGGTATGAGTCAGACAATAATTTAAATGATCTTAAGCACATATACCTAATAATAATGAAGTTTCTAAGAGATGTCTGGCTCTAGGAGTTAGAATAATTAATGCCAAAAATCTCCAGTTGGTGATCATTTATTTTCTTAGGAAACACCACTTCATCATCCTGCCAAGCTAATGCAGAGCCTCACAGATTTTTATGCAATACAAAGTGTATCAGCAAAAGAAAGAAAGAAAGAAAGAAAGAAAGAAAGAAAGAAAGAAAGAAAGAAAGAAAGAAAGAAAGAAAAAAGGGAGGAAAAAGGAAGGGAAGGGAAGCAGGGAGGGAGGGAAAAGGAAAGGAAAGCAAAGCATTCCTCTCTAGAAAGAAACCCTATGTCTTTTGTGCCAAAGTCCTCAGTCAGGCCTTTGCTGCTCCTGGGGAATTTTCAGGTAGCTTTTTCCTGAGTCAGCCTGCTTAAGGACACATGTTGCATATGGTGGGCCCCACCTTCTAGTTAAGGGTGCAGAGAATAAACAATTTTCTCAACACCATTCGATAGCCATTAATGTGTGGTTGACTGTGGATGCGGTGGAGATAGAAATTTACTGAGCTGAATCCGACATGGGTGAAAAAGATCATTTTCTAATCATTTGGGCATACAAATATAACAGAGCTGATCTCAGTAACAAAACTTGTAATAAACTGCACATATATCTATTCTGACACTAAAGGGCTTAGAAATGAAGGCCATCTTCTGGTTTGACTATTAGCAAAAGCTGAGGGAAGGGGAAGGAAATGCTTCAACCCAAAAGAATGAAACAGCGTTCTCAGAATACCCACACTATAATTTCCATGTGCATGAATTCAGAGTTTCTTAGAAAATCTGGGGCACGGCGGTGTCCACTAGACTTTCTCTATGCAAACTAGTGTTTTTGATGCACACCGCTTTTCTGAAGGGTATCTATAAAAGGACTTTGCTTGTCTTCAGTCCATAACCCTAAGATATTTACAAAACAAGCAAAAGCAAAATAGGCTTTTTGCTTCATATGTGTACACATATGTGAAACTTTGAATATTCTAATGGCATTACAAATCGAATGGCAGCTGACCAGATGGCTAACAGGGTAAAGGCTTCTGCTGCTAAGCCCGGCAAACTGAGTTTGACTTCCTGAATCCACACAGTAGAGAGAACCACAACTCCAACAAGTTGTCCTCTGACTGCCACACATTTGCTGTGGCATTCGTGCTCCCAAACACACACACACACACACACAATAAAAACCGTTTAAAAATCAAGTGGTCCAATGAATTTGTACTCCTTGGTATGTTTGATAGAAACTAAGGTGAAATGTAATGGCAAAAGTAGACTCTATTAACCAAGAAACATAGACAAAATAAATAAGAAAAAGGAAAGTAACCAAAATAATGTAACAAATATAATATTTTACTTATATCTGTATTCAAATAACACTTAAAGCTGTGCATCCAGCATATTTTCGAGAGTCTGGTTTCTTCAATGGCAGTTTTTGATTCATCACACATAGTGTCAGCTATACAGGAGACAATGAATAGTCTCCCACCCGTGAGGACATACATGGGTTCCACTGCAGAGTTCAGTAAATCGGTCACTGCTGTCAACCATTTCCTAAAGGGATCTGAGAGACTGAAGTTATAGGAAGAGAAGAAGAAAATACACAAAGCAGGGATGAATCACACACACACACACACACACACTCACTCCAACTGGGTTTCTCGTTTTCTCTTTGTGACTGAAGAAGAGTTTTCAAATGAAACATATTTATCCTCAGCCATACACCAAAATAAATAACCTTGGGAAATTGTTAAAGAAAGAGAATCTGGCAAACAATGTAAAAATAACAAATGGCCGAGATGCTTGTTTTTACAAATCAGTGCCACAACACAGCAAAGCGTGGTGATTGGCACATTTTCTGAGTCCACTGCTGTCAATACATCATTCAATACAGACACACAGGATTCTTGTCAGTTTCTTCACTCTCAACTAGAAAGCTCCAACAGCATCCCTGAAGGGAAGTGAGAGCTTCACCAAGGCTGGTACCCACTAGTTTGTTCAGTGTGGTGCCTGTCAAGAAATAAGTCTGAGCTGAGGATGGTGGTACACGCCTTTAATCCCAACATTTAGGAGGTAGAGGCAGAGAGATCTCCATAAGTACAAGGCTAGCCTGGTCTAAGTAGTGGGTTCCAGGACACCTAGAGACACATAATAAGACTCTGTCTCAAAAAAGGGGAAGGAAGGAAGAAAATTTTTAAAAAGCAGTATTTCTGGATAATACTGGAATTTGATCTGAGTCATTTCCTAACCCTGTGAGTACGTACTTAACTGCATTTAATTATCTCTCAAGTGGTGGATAACTCCTCATCACCCTAGATTCCTTTCACTATCTCATAAGGATTGGCATTGTATCACTCCAATACTCTGGGTTCTAATAGCGAAGACTAGTCCAGAAACCTACCAATGCTTTGCTTTCGGTACCACCCTTCACTTAGCAGCTCTTATCTTTTGAATGATGCTAAATACCATGAAACCAATGATAGACAGCACTGGCCGGCTTACCCTTGCAAGAAGTTGAGCAAGGCTCATTTATTCTCAAAGCCAAAGCGAGGATCAAATAGGTGACTCTTCCCAAAAGGAGGAATGGGAGCTTCCCTGATGAATAGCCGAGATGTAGGGTATCTGAGAAAAGCAATTAGAGGAATGCATTATCTAGAGACATTTCCTGCCACCAAGCCAGCCTCACACAGGCTGATGACTGAGAAAGCACAGAAGGCGCTCTCCCTCAAATGTGGCCTCCGTCAATGGCACATTTCTGCATTGTCAAGCTGAAAGCCATGGATAGTCATAAAGAAAAGGATGTGTCCTCATTGGGGGTGTGTTGATGGATCCCATCCAGAACATCAGAGGTGATTCCCGGGTTACTCGGATGTTAGATGCATTTGGGTCTGGTAACGGGGCTTCTGGGTCTAAATCAAAACCATCCTCCCTGTGTCGTTCAGTGCATTACATAATATGAGGAGGCCTGTCTGCATGCATAATTATCACTGCTCATGAGAAACAGGCCCAAAAGAATTCTCTGACCTTGTGCTGATAAATTGTGCTCAAGGAACGAGGGGCTCAGAACTGCCAATCTTAGTTATAGGCCCTGCAAAGTTAAATTGGACTGAAGGAAAATCAGGCTTCTGCGTGGTCCATTTCTCAGTAGGGTGATACTCTAATCTATTGAAGGCCTGCTCCTTGAGACCCCAGTTCAGACCCTACCTCTGCTCGTCCATCAGCACATCATTCCCAGCACTAAACAACAGGCTTGTAATTTCCAACCTGACTGGAATTAGCTCCTGAGAAGATCTGGGAGGCAGAGGCCAGGGGGAAGGAAGTTAGAAAGAAATGGCTCAGAAAGCACTCTTTCTAAATCAGAACCATCTGCCAGAGTCATAAATGGTTTTAAGTAGAACTCAGCGACCAGCGAGTTCACATAGGAGTAAATACAATGAAGCCACCTCTCAAGGAACGTTCCCAGGTAACAAAACCATATCGCCATATATTAGAGCAAACTTTTGAACCTGCTTGGTGGCTGACACTTGGCATTTGTGTTTGGATCCTATTACAGAGAGCCGTGTAGTACTAAGGACCTCTGTGTGTCATTATGAAATGCTGGGGTGGGACTTGGCTACCTTACATGGGCTTGTCATCATTCATTAATCTCACAGAAGACCCTTCAGACTACGGTTCCTCTGGGAGCTTTGCAAGAGGGAGCAAGCAATGGGGATGCACCACTCCGCAGCTCTGACAAAAGCTTTCACTGTAACTTACAGTGTCTTCCTAACGTTGTGAAACATGTGCAATCTGAAACGGAAAGTCTCTAAAAAGAAATGCCACCTTCTACCTCCCTGGCTCTGTGGAAATGTTCGTGAGTAGTTTTAAAACACCTCATTGGTGTCTACAAGATGACTTCATATGGAAAGGGACTTACCAGCGAGTCTGATGATTTGAGGTCAGTCCACAGCACCCACATGGTGAATGGAGAAACAGACTCTCTAAAGACCTTCAGTCTTTGATGCACACACAACACACACATGCATGCATGCACACACACATGCATGCATACATGTACGCACACATACACAACAATAAATACACAAATAAATGCAATTTTTAAATTTAAAGACAAATATTAATGTGAACATTCTAGAAGGATATCAGAAGATTCTCAGCATTAATTATCTCATAGGTACAGTCCTCCCAAATTTAAATCACAAAGCAAAATCATTTTGTTGGGAAAACAAAAAAACAAAACAAACAAACAAAAAAAAAACCTCGAGAATTGAGAGAACTAAATGACATCCTGTTAAGCTAATAAAACAAAAGCTAAAATCTAGGCTTAGAGCAAATACATAATTTTTCTCCCTTCCTTGGAAAATAAAGGGACATGAAAGCAGAGGGGGCTGCTGGCAAGAAGAGAACTGGGAAGATCAAGGAGGGAGGGGAGGGGAATCAAAGTATGGAGATAATCTAAGCATGTAAACACACACATGTGGAAATGTCAGAGTGAAGCCTGTACTAATTTATGCAAATGATATGCATAAACAATAATAATAATAATGTAGCTTGAAAATTTAACAGCCTCCACAAGTTCTAAGCCAACTTTGTATCAACATATAAATTCTTCAGTGGAACGTTTAATGAAGTCAGTTTTACCACAATCTTCAAACAAACTCACTTTGCCATTTATATTTTCCTTGAAATTTAGTGATTTCTAACACAGAACTGTGCTAAGAGCATTTACCTAAATAAAGATGCTCGCAGAAATAACCAAGAACCTTGGAGGCAAAGGTGGTGAAGGTGTCAGGCTTGTGTCCTGACTGGTATTCCTATAACAAAGGTGAAATTACTGGGCAGGAGCAAAGACAAAGAACAGAAGCCGTCAATGGCATCTCTGAATCCAGGCCGGGCAGTCTCAGTAAGGTGAGCATAGCTTAGCTATTTTATAGCCGGAGGGAATGGAGGCCGGTAGTTAAGTGAAATAAAGAATCTCTTTAAAAGCAAACATCAAATTGCAACCACATCAATCATTCCTTGATTTAAAAACAAAATAAATGAGTGCTTTTCCCCACAGTTGGAAATTTCATTACTTCTGTACGGGCCCTTCTTTGTTTATAAGCTGACTAAGGATCCCTGGAAGTTTTGCTTTCGTTTGGGAAGAGGGGTCAGATTTTTGATGGCCCCAAATGGACCCAAGGGAGTCTACTCCATGACTCAAGTTTAACTTATTTTCCCTTCTCTTCTGAGCTTTTTCTGGTGGCAGAACAATAAATATATCTTTCAAATATACCGTTATAAAACAGGCTCCCTGCTGTGCTAACTACCCAAAGAGTTACTCACATTATGGGGTCCTAATGAGAGACAGATCTTTCAAACTCACATCAAAAATGTCATTTTGCACACGGCTGTTTTATTGCCTAAGAAGCAGGGATCCTACAAGGAAACGGTTTATTATATTGAAAGCAAGAAGATGGCGAGGAAGGCGAGAGGGCGAGAATCTACTGAATAAAAAAGATGAAGGAAAGTAGTGAGAATTTATTCTATAACCTTTTGCTTATGTAAGTTAGTGATTGGCAGTTCAGAAGCCAGTTAGAACGTTCAAAGAAGAAGAAAAGTTGTTAAGGAAAATGCTTATAAATTTTTGGAAGGGAATAGTTGAGATTGTTGGAGTTAGGCCCTCTGGAAGGACTCCAGTAAAAAAAGCATCACTTAGAAATGACTTTATAGCAAGAGTTCATCACTCAGAACCCAGAGCAGACAGGGACTCAGTTACAGAACAAGAAAAAGTGTGCTGTATGTGTGGTGAGGGGTATGTGTGTATCTGTTGGTAACTTTATATATCTGTGTGTATGTGTGTGTTGGTGTGTGTATGTGTGTGTTAATGTGACTCTCTCTGTTTCTTCCATTGTGTGTGTGTGTGTGTGTGTGTGTGTGTGTGTATTGGTATGCCTGGAGACTAGACAGGTAACACTGCTTAATGTCTGCCTAGTTTTGAAGCAGGTCTTTTTGTGGGCCCAGTGCTTCAGTGACTGGCCAGTAAGCCTCCAAATGCCTTTTGTTCACCTCCCAAGTACACCTGATTTTATTCCAGACAAGTTCTGGGTCTCCAGCCCAGGTCTTTCTGCTTACAGAATCAAGATGTGCAATCTTCTCCATAACTAGAATAGATACAATATAATAAATATGATACTAAATGAATTATTATCTGAGCTATAATAGCATATACAATTAAATTAATAAATTGGTATGACAACCCTAAAAAGTGTTTCACATAATTTTGCTAATTTAGACCATGCCATTGAAGTAAATACTATCTCTTCCCTTCCCAATGATGCTGAAGTTAAGATGACATGTTCTCTCTTTCTCTTCTCTTCTTCTTCTTCTTCTTCTTCTTCTTCTTCTTCTTCTTCTTCTTCTTCTTCTTCTTCTTCTTCTTCTTCTTCTTCTCTCTCTCTCTCTCTCTCTCTCTCTCGGCTTTCTGTGTCATTCCTGTTGTACAATATTCACTTTATTTTTGCGTGTGTGCCCATGTGTGTGGGTGCACATACATGCAGGTTTCCTTGTCAGTCACTTTTAGCCTCTTTTGTTTATTTTGGGCAGGGTCTCCCGCTGAACCTGGAGGTCAATTCAGCTAAGTAGACTCATAGATGACCTCTAGCGGCACACCTGGCTCTAGTCGGTTTTCCTCCGAGCATGACATATGACAGATGTACCAGATTGCCCAGCTTTCACGTGAGTGCTGGGAATCCAGAACCAGGTCTTCATGTTTGTGAAGAGACACTTTTATAGACTGAGCCATCTCTCCATGTCAAAGACACAGTTTGTGTTTAAGATGATAGTTTAAGATACTATCCAGTGAAAATGACCCTTTCCAAGGGAATTGTAGCATAGCAAAATTTCACAAATATCTCATATTTCCTTGCCACCATGAACCATGCTTCCTTATTCATTTCTTTGCAAAAGGAAAAATATTTTCTGGCTTTTACATATTTCACTTGCAGATAATTTAAAGGTGCAATAGGCATTTCAAAGACAGAAACTATGTTAATAACAAGGGAAACCATAAACTCTATTGTTATTAAACACCAAAACAATATAAGATCTTTTTCTATTCTAAATTAACATACAAGACTCCTTTTGATATTTGTGGAACCATGAAAGAATATAATGACTCGATTCCTAAGAGTTTGATTTTATAGAATGTGTGGGAGAATATAAAACACATAAATCACTATCTTTAAACATACAGATTTAATATCTAAGCATAGAGTAAGGATAGGTACTTCCAAGGCATCAGCTCTCTTCCCTTCTTTCTGTGGTCTATGTCTCTTGTTGTAGAACCATGATGCTTCCTTATTACAGTGTGTCCCTAGGAAAGAGCTCACCCGTTCTTGCTGTTTCAGACACACTGATACTTCTGTTTCCAAAATATTGACAACTTGGTTAGACAAAACCAGCGTTGTGTTTCCTAAATATCAATGCTTTTTGAAGGAAATTAGCTTCTGGCTTTTGTTTTGTTTTGCTTTTACAATTACCTTGTATTTACATCACACTTCCCGCTGCAAGTCACAGTGATTTACAGGTGTTAACAGATTCACACTTACAAGAAAGTTGATGGGAGACACAATATTTTGGTGCCAATTTTAGAAATAGAGATCCGGAAAGGTCATCAGTGGCAAAAAGAAAAAAAAAAGAAAAAGAAAGAAAGACAGCAGAAATGGATAGCCTGGAGCCTGCACTACAGTCTGGCTTCTCTGTGCACTGGCTCCACACACAATGAGAGGCACAGCACAACCCAAGGCTCACTGTATCAGTCTCTCTGCTAGGACCTCTGTTTACTAGGAGTAAGATTCCTATTTGTTAAGACTGCAAAGTACTGGGACTCTGAACTTGGAAGAAAACTACACTCAAAACTGATCACTGTGTTTGTTCAAGAAAGCATTCACTCACACGTCCGTTTCCAGAGACATGCATATACGTGTGTTGAATTCTCTGAGATGAAGAGAGTAGTCTCCTTTGATTTTTAATGTAAAAGCAGAGCCATTTGTTCCTATAAACAGTGGGCAAAACCAAAATATGACAAGGGAGTATATATATTTATGTACTTTTTAAGCCTTTATTTCTTGTTCATGTCTTTCTCTTCAACCTCTGGTCCTGAGTAGAGAAACTTGAGCCAGTCAGTCTCATGATTTATGTTAGTCTTGATGTATTTCTAAAAATTACTTGTAAATTTTTTGGCAGGTAAGAACTCATAATTTTTCAACTATTATAGGTGTTTATTTTCATACCTAAAATTTTGAGTTCTTGCATTTTTTAAATATATTCTCTCACATTTTTGCTCTTTATCAAGAAGACAGTGAAATTTGAGGATTTCCATGGCCGTTCGTTGGTCTTCCTTTTTCCCACTGTTTGGTTCTGCATTCTCAAAGATGTATTGTTACAACCCACGTAACAGCTTCCCCATCTCCTCTACTTTTCTCACACAGCTATACAGTGAGCATGTCCACCACGAACACCAAGAACAGTCAATTACCTGCTCTGCTAATCAATACTTTCTATCCAGAACCTCAACTCTACCACTGAAACATGAAAGAAGCAATTAATAATGAAAAAACTGCCATTAGAGTTTCTCCTTATTATATGAGTGAGAAACTTGAAGGAATGTACTATCCCTTCCTGGGGCCATGTTTAAAGGACAAAAACACAAAAGCCATTTGTTACAGAAGTTGAAAGTTCGCAAAGGCACGGAATCCATCCCTGTCTGTCCTCCTACACACTTCAATAGACATTTTATGAGCACCCACCTATTTTGGGGTAGAATTTATGATTAGGGGAGTTAATCAGAGAGCTACATTACGCGAAGTCCCTCTTGACCAGAAGACGTAACAGAGACCAAGTAGAACACCCACGCCTGGGTGTTTGTTCTCGTTGTTTGGTTTGGCGTCTTGAGTTTTCTTTTATTCCCCTCTCAGAAGCCTTACTTTATACCAGGCTGAGATCACAATCTTGATCAATTTATGACTAAAGAATCCTGGGAGGATCTAAATATAGCGAAAAACAAACGACTGTCACAAATAAAATATTTCAACCTTGTTTTTTAGACTGTATCCCAAATTAACCTCAACAGGAAAACTGCCCTTTTTGGGTAAATCAGGAAAACAAGACTAAATTTATGAAGAGTGAGCATGTGTAGTCGTTCAAAACAAAAGACTCTATTTTTTTTCTTTTCTTTCTTTTTTATTCTTCTAACTTCTTTGTAAATTGATTAATGAGAAACAGGTAAAAGAAAGCCCAGGGGAGCCTTTTCACCCCAGGCAGATCCATGCGCTCGCCATTGGGGTCCGTGTGCAGAGAACAAACAGCAAGAGACAATCCTTCTTTTTAAACATCACGACTTAATGGCAAAGGATGGTTTGTCAAATGGAAATCCATTAGTAATTTTTCTTCCCAGAACGAAATAACTTTGAAAAATGAAGATTATTAAATACAGGAAGTAACTTAATTCACAATGAATCCATCCCCATCATTACTGATAATGATAATCGCTCATGAGATGTATCCTGATGTCCTTTACATATTCACTCATTAGCCAAGCGGGCAAAGCATCACTGAAGCACATGGCTGTGCGTGAGCATCAGGCACGCAGCACTATGGGACGTGCAGCTTTGGCACACATTTTCTCTAAGAGCTGAAACATTAGTTGAGAATTTGATATATTTATAAATCACGGAAGGGGATAAAACTTAGTCACTTTCACTTCTAATCACTTAATACTAAGTGATTCAGACTGAATTGCTCATGATTTATGTCAAGCTAAAAGAATAAGTAATTTTGATATTTGGAAATTTCACCACCCCAAAATCTGTGGCACGTCGTTCTTAAGTCAGTGACTCATCCTCTGACAAATAGCACAGCCGGGTTCCTCTATTATTTGAAAAGTCAACACATTCCCTGTGACAGGTATTTCATCTCAAATAGCCCAAAGTTCTTTCCATTATGTTAAACAACCATTATTCGCCAGCTCTAAACTAGAAAAACAAGGTACACATCATTGAAAGTCTTTCCATGAGTCATTTGGCAATTATCTGAGAATAATTATCATTGGAGTCCTGACTCACAAATAATATAGCCGTCCAGATACCTTCTTTGTGCAAAAGCTTAGTGTGAGAAAGAAAATAAAGGAAACGCCTGTCTCCAATGTTCAGAACATCTGCATGAGCAAGAATTATTCAAAAAGATACCATGAATTTTTAAAATGAAATGCAGCGTGTAAAAATTAAGCACCTGGTCTTTTTCTTTATATTTCATTAAAAAATTCTAAATAGACTCTCACCAGCTGTACGTTTTAAAGCGTTTTACATCACGGCAGGCAGTCAAAGCAATGCTGCTGTCTTTCTCATCTGAATTCCACATAAAAAAATAATAAAAAAGGAAAAAGGGGAAAGATAGAACCTGCCTCCTGTGAGATACAACAAGAAATTAAAGATGCCACACAGACCAACAAGGACATAAACATGATCCAAAAACATGATCCAAACAGAATCCACAAGATAAAGGCAAAGTGATTCTGTCTTTTCATTGTTCAATCTTCCAAAATAAAACATAGGAATTTGGATGAGAATCCCATTTGGTTTTAGTGCAAGGATTTATTTACTTTACTTTAAAAGGTATGAGGAAATGAGTGAAGAAGGCATCTTGTCCGTTATTTTTTATTGTTTTTAACCTGATGACCCCTACGCCAGTCAAAAAGAAGATGTGTGTTATGAGCCAGGAAGCCACACTTTCTAAACTCGACAGTCGGTTGGCATGTACTGTATGACCATTACCAATCAGCATTCCACACTGCTTTTCTCCACACAGGAAAAAACAAAAGGAAAAATGCAGCGGGGGGGGGGGGGGGGGGAGCGATTCCCAAATCAAGCAAGAATCTTTTTCTCCAATTGGCAGATGAGCTTACATGGCAGCTGATAACTCCAATTCCATGTGCATTGATGAACTACATAGAAGGAATTGGAAAGTCAGCTTCTTTATAACCTTCATTGATTCTGTGGCCATATTGCTGCAGCAATCTTTGCTGGTGCAACATTGCTTTGCAAATGCTTTTTCACCTCTGTTTGATCAAATGTGTTTTAATGAACATCAGCCTCTTCCTCAAAAATTCTTCTATAGACAGATCTTTCCTTGAACAGGTGTTAGAAGGCCCTACTCAGGCACCAGGAAAGTATGGTTTGATTCAACCTTGCCATTCAGGCTTCAGAATACACTTTAATTTTACAAATATGAACACCAAGTGCTGCACTAGATGACATAGATAAGTAACAAGCAAATCAGTCAGACTCTAGACTGTCAGCGGCATCTATCCAGTGAGGGATGAACCTGGGCACAGTAGCTCAGGGAACCTCAGCCTCTCCTCCATACTACGTCGCAGGGAGATGGAAAGTTCCAAGCTCAGGCAGGGGCAACACCACTCACATACGGTCTTCAGGAGAGCGATAACAAATATGACTTCCATTTTTAAAATATATGTGTTGCTTCTAGAAGCATTTTTCCCCCTGTGGTGTCAATCATATAATGAAAAGAGGAATATAAATTTTCTTGATCTGTATTCCTTATTCATAATGATGAGTTTCATAAAGATATTCATACACACATATACATGTGTGTATATATTGAGTTTATCTCCCACTGTCCTCTTCTATAGTCTCCTTGTGGCTGTTTTGTCATGGCTGTGCATCATGGACATGCAGTGCCCATGGAAACCAAAGAAGGTATCAGATATTCTAGAATCAGAGTTACAAGGGGTAGCTAGCCACCATGTGTGTAGTGGGAATAGACCCAGGGTCTTCTGGAAGCCCAAACCATACAGTTAACAACTGAGACCTAGAGTCTCCTTTGAAAAGTCATCCCTCTGCTATTTTTTTCATAAAAATTGATGGAGAAGAGACGTCTGCAGCATTTGCCACTTATGCAATAATCTGGAGAGACTACATATGAGACGTAAAAGCACAGGCTTCTTATTAGCTACAAATTTGCAAAGGGAAGCCAAACCATGTTAATAGCTCCTGACAGAAGCAGTGAACATCTATAACAACAGTGTTTTCCATTGCCCCTGGGTTCCCCAGAGATCAGAAATGACTGAACAGTATTTTGGTAGGAAAGATAGACTGGAGCTTGTAGCATTTTGATAACACTTTACTTGTTTGTGAAAAAGTAGGCAAAGAAAGTGTGGTGTTTATTAAACTCCGCATTATGTAAGATTAGCGCATAGCTACCAAAAGGCTGGGAATCAGCGTTTGACTACCTACCTGGACGCTTGCTTACATTTGATCATCCACATGAGGTTAATTGCTTTCTTCCTTTCTTTCTTCCTTTCTTCCTTTCTTCCTTTGTTTCCTTTTTTGTCCTTCTTAAGATTATTCACGATCTTCCAATGTTCTAGAAAAAAAGGAAATGTCTTACTGTTTGAATTTTTTAGAATAAACACAGATTCAATGTAAGAAGGATTTGAATAGCCCTATTTAGCTCATAGTACCGACCATTTTTCAATGTCCCCTTTTTTAAAAAGGGTAAGATACGTTTTCATGGGAATAAAAAAAAAAGAAGCTATTTTAGTGACCTTTTGTCCCTCCCTGAGAGGAAGAGGCTGACAGGTAGACAGATGGGGAGTTTGTTATTGTGATTATCTCTGACTCAACTTCGGGAACTTTATCTGGAATTCCTGCGAAGGGTCAACAAGTGTATTACTGTCTGTCCTCACCTTCTCGTGACCCTGATTTTAACTGTACCTCGCTGAAGTCAGAAATAAGATTACAGGGCAGCGTCACAGCAGCTAAGCGTTGGGATGGGATGCATCTGAAACCTGCAATTATCTCAAGCAACGACAAATTTACAACTTTTTGATGTATTTATGGATACCCACTTTTTTCCCCTTTAATGGTAGAATTTAAAGAAAAAGAACATCCCGTAAACTTCTTCTTTGGTAAGGTTTGAGAGTCGCGTGTTCTGACATGCTGAGTAAACTCTGGTTTATAGTGTTGTGATAATTAAATGATACCACATATGGGTAGATGATGGGTGTAGATACGTTTATACTCATATAGATAAAATCATAGTGAAGATTAATATTGGTTAAAAAGAAAATAGAAAAAAATGTATATACTGAAACACAGTTTGGCACCATAATTTATCTTTTTTTGTACTAGAAAAATTAAGTAAGAAACTTCTTATAAAATTTTAAGTACAAAATGAATCCAGCTTGATAAAACAGCGGAAGAAAGGGCTATGGAAGAGTCACAGACAAGATTAACTTAATCAGTGTATGTTTTGTGCGTGGGCAAAATGTCACAAGTAAGGCCTTTGCTCTGCATATCAATATGTACTCGTAGTAAGACTAATAAAAAGAAAGGATAATGGAAATCCACTTGCTAAAAAAATAACACATAAAGACTGTTAAAAGAAAACAAACAAATGTGCAAGAAGAAGGCAGATTTTGAAATGAATGAGAAAGCTCCTAGAAAGGTTGAGTTTGGGGGCGGGGAGAGTTCAGTTGGGGTGTGTGAGCCCCAGAACACTTGCTGACTGAACAGCTTTAGGAACTGACCTTTTGAAGTCCAGTTTCCCACAGAGAGGAAAGCACACAATCATGCCTACCTTGTGTCTATTGCTCTGACATGAGGGAAAAAAATAAAGCCTTGCCACAGAACTTAGCACACCAGGAAATTTAAAGTATAAAATTAACCTGACTTGATGAAATAATAGAATTGCTCATGGTTAAGGGACAGTGGGAGCGGAGGCAGCTTTTGGTTGTTGTGAAAGTGCCTGCTGTAAGCTTAACAAACAAAATGTTCGGATGAGAAACAAATTCAGTCTCTGGGCAATAAAGTAAGCCTTCTGAGTAATACCGGTCTTTCGAAAACATTACTATAGAATGAAGTAGAAAGTGCCAATTAATCTCAGATGTCATTGCAGGCTACAGCTAAAGTCTTATTAGTATCATAAATGAATGCCCACACAGCACCAAGCCATGATTTGACTTACTGTCTGAAGCAGAGTTATACATGGAAATCCTAAGCTCTGGGTTGCACCGTGTCTTGTGCCAGACTTTACGCTGATGAAAGACTTGTGGAAAACTAAGAGTTGGGAACACTGGATGATTGAAAGAAGAAGGTGTGTTCAGAAGAGCCTGAGCCAGATGAGAACCCACCATGGGGAGGAGAGTTGAACACATCATCTCACCCCAAGTTGAGTGTACCCCCTACTAAACCAACTGCTGTCAAGAGGAAAACCAACTTCCCCGAATATTTTGAACAGCACAAATTGGTCTTGAATAATAACCACATACACACAGACACACACACACAAACTCACACACAAAACACACACACTGGGTGAGTAGGAAAGGGAAGATGAATCGGGAAAGAGCGGGGACAGGAAAGAATACAATCAAAACACTCATGGAATTCTGACCTAATAAAGATTTTTAAGAATACTGATTACATGAAATGAAAAGACCTAGCATGCTCAAATATTACTAGGAATTTTTCACTATTTCTCTTCCTTTGAGGGAAATGGATACATCAAGCCTTGTTTGAAAATGTCTACGTCTTTATTCTCTCATTACAGCTACAGAAGGCAAAGAAGGGAAAATCCTAGGCATCTTTTTTCAGCATTATCGTAGTTTTTTTCCTTTTTATAAAGTTTCGATGGAAACGTTTGTCAAAGTTAGTGTGCCACAGTGATTCTAATTGTGCCTTAACACATTGACCATAGGGTCTAGTCACAGTGACTGTGAAGGTCCTTGGAGTTCTCAGACAGAACAGACACTGTTTACGAGGTGCTTTGCTTTAGAAACCAGCACAGAGATCCCATGGTTACACACATAATACACTGAGTGTCGCTTGCTTAGCTCTGCCTGATCTGAAACTAAATATTTGTGACCTGGTTTCTTTTTCTGTGATCGTTTTCACATTATTGCTACTTTGTGTGTTTATACATCTTTTGAATATTTATTTCCAGATATTTTGTAAGTGTTTCGAAGTTACTATACTGAGAAAGTAATTGTCAACCAAAAATATTATTAGACCTCTAATTCATCGTGTGCCAATGATACAGAAATATGATATAAATTAATTATCTTATAAACAGAAGATAGAATCCAAATTCTCATTGGAGGTTGCTTTTTCTCAGTGCTGCGCTGCAAACACAATCCCTCGTGTGTAAGAGACGAGCACCTTCTGGTATCTCACATCCCCGTGCCTTCTTAGTCTCTTGATAACTGATTTTGAACTTTTTAGTTATTTTCCAATAAATGATTTTGTTTAATGTACCCCAATGGTCCTATAAGAACATAGTTTATAGGCATCAACATATTAAATTGTGTTTAGTTTAAATTTTTTTATTTTTTTATTAGCAGAATCTATGTCACACACAGGCAGTTAAAATAGTAGTAATAAAACAGACATAGGCGTCCCACCGGCCACTCCCTACATCAGTAATATTATTACTATCTCTGAAGCCTCCCCCTGAGTTATCCTTGCTCGCAAATCTATCCTCTACCAGAAAAAAAAAAACTATTGTATTTTGTATTATATTTCCACACAGATGTATATTTAGGTGGCTAACTGTTCCTGTTGACCTGGATTTGAACTTAACAAAAATAGACCCAAACGGAACCTATACTAAAATAGCAAAGAAGCAACATAAATCCCTTTTTACCTTTTGTCTTTCTGCTTTCTGAATGAATCAAATTTCCTCATTTTAATTTGAACAAAACCGTCATTATTCCACCTCATTTTTCTTACTTTCTTGAAAAATATTCTTAAGAGACGACGTTGAGGTGGCATAGTGAATGAAGCCTTTCCCGAAGCCTGACTGCCTGGGTTCAGTCCTGAGAACCAGCCCAAGCTGGAGGAAGAGAACGGACCCCATAGGGTCGTCCTCAGGCCTCCACACTCACTCTGTGGCGTACTCATGATCACATCCACATCTCAGGCACACGCAGTTATGATATTCCTTTTAAATACACATTAAGAAATCAACACCAGGCCCCAGCTCTGAGGAGGAACCAGCACCGTGACAACTGAGCATGACAGGAGACCCACAGGTAGGTCAGGAGCAATCTGCCCCAGATTCCGAAGGAGAAAACACTGTCCTGCCTGGCGCCCTGTGGTGTGTGTGTGTGGGGGGGGGGGGGGGGCAGGGCTGGTTCATATCCTGCAGAGAGTTGAAAGCTTGAAAGCGGTGAGGAGTGGGCTTAATTGCCACTCAGGGCAATGATGATATTTGGGCGGCAAAGAAGACCCACGTCTCGGTTCACGGCCTTGATCCAGTCAAGGTCCATGTTGCTGTCGGTGGCTACAGATACCACTGACGCGCTAGAGGATAGGACTGTCCAGAGTTGGCCCCGGCCCTCACTAGCTGCAACACCAGGGAGAAGCGGTCCAGCCATCCTCACCAGGATCCAACTCTCAGGAGAGAGAGTCCTACTCCTCACCTGGGCAGCACAGTGAAATTGAAGCTGTGGACAAGGACAGGGGTGAGCCAGCCCTGAGAGTCTAAGATGGGCATAGCTGGTACTACCTCCCTCGTCTGTGTTGATAGGATGGGAATGAGCCCGGCCACGAATGTGAGAGATCTGGCCCCGCCCCTAATCTACTCTATAGTGGCATGGGTGGGTGAGAGATGCTCCCCAATCCCTCTGTGCCTAAGACGGGAGAGCTGGCCCTGAGGTCATAGGAGTGGGAGAACTGGCCCCGTCCTTCACCAGCTGCAGCACTCAGGAGAGAGACCCCAGCTCCTCAACCTGGGCAACACAGTAGAGTTGATTCTGAAGGTGTTGATGTGGGAGTGCCAACCCTGAGAGTGAGAAGGAAGAATTGGCCCCACCCCTTACTCATAACTGCTAGGGGTGAACTAGCCAGGGCAATGGGGGAGAGCTCACACTAGTGGTGAAAACGGGAGAGCAGGCAGGCTGACCAACCCTGCAACTACCCAGGCCCGGAACTAGAGTTATGAGCTGGTCCATGTAAACATCCACCCCATCTGCGGTCTGCTGGAACATGTAAATAGACTGTTCCTGAAGACTAAAAAGCTGCAGGATCTCCATGACACAGGGCAACCACAGGATATCCAAAAGGAGTCCCAGTGAGAGCCCGGCATCTATAGTGCAGCAGACATCAGAGGCTTCAAAACAGACCAATGACTCTTTGCAATGAACACTTGTACTTAAAGATATGGATAAAAGAGTTTACTGTGTGACTCACTCTGTCACGCTACATCTTCCATAATGAGATTTTTTTTCTTACATTTTATTTTATTTTAGAGGGCGGGGTTGCAAGAGCAGAGGGTGGATATGAAGAGACAGGGAACTGAATAGGATCAAGATTTGTTTTAGATGCATGATGTGAACACAACAAAGAATAGAGTTAAAAAATAAATTAGGGTTGATATCTTTTTTAAGATCAACAGAAAGAAAAAAAGAAAAGAAAAAAGAAATCAACCTCTACGCCAAGTACATAAGATGTTTTCTAATGGTCTATACTTAGTGATTGAAGTGTTATGTTCAAATTTAGATGCAAAGTCTGCAAAGCTAAGGCCTTTGGCATATAGAAATAGTTTTTATGGAGGAATAAATACAATGTCCACTAAGCCATCAGTTTTGCCAGTTCCAGCTCTGTCCTATGTCAAGCCAAATGCACACAGCAGATCTGTTTCTGAGCTGTCTTCTTTGATTGATCAGTGTGCTCATCTATCTATGCACAAATTCCAAACTCCCTTACCATTGATTTATGTGGAGTCTTAATGTGTTCTGGAGATCAAGTTGTAACAGGCCAGACACATTGCTCAGAGCTAGGAAACAAGTTGCTAGCGTCTTTCTTTTTTGGGACATTTTTTGCTTTGAAATATATTCCATTCTCTTTTGCTAGGACCATGGAATGATTTATTTTAAAGGTGCCTTATATATCTTTCTTCTTAATATTTTATTTTTAATCTGTTATCATATTTTAGCAATATTGCTCATTTAAAATGGAGTTTATTTTCTTTTATTTCCACTTTAAGTTTCTTACTGAAGAATTTGATTAATTGGATTTGTTGTAGTGACATTATAAAAAATCTTAGAATTTTTCTAACATTTCCCCCAATTTTCTTTGGGAGGCGGGGAGGAGGCGGAAAATTTTTTTTTCAATAAAAAAAAAAATTTATTTATCATGTATTCAGTGTTCTGCCTGCATGAATCCCTGCAGGCCAGAAGAGGGCGCCACATCTCATTACAGATGGTTGTGAGCACATGTGGTTGCTGGGAATTGAACTCAGGACCTTTGGAAAAGCAGGCAAAGCTCTTAACCACTGAGCCATCTCTCCAGCCCCCAATTTTCTTATTGAATTTCTCTCTGCTAAGACATTCCTTTGTTCATGTACTTAGCAGGACAAATGATTAAACCCAGACCTTCAGCACCCTAGTTAAGCAGTCTCCTGATGAGCTATGTTCCTGGGCCTCTTTTGCTTTATTTTGAAAAAAAGAAAAGGTTTGCCATAAGTGGCTCAGGCTAACTCTGGACTTGAAATCCTCCTGCCTCAGCCTCCACAGTAGCTCAGATTACAGGAGTAGGATACGAGGCCTGGTTCTAGGGGAACTGACTCCTACTTCTGTTCTCCATGGCCACCAATGCATACTAGCACATAGACACACACACACACACACATACACACACACACACAGGCAAATATACATAAGTAAAAATAAATCATTAAAAATTGTCTTCCACTTACAGTCAATGCAAAGGACATTTTACTATAGACAAGCAAGTGTGAGTTGCATTTTTAAAAGTTAACGAATGCTGCATTTTAATGCATGCATATTCAATGACTGATACTAAAAACTGATCCTTATCCATGATCTCTGAAACTTTATTGTACTTGTAGATGAAAACTAGAAATCTAGACAAGAAATAATTCCCTATGATCATTGAGTTCCACTGAAGACATTAAAAAGCTATGGTGTCAGGAAATGCAAATCAAAACAACTCTGAGATACCATTTTGATCTTAGTCAGAATGGCTAAGATCAAAAACACCAATGATGGCTTATGCTGGAGAGGATGTGGAGTAAGGAGAACACTCTTCCATTGCTGGTGGGTATGCAAACTGGTACAACCACTTTCGAAATCAGTATGGCCGTTTCTCAGAAAATTGGGAATCGAATCAACCTACCTCAAGATCCAGCAATACAAACTCTTGGGAATATACCCAAAAGATGCTCAATCATACTACAAAGACATTTGTTCAACTATGTTCATAGCAGCATTATTTGTAACAGCCAGAACCTGGAAACAACTTAAATGTCCCTCAACTAAAGAATGGATAAAGAAAATGTGGCACATTTACACATTAGAGTATTACTAGTAGTAAAAAATAATGACATCTTGAAATTTGCATGCAAATGAATGGAACTAGAAAACACTATCCTGAATGAGGTGACCCAGACCCAAAAAGGTGAATATGGTATATACTCACTCATAAGTGGATATTAGCTATAAAACAAAGGACATGATCCTAGAGAAGCTGAGTAACAAGGTGAAGCCAAAGAAAAATAAATATAGACCCACATGAAAACTGAAAAAGGACAGGATTGACTGGCAGGGTGCATGAGGGTGGAAATAGAGGGGAGGGTAGGAGAAGAAGAGAAGGGAAGAGGGAGAGGGTAGAAGAAATTGAGAAAATGCGGTAGTTGGTATGGAGAAAAGACAGAGATGAGAGCAAGGAAAGAGATATCTTGATTGAGGGAGCCATTATGGGGCTAGCAAGAAACCTGGTTTTGGAGAAATTCCCAGGAATCTACAAGGATGACCCCAGCTAAGACCCTAGGCAATGGAGGGGAGGATGCCCAAACTGACCTTGCCCTGTAGTCTGACCGATGAATACCTTAAATACCACCATAGAACCTTCATCCAGCAACTGGTGGAAACAGAAGCAGAGACCCACATTGGAGCACTGAACTGAGCTCCCAAAGACCAGTCGAGAAGTCAAAGAAATGAGAATATGAGCAAAGAGGTCAAGACCAAGATGGGCATATCAACTGAAACAGTCTGCCTGAGCTAATGGGAGATCACCAACTCCAGTCTGATATGGGAGGAACAAGCATAGGTCCAAACTAGTCCCTCTGAATGTGGTTGGCAGTTGCATGGCTGGGGCAGACTGTGGGGCCACTGGCAATGGCACCAGGATTTATCCCTACTGCTTGTGCTGGCTTTTTGGGAACCTATTCTCTTTGGAAGGATACCTTGCTCAACCTAGATATAGTAGGGAAGGCCGTGGACCCTCCCCAAGGCAATGTGTATTACCCTCTCTGTGGAGTGGATGGGGGCAGGTGGGTTGGGAAAGAGGAAGGAATGGGAGGAGGGGAGGAAGTGGAAACTTGGATTGGCACGTGTAACGAAAAAAGATAGTTTGCTTCTTTTTAATAAAAAATAAAAAAAAATTTAATGAATAAATAAATAATAAAAGGCATGGAGTCACGACAGCTGATGTAGGTGCAGAGCAGCTATGGAAGAGCGAGTCTGCTGCGTCCAGTGTTTAATAGTCCGGACTGAGTCTGCGCTGTCAAGAGCTGGAAGCTGCTTACACTTGCCGCTGCCAGTGGACACAAACAGCTGGACCCAGGACTTGGAGGTTTTAAACAGACAAATGGAAAATAATCATCTGATTGGAAAGCATGGCCTGATAATTTACCCCTCGCATGTGAACAAATGTATAAACTTCTCAAAAATATTTCAACTGTATCTTCTATAGATTTATGCTTCCGCTGTGATCAAACTATTCAGGTCTCCTTTACACATAGCAACGAAAATGAGCAACGAAACACTCACATTGTGCAAGTGCAAGTACATTTTTCTGCCCAATTTTATATTTAATATGATGTTTTAGAAATTATTTCTGAAATGAACTGAAAAGCAATGTTTTCTAATGGTGTACTTTCCCCCATGGTACCCATTTTATAAAAATCAGCAATTAGAATTTTTATTTTATTACAGTAATAAGTACATTTCTATAAAACCTCTTATTTGTGTATATTTTTATTACATTTAGAAAACCATTATCAAAGAATATTTTAAATGAATAAATGTGTAACTTCCTAAAATTCAAATTTCATACAATTACTAAAGGAATTTGTGATTTTAAAATGTACAGTTCACCATGCTGATATGTACTGAAATAGAATTTACAAGTAAATAAATATGCCTCTGCTTTTAATCAATAATTGCTGAGGAATGGCATTATAACATTTCCAAATGTTGGGATAATAAATGGAGATACCTTAGCTCCTTTCCCCAAAAACACTTTGATAACTGTAAGACATGTCTTTTTTAGTGCTTCTATTACTGGGAAGAGACACCAGGACCATGGCAAAAGGAAAACATTTAACTGGGGCTGGCATACAGTTTCAGAGGTTTGATTAGTTGCCATCATAGCAGGAAACATGGCGGCATGCAAGCAGAGATGATGCTGGGGAGATGATGCTGGAGAAGGAGCTGAGCTGAAAGTTCTACATCTTGATCCTCAGGCAGCAGAAGAAGGTTTTGAACCATGCTTGGCATAACTTGAGCATACAAGATCTTAAAGTTTACCCCTACAGTGACACACTTCCCTAAACAAGGACACACCTCCTAATAGTGTCGTCACTCTTTATGGACGAAGCATTCAAACACATGAGTCTATGGGAGTTGTTCCTATTCAAATCACCACAAGATAGGCATTGCATTTAAAAAATATTCCTATCCCACCAGCAATGGAAGAGTGTACCCCTTTCTCCACAACCTCTCCAGCAAAGGCTATCATTGGTGTTTTTTATTTTAGCCATTCTGACAGGTGTAAGATGGTATCTTAAAGTTGTCTTGATTTGCATTTCCCTGATCACTAAGGAAATTGAGCATGACCTTAAGTTTCTTTTGGTCATTTGATCTTCTTCTGTTGAGAATTCTCTGTTCAGTTCAGTGCCCCATTTTATAGTTGGATTGATTAGCCTTTTATGGTCTAGTTTCTTGAGTTCTTTATATATTTTGGATATCAGACCTTTGTCATTTGCGGGGTTGGTGAAGATCTTCTCCCAGTCAGTGGGTTACCTTTTTTTCTTAGTGACAGTGTCCTTTGCTTTACAGAAGCTTCTCAGTCTCAGGAGGTCCCATTTATTCAATGATGCCCTTAATGTCTGTGCTGCTGGGGTTGTACGTAGGAAGTGGTCTCCTGTGCCCATGCGTTGTAGAGTACTTCCCATTTTCTCTTCTATTAGGTTCAGTGTTTGGACTAATATTGAGGTCTTTAATCCATTTGGACTTGAGTTTTGTGCATGGTGATAGATATGGATCTATTTTCATTCTTCTATAGATTGACATCCAGTTTTGCCAGCACCATTTGTTGAAGATGCTCTCTTTTTTCCTAGGTAGTTTGGATGCTCACCTTACTAGACCTGGATGGAGGTGGGTGGTCCTTAGACTTCCCACAGGGCAGGGAACCCTGATTGCTCTTAGGGCTGACAAGGGAGGGGGACTTGATTGGGGGAGGGAAATAGGAGGCAGTGGCGGGGAGGAGACAGAAATCTTAAATAAATAAATAAATAAATATTCCTATCATAATAAGAATGTCTTTGTTCAAACATGATGTGGGATTTCCTTCTGTATGCTCTGGCTACCATTGATAAACAAAGGAAGAGCTTTGGGCCTATAGCAGAGCTATAGGGTAACAGAGCTGGGGGGGGGCAAGGGACTAAGCTGAATTCTGGAAGAAATGAGGTGGAGTCAGAGAGAAGCCATGGAGCTGCCACCACAGACAGATGCTGAAACTTCAGCTGGCAAGCCACAGCCACAAGGCAATACACAGATTACTAGAAATGGGTTAAATTAAGATGTCAGAGTTAGCCAATAAGAAGTTAGAGCTAATGGGCCAAGGAGTGATCTAATTAATATAGTTTCTGTGTGATTATTTTGGGGCTGAGCAGCCTGGATTCAAGAAGCAGCCATCCTCCAACACAAACAGACTAAAAGTAAGAAGCCCTTGTAAGGGCTGCAAGGAAGAGAATCCTTGCATGCTGTTGGTGGTGGGTTAGTGTAGCCATTGTGGAAAATAGTAGAGTGTTTATGTTCCCTTGTAAAAGTAATGGTGGAGGTACCATATGATCCAACAACCTTGTGGATGTGCATCCAAAGGAAATGACATTGATTTATCAAAAGCAAAGTAGCTCTCCTGTATTTTCTGCAGCGTTATTCACAATAGCCTGAAAGAAAATCAAATAACAAATGGATTGTTTTCAATGAGCTATAGACAGATGTAGTGGCTCACACCTATAATCACAGTGCTTGGGAACCTGAGACACGAGGATTGCTGTGGGGTCAATGCCACCTTGGTCTGTATTGTGAGTTCTAAGAGACACTGGACTGCAGTTGAGACCTTGTCCAATGTAGAAAAGGCAGAATAGAAAAAATAAAGAGAAGAAAAAGGGCCTGGGGAGGAAGGTAGGGTACAGATACACAGGGAGCTTTATAGAGCTATGAAATAATGAAACCACATCAGTTTGGACAGCATGATTAGGAATGGAGATAATTGTGTTAAATGAAATGAGCCAGACTCAGAAATACAAGTGCCACATAATTTGATTCATGTGTGGAATCTAAAATGTTTGATCTCACTTAAGTTGAAAGTAGAATGGTAGAAACTAGAGGCTGAGGAAAGAAAGTCAAAGAAACAGTTGGGATAAAGCTGAGAGTGGCCACTATGTCTCACACAGCAATCTAACCTGGTATGATACCTCATGGTAAGACAGTTCTAGACAACAGTACTGGACAGTGACTTCAAAATGAGAGAAAAGCCAGGCATGGCAGCACACACCTTTAATACCAGAAGAGGCAGAGGCAGAAGGATTGCTGCGAGTTCCACATCAGCCTGGTCTAGGTATAGAGTTCCAGGTCAGCCAGGGATTCATCGTGAGACATCTGTCTCAAAAAGAATCAAAACAAAACTACTCTAGGAGGAGGAGTTTGAGAAGTTGTCACCATAGAAAGTGATGTTTGAGGAAATGGTTATTTTATTAACCTAAATAAATGTTGCAGAGTGTCTATGTGTATCAAACTATCTCATGTTATCCCATACTTTATACAATTATTATGTCTATTATATAACAATTGAAATGAACTTAAATGAAAGATGGTTATCTACTCAGTCACATAAACTTCTAATAGAATATATTCAATAAAATGTATTTTCTTATCAAATATTCTTCCATAATTCATCATTTAACAATGATTATACAACTTGAATATTTTATTTCTAGATGTTTGTGGAATTAGCATT
Organism: Chionomys nivalis; assembly: GCF_950005125.1. NCBI lineage: Eukaryota > Metazoa > Chordata > Mammalia > Rodentia > Cricetidae > Chionomys > Chionomys nivalis. Next base: position 59,270,092 of record NC_080094.1, on the reverse strand, counting down.
CCTTGGTGGTACATTATGTTATGAGCTTCATAAAAACTGTACTGAGCAAAATGTATTAATTATTTCAAAGTCTGTTAAATGACTGAATAAGTTAATAGAAAGAATGTAAGGGTAATTGTTAAGAACTCCATACTCAAATATTTTAATAACAAATTTAATTGTATGCCAGTCTACTATAGAACCTGTACATAAAATCTCTAATATAAAAAGTTATTGATCATATGTGAATGGATTAAAGTATTAAAAATGTTAACTATAAGACTGGATTATACCTAGGTTTTGAAAGAAAACTCTCATGATGTTGACAGAGGTATTTACTAAAAACAGAATTAAAGTTGACTTTATCACTGTTAAATATTCTTGCAATGGGCATTTTGGTAAGTAATTATTATATGCTCTCAACATGTTCAGAAACTGAGATTATGTATTTAACAATTGTATCTCATGTGCCCTCCAACTGGAATATGTCAACTCACTGGGGAAAAAATACCCTGAGTTCCATCCCTGAAAACAGAGTTAATATAACATATTATGCTTTCCAAATGTTAATAAAGTCCTTTATAAAAAGTAATACTACACTTATTCCTACAAAATGTATTGCATATACCTCATTGCATTCATAGCTCCGATTCAGTCTCCAAAAGGAAATTATTCTTAAAAAGGAAAGAGAAGGGTTTGGCCAGCATTATAGCTCAATAGTAGAGAGTCTTGTACATGAAAGGGCCCATGTTCTGGCCTCAGCACTGGATGGGACATCTTTCTGTCTGGGTGTTGCTTTTATTGGTTAATGAATAAAGAACTGCTTTGAGCCTATGGCAGGGAAGAACAGAATTAGATGGAGAAAACTAGGCTTTATGCTGGGAAAAAAGAAGGGCGGAGTCGGAGAGAAGTGATGGAGTCACCAGAGACAGACGTTGGGAACTATAGCCAGTAAGCCACCGTCACATGGCGATATACAGATTGATAGAAATTGGTTAAATTAATATAAGAGTTAGCCAATAAGAAGCTAGAGCTAACAGGCCAAGCAGTGATTTAATTAATTCAGTTTCTGTGTGATTATTTCAGGTATAAGCTAACTGGGCAGCTGGGAATCAACATGCGGCTCTCTCCTTCTACACAGCACTGCTAAATAAGTGAGTTGATTTGATAAAGAGGTGGCTGAGAGACAAACACTTGCTCAAGAAAAAAAAAAGACTGTGAGAAAAAAAAAGACTGTATGAAAGGCGTTAGGCACATCTTTGTACATTACTGAATGTCCTGAAGTTGAGTAGAATCATACGGCTAAAATCTCTCATTTTCCTGCTATCCCCCAACTGCAGAACATGATAACCAAGCAATCTAAATGGAAAGCGTACCATTCGTGGTTGCCAAGAATTGAACTATTGCATGTAATGGCTTTGTGGGAGCCCAGGTAGTTTGGATGCTCACCTTAATAGACCTGGATGGAGGTGGGTGGTCCTTGGACCTCCCACAGGGCAGAGAAACCTGCTTACTCTTTGGGCTGAGGAGGAAGGAAGACTTGATTGGGGGAGGGGGAGGGAATGGGAGGTGGTGGCGGGGAAGAGGCAGAAATCTTTAATAATTAAATTAATAAAAAAAAAAAATAAATAAATAAATAAAATTTATTTTATTTTTAAAAATAAGGAATTCAGATCATAAGTTTAATAGCCTCATTAATTTGAATATGTTTAATTTAATTTTGTAATATTTAATAGTTTCAGAATTAATTAAAAAGCAAATATCACCACAACTTTATTATTAATACAGCACAGCTAGTCACAGCTAAGCACAACTCTGTAAAGTCAGTTAAGCATGAGCTGCAAAGTGTATTAACCCTTACTCACTCTAATCTAGAATCACTATACTATACATCTTGGTTTTTTAAAATAAAAATATCTTTACTTTTCAAAAAAAATAAAAATAAAAATAAATGGAAAGCGTAACTGAACCCTGGGTGCACAGGTGTATACTAACAATATAATCTTTGAGAGAGGACACTTACGTGTGTAGCTTGTGTTGTCTTCCTGCTACAGAGGAGCCAGATAACGATGACTCCTTCCAGCCACACTCTATCCACTTGACTGCTGTGGATGGGACATGAGCCATCTGTCCCTTATAGATGTCACCCTTCATCAGAGTCATAGACTGACTTCCAGAGCAAGGTACGGTGCTGTATGGAGCCACCCTGTGCCGACACTGTGTTCACTTGCTTGGTATAAAAGGGCATTGCACCAGGGCCCTAGCGGTGGTGGCGCAAGCCTTTAATCCCAGCACTCGGGAGGCAGAGGCAGCCGAATCTCTGAGAGTTCGAGGCCAGCCTGGTCTACAAGAGCTAGTTCCAGGACAGCTAGGACTGTTACATAGGGAAACCCTGTCTCAAAAAACCAAAAAAAAAAAAAAAAAAAAGAGTCACCATGGCAAAGGACAACAGAAAAGGCTCTCTAGAAAGTGTATTGCATGTCTTTATAAATAATCCAAGTATAATTTAGGTTTAATTTCCCTCAGGAAGAGGAGTATCATTCATTACATTCTCGATTAAACTGTATAAAATTGCCAATATTAAAATTCTTCTGCCACACCAAAAATGGTTCTCATAGTTCAACATAATGCACGCTACAAGCTAATAGAAAATTTAGGGAAAAATTGTAATCTCCATTTTCGTTCACATTTTTATTCTAAAAATGGAAATCCCTCTCCCGAGGGACATCTCTATATACCACTGCTCAAATTTCCAGAGGGATTTTATTTAATGAACCATATTGCAATACTTTGACAGGTCTGTGCACCAGTTCTCAATGGCTTTGCAGGGTATCGTATGCATGTCCATTAGCAATGAGGTAAATTCGGAATACTGCCGATAAACCTAGGAATTATCAGAAAACGTAAAGCAGACATTTCAAAGTTGCACACATTTTTGGGTACTACTGCTTAAAACAGTTAACGTCCCTTGGTTTTCTTTCTGTACCCCGGGTGTGTTTGTGGTCTATGTGCACGTGTAGGTAAAGGTGCACGTGTCTATAAGACCACGTGGGGCCAGTAGGGAATGCCTGCTCTGGCACTCCCCATCCTCATCCTCTGAGATGTGGTCCTCTTGCTGCACCTGAAGCTGGCTGGCAGCCTGGCGGTGTCCCACCCTCAGTGCTAGTGTGCTAGGCGTGGAGCTCCACGTCCAACTGTCTTGTTTTTACACAAGTGCTGAGGACTCGGACAGATGCCCTCGAGCTTGCACAGCGAGCGTTCTTAGCCACAGAGCACCTCTCCAGGACAAAAATGCCCTTCACTTTTAAAAGGGACTCAATGGAAAATAAAGTTAAGAAACTGAATTCCAAATATCACTCACACACACGTCACAGTGTGACAAAGCACCAGTCCACATGATTACAACTGAACATGTTGGAATGTTGTCTGCTCTGTCCTTTGACATAGCCTCATGACCACAAATACTGTAAGACCTAGCATGCATTAAATAAAATGTAAAGACTGATTGAATGAATCCATTCAAAACAATGGCTTTAAAACTTTCAAAAGCAAATCTCAGTAAGATTTCACCCTATAGCCAGCCTCAGGAAACTTACCTACACACAAATACCCACTGAAGCGTAGAGTCAGAGCCAAGTGATCATGCCTCACGTATGTACAAATAATAGTGATTACAGCTGCCTTTTACATAATAGTTTTCCTGATAGAAACACAAAAGTAAGTTATTGTCCTTCCTAGGACATTACCCTTTTGTCATCTAAGTCCAAATGGGATCATAATCAAGATGGATTATGTCACGATTGTCTTCAAAGATGTGGAGTTTAGTGAACTGAGAAAAATATACCTAGAGTCTTTAAAAGGAGAAAAATGGGAGCCTGATATCTTTCCCTATGTGATAACATCTAAGGAAGCCATCAGAAGTCATCTGTAGAGGCTCCCACCTGAAATCCCAGTATTCAAGAGGCTGAGGTAGTAGGCTGGCCATGGGTTCAAGGCCAGCCTGAGTTACATAGTGAGTTTTAGACCAGCCTAGGCTAAAGAATGAGACTCATTCATCAAAAGGGGGAGAAATTGTAGATAGAAGAAAACTATTGAAATCTAAGAAACAGTTTGAAAGGAATAAGTCATGAATATTTTCAAAGTGAAAGACACTTCAGACAGCTTAGCTAAAACAATATAACAACCTACAAAATTGAACAAATTAACTTAAAAAAAAACTCTTAGAGAAACATCATCAGAACTGAAATAAATTACCGAATCTTGGAGGATCCCTTTTTTTAGATCATACTTTATATTTATCCATATGCCTCTCATATTAAATAACATGATAATAGAATGACTGAAAATAGCTCTAAGCAGAATTTTAAAAAAAAACTACTTTCTCTAAGTGGGTCAACATGATAAACATACTTGGTAACTAAGCCTGTCTAATTCCCATTGCACTAATAGTCAAGGAAATTAATAAGAAAGCTGAGTTTCACATTCACAGCCTCAAAGGAATAGCACAGGCAGGATTCTTTTGCAATACTGAAATGATTCTTGCTCCTTCAACACACAGACCCGAATTCACATATCCAGCACCAATAAAAACACAGATCTCTATGACTTCTTTTTTAATTAAGAGAATAGGAAGTCTGTGCATTAGAAATGTCTTCTGTGAGTAATTAGAATCAATAACCCCATGGACATCGTTTGTCATTTTGTGGACAGGGATATGGATGCAGGGCAAAGGCATGTTGGAAAGTGAGCGAAGTCAGCAACAGATAAATAACTTCCACCATTGTGTGAGCGCTGCCTTGTTTACCCCAATCCATCAAACCCTCTGCCATCCATGCCCTGCTAAAAGAACAGGGACATGAAGGGAAAACTTAGAGAAAAAGCACTCACTTTAAAATTCACATAGACCAATGATAACAAAGGAACACACTATATTTATAAATAAACATAAACGTTCTTATGAACCCAATATACACAAATAATGGTATCATTTAGAAAAATATTACAAGTTTGAATTTAACTGCCTGGGAGAAATCCTTGCATTTGACACTTTTGAGAATATTTCATTCCAGACCTAATGTCCGAATATACTAGCTAGAACTAGAACAACAATGCTTAGAATTTTTAAAATAATTAGGGTTGCCAAATAAAATGCATCTGAATTTCCCATCCCATCTGAATATTGAGTAAATAACACACTACTTTTAAAGTATAAATAGGCACCAAGCTCTGCAGGGAAAGATTATTCACCATTAGTTGAAATTCAGATTTAACTAAATATTCTGCTCTTTTGTTTCCTAAATGTGGTAATCCTTAAAAAAAAAAATGTGAAAAAGGAAACAAACCTTTGTTTTTTATTTTTGTTTTATTTTGTTTTAACTGAGTAATCCACAGAACAAAAAAAAATCACAGAGTCATAATGTATTTTGTTTTGTTGATATTGTATTAATTTAACTTTTTGTTAAAGCATAGTATTTGTATATTATATGAGGCACAATGTGATGTTTGAAATGAGGTGTGAACTAGGTACAGATGAACTTCGACTATTTATTCATAGTAAATATATTCGAACCCCCTGCTTCTATTTTGAGTTATAAAATGCCTTCTTTTATCTCTAGCGACCTGACTCTATGCTGAAACACCCAGACTTATTCTTCCCGTCTGATACACACGTTTCCATCGCTCCCAAAGCTCCGAAGTCTCCAGTGCTTCCTCTAGTGTTTCCACCGACTCCCTCAAGTCCAGACGTTCTGGGGCTGGCTTATCTCTTCTGTGGCGGTTTCTTTGGTACTGACTGGTGAGTTCACGAGCACGTGTAGGAAACCATAAGGAATTTCCTTTCATTGCTTAGATCTAGAATGATGCACAGATTTTTATATTTACACGAAACCCATGAAAACCAGCATTAAGAAGTCCTACAGCTAAACAAAGCCATTAATTACAAGGTTAGACGATGACATAATTTTGCTAATTACTCACAGCTTGCTGCCCATTTTTTCTGCTGCACCCCACAAATGCATGTTTTTAATCTCCATAATAACAATGATGGCATACATCATTAACCCTATTTCACTTTTTAAAATTTTTTTATAATACTAATAACAAAGATCGTTAACCTCTATTCTGCTTAATATCTAATCAGCCATTTTAGTTAAATAAATATCATCGAAAACACTAACGTCACTCCGTAAGCAACACTGGCTCCCAGGGGTGGCTCTGCCTAGTGCACCACATTAGCACGAGTTTAACTCTACAAGTGTTCATTCCTGAGCAGTCACAAGGAAACAGATAAAGTATAATTTATTGCTTTAATCAAACGAATTCAAAACCATCCTTTCTAAAGTACCTATAAACGATGTTTATGTGATTGCATTGTCTTTACAACATTATCTTCAGAATCTATTTTTGAAACCGAGCTGCATGGGTGTACATAAGGACTCCAGGGGGGTGAGCTATGACGTGTTTGTGCAGGAAATCTTTGGTTGTGACGGCTATCGGCAATGTGAGAACCGTTCATGCGATCCATAGTAATAACTGCTTTTAGAAAAGATTCTCCCTAAGGGCACCTGCCTGCTGCCAGGTCACCACGACCTCGTGCCATCAATCACCACATTCTGATGTCTGTGACATCAAAGGAGATAGGATAGTAGGCAATAGTCCTACTTAAAATATCTGGGAAAGCCCTGTCTGTCCTTCCAAACAAGTGGCGATACCCGTGCGTACACATCTTATTACCACCCTCACTCCGAATGAGGATTGGTGGAGGAAGGCCTTGAACACGCAGTTAACCGCCCTGTGATGCTAGGCCTTGAAGACTAGCAGAAAGATGGCGCACTGGAGCCACCAGAGAACCACTTTTCATAAAGGAAAATTTATACCCTTTATTACCAAAGGCCAGCAGAGAAAATTAATATGCATATCTTGATAAATAACAACAGTTATAAAATACTATGCCTTTCCCGATTAAATTTCTGGGCTCAACATTACAGATTGGTATATTTTTTAATATTAAATAAGACAGTTAATATTTACTGGACACTTGACTGGGTTAAGAAAAACCTTCGGTTGGTAAATTACGTATCTAGGTGTCTATGAGAGCCCTACCAGAGAAGATTTAGTCAAAAGACATTGACTTATGGGGAAGACGTACCTACTGAAGGGAGGCCCTCATGCAATTGGCTGGAGTTCTGACTGGCATCAAAGTAAAAGAGGAAGTCAGCCATCACCCGCAAAGCCCCATTCTTAGCAACAAGTAAGCCCGTGGTTGCTGCAGATGTTCTGCAGACATCAGATTCCAGCTTCTTCAGCCATCCAAGATTAGCTCACACAAGAACCACCCCCTGACCCCCACGCGCAAGCTTCCAGGCCTTCAGTATCAGGTTAGGATAACATGACCAGCTCCCTTCTTCTTTGCTTCCCAACTTCTTGGAGTGAGAAGTCCATGGATTCTCTGCCTTTCTAGGATACAGATGACCATTCTTGGGATATCTAAGTCAAATCATATAAATCCATTCGGCAAAAATTCTTCTGTAACTATATACTATATACTTATATGGAGAGAAGAGAGAGATTCTATTGGTTTTGTTTCCCCTAGAGAACCCTAGTACAGCAGTCAGCAACGTTCTGCTATAACAATTTGAAGAGACATAGTCGTTCTCACCCAGGACATAGTTGTATAGCCCAGTTTCCTACCTTGAGCACATTCCAGAAGGCGAGTAGCCTACACAAAGTTCTTTTTAGATATTTATATAAATTTATACATTTCTCAAGCAAACATTTAATTCCATCCATTGCGCATTTGTCCAGTGTATCTTTCAGTCAGAGGGAAGACACAAAGAAAGAAGAGAAAGGAGCCTCTATGACTAGGGAGAGGTTAGGTGGCTTCCTCCCAGCAAGATGGCATCTTCCTTCCCCACAGATCATATGTCTAGGTGCACACAGTTACATGCTTTCCCCACCTCCACTTTGGACTAAGCATTGATCATTATTATTTTCAATACTGTTTTTGGATGTTGCAGGCACAGCATAAAACATACAGGAATCCTAGGACAGTGATTCACAAAGGGTTGAACAAAAACATAGACTACAAGAAAAAACTGAAACAACAGTTAGTTGGTTTTTTTTTTTTAATAACAGTTAGTTTTTATGAAGAAGAATGAAGTGAAAGGACGTAGAGAACTTAATTAAAGTATGCTTTCTTTCCTGGTCACATTTAAGGTTCTTTTTTCACTGATTTTCAAAGGAAAAAAAATGGGTGGTTTAATAGATATGATCTCGGATTTTTCTCTTTGATTTAGGATCTTAACCAGATCTTAGACATGGTCCCATCATCAGCATCCAGTGCTTGAGTTCTCTCGTTTTCCGAAATGTATCAGAGAGTAGACTAGGAGAGTAGGTACTCACTCTGCAGATTGGCAAGAAAATCACAGAAGTGGGAAGTGTTGGGTTGCAGCGCCACTGCCACAGGCCTCTCCCTTTACCCAGCTCTTACGCTACTTCCTAAATCAAGTAACTGACCTCCCCATTAAAAACCTGTTCATTTTTACTTCCACTCTTACTGCTCCGAATTTAATCAGGGTCCTCATATTTGCCTGGTCAAAGGTCATTCTGAGGAGTCTTTGACAGGATGCTCATATTTGCCTGGTCAAAGGTCATTCTGAGGAGTCTTTGACAGGATGCTGCAAACCATCTATCTTTTTTGTTTTGTTTTTGTTTTTATTGTTGCTGCTGCTGTTGTTTGTTTTGTTTTCAAGACAGGGTTTCTCTGTGTACCTCTGGCTATCCTGGAACTCACTCTGTAGAACAGGCTGTCCTTGAACTCACAGAGGGCTGCCTGCCTCTGCCCCCCTGGTTGTTGGGATTAAAGAACTGCGCCACCACCACCCAGCTCTTGATAAGCTTTTTTTTCCATCCCGTCTTCTCTCTCTCTCTCTCTTTTTTTTTTTTTTTTTTTTTTGCTTTTTTGAGACAGGGTTTCTCTGTAGCTTTGGAGCCTGTCCTGGAACTCCCTTTGTAAACCAGGCTGGCCTCGAACTCACAGAGATCCGCCTGCCTCTGCCTCCCAAGTGCTGAAATTAAAGGCGTGTGCCACCACCGCTCGGCCACCCTTCTCTTAAGGAACCCCTAGGTCAGAACTCCCACCCTGTGTCATAAAGAAAACAACTCTGAACTTCCTAAAGACAATTAACCCGGAAAATAGAAGATATGAGCTCTTCTTATTCCTTAGTTTAAAGAAATATTCTTGCTCCCTCGCTCCCCACACAAAACATTATTGATTTAAGACACTGAATGAGCTACACTGTCATGTAAGATTTGTTCACATTTCACAGTGTCTCGGGAATAATTTATGACTAGCACACAGTTCACAGGAAAATAATGATTCAAATTTAGATTTGCCATAAATTAAAAAGTGATTACTTTGGTGGGAGCATATTAGAATATCAGAACACGGTTATTTGTATTTTAAAATATGAAGCAGCAATGATGAACGAGATTTCTACATAACTCATGAGCTTGATAGTATGGGCTTTGGTTTTAAAAGAAATATACTGTGGGTAAAAAAAAACTATCACTACTTGAATATATATTGATAAGATTAAATATTATATATAACACAATAAGTGTTCTGAAATGATAAACATAAATATATTCTTGTTTCCTATTCAGAAACTATACCTTTCTATACTCATACTATATTAGGATGATTTTATAATAATGAAGATGCACAATGTTAAGATCTATCTATTTCTTTAGTTTCAAAACTTAAATCAGCTCTCATGAAAATGTTTTCAAATATTTAAAATTTGATAGCATTATCATAAACTCCTAGAATATTCCAGCAATAGTTATGAGAAGCACATAACATTTTTAGAAACCTGTCTCAAGTTTATGTAAATGTTTTTTTTTTTGAAGTACAACTTCAATTCTTTCATGAAAAAAGTAAAACTTCCTTAATAGGGCTGTTTATATATTTACAAACACAGAGAGACTTTATTCTTTCCATGGTTCTTAGGAAAATTTGTTGAAATTTCTATTTTCAAAGGAGTGGGCAAAATGGTAAAGTATTACCAATTCCACAGTTCAGCCTAGGGTTACTCAAGACAAAGTTCATGTTCCTTAGGAAGTCATTGGTGAGGCAAATATGTCAAAGTCAAATTTTCCTGGCTTTCTTCATCTAGCTGGAAACATAACACATTACTTCATCAAAGAACTGGCAGGTAAAGATTTGGTGTTCGGCCTTTCTCCAAATGTGAGAGTCATATATTCCGTGCTATAAAGTGTTCTGAGATCAAACTTGGTACCTAAAGATTTTTCTCAATGGACTCTTCGGGAAACAGTCGTAAAAAATCTAAAACGATTTCCCAAACTATAAAAACATAAGCATCCTTCTTCGTTGTTTTATAAAACGTTCATTTGGGAGCGTCATCCTTCATTTTGAGAAATACTTAGTTTAACTACAATGTTAGTGTTATTTTTAAATGACTTAATGAATAAATATCTTTAATTTCTCAGTTTTAATATCTGATACAGTAAACATCAATAGTTATAACCTACAAAAGTCAAAGCTCCGTGGGTTTTCAGCAATTTTCCAGAGTGTAAAATGTCTCTGGGACCAAGAAGCTTGAGGAACACTGGATTAATTAAAGGGATAAATCAGAAAAATGGAAGGGAAGTAACAGACACAGTTTCTAAGCCGTGCTGCTTTTTCTGCTCTAGGGGAACCTGGCCTAGCCTGGCTTCTCAACTCTGAGCATCTGTGAACTGCATCTCACGACTCACTTGGGGCAAGTCACAACAGTGGGTAAATACAGACCTACTCCTCAGCCTGGACCCCAGCGATTTGCAGGGGCTCTAGGGTCTTCCAGGTGCTCCCGAGGATCATCTAGGGGAGAGCTGTCCATGGCATGAGTCTTGCATGGGTCTTTTCTTCACCCAGGTGAGTGATTCCTCAATCCCAACTGTAATCTCAAGGATCATCTAACATTCTCTTGAGTAGAACAGTCTTGAGAGACAAGCAAAAGCAAAGGTGTGTCAGTCTCAGTTAGCAGGAAGAAGAAATGAAGACAGAGGAAGGCTTCAGAGTCTTGCTCCAAGGCATACTGATAGGCTTGGGACAGATGGTAGAATTTAAGCCCCACCCCCACTACCAAGCACCATACTTCGCCCACTAGGTCAATGCTTCAGAACTCCTTTCCAGCACTGAAAAGTATTTCTCAAGTTAAATGTTTACTCAAAAGTCCCCATTATACACACAAAACAGAGGGCTGCTGCCTGGGAGAAGGCAATCAGAGTCGCCGGCCTTAGCTGCACTCTGGTCCACGGAAGCTCTGTTGCTCTATCTCGTCCCTGGGATCATCATTCTGCACAAGACGCTCGTGTGCTCTTCTTCCCTCTGTGATCGCCCTCTGCTCTCATACCCTGCCTACTCCCAGCCTTCAGTCCGCCTAGATTCTCATACCTTCTTAGCTGTTACCCTTACCACGGGAATGCAACTTCTGGTACCTTCAGGTTTTGAAAAGAATGCCTTCATGTGTATGCTTTTCTGTTCTTCTTGCACGTGGAATCTGTTTCTCCATGTTTAACTAAGAAAGACAGTACATTTTTTTTTATTAATTCCAGTTAGCATTATTTAGCATCAACATTTGGAAACAAGCCCTGCCTTGCCTTTATTGTTTTTATTTAGCTTTTCTCTATCACTTGCCTTTGGATTCCTAATGATCCCTTCAGATAAGGAAGGAAACAAAGGACTAAGACAAGCAAGCAGAAGGAGAAAAATCGCATGTTCTGAAAGCAACAAAGACTTAGAGTCACACAGATAGCACAATAGTCACTGAGCAGGGGGATAGTTAATAGACAAACTAGGGCAGTGACCTGGGCTCCCTACTTCAGGAAAAAATAAATAATCCCCCATTATTTCAAAGTATTATAATAAGCCATGCATCTTCTCACAATATTCATGAGAGTAATAATAAACATAAAGCCATTTCAGTTTTAAGAGGTGATGGCTAAATTCAGGTGCACAGTGTGACTTTGCATCTAAGTATCTCGTGACAAAAATTAAAAGAAGGTGAGACATTATGTGCCTATTTAATCGATAGTAACTTAAGTTTCTTATCAGGTTCATTATCTAATCAACAAATGAAAATACAGCAGCTCATCATGTGGAAGACCCTCAGCAGACTGCACCCTGATCATCACAATGTGCTTGTATTTGATTGAATAGGATCTAGAGTTACAAGGCCAACTTCTGCCCTTCCCTATAATATCTATCCCAGTTATTTTTCTCTCAGACTCCTCAGTCTCATTCCTGCATATGTGCCACATGTATTTCTCATCAAGAAGAGAAGCTGATTCTGAGGCTTAAGTAGCAAACACCGCAGGCACACAGACCCTGTTCTGAAGTAAAAACAGCCATTGAGAGGCCCGGCCTCTCTGGCCACTCTACTCAAAGACAAGTGTATACTGTCTGCTGCTTAGGAAGAGACAGCCAAAAAGAATTTATCTTTAAAATAAGTCCTTTTCTTAAAAATCTTAGACAAACCTTAACAAGACTTTAAAAGAGAATGACACAGAACTAGGATAACATTTGAAATGTAATCTTGTTATAAGAATCCCAAAGGTGCCTTCTTCCTTCTGCCCCCTTTCCTCTTTGGGCACATAACACCATCCAGCTCAGTCTGTTGGAGCTGGGGGCAAATCCTCAGGGCAAGTAGGCAGGCGAGACCTCCTTTGTTTCACTGGCCCGCCTGCACCAACCAAGGTAGGCGCTTTGTTTACGAACTACCCAACCCGCACGGAGTTCTGATCTCGGCACCAGGAGAGACAGCAGCGGGGTGAGTTTGTGACCAGCGGCGGCAGAAGCAGCCCTGGACAGGGAACTCTGAAGCTCCTCATCCCCCACCCTATACTCCCCGGGCTCCCTGCAGGGGCTCTACCCCCCCATACTGCCTCTCTCTTCTTGTCCCACCCAGCATGCAGCCAGAACCCTTCTTCCTTCTGTCCCCTTTCCTCTTTGGGCACATAACACTATCCAGCTCAGTCTGTCTGGCGCTGGGGGCAAATCCTCAGGGCAAGTAGGCAGGCGAGACCTCCTTTGTTTCACTGGCCTGCCTGCACTAACCAAGGTAGGTGCTTTGTTTACGAACTACCCAACCTGCACAGAGTTGTGATCTCGGCACCAGGAGAGACAGCAGCGGGGTGAGTTTGTGACCAGCGGCGGCGGAAGCAGCCCTGGACAGGGAACTCTGAAGTTCCTCATCCCCCTCCCTATACTCCCTGGGCTCCCTGCAGGGGCTCTACACCCCGCATACTGCCTCTCTCTTCTTGTCCCACCCAGCTTGCATCCAGTACCCTTCTTCCTTCTGCCCCCTTTCCTCTTTGGGCACATAACACCATCCAGCTCAGTCTGTCTGGCGCTGGGGGCAAATCCTCAGGGCAAGTAGGCAGAGGAGACTTCCTTTGTTTCACTGGCCTGCCTGCAACAAGCAAGGAGAGACATCACTGGAACACCAGGAGAGCTATCACTGCAGAGAGCCATCACTGGGAAGGTACATCAGTAGGCAAGGAGACCTGATCCGGTAAAAGAAGATCCATAGCGGAGCATTCGGAGAAAGAGATGGGCAGGCGCCAATGCAAGAATTCACCTAACAATCTGAAAAACTATATGAAACCACCAGAACCCAGCGACCTCCCAACAGGAGGACATGAACACCTTAATCATGAAGAAGTAGATAAAATTGACTTTATGAAAGTGATTGATGCCCTTAAACAACATGTAAAAAATGCCCTTATAGAAATGGATGAGAAGTATAACAGAAAGTTTGAAGAATTGAGTAAATCAGTGAATGATACCCTAGGAAACCAAGGAAAAACAATCAAACAGATAATGGAAACAGTTCAAGACTTAAAAACTGAAATGGAGGCAAAGAAGAAAACACAAACAGAAGGCCAGCTGGACAGGGAAAATCTAGGTAAATGAATAGAGACTACAGAAGCAAGCATAACCAACAGAATACAAGAGATAGAAGAAAGAATCTCAGATTCTGAAGATACCATAGAAAAAATAAACACGCTGATCAAAGAAAACAGCAAGGCCAACAAATTCTCATCACAAAACATTCAGGAAATATGGGACACAATAAAAAGACCAAACCTAAGAATAATAGGAATAGAAGAAGGAGAAGAAGCGCAGCTCAACGGTCCTGAAAATATATTTAATAAAATTATAGAAGAAAACTTTCCCAACCTAAAGAAAGATATACCTATGAAGGTTCAAGAAGCATACAGAACACCGAATAGGCTGGATCAAAAAAAAAATCCTCTCGCTATATAATAATCAAAACACAAAGCATACAGAATAAAGAAAGAATACTAAGAGCAGCAAAGGAAAAAGGCCAAGTTACTTATAAAGGTAAACCTATCAGACTTACACCTGACTTCTCTATGGAAACCATGAAAGCCAGAAGGTCCTGGATAGATGTACTGCAGAAACTAAGAGACCATGGATGCAAGCCCAGACTACTATACCCAGCCAAGCTTTCGTTCACTATAAATGGAGAAAACAAAATTTTCCAGGATAAAAACAAATTTAAACAATACATAGCCACAAATCCAGCCTTACAGAAAGTAATAGAAGGAAAATCACTAACCAAGGAGTCCAACAATGACCACAATATCTCAGACAACTAGAGACCCTTCACCAGTGCAACACAAAGAAGGGGAACACACAAAATTTACAACTTAAAAAATGACCGGAACTAACAACCACTGGTCATTAATATCACTTAATGTCAATGGACTCAACTCTCCTATAAAAAGGCACAGACTAAGAGATTGGATACGAAAACAGGATCCAACATTCTGCTGTTTACAAGAAACACACCTCAACCACAAAGACAGGCACCTACTCAGAGTAAAGGGTTGGGATAAGGCTTATCAAGTAAATGGACCTAAGAAACAAGCAGGGGTGGCCATACTAATTTCTAACAAAGTTGACTTCAAACTTAAATCAATCAGGAGAGATGGAAAGGGACATTTTCTACTCATAACAGGAACAATTCATCAGGATGAAGTCTCAATCCTGAATATCTATGCCCCTAATATAAAAGCACCCACGTACGTAAAAGAAACATTGTTAAAACTCAAGGCAGCCATCAAACCGCACACATTAATAGTAGGAGACTTTAGTACTCCTCTCTCACCAATGTACAGGTCAATTAGACAGAAACCTAACAGAGAAATAAGAGAATTAATGGAGGTAATGAATCAAATGGACTTAACAGACATCTATAGAATATTCCACCCAAATAGGAAAGAATATACCTTCTTCTCTGCAGCTCATGGAACCTTCTCAAAAATCGACCACATACTCGGTAACAAAGCAAACATCCACAGTTACAAAAAAATATTAATAACCACCTGTATCTTATCAGATCACCATGGATTAAAGCTAGAATTCAGCAACAATGCTACCCCCAGAAAGCCTACAAACTCATGGAAACTGAATAGTCAACTACTGAACCATACATGGATTAAGGAAGAAATAAAGAAAGAAATTAAACTCTTCCTTGAAGACAATGAAAATAAAGAAACAACATACTCAAACCTATGGGACACTATGAAAGCAGTCCTGAGAGGAAAGTTCATAGCACTAACTGCCCACTTAAAGAAAACAGAGAAAGCACACATTGGAGACTTAACAGCCCACCTGAAAGCTCTAGAAAAAAAAGAAGCAGACTCACCTAGAAGGGGTAGAAGACTGGAAATAATCAAACTGAGGGCTGAAATCAACAAAATAGAAACACAGAAAACAATTGAAAGAATCAATGAATCAAAAAGCTGGTTCCTGGAGAAAATCAACAAGATTGATAAACCCCTATCCAAACTAATCAAACGGCAGAGAGAGAATTTGCAAATTAATAAGATCAGAAATGAAAAGGGGGACATAACCACAGACACAGAGGAAATTCAGACAATCATTAGATCTTACTACAAAAGCCTGTATGCCACAAAACTGGAAAATGTAAAAGAAATGGACGCTTTTTTAGATAAATACCATATACCAAAGTTAAACCAGGACCAGGTGAACAACCTAAATAGACCTGTTAGTCCTTAAGAATTAGAAGCTGTTATCAAAAACCTCCCTTCCAAAAAAAGTCCAGGACCAGATGGTTTCAATGCGGAATTCTACCAGAACTTCCAAGAAGACCTAATACCTATTCTCCTTAATGTATTTCACAATATAGAAACAGAAGAGTCATTGCCAAATTCCTTTTATGAAGCTACAGTAACTCTGATACCAAAACCACACAAAGACCCAACCAAGAAAGAGAATTACAGGCCAATCTCACTCATGAACATCGACGCAAAAATCCTCAACAAAATTCTGGCAAACCGAATCCAAGAACACATTAGAAAAATTATCCATTATGATCAAGTAGGCTTCATACCAGAGATGCAGGGCTGGTTTAACATACGCAAATCTATCAATGTAATCCATCATATAAATAAACTGAAAGAAAAAAACCATATGATCGTTTCATTAGATGCTGAAAAAGCATTTGACAAAATTCAACATCCCTTTATGATAAAAGTCTTGGAGAGATTAGGGATACAAGGGTCATACCTAAATATAATTAAAGCTATATACAGCAAGCCGACAGCTAATATCAAATTAAATGGAGAGAAACTTAAAGCCATCCCACTAAAATCAGGAACACGCCAAGGCTGTCCACTCTCTCCATACCTCTTCAATATAGTTCTCGAAGTTTTAGCAATAGCAATAAGACAACATAAGGGGATAAAGGGGATTCAAATTGGAAAGGAAGAAGTTAAACTTGCATTATTTGCAGATGATATGATAGTGTACATGAGCGACCCCAAAAACTCCTCCAAAGAACTCCTACATCTGATAAACGCCTTTAGTAATGTGGCAGGATACAAGATCAACTCCAAAAAATCAGTCGCACTCTTATACACAAAGGATATGGAAGCAGAGAGAGAAATAAGACAATCATCACCTTTCACGATAGCCACAAACAGCATAAAATATCTTGGGGTAACTCTAACCAAGGAAGTGAAAGATCTATTTGACAAAAACTTTAAGGCATTGAGGAAAGAAATTGAAGAGGATACCAGAAAATGGAAGGATCTCCCTTGCTCTTGGATTGGGAGAATCAACATAGTAAAAATGGCAATTCTACCAAGGGCAATTTATAGATTCAATGCAATCCCCATTAAAATCCCATCAAAATTCTTCACAGATCTTGAAAGGACAATAATCAACTTTATATGGAGAAACAAAAAACCCAAGATAGCCAAAACAATCTTATACAATAAAGGAACTTCTGGAGGCATTAACATCCCTGACTTCAAACTCTATTACAGAGCTACAGTAATGAAAACAGCGTGGTACTGGCATAAAAACAGAGAAGTCGACCAATGGAATCGTATAGAAGACCCGGATTTTAACCCACAAACCTATGAACAACTGATTTTCGATAAAGGAGCTAAAAGTATACAATGGAAGAAAGAAAGCATCTTCAACAAATGGTGCTGGCACAATTGGATGTCAACCTGTAGAAGAATGAAAATAGACCCATATCTATCACCATGCACAAAACTCAAGTCCAAATGGATCAAAGACCTCAATATCAATCTGAACACACTGAACCTGATAGAAGAGAAAATGGGAAGTACCCTACAACATATGGGCACAGGAGATCGCTTCCTATGTATAACCCCAGCAGCACAGACATTAAGGGCAACATTGAATAAATGGGACCTCCTGAAACTGAGAAGCTTCTGTAAAGCAAAGGACACTGTCAGGAAGACAAAAAGGCAGCCTACTGACTGGGAGAAGATCTTCACCAACCCCGCTACAGACAAAGGTCTGATCTCTAAAATATATAAAGAACTCAAGAAACTAGACTTTAAAAGGATAATTAACCCAATTAAAAAATGGGGCACTGAACTGAACAGAGAATTCTCAACAGAAGAAGTTAAAATGGCCAAAAGATACTTAAGGTCATGCTCAACCTCCTTAGCGATCAGAGAAATGCAAATCAAAACAACTTTGAGATATCATCTTACACCTGTCAGAATGGCTAAAATCAAAAACACCAAGGATAGCCTTTGCTGGAGAGGTTGTGGAGAAAGGGGTACCCTCATCCATTGCTGGTGGGACTGCAAACTTGTGCAACCACTTTGGAAATCAGTGTGGCGGTTTCTCAGAAAAATTGGGATCAACCTACCCCTGGACCCAGCAATACCACTCTTGGGAATATACCCAAGAGATGCCCTATCATATGACAAAAGCATTTGTCCAACTATGTTCATAGCAGCATTATTTGTAATAGCCAGAACCTGGAAGCAACCTAGATGCCCTTCAATGGAAGAATGGATGAAGAAAGTGTGGAATATATACACATTAGAATACTACTCTGCGGTAAAAAACAGTGACTTCTCGAATTTTGCATGCAAATGGATGGAAATAGAAAATACGATCCTGAGTGAGGTAACCTAGACCCAAAAAGAAGAACATGGGATGTACTCACTCATAATTGGTTTCTAGCCATGGATAGGGGCCACTGAGTCTATAATTTGTGATCCTAAAGAAGCTAAACAAGAGGGTAAACCCAAGGAAAAACATATAGATATCCTCCCAGCTATGGGAAATAGACATGACTGATGGGCAAAAAATTGGAATCTTGGGGGTGGGGTGGGATGGGGATGAGGGGTGATGGGGAGAGAAAAGTGTGAAGGAGAAGATGAGGGGAACTGGGGGAATCGGGGTGATTGGGGATAAAGGAAGGTTGGATAGGGGAGCAGGGAAACTCATACCTTAGGTAAGGGAGCCACCTAAGGGTTGGCAAGAGACTTGAACTTGGAATGGCTACCAGATGCCCAGGGCAATGTCCCCAGTTAGTGCATTGGGGCACCTGAGGATAGGGAACCTGAAATGAACCTATCCTATAATCATACTGATGAATATCTTGCATATTGCCATAGAACCTTCATCTAGCGATGGATGGAGATAGAACCAGAGACCCACACTGGAGCACCGGACTGAGCTCCCAAGGATATAATGAGGAGCAGAAGGAGAGAGAACATGAACAAGGAAGTCAGGACCATGAGGGGTGCACCCAACCACTGAGACAGTGGGGCCGATCTATTGGGAGCTCACCAAGGCCAGCTGGACTGCTACTGAAAAAACATGAAATAAAACCGGACTCTCTGAATGTGGCGGACAATGAGAGCTGACGAGAGGCCAAGGAGAATGGCACAGGAACTTTCATCTGGCGATAGATCGAGAGAGAGACAGAGACCCAATTTGGAGCAACGGTCTGAGCTCTTAAGGTCCAAATGAGGAGCAGAAGGAGGGAGAACATGAGCAAGGAAATCAGGACCACGAGGCGTGCACCCACCCACTGTGACAGTGGAACTGAACTATTGGGAGCTCTCCAAGGCCAGCTGGACTGGGACTGAATAAGCATGGGTTGAAACTGGACTCTCTGAACATGGCGGACAATGAAGGCTGATGAGAAGCCAAGGACAATGGCACTAGGTTTCGATCCTAATACATGAACTGGCTTTGTGGGAGCTTAGCCTGTTTGGATGCTCACCTTCCTGGGCCTGGATGGAAGTGGGAGGACCTTGGTCTTCCTGTAGGGCAGGGAATTTGGACTGCTCTTCAGTATCGAGAGGGAGGGGGAATGGACTGGGGGGAGGAGAAGAGGAGTGGGGATGGGGGAGGGGAGTGGGGGGAGGGGGCAATGTGTGGGAGGAGGGGGAGGGGAATGGGAAACGGGGAGCAGTTGGAAATTTTAATAAAAAAAAAAAGATAAGCAGGAAGAGAAAAAAAAAAAAAAGAATCCCAAAGGTCTACTAATAGGTGATTGACTTCAACTCACGGATTCCAGATATTTAAGAAAAATAAAAACATACTGGAGAAATAGGGGGAAATCCAATGTTTTTATCTATGTTTTCCAGTTTTGTTAACAGAATAATATTTTCTAAACAAATAATTTTATAATGGGAAAAGCACAACAAAGATCAATTTCTGGCCATGATGAGGAATTATGATAAATTACATAAGTCAAAGGAAATAGGCAGGAAAGAACTTCCCCAAAAATGGATAAAAGTTTCATTGATGGGTTATATAGAGAGATTTTAAATGAAGGAATAAAACTTTATAGATTTTACTCTTCTCTAAACAAGAGTTCCATTTTCAGAGGTTCTGGGAAAATTGGGAAACACTTAAGTTTTTTTTTTTATTAATTAATTTTTTCATTTATTTACATCCTGATGACAGTTTTCCTTCCCTCCTCCCTTCCCATTCCTCCCCCCACCTCTCCTCTGTGCCCCCTCCACTTTTCCTCTGTCCCAATTCAGAAAGGGGCAGGTTTCCCATGGATGACAATGCCCAGCATATCAAGTTGTGATAGGACTAAGCTAAGCTCCTCCCTTTGTATTAAGACGGGGGGGGAGGGGAGAGCAAGCCAGTAAAAGGAATAGGTTCCCAAAAGCCAAGCCAATCAAGCATTAGGAATGGGCCCTGATCCCACTGATAGAGTTCCACAAATAGACGGAGCTACATATCTGCCGCATGTGTGTAGAGGAAATAGGCTGGCTACATGCAGTGCCCTTCACTGTTGATCCTGAGTCTGCGAACTCCTATGAGTCCAGATTAGTTGTTGAGAGCTCCTGAGTGAAGCTGCCTTAAATCCAGTTTCAAATAAGCCAATAAATAAGTAAAGGTGAGCAAGGCCCCTAGTATAAGTCGTACTATATATTGGAATTCAATACATGATCATGATTATAGCTATATTGCACATATATTGATGAATACTCATGAATGGGGTTACTTCTGTAAATTAATAAGAGTGAAACCTATTCTATCTAATTATTTTTAGGATTAATTTGAATGAAAACATGTATAGCATTTATGATTTTATTTAGAACTTAGCAAGTATCTTAGTTTCTTTTTCTATTGCTGGAATACTCTGACAAAAACACCTTATGGGAGAAAAGGTTTGTTTTATTTCATGGGTCAAGAATACAGTCCATCATGATATAGCACAGTCCATCATGGGAGAGCACACCCCATCATGACAGAGCACAGTCCATCATGACATAGCACAGTCCATCATGACAGAGCACAGTCCATCATGACAGAGCACAGTTCATCATGGGAGCACAGTCCATCATGACAGAGCACAATCCATCATGACAGAGCACACCCCATCATGACAGAGCACAGTTCATCATGGGAGCACAGTCCATCATGACAGAGCACAATCCATCATGACAGAGCACACCCCATCATGACAGAGCACAGTCCATCATGACAGAACACAGTTCATCATGACAGAGCACAGTCCATCATGACAGAGCACAGTCCATCATGACAGAGCACAGTCCATCATGACAGAACACAGTTCATCATGACAGAGCACAATCCATCATGACAGAGCACACCCCATCGTGACAGAGCACAGTCCATCTTGACAGAGCACAGTCCATCATGACAGAGCACAGTTCATCATGGGAGCACAGTCCATCATGACAGAGCACAGTCCATCATGGGAGCACAATCCATCATGACAGAGCACAGTTCATCATGGGAGCACAGTCCATCATGGCAGGAAAGCCAACACAGCAGGAACTTGAAGCAGCTGATCACTTCACATCCACAATTAGAAAGCAGAAATCAGTAAATGAATGTGAGCATTCAATATTTCTCCATTTTATACTGTCCAGGATGTCCTGGCCCAAGAAGTGACCTCATCCACAATTAAGATGGGTGTTAAAGGCCATAGAGGCAGCTAAGCCTATAAAAGTATCAAGACTGATGATCTGAGTTCAGTCATCAGGTGGAATTATAGAAGCAACACCTGAAAATTAGCCTCTAACTTCCATGTGTGCTGTGGCATGCATGGACACACAAATACACACGCACACACACACACATAAGGTAGATAGATAGACGATAGATAGATAGATGATAGATAGATAGATAGATAGATAGATAGATGATAGATAGATAATAGACTGATAGATAGGTGATAGAACGATAGAAAGATAGATAGATAGATAGATAGATAGATAGATAGATAGATAGATAGATAGATAGATAGATAGATAGATGATAGATAGATAGACAGACAGACAGATATTGTTAAGAAAAGATGGCCATGACCTAATATATCAACAAACATAATCAAAATAACCCCCACTGGGATCTCCAGGGATCCGTCTCACATTTCTTCTGGATTCTACTGAGGTGATAGCATTGACCACCACAGCAAGTATCAAAATTATTGTGGTTCCCAGATAAATATCTGTAAACAGGTAAAGTCCCAAACAGTTAAGAAGATCATTATCATAAAAACATTTGATATGACAGAAAGAACGGCCACTATGCACTTTGAAAAATAAGGTGCTTAGGCAGAGTTTCACTGGAAATGAGGAACTACAGAGCCAAAGAAGAAGAACAAGAAAGGAAGATATAGTCATAGTACTCAGAGGGAGAGACCGCAAGATACTGCCATTCTTAACAAAGCCAGGGATCTTTTGCCGTCCAAACCAGAAGTCCACAGATATCTCATTTCTATAGTGAAGCCAGGGAGTTAAGAGAAATAGAGTTAAATTCAATTACCTGTAATTTTACCCTTGAACTGAGAGCGATCTCAAGTTCGTACAGAGCAAAACTTGCCTCTTAGCTCATCAGCTGGAAACCTGGGTCATGCTCCAGCCACAGCTTGCAAAAGTCATTCTAGGTGCCACTTTACACTGGACAAATGAGGAAAAGTCTCCAAATGTTCTGGAGTCAGCCATTTGTAACAAGACAGCTGAGAGAGAGAGAGAGAGAGAGAGAGAGAGAGAGAGAGAGAGAGGGGGGGGGGGGAGGGAGGGAGAGGGAGAGGGAGGGATGACTTTCGGGATAGGGAGATGGCTCAGTGGGCAAATGCTTGTCTTATGAACTGAGTTCAGATGCTCAGAACCCACACTGAAAGCTAGATGCGGTAAGTGTACCTGTAATCCTAGCATCCTTGGTGAGAAGACAGAAAGTAGAGGCAGACAGGCAGCCTAAGCTCACGGGAAAAGTAACCTGGTACACGTTGCACAAGAGGGGCCAGGTAACCTGGTACATATTGCACAGAGATGTTGACTCAAGCAAGGCAAAAGTAGAGGGACCCACATCTGACATTGTGCTTTGACTTCCACACAAGCACCATGGTACACAGAGCCATACTCAGCCATGGGAACACAAACAATCACATGCACACACTCACACACACACATATACACAAAATGATGATTTTGAAGGTTTACGGTAGAAGGTGAAGTACAAAATACATCAAAGAGGAGAAAAATGGAGAAATAATGAAGCTTCTGGCTTGCTTCTTCCTTCGTATTTCTTACACAGATAGAGATAGAGGGGGAAAATCAGGAAGGATTATCTGTAACTGAAATTTCCTAACAGATCAGCTGAAGAAAGAAGGAAGCTATAAAAAGGGAGAGAAAAATCCATGACTCCACAGAAGGCGTGACAGACACCTGAACAAACTTTTTCTGTAATTGCGTTTTTCTTTTAATTAATAAGACAAATCATCCAGGTGCGGTGGTGCACACGTTTAATCCCATTACTCAGAAAGCCAAAACACTTGGACCTCTATGAGTTCAAGGCCAGCCTGGTCTATGGAAAGAATTCCAGGCCAGTCAGGGCTATGCAGTAAGACCCTGCCACAAAGGAAGAGGGCAGGAGAAATCAGATGAGTTTTCTGAAGCAAGCAATAAATTCCCTCAAATACACAAATGCCACGGAATTATGAATACAAATCTGAGTAGGAGTGTCTATTTTTATTGCCGCATCTCAGCGGGAGAACCCCACAGATAAGAGCGAAACTGGCTGCACACCACATGCCTCTTAAAAGGATCGCTTAGAGTTTGTTGCACACATACACGGTACAAATAAAATGCTCCTTGGATTTTATTGGTTCAATCTATCCAGGATCATAAGTATGTAATCAGGTATGTTTCAGAATATTACATTTTGAAATAGCATTCTTATTTTATTTGAGTAATCTCTTATTGCCTTCCAAATAGGTTATTTGTACACTTGACGTGGGCAATAAATAACCTCGTGTTTTCTTCTTGAGTTCAGTAAACAGTAAAACAAAGGAAACAATTTGCCACCATCAGCTAAATATTAACTAAAGGCTCCAAAAGGAAAGAGCTCTGCTCAGTGCTACACAGATTATTGGGTCCAGTTCTTCCCTGAAGGCAGCATACATTTGAAAGCAAGAGTTAACATTTCCAAATTCAAAACAAGTAGTGGCAGAGTGGACTTCTAAGGCAATCTTTCTAGCAGTCTTTGTGTTTATGCACAGATTCAAAGAACCTGTTATTCTGAATCAATGCAAAAATTCTCCTAATTTTCCATTTTGCTTCAGTGGTCACTAGCTATATACATGATCCATAGACACACATGCAGACGGAATGTGTGTCTCCAACAGAGTTTCTATTACTGTGGCAAAACATCATGACCAAAAGCAACTTGGGGAAGAAAGGGTTCATTTCAGGCTGTATGTTTTTATCAAAGTCCACAGTTAAGGGAAGTCGGGGCCGGAAGTTGAGGCAAGAACTTAGAGGCAGGAACTGAAAGAAACAAAGACCATGGAAGAGGGGTGCCTACTGGCTTGTTCTCCATGGCCTGTTCAGCTTGCATTTTCATAGACCCCAGGACCACCTGCCCAGGGACAGCACTATCCACACTGACTGGAGCACCTCCATATCAATCATTAAACAGGAAAATGCCCTACATATTTGCTCACAGGCCAGTCTTACGGAGGCATTTCTCAGTCAAGAGTCCTTCTTCCCAGACTTGTCTTTGTTTGTGTCAAGTTAACAAAAGTCAACCAGCACAACCCTCAAACACACTTTTTTAAAAAGTTAATGAAAAACAAGAGTAAAGCAAAGCCAGATGGGAAGAGTCAGCAAATAAGGGTACTCACCCTCAAGCCCGGACACTTGAGTGTCTTCCCCAGTATCCCACAGTGTACAGAGAAAACCAACTCCAGCCAGTTGTCCTGCAGCCCCCATGAGCCATGCTGTGGTACCTGCATGCCACACGCATATGCACAAATGCACAGGAAATAAATAAATGTTAAAAAGAAAAAACAATTCTTTCAGGGTTTCATTAATTTATGACTCAAATACATCAACATCCTTATTGCGCTCTCCTTTTCTCTTAAGTACAGAGCTTTAAGTAATAAAGATGAATGAAATAAACTTAGAATGATAAAATAAGAGGGGAAATCTCACTCATTGAATGATTATTTTGTTCTCTGTCCTCTCCTTTGGATAAATGCCCTAAGTATGGAAGACAGAAAGTCGATGACCTTTGGCATCGACTTCAGAGTGTTGGCTTGCCCCTGCTTGAAATATTGAAATACACACTTGTGGTGGGGAGTTATTTTTATATACTGCTGCTACACTTAACCAAAGTGACTGAACATGCAGGTCAAGTTTTATGGAAATTAATTTGACAATGAACCTTAGCCTTATACGTAAAAGTCAATGGGAATTCTCTCTGTTGACTAAAATATGAGTGAATGGAAGACCTTTAATGAAACTAAACATTAAAATATCTTAAAACAGTGTCTTATTGCAACTTGGGGGTGCCTGCTCTTCTGAAAGCTGCCTATCTCTAAAGAACGTTTTTAATATGGAAATATTCCATATTTAATGTGATAAGTATTCAGTTATCTGAGAAACGTTTTTAATTGTTGAGGGGTGTGTTTTGTCACCTACATCTGCACCACAAGACTTGGGCCTGTCGCTGACCTTCCTGAGTCGCAGATGAGGGATAATTTTATTGACATTTCTTCCATCTTTCGAAAGACAAAGACCACTGTCCCAGTCCTTTGTGCAAACCCACTGCCCGTGGTTTGCTGGCGAGATTCAATTTGGTTCAAACACAAAAGCCCTCTCAACTCATTTAGAGCACAAAATGAGTTACAATTGTTTTAAGGCAATGGATTGTTGAGTTAATGTTTGCACTTTTTCTACATTTTGCGACTCAAATACCTGTGCTTTATAGTCAAACCTCTAGACACAATTATGGTTGTCCAGTTGGCTTGTTAGCTGACAAACGGCTGACTGACTTGGAAATCAGTTCTCAGGCCTCAGGAGAACAGCATGCCGATACCCCTGCACTCTCAGCTCCCAGATTTCTTTTTCATGTACTTTTTACAAAAGGAACACCGCAGGTATATCAAAGATTTGTGTGTAATGAAATCTTTCAAAGCAGTCAGAAAAATATAACTCTTCCCCACCTGGATTCAGTCGTAGGTTAGAGCACATTTAATTTCAAGTCAATAGGTTCCCGGCACATCAGCACTTAAGGGATTAAAGACAAGTCTGGTTTTGTTGCCCCTAAATGTACTGTTATTGTTATCAATTCGTGCGGCCTTGCAATAAGTTTTCAATAAATCTAAGATTAACTATTATTTTCTTGCCTATAAATAAAATATAATCATCTTAAAAATCAATGAAGGGAAAAGCATCATATCCATTAACCTGTTCAGAATCCCTCCAGGCCCTGGCTATGAAACACGGTACTGTGGATCTTTCATTTTATTGAGCTATATCTCTTTGGATGGCAACCAGCAGGCAGTAGGAAAAAAAAATCAAATCTAAAAATCAGACTATGTTTTCCCCCTTTCTCTCTGAGAGCTCCTGAAGCAGAGGCTGAGTATTCTTTTCTGCCTGGGGTTAATTTTTTTTTCATTTTAATTTGCAATCAGATGCAATAAAAACGAGGGAGGGGGCATTGCCTCAAGTGGCTGGTAGCTTTATTGCCATCTCTTCTGCCAGTCACCACTTTTTATCGCTTCTAAATCCTTTGTTTTTAAAGTCACCTGCACAGTCTCTCAATGTTATAAACACCTTCCGTTGTCTTCAGCAACTGTCATTTTGTACCATCTGCTGCTCCAATCTCAAGAGCAGTAATGCATGGGGGTCAAGGCCACTTTCTCTCAGGAAACTAAAAAACAACAGAGCCAAGTTATTTAGTGTGGGCTTTTTTTTCTCCCCTGTCAGCTTTACTGCACCCGCGAGTGGACATTTTCCTTGCCTTTCAGTTGTGAATGTTCCTCCAAAGACGTGAACTTCACAATAAGGTAACCATACAAAAACAAGGTTTTATAGACAACCCATTATCAGCTAGCAGAAGGGGGTGATTAGTCATCTGCTGTACTTGAAATAGATCCAAAGAACCCAAGGCAGCACTGCAAAGCGAGAAATGCATTCTTCTCAGGATTCCAAAACTCCAGCCATCCTGCTTTAGGAGGAGGGGCCTCAGCTGCAACCTTGGCAAGGCTGTGAGCGATCCCAGCAGACAAACATCAAGGAGCTTAGCAGCTCTCCCCTCCGCCCACATTTAGCACTTTTCCAAGCTCAGCACCATTCTAATTTAGTTGAGAAACCTTTCTCGTCTCCCTTGCATGGAAACTGAAGAGGATAGTCTCCTTGTGCTTCCTTTATTGGCCACATCTCTGGTTGGGGTGTATTTTGTTCCTGCCAAAACTTAACATTCGTGTTGAACTCCCGCTATGAGGGAGTGAAAACCCCCACCAGGAAGGTTGAGAAGGGGGCTTGGGAGGAGATTGAGATGAGATAAAGTCATCAGGGTAGAGCCTCCAAGATCAGATGGTGGCTTTCCAGTATACGTGAGAAGGAAGATGCTTCCTGTCTACTGCCTGGAAACTGTAGCATCCATACAGGCAGAGCCTGGACCTGAGACCACTACTATAAACCAAAATAGGCTTCTCTGCTTTGTCGTCTATGAGGTCCATGGCATTGTGTGAGTATCAAGAGAAAACAGTCCAGGACAGTTACTGAAAACAACAAATTCCCTAAAGTAATCAAACCACAGTCTAGTTTGGCTGTCTAAACCAAAATCGTCTCTTGAAGCAAAAAATCTTATTTATCAGCGTAGGCCATGCCTTTTACTTCCTGAAAATCACTGCAAATTCACACAAAAATTTCCCATCTGTAAGAAGCCTTCCTAGCTCACTTTTCAGGGGAGCTCAGATGCAAGGGCAAGTGCCCACCCCCATAAATAAAATATAACCATCTGGAAAATCAATACGAGGAAACAATCATAGCCATTAGCCCAGCTCAAAATCCCTTCAGCCAGTAGTGCGAACAGCACAGCGATGAACTTTTCATTTCATTGAACGGAGTAAGTCTTTGTACGGCAACCCGCAAGGGAAGAAAAATCAAAGACTCAGGTGTTGTGTTCTGGAAATCAGAGAGATGTGGGAATGTGAGGAGCGATTGTTGGCTCTTTTGATGATAGAAGAAAATGGATTTTGGAAACCCAGGAAACAATGGTTTTGTTTTGTTTTGTTCTGGGTCCCCCCCCCCCCCACTCCCGGAAAGCCTGTAGCTTGGCTTCACTTGTCTGTACTGTGCTTCCTCATGAGCAATTTATAAATCCCAGCATCAATTGTAAGGAACCTTAAGATTTGTGAAGACAATGGGAAGAGAAAAAGAAAGGTTGATCTTAAGAGAACGACATGGCTGAACTCAAGAGATAAGTCCAGCTTAGACTTGGAAAATGTGGACGAAAACCAAAATACTTAAATGAGTTTGGTTGCAATTTACCAGTGGTCAGTGGTTGTTTCCTATTTTCTTGTTTTATATTGAACTTTTTGTATGGTTTGAAAAAGGGGCACAAGGCCAGTGAGAAGACTAAGGAAAAAAAAAAAAAACACACTTGCTACCAAGACTAATGACCTGAGATTGACTCTCAGGCACACAAGGGCGAAAGAAGCGAAAGAAAGAGATGCGCCCCACATGTTGTCCTCTCCCCTTTACGTATGTACTCACATGCAAAAATACCTACATGTATACATACATACATACCAAAATATATGAATGTGAAGGAAGAGACACAATTCTGAAATAAAAACTGAATTATTAATTTTCTTTTTCTTTTTATTGATTTATGTTGTTGTTGTTGTTTGTTTGTTTTGTTTTTTGAGACAGGGTCACTCTACATAGCCCTGGCTCTCTAGGAACTCACTAAGTAGACCACACTGGATTTGAACCCACAAACACTTGGCTGCCTCTGCCTCTCTGGAGTGCTAAGATTAAAGGTGTGTGCCACCACTGTTAGCTGAACCTTAAACTTTTGACTTCACTAATTTAAGTAAAATATTAAAATTATCCATTCAATGGGTGCACTTTTACAGGGGGAGAAAAACTTCCTCCTTCAAGTTTCAAAAATCTTCCTCCTTCAAGTTTCCCACTTCACTTAATGGAAGAAAAGAAGGAACTAATTTTCTAATGGTGTGTCTAATGAGCCATAAACACGCTCAGTCTAAATAAGGACAACACTTCCATAGAAGAAACACCAGTGGCCAATGAGGACATTTTAGAGTGTTCGGTTTTCAGAGCCACCAGTGAAATGCAAATTAGAACTACACCAAGGTCCCATCTCACCCCATAGAATGCCTGTCATCAAGCAAATAAGCAGCAATAAATGGTGGCCAGAATGTAAAGAAAGAGGATCCCTATTCACCGTTGGTGAGAGTGTCAACTAGTAAAGCGATTATGGAAATTAGTACGGAGGTTTCTCAAACAATTAAAATACAGCTACCATATGACCCACATATACTGCTTCTGGGCATATACCCAAAGGAGTCTATATCCTACCACAGAGATATTTGCATATCCATGTTTACTGCCGCATTATTCAAAATAACCAGGAAACAGAATCAGTCTAGAAGTCCATAAACAGATGGAGAGAAAACGAAAATACACAATGGAATTTTATTCAACTGTAAAGAAAACTGAAATCATAAAATTTTCAGGAAAAATGTGAATGGATCTGGGAAGTATTATATTAAGCAAGATAGCCATTATTCAGAAAGGTAAACAGCATCCACTCTTTCTCCTAGGCAACACCTTACATATAATGTTTATAAATATGTATAGAATTGGGGCAAACATGGACGTAGGCTATGGAAAGCAAACCAAGAAAGTGGGAAGGTGGTGTTGAGGAAGTGGAGGCCGAAAGGATACCTTGACGTAGCATCAAAAGAAGACCACTGTGAGCGGAAGGCTATCTGGAGAGCCAGCGGACAGGGAAGAAGACAGAGCAGGAGAGTCAACAAAAACAAACTTTGAAAATGCCATGCCATGATAAAAAGCCGGAATTCTGTATATTAATTGAAAACTTTTTAGTTAAAAAGAAGCATCTGCACAGATGATAGAGGGTGAAGCTTAGAAAAAAATTCCCTAAATGAATTAAACAGAGTCATTCTTGTAAGACTTTAAGGAAGAAACACCATATTTTTAGTATCTGTGTAACACAAAATTTGAACAATCTTTTTGTTCAAAATCATAAAACTTAATTTAATAACCAAACACACCAAAAGGAAATCTTTATTTTTCATAGCTGAAGTGCAAAAAAAAAAAAAACAACCTTCTAATTTTTATCACTTTCTACTTTAAAGTTTTATGTCCTGTGTCAGACAATGAACAGCACTAAATAAGAAAGGTTTTGAGTTTTATTTGTTTGTGGTTTTTTAACCAGTACTTTGCATACAGCCAGGGCTTTCGCTCATTACTTTGTTTGATTGATTTAATTCCTTGATTAATTACTTCAGTGTTATCATTCATTATGATTCACTTATTCTCTTCTCTCCTCTTAATTTCTTTTTCTGTTTTATTTTTTGTTTGTTTTTGTTTTCATTTTGTCTTGCTTTTCCAAGACAGGGTTTCTCTGTGTAGCTTTGGAGCCTGTCCTGGAATTTGCTTTGTAGACCAGGTTGGCTTCGAACTCACAGAGATCTACTACCTCTGCCTTTGCGTCTGCCTCCCGTGTGCTGGGATTAAAGGTGTGCACCACCACCACCTGGCTCTCTCTCCTTAACTTTATTTGACTCATCTTTGTTTCTCTTCATATTTCTCATTTTCTCCCTCCCCAGGTCACTTGGGAATGGAATTGTCTCCCTAGATATCCCTACTGATGATGGTCTCAGCTCTAGTAATGATCATTGAAAACACATCTAGGGTCTGGAGAGGTAGTCCTTTAGAGGACCTGAGTTTGGTTGCCAGCAACAACCTTGAGCTACTCACAACCCCTGTAACTCCAGCTCAAAAGGGATCCAACAGTCTTTTCTAGCCTCTGCAGGCACCCACACATATGTGGCATACACACTCAGAGATGCACAAGCGTGTACATAAATAAAATAATAAATACTATCTTCTGCTAGTATATCTACTTTAAATAATAGCTGTGCCCACCTCCAGTACTGTTCCTTGGTCATTATTTTATTTTTGTCTGCCGTTGAAATAGCCTTAAAATCACCTATTGTCCAGAGCCCCTCATTTCTCTACTAAAATGTACACATATATAAATATAAGCTGCTAGGTCAATTTTTGTTGGTGTGTATATGGTGTCAAAGTTTACCCCCCTGCATTAGACAAGTTATTGAGGCTCATCCCTGGGAGAGGGTAATTCTCCTTCTCTCAGCGGCCATTAGTAGCCTATAGTCTTTTACTAGGGGTAGAGCTCCCCAATGAATTTTCCTTCCATGTTAACGTGTTCATTGATATTGCCATTGTTTTGATCTTGTTTATGAAACCCCTTCTAGGGGAGACAGCCTCACAGCAGACTATCTGGCATTCTCACAGTGCCATGTCCCCTGAGGCACAGATGCAGGGGTTATGGTATAGAGGCATTTCCTGGAGCTGATGTTCCCCACAACCTGTTATTCTTTGCATTGCATCCAGCTGTGATGGTCTTTACATGATGGTCCCCATTTGCTGTGAAGAGGCTGCTTTGATGAAGGATAATAGAAGTAGAAGATTTGGAATGTAGTAAGTAATTATACTGATCTGGCAAAGTGCTGGAAGTCATTTCTTTTCTAGGATGATCACACTAGCTAAGAAACTGGCTAGGTTTTCAGTACCAGGAGTGATTTCCCTCCTGTTGAATGAGCCTTACATCCGATCAGACAGCTGTTGTTTCCGACTCACATATGAGTGCCTTTGTGCCTATCTTGCTGTGTTGGTAATTGTTGTGGTCCATAGGTGCTGCAAATGTTTAATTTCTTCCCTCTCTTAGCAGCTTGCGTGGCATTTTCTGGAACCCATTCACTGCTTTTAGTTTTTCAAATTGACACCTCACTTTTGAAAACAAGAACAATTCTTAGAAAAATACTGTAAACTGGGAAATTCTGCTTTCAAAAATATTTCTAATTAAATGATAATTTGAAGGAAATTATTTCAAACACATGTGAAATGCCAAAACAGGAAATTAATTCAAACTTTGAGAATGTCCACCTTCTTCTTGTGGGCTTTACAAAAACATCTAACATTTCTGAAACCAATTAATGAAATGTATATATGGCTGTGGTTACAGACCCACTCTTCATGGTTAGAGTGTTTAAGAAGTTTGTACTGGGGTGGATACTCAGCAAACACAATAAGAACACAGACAAAACAGAAATAACAAATTTAACAGAGTAACCACAAATTTAAAACTATAAATTGGACAAACTGTCACTTTTATGCAAATATGGCATTTTGCACTTGGGTAGTAAATTGTAATTACCTCAAAGGCTTTCAAGGACTCTTTGACCTAGAACCCAGGTACAAAGTGAAGACAAATGTTTTCCCTCTTAAGCTAGTGATTTCCTGGCATTCAATAGCACATGCTTCTCTCTAGTGCCTATGATACTGAGTGACAACATGGTGACAGTCAGCTCATCATTGCTGTGACGAAAATAATGAAATAAACAGCTTATAAGGAAGAGAGAGTTAACTTGGCTCACAGTCTCAGAGGGCTCAGTCCACACTCATTCAGCCCAATCACTTTGGAACTGTAGCAAGGCAGCACACTATGGGAAAAAGTGTACAGATGAGCAAAGGTGCTAATGTCATGGTAGCTGTGAAGCAAAGAAAAAAAGGAAACCCAGAGCTCATTAACTTAGGTCTCATTATCCCAGGAGCCTTACTTTCTTCCTTTCTTCGTATAGGACCCACCTACTAAAGAGTCCACCCCTCCTCCTAGCAACATAGACTAATGACTATCCTGTTAGCATATGGGCATTTTTTGTTCATTTAAGATCCAAGCTTTAAAAAAAAAAAGTAAAATAAAATAAAAATAAAACAGGATGTATCAAAGTTCTGACATTTCTCTGCTACATCTATCAATAGCTGGAAATGTGAGGAAGCTGTCTGCATCCTTCCTCCACGAATGCTCTGCCTTCTTGTGTACTCCCATTCTGGATTCTAATCATAGCTCAGCAGTTTGCCAGCAATGTACAGTGAGAAGACTATTTAATATGTATAAATTTCAGTTTTCTCAACACCACAGTAGGGATGAAATCCTTGTCACAAATTGCTATGAAGACCATGTGAGAATGAGATCCTGATACAGCAAGGTCTGGTGGGGAAAAGCGACAACAACCTGCCTGAACTGGCGCGATGCTTTCTTGTAGAGGCCACTGCTTCCTAGTACTTAATCTACTTCAGAAACCTATAGAAATGTGTTTTTAAATGCTGATATGAGAACCTCATGAAATTAGATCAATTAAATCAAAATACTTGAGAGTGAATTTAGAGATTTGGTAGGATAGGATTCTAAGAGTAAAACGTACTTAAAATGATCAGAATAAATTGCAACACTTGGGAGGTAGAGACAAAATTATCATGAGTTAGAAATCAAATCAGGCTACTGGGGGGGAGTGGTTTTCTCTGTAGCTTTGGTGCCTGTCCTGGAACTAGCTTTATAAACCAGGCTGGTCTCAAACTCACAGAGATCTGCCTGCCTCTGCCTCCCCAGTACTGGGAGTAAAGGCCTGCACTGCCACCACCTAGCCAGATTAAGCTGCTTGAAACAATGTCTAAATTGTTTAAGGAAAGAAACAATAAAAATAAAATTACTGTTTCAGGAGACTGTGTCCCATGCCTTTGACTGTAACACTTAGGAGGCAGAGGCAGGTGGATCCCTAAATTCAAGGCCAGCCTACAGAACTATTTCCAGGACAGCTATTCCCAAGACTACACAGAGAAACCCTATTTATAAAATATTTAAAAACTAAGTTATCTCTTGAATAGTTTATGATCTAGTCTGTATCCCTAATCACTTTGCTAACACATTCCCCTCTGAGACACGTACTACCAGAAAAGCCACTGCCCACAAACAACATTTGGTATGTGGATTAAGGAGGGAGGTACACAAAGTGGCTTTTTGTGTGGTTCTCCCAATTACCTACACCAAGCTGGAGGATGTGAGCTAGGAGCTTAGGAAAAAGACTAGATTGTTCCCAAAAGGAAAGCAGCAGTTTCTGCCTCAGTCTCCCACCCCAAAGCTGATCATTTTCTACCCTAAGTAAACTGAATACATAAATCTTATACTTTAGCTCTATAGATTTAAATGTCAGACAGAGTTACCTTGCTTTTAGTTCTTGCATATTTATCACTGTGGGCATTTACAGGGGAATATTAACCTTAAATTTTTAATTTTCTGTGAATGTCTAACATTTCCTAGAATAGAGAATGATCTAATATTTATAGAAGTAAAAAGGTGAGTGGTATAACGATACAAACATCATGATCCCCCATCTCAAAATTTCTACTAACATGATCTACACATGTAGTCATTTCATGCCAAAATGTCACCATCTAGTTACATATGCTGGATCTGCATCACTAACCTCATTTTTAGTTTCCGCAAATAAAATAATTCAATAGTCAATTTTTAAGTCTTCTAAAAATAGTGTGTGATACTGAAATGATACCTTTGTGTCATCAAGGAAAGTTGCAAGGCTGTCATAATTTTTCAAGACTCCTTGACCCAAATATCCATGTCATCTTACCAGCTTTTTTATTTGCATAAAGGCATACTGTAACCATTCCTATATTTTACTGAACTTCTGTCAAGTATTTCTAATCCAGATGTTCCTTGATTTCAGGGAGCAATTTTTCTTAAATCTAAAGCATGTTGCACTGCACAAGATTATTCTTTTTCATAAAAAATGAAAGTCATATTCCTTAAAAGCACAAGCTCCTTTTCAAATTTATGATTCATTTAGAATATTTCATCCCACCAGATGTACCCATCATGAAAACGTATTAGTTATCTACCTTATTTGTTTATGAAACCTAGTGACTAGATTAACTCTAGGAGGAGTTCACTCCTTCAGTGGGCCAGAATGAGCAGCCTGCGTGTGCTTTCTCTTCTGGCACAGCTTCCTATCTCAGATATTGTTGCTCCACACTCATAAGTATTAAATGACAGCTTTTGTCTGTCCCCTAATGTGTTAATATTATTTAAACTATTCTCTTGTTTTTTTTTAACCAAAATGGAAATTGTTAGAAGAGAACATCTAAAGAAGCCACATTGCTCTCGGTATCTATGATATATTTTGAATGGCTTTTCCTGTAGATTCAGTGTTAATGGTAGACACAAGAGAAAGACAACACAAAAGTTTATTAAAACAGTCCAGACAGGGCACAGAGATCTAAACCCCAGTAAGAACAGAGAAACACAGAACTGGAGACATAGAGATGATAACATATATCACCAGCCATTTTCTCTCTATGCTATTGTTCTTCCACTGTACAATCCCAGAGAGTCAAAGAAGCAAAATTCTTCCTGACTCTATGTGTGACCAAATACTTTACAAGGGAACTGTGGGAAAGCTGCTAAAGACAGTGGGGAGAATGTGAAGGGTCTCCCACCCTGACAAAAAGATTAGTAAATTAAAAACAAAAAAAGCAAAGAAAAAAGAAGAACCCCTCACCTTGTGGTATATGACTGAAAACAACCCAAGGGATATGGTGGGGGAACAGAGACCAAGCACTTATTTGCCATCCTGACCTCTGACCTGCTGAGCCCACTTTGTAAACATACTAACTCTAGAACTGTCTCTATGGAGAGTGACAAAGTTCTCAGCCACTTTTAGTCAGGTTTGCTGTGATTTACAGATGAAAGTAAAATATCCAAAGCAGAGTTAGTGAATTAGAAATGATATTTCTCAATAGGTGCATTCCACAGTCCTTGATCAATGACCAAATGCAGATCACGAGGAAGAGAACATGTAGGATGTTCAATATATTTATGTCAAAGACTCATTTCATGTCAGAGAATGCTATTATTCTAAAGGAAGGATGACTATAAAAAAAATGGGAAGAGGGAGAAATGATTAATGGCATAAGACATATGGTGAGGCATATTAATATTCTTCTATTCTTGGATGATCACATAACTGAATGGTAAGTGCTGCCTTATGATCCTAGAGATCAAGTATTAAGCACATTGAAGTTATGGAGCTCATTCTCATTTGGTTAGGATATTTCTATACCTAAATTTCTAACATATATAATTTTACTTAGTCCTGACTAAGCTATCAAAATACCAACAACATGTCTATTTAAAATTATATTTATTATTCCTCTGTAGTGTATGTGTGTGTGTATGTGTGTGTGTGTTTATTCATGCCCATGCCATAGTAACTGTTGGAAATCAGAGAACAACGTTGTAGAATTGACACTTTCCCTTGATCTTTACATGTGCTCCTTGGATTAAATTTTCATGCTTACATAACAAGTAGCTTTATACCCTGAGTCATTTTCTTGACTTACAATGTCTTCTTTTTAAAATCTCCTACTTATCTTGAGAGCTTGTTTGGATGTTCTAGCAGGGAAGCACAGTTACTCAGATACTCTTGACCAAAGACCAGTCCTCCTCTATTTGGGGGAAGGGCATCCTCTTCAACAGAGCCCACAGCTTCAGGAGAGATGCACATGAAGCAGTAAAGAAGGAAGGAGACATTCGTTTAGCCAGCCAGATCAGCAAAATCAATCCTGGAGATAATGGGGTGACAGATGTCATGGACAAAGAGCCCTTACATCCAAAATCAAAAACACTGATGGCAGCTTATGATGGAGATGATGTGGGGTAAGGGGAATACTCCTCCATTGCTGATTGGGGAGCAAACTTGTACAGTCACTTGGAAAATCAGTATGGCAATTTCTCAGAAAATTAGAAAACAATCTACCTCAAGACTCAGCAATACTACTTTTGGGTATATAGCCAAAGGATACTCAATCATACCACAAGGACATGTGCTCAACTATGATCATAGCAGCATTATTTATAATAGCCATAACCTAGAAAAAAATCTAGAAGCCCCTCAACTAAAGATTGGATTAAAAAAAAAACATGGCACATTTGCACAATAAAGTTCTACTCAGCAGTAAAAAAATGACATCTTGAAAATTGCAGGTAAGCCTAGTCTCATTGCAACTTGATATAACATGGTTAGTTGTTATCAATGGGAGGTCTACCCTTTTCTAAAGAAAAATGAAAAAGGAGGAGAGGATGGGAGGAGAAGGTCACAGGGGACAGACTGGGAGGAGATGAGAGAGGGGAAACTGTGGACAGGATATAAAAACAAAATAAATAAGTACAAAAATAAAAGAAAAATTTAGGCAAATGAATGGATCTAGAAAAAAACATGTTGAGTGAGGTAACCCAGACCCAGAAAAACAAATATAATATGTACTTACTCATAAGTGACTTTTAGACATAAAACAAAGAAAAACCAGCCTACAGCCCACAAACACACAGAGAATCTAGACAAGAAGACCCTAAGAGACACATAAAAGTATCTACATAGAAAGGAAAAAAAGATAAGATCTCTGGATTAAATTGGGAGAGTGGGGGTCACAAGAGAGAGTATAAGGAGAGGGGAGTATAGAAAAGTGTAGTAAAAACAATAAAAATGATTTAGGAAACATCATGTATCTGCTGCTAGGAACAGATGAGCCAGAACTTTACCTGCTAAGCCACAGCCACACAGTAATACAAAGATTAATAGAAATGGGTTAAATTAAGATGTAAGAGCTAGGCAATAAGAAACTAGAGCTAAAAGGCCAATCAGTGATTTAATTAATAAAGTTTCTGTGTGGTTATTTTGGGGCTGAGAAGCCAGGAACAAACAAGTGGCCTCCTACAACAAATTGGCACTCCAACATGTGCTAGCTAAATCAACATAAAACCTGAGAAGGTTTGAAAAGGAATTCTAGACACAAAAGAACAGAGTTAAGCATGGCTTAACACTGTGGCTCCTTTAAGAGAGGTCTATCTGATTCATCAGTAACAGGAAAAAAACATGCAGCTTTAAAATGATGGCCTCCTGGGATGTGCTGCCAGCACTAACTCTGGCTCTTTCAGCAGGCTGAGCACTTGAATGGAGTTTGTGAGCAGTGTGCTTCAAGTTACTTGGTGGCAGCATGGGCCAACTGGTTACCAGAGTTGTGGTGATAAGTGTGGCTCCCACCCAGCAGTCTCAGACGCAGTGAATGGACTTCTGTCATGTTGGACTGAGTGGAGCAAGCAGGCAGCACCATGTTTGCCCTAGCAATGCCTCAACTTAGATTTTTAAGAATCACTTAGCATTTTAAGAAGCTCTCCTCTTCAGAAAAGGATTACATATACACAATAAAGACAAATACTTTGCTTTGGAAAAGAGGTTTGTTTTTTTTTTCCACAGAGGATGAGAACCCGTGGATTTCTCCCAGACTAATGTGATTTGATGGACCAAGACCCCCTGAAAGATCACTGTGAACACCCCAAAAGTTACTTTGTCCAATAAACAGCAGGAAGTATCTGTTTAGATTTAGAGGGGAATATGATATAAAGATGAATACTTTGCATTGGTATGGATCTTGCTTTATTGATACAAATATAAGGTCAATTTTGTTATATGTCTGTTTCCACTCTTGATTAATGTATTGTGCAGCTAATTTAAAAAATGTAATATATAATTAAGAAATATAAATTAATAGATAATCATCTATAATGGTCAAGCTTCTAGTCTTGTTGGTTGGGTTTTCTGGATGTACAAAGATGTGTTTCAGTTAGATAGGTATTCTTCAAAGCCTTTCAGAGACCTTCAGAATATGGCATTTAAAATATTTTAAGATCTTAGGACTTTTCCTGACAATGAGACACATCTGCTCCTGGCAGCGCCAATCTACTTCAGGAGGATGGTGGGCACCAAAGAGGCTCCTTATGGAGTTTGCTAGCCATTTGGGCAGGAAACTGTTTTTGCCTAAACTGCTTGATATTATGCTGTGTGAACTGGACATGCAGGACCTACAGAGAAGTGACTGTTGAACTTGTCTAGAGGTGAGACTATCATTCGGGGTTCCTGCTTCATGAAAAAGTCTACGAGACACTATTCTGCAAAACACAGAAAAAAGTGACTGACAAACTGCCAATATAGGTGGAACTGTCTTTGAAATTTCCTGCTTTGTGGAAAAGACTTCTGGATACAATGGGCCTGTAGGCTGAAGATGAATGGTCCAAACAATGCAGAAGAACTTGGGTGACTCTCCAGGCAACAAGATGTCTCTGTCAATTCTAGAGTTTTGAAGTTGCTTACAATTCACTTACTGTTTACTTAGATAATATTACATCCTTCTGGGATATTTGATGGAGTTGAAGAATAGATAGCTATAGTTTTCCTTAGTTATGATAAAAGATAAAGTAGATATAAATATTGTAACTGTTATTTTTGCTTGATACCTGTTTTGTTATAGGTAATTTTACTATGTTAAAGTTAAAACCTTCCTTTTTATTTAAACAGAAAGGGGAAAATAATATGGGAAGTTCTTATGTCTATGCATTGCTTTTATTGGTCATGAATAAAGAAACTGCTTTGGACCTATAACACGGAAGGACATTAGCTAGGTGGGGAAGACTAAACTGAATGCTGGTAGAAGGAAGGTAGAGTCAGAGAAACATCATGTAGCTACTGCCGGGGACAGAGAAGCCAGAACTTTACCCAGTAAACCACAGCCACGTGTCAATACACAGATTAGTAGAAATTGGTTAAATTAAGTTGTAAGAGCTAGCCAATAGGAAGTAAGAGCTAATAGGTCAAACAGTGATGGAATTTAAAAAATAAGATTTAAAAATTTCATACTTATCTTATACCCAGCATAACCACACCAGAGCAGTAGTTTTCCACCCACCCACTTATCTCTTTACATGTGTGCGTGTGTGTTGTGTTGTGTATAATAATGCATAATCTACAAAAATATAATGGGTGGATATGTAGAAATACAATGTTTAAAGGGCAGCTGGAACGAGACAGAAAAATAACAGCAGGAGATAGAATGGACTAGAATGAGTGTAACATAAGCCGAATGGAAGCTGCATAAGGGAAACAGTCAAGAGTATAAAATGCCACTTGGGAGTCTTACAATCAGAGTCCAGAAAAGGTCAGCCACTTCCTTAGACAGAGACATGTGGGCATCCATAAGGCCCTGCAGACGAACACTTAGTGATAACTATTTCACATTATAAAAATGCCATGTCTACTATTTAAGAGCATATTTTATGAGTTAAAGATTACTTTAAATAAAATTAAAAATAGAGGGTACTTTAAAATAAAAGTAAAAGTAAAATAAAATCTTAGAATCTCTTTTCTCCTGTGTTCAACAAAGATATCCAGGATAGTTTCTAAAAGAAAAGGGGAAGCAGCAATAGAAAGGAACTTAAAGGAGTTATAACCATTGCTAAGATCCTTTCTTAGCAGAAGTAGCAAGAAAAAGCAGAGTTTAGCAGGTGGGTACCAATCTAAACCCCACTTATACATCCTGGAGGTAAAATCTGAATGAGAAATTGAATCAACAGGAACGTCAATAACATCACCAAATTTTGAAAGAGATAAGTAGCAAAAGAATCAAGAGGCAGTTTGGGGAAGAGTCTCAGAGTCTCAGGGACAGAAGGCCCCTCATAAGATTCCAAGATCTCACTAGAAAAAGTAGACAGGACTAGAGCATTTTCAGAGATTCTTTTTAGGTCACCAAGTAGAAATGAAGCTAGAAGAAGAAATAATAGTGATTGCAAGCAAGTAAAGTCATTGACCCTCAGCAGGTAAGCAGGGACCTAATAGATCTGAAGCCAAGCGAGATGCACAAGACAATGTTCTGTGTGGATGAAGGAGGCCTTAGCATCAGGAGCAGTGGTTAGGAGAGAGTCTTTTCAGCTAGAAAGAATTAACAAGTATATAAAACCTCCATGAATGTTCACTTAGACTTTTTACTCTGACATGGAGGAATACTAGTACTAGAACCTGTGATTCAGAATGGAATACAGGTTCCAATGCTCACAGCACAAAAGGAGGACCCACCTTCAGTCTCAGAGGGACCTCTATTGTCCTCATCATTCCAAACCAATACAGATAAGCATCTGTGAATAACTGGTTTAGGCCACTCAGTGTAGGAGCAGGGGAAGGCGGCAGGTCAATACCTAATTTTAGTCTATATTTTTTTCAATTTTCCTTGTGTGTGGTATGTGGTGTTTATACTTGTTAACTTAGGTGTGCACACATGTGCATGTGTACATATAGAGAACGGAAGTAGATACCTGGTGTCTTTCTCAGTTGTTTTCCTTCTTATTCTTTTGAGGCAGGGTCTCTCATTGAACTGCTAGGTTTGTTGGCTTCTGAGTTTCAGGGGTTGCTTGTCTCTGAACCCTACCTCCGTTGCTGGGGTTACATGTGTACCACCACACTCAGCTTTTACTTGGGTGCTCAGCATCTGAACTTGGGCTTATGTGAGGCAGGTGCTTTACAAGTGAGCCATTTCCACAGCCCTAATTTCATTCTTAATGCACTCTAAGCATCAACCTGATCTTAGTCTTTGTCCTTACCCTCAGACTAATCCTAGCACAGCAGTAATTATTGCATTTGTATAATAGGGGAAAATATTATAAATGTTAAGCATGCCTACTTTCTCCACAGGTTAAGGATTAATAACATGTACATAATTGTGTGCCTTGCAGGAGATAGCACATAGACAGAAATGTATTACACTGTTATTTTGTATTTGGAAAGTAAGGTTTATATGTTTCTCTAGGCTAAGTGTCTTATAAAGTCATAGTACATTGCTTAACTATTGTCCCTCTCAAAATACTTCAAAAGAAAGCACCAGAGGAATGATGTTGACTGCATGTCTCTGTGTTACTGAAACTCTGACTTTAAGCAAAAAAGGTATCTTAAAAACTACTCTGTTTGCAAGTTGGTTTCTCAACAATGTTTAATTTAGCACTATAGGATGTATCATATTTTAACAAAATTTCAGTGCTGACTTTGCAATTGTGTCCTTTCTCTTAAGAATAGCAAACATATAATGTGTCCAGTTTTCCTAGAAACAACAATGCCCTTGGATATTTGGTAATTGGGTAGATATTTATTGTAGCATCCCAGACTCTCGATGTAAACACTTGAAATTACTAGCTATTCATAACTGTGGCCTGGCATGTTCATGAAATTAAACAAAGTAATTAATTTAGTTTCAGGCATAAAACAAGAAAATACGCAGGGCTGTTGAGGCAACACACACATTTGTGAGTCGTAGAATTATTGCAATAACAGAAACTCTGTAGCCTGCAGAAACAAAGTGACTTTTAAATTATTTTGTCAAAGAAATACATTTAATTTACCATTAGTAGCCTCAAAGATACAAATTTTAATATTTCTTCCTTCCATTATCAGGCTACTTTCCATATTTATTGACTATAATTATTGTTGGTGAGAACCCAAACTAAACTCCAACATGTGAGAGGCATCATTTTTTTTTTTATATGTGAAAGTCTTCTTTTTCCACACGAGCAAAGCACCTAGCAAGATAGCATCATTCAGAACAACCTGGTATCTAAAGAGCTCAGCATTTGAGGAATAGTGATAAATATAAATGAAGTGAAGGATATGAAGATGAAAAAGAAGGGTGGAGGGGTGATTCTCTTCTCTAAACAGCCTAGATTAGGCGATCTGCTGGTACCATGGTCAATCTATAAATAAGAAGAGACTGCTATCCTTTGGAAAG
This sequence comes from Chionomys nivalis, assembly GCF_950005125.1. Classification (NCBI taxonomy): domain Eukaryota; kingdom Metazoa; phylum Chordata; class Mammalia; order Rodentia; family Cricetidae; genus Chionomys; species Chionomys nivalis. Next base: position 59,227,186 of record NC_080094.1, on the reverse strand, counting down.
TTCTGGAAATTGTGGTTTGGTAGGAATTAACAATGAAAGTTCTAATATAATTTTATATATATTATATATATATAAAATATATATGAGAATATATCTATATATATTATATTCTTCTCAATGACGAGAAACAGTCCCACATCCAAAGCATGAATGAGTAAAAGGCAAATGGCTAAATTAGAATTTGTATTTTATCACTGAAAAGTAATTCAGTAAGTAAGTAATGTATACCTTCCATAGTTTGGCATTTAATAAATATTTTAGGATAAAAAGAAAGATAGGAAAAAGTGAAGAAGAGGAGGAAGATTTATGGAAGGAAAGAAGAGAAGAAATGGAAGAGAGAGAGGAAAAGGTAGAAAAGAGGCCTGGACCTGCTGTTTCCACAATAAGGGCCATGGGAGGCACCATGTGACCCCATCCCAGTAAAAGGCAGCCTCAAGGTTTCTCAAGTCGTTGCAGTATACTTTCCCTTCAATGACTTTACAGCCATATTGAGCTTTCTTTGTTTATGTCCACTGAACTGAGGCAAGGGGAGGCAGACACACTTGAGTTCTTTCTTTTTCTTGCCCCTGCTATTTGTGAAGATAAGGTGTGAGAAACTTCCCAGATCAAAAATTGTTTATCGATGTCACTTCCCTTCTCACACAAATGGAACATGCACAGCCACATACAGGTAATTGATTCATCAATTAGGCAATTAAAAACCCTTAGTAACTTTTCTGACTTATGAAGATTATCCTAGAATTCTTAAGTTTGAAACCAGTTTGATTTCTAATGGTCAAAACCCTGTTTTGTTCTTATTTTTTGGAGTACGGTTGTGACTGTTTAATCTTTGGTGTTGCTTTACTGGTTGGCTTTGTTTATGTCTTATGTATTGTGGGGGTGTTGTTTGCTTCTTTGTTTGCTTGTTGTTATCTTTCTCTTAAGGCTTCTTTCATGTTGTAAATTAAAAGCAAAAATTAGGAGCACCATTTCCCTCCCAACAGTGTACCTACTTTCTTAACCTGGAAGGAATCTTGAGATGTCATCTTTTTTTTTATATATAATTCTGAACTATTTCTGTTATGATGACATGCCAAAATAGAGAGTCAAAATACATGGAGAGTGTGGGGTAGGAACCTTGTGCTTACAACTACTGTTCCTCCCCTCTTACCACGGCACTCTCTCATGCATCCATGTTTCTTCTTCCCATAAACACTTTTCCCAGGCAAATCTCATAGGATCTGGCAGGACCCATGCTGATGCCACATTTGCAAGACACAGCTAAGCCCCGTTCTCATCACCTGCCAGGTCATAAATGAGAGCATCAAAATGACTACAACCCTAGCATCCAACATCTTCCTCCCTTCACCCTCCACTAACTTGACCCCTGGAATTTGAGAACTTAGTTGGCAACACTATGCCCAAACTGCCCCAGTGATGACCCGAAGACCACCAAAATATCAAAAGCAGTTTTCTCTTATAGACTGGTTGATCCATCGTCACAAAAGAAATGGTCAGATTCTTCAGGTCAAATTCTGTATGTGCTCTGAGAGTATTTTCCAATAAACAGATTTTACCTGAGAAAGTTTATTTTGTATGAGACTGATCCATGAGAACCAACACATACTGAATTGGCCAAAGGTCTTTTTCCTCATCTCCTATGTTAGCTTATTATGTATTTTTGACCTGTCTCTAGTCTTTGCATAATTAAGGGGGTTAGACCAGCTAGAAGTTGGTCTAATTGTGACACTTACCTCTGATGCCTAACTATAGCACAGGAAACTATGAAGTCATTCAGATGGCAAGCGTTCTATTTCCATAATGCAGAAAATAAATGAGTCAATTAATCTAAATAAATTTCTATTTAAATTATGTTTTATATTTATAAACATATGTATAAAACTTCGGGAGTTTCTAATTAAATAATTCTCTTCTTCCACACTTTTTCTATGTTCAATTTGCATTTTGTAATTAAGATATTGCTAAGAAAGTTCTGAGTACATACTTTTTTAGAATATCATTAAAAACCAGATTTATTGCATATTTCCACTTATTTATGTTCATCTTGGCTGCAGTTGGATAGGAGGAACATAGAAAAAGCTGAGGTATAAGACAATAAATGAAATCCAGGGTGAAATTATTTCCCTATAAGGGAATATGTATAAATAACTCAAAATGACATCTCTTTATGAAAATAAAAGCAAGCTTTGATTTATTGAAAAAGAATCAAAATGCAAACAACATAGAGTATTATATAACATAAGTCTGTTGCATGTGCATCTTATTACCCTATGGTGTTGTGTTAGTCAGGTTGCTCCCGAAAAATAAAATAATCAGACACAGCTTTATCCCATTTAAAACCAGAGGGAATCTGTGAGCATCTTATTGCAATGTCTGAATATTCTCTCTCTCTCTCTCTCTCTCTCTCTCTCTCTCTCTCTCTCTCTCTCTCTCTCCTCTCTCTCTCTCTCTCTCTCTGTGTGTCTATGTGTTTGTGTGTGTGTATGTGTGTCTTTCTGTCTCTTTTTGTGTATCTCTGTCTTTCTCTCTGTGTCGCTGTCTCTCTGTGTCCCTATCTGTCTCTGTCTCTCTCTGTCTCTTTGTCTCTCGCAAACACACTTGTGTATGTGTCCCTCCCTGATCAGAGCTGATGTCTACCATGCAGCAAAGCTGTCTAAGCCAAGTTCTTAATCAGAACACACAAAACCCTTCTCTGATAGGGAATCCAGGTTTCATCTGACCAGAGCTTGTTCTCTGTGGCTTGTCTATTTGATGGTGGTGTTGCCTTTAACAACAAAGAAACAAACAATGTTAACACACAGGTTTAATTTGCCATCAAGTCCTGTGTATTGCATTTGTTGACTGCATCTACAAGTGTTTTCCTTTCTTCTGTTTGCTGCTTCCTCCACAGTTAGGTAATAAACTGAGTAGCCATTGCTGTAGCTTTGCCTTTGCAGTGAGCTTTTTCTGTTCATTCATGATGGCAGCCTTGCCTTCCAATTAGCAAAAATGCATTGCCTTCACGGTTAATTCTCAGAAGTGTTTCCAAACAGTCTGGATTTTCCTTTCAATCATTGACTTTTTTTTTTTTACTTTAAACATAAAGTAAGATTGCAGACCTACCAGGCATCAACATGCCTATGCTACAAAGGTGATAAGATTTCTCTTAACCTTCACCCCTCATGATCTTTATTGTTTCTTTATGGCTCATGACATAGAACAAAATAATAAATACAGACTGCTTTCCTGAGAGTCTACCTGGAAAATCAGCAGTTATTTCCTGAATTTAGACTTATAGACTTGTTAAAATCTAACAAAATAGGAAGACTGCATACAGAATTCTCTGGACACAGGCTGGGTCTCAGTGGTATTTCTGAGTGTCAGAAGTGACATTCAAATAGAAACACTCTTTTTTAACTTGTTTTCATTATTTTTAATTGTTGGTGGGGAGGTAGACTTATACACATGACTTCAGTAACCTATGAGAGTCAGTCCAGAAAGGGGTGGCAGATCCCTTGGAACTGGAGTTACAGTAAGTTGTGAGCCATACAACATGGGTGCTAGGAACCAAATTCAGGTCATGTGCATGATCAATTACTCCCTCTCAACCATTGAGTCATTTCTCCATTCTCTAAGCAGTTACTTTTTTAAGAGACAATCCTCAGGCAAAAATTCCTACAGATCCAAACATGTAGGAGTCTGAGGTAGGAGGATGAGGTAGGAGGATGCTGGGAACACATTCATCTCTTTCCTTCATCTCTTTCCTAACCTCTTTTATCCTCTGTTCTCACCTGACTCTTTTTCTCTCCCAAGAATGCTTCTTTTGCTTTCATGAATATATATGAAATATATGAATATGAAATATAGATTTTTATGGAGATAGATTATATCTAGATATTCTATATAGTAAGGAAATTGTATTACATTCACCTTTTTCAGTCTGGCTTATTTCACTTAGCACAATGCTCTCCAGTCCCATCCATTTTAATGCCAGTCATTTTGTTCATCTTTGTAGCTGAATAACACTTCTTTGTATACACACCACATTTCCTTTTGTGTCTTCATCCACTGATTGACACCTGGGCTGATTCCAAGACTTATGTATTGTGACTAGTGCTAAAATAAACAGGGATGTTCAGTATCTCTGTTGTAAACTGGATTTGATTCCTTCGCATATATACTCAGGAGCATACAGCTGGATTATATAGTACTTCCATTTTTATGACTTTTTTTTGTAGAAACCTTCATGATGATTTCCATAGTCTATGTATGAATTTACATTCCCATTAACAATACATAAGGGCTCCTTCATCTCTACATCTTCAATAGCATTTGTTATTTTTGTTCTTGTTTTGTTGGTAGCTATTCTCACTGAGATATCATCTCGATGTAGTTTTTAAGATGTATGATTTTTTTATTTTGTGTGTATAAGTGTTTTGCCTGTGGGTTTATATGTGCAACAAATGCATGCCTTGTTCCCTAGAATGTCAGAAGAGGCATAGCATCCCCAGAACTGCTGTCTCAGATGGTTGTGAGTGGCTGTGTGGGTGCTGGCAACTGACCCCAGGTCATATGCTAGCAGGGCTACTCCTGAACTATTTCCCCAGGTCCCTCAATGCAGTTTGATTTGTCTTCCCCCATTGCTAGAACTGTTGACCCTCTCTCTCTCTGGGATCTGAATAGAAGAGTCTCAGAGGCAGTCGGTTAGTTGAGCTGAACTGGGTTGTCTCCCAGAAGAATCCACAGAGCTGGGACAGTTGTTGAGTCGCAGCCCAGCAAACCATAATAGAGGATGCAGGGCTCCTGACGACTCTGCATTATTCTCTCGGCTGAATCACTTCCCTGCCTCATCTGTGATCCATCACTTGCCTAAGCATATTAGGATTCCCACTTCTCCCATAAGGCCTGCTGTGGCCTCCCCTATTCTTTTGGCTTCTTGGAGTCATGAATGTATCTCCTTGTGTGTTAATAATTGACCATTGACCAATATACTGTGTTGGCATTTCTCGATATTAAAAAAAAAAAAAAGAAAGAAAGGAAGGGAGAGAAATTGCAGAAATTCTCCCTTAAACCTAGGTAGACAAAAGAATCAACTGTACTGTTTTCCAGAGTCATAATCTAGGCCCTACTGCTAAAATCTTAAGTCAAGTGAATAGAGCGATGTCTAGACATTAATAAATAGGAAGTTCTACAGAAGACGCTAATTTACACTATAAGTTGAAAGGAAATAGAGCCACATTCTGTAACTTGGGCTTCACAGTCACCATAAAGCAAAACTCTGCTACAAAGCAGCATGTCCTTCTTTACTGACGGATTTTCCCGTCTTGCCATTCCTGAACATCAATGTGTGCCATTTAATTTCCATGCCTTTAACCCATCCTAATCTCTGGGCTGAATTATCCCTTTTCATCATTTTCTATATACCTCAACGTAATAATTACAAGAGAAACATTTATTTACAGGTCACAGTGGGCTTCTCTTGGCTCTTCTCCACAGTGGCAATGCTGAGAAACAAATATGTTCCATATTTCATCTTTCTGATTTGGAAACTGAAGCTCACCCGCACTGGGTAACATAGCCAGTATGGGAACTGCAGTGGGATGCTGATAAGGATCAGCCAGAAGTAGGAAGCTGCACAAGGTCTTTCAACATCAAAGTCCAGGACTGTTTCCATTTGCTTTGCTTTGTTTTAATTAAGGGCACTCATCACTCTGTAAAGTTGAGAATCAGACCTAATGACATGCCAAAACCTCTTCCAGAATGTTCCCAATCATTGCACCTAATTTGTGATGCTAATAACAATAGCTAGATAGTAAACCAGGCTCTGTGGTCAGAGAGCTAGAGACAGGATAACTCTGCTTTGCCAAAGGGTAGACAGATCAAGGCTTAGTGAAGTCAAAGAACTCGGAGCGCTTACCCAGCTAATAAGTGGCAGAGCTGGGCCATTGATTACAGAGTTCATGCACTTGACCTTTGTGCAATGCCCCCATCCCTACCAGCTATCATATTTTTTGCTTGTTTTAAGGTTAATTATTAACATGAATTTCTTTTTCTACACTAGAATTCTTTGGATTTAAGAAAATTCTCAGAACACACACCCTTCAAACACCCACAATGCTTTAACCATTTCACAAATATCTAGCACATTTATTAATGTTAATCTGACAAAAACCAGATCAGAATCTTTAAGAACCAAGTGCTCAGAAGAGGAACATTCAATTTAATCAATTTAATTCAATTCATCTTTTTTTCCATTATGCCTCATGAAATTTATCTAGGACAAAACACTTTATGAATGTTTTTCGGTGCCAACCCTTGTCAACTAGCTTCCTTGAGAATGCCAAGTGAGGTAAAGTGTGGGGTTCCATCTGGGAATGCGTAAATTGTTGAATTTCTCCTGCTTCCCTGCTTATCTCTTGCAAACAAGACAACCACGGACACTAACAAGTATCTTCCTAGGAAGTCTTCACCTCAAATTTTGTTGCTCTGTTTTCGCAATAATGTATGTGTTTTCCAGAGCTACATTGTCTCCTGAGCACTGTAGGTCTGGAATAATTGGGTAGGTAATATGAACTAGGAGTGCTTTCAGGAACATTGAGATGTTCTTGAGTACCACAGGCAGACGACATTCTCCTCCCTCTGAAACCTCTCATGCTTCCAAAAGAAGCTACACCTATTTCTGGGCTCCTGGTTCATGATGCTTTCTTCTTTATTGAACTCACTCACAACTATTCTTACTTTCTTATTTTCTATCTCTGTGCGTGTCTACATGTCTCTCTGTGTGTTTCTGTCTCTATCTGTGTCTCCCTGTCTCTCTCTGTCTGCCTGTCTCTCCTTATTCTCTCCTCTCTCTCTCTCTCTCTCTCTCTCTCTCTCTCTCTCTCTCTCTCTCTCTCTCTCCTTCCTTATTTTCATTATATTTTGACCTGGATCTCTTGATGATTTTCACTGTGCCCAAACCTGCCCACCTTACAGGTGTTTCTCATTGCAGCCCATTTAGGAATATCAACAGTGGGTTTGCAGCAGCAGCACTGTTCACCCAAACAGCTTGTGACAGTCCATGCAAAGATTTTTATCTCTTTACATAAAACTCCATCAATGTTGCTGGCTCAGATGCAGAAATGTTAAGCCATGTGTTTTTGATACAGAAGACTTTCTGCCTTAGGCTTGGAATCAAAGGGAGACAGCACATCCTTCCCATTCATTCAATGGCCAAAGGTTCATTGTCACAACTGAGTCATTTGTAAGTCTCCCTGAAGACTTATTAATTCTGTCTAAAATTAATGAGATTACAATGGGTGCTCATATACGAGGAGTGCTCAATGGAAAATACTCTTGTCCACGGATATTCAATAATTTACATTTGTTGTTTTTCAGTAATAATACAATTCTTTATTCCTTTCTTCCTCTTATTCATCTTTTATTTTACCTTGGAGTTTTTATGTTGTTATTTTGTTTTCTTTTCTTTTCTTTTTTTTTTTTTTTGCTTTTTTGTTGCTTGTTTGTTTTTGTTTGTTTGTTTCGTGGTAAAACCTAACTATGTAATTCTATCTGACCTGGAACTATCCATGTAGACAGGTTGCTCTCAAACTCACAGAGATCCTCCTGCCCTACTTCCCAAGTGTTCAGTTAAAAGTCCACTATGCTTGGCTACAGCATCAATTCTGGAAAACATTTATTTATTTATTTTGACTTTGTCTCTTTTTGTGAATTTCATACATGAGTATGATATTTATATCATTTCCACCCTCGTTTCTCCCCTTCCAACTCCTCTTGTGTCTCTTCTAACTCCTCAACTTCATGATCTCTCCTTCTTTATTATTTACACACACACATATGTTGTTAAAAGCTTTTAGTGTTGGTCATGTATAGGGGTGTTTAGGATTGACCACGTGAAATTAGATACCTTATCAGGAAGTTTGTGGATGGCAAAGATTAATTCTCCCTCCCTTTTTTTTTTAAAGATTTATTTATTATACATACAATACGCAATATGCTGCTAGCATATATGTCTGTATGCCAAAAGAGGGCACTACAGATCTCATTACAGATGGTTGTGAGCCACCATGTGTTTGCTGGGAATTGAACTCAGGTCCTCTGGAAGAGCAGCCAATGTTCTTAACCTCTGAGCCATCTCTCCAGCCCCTGATCCTCCCTCTCTTAATAGCCATTAATTGCCTGTAACTCTTCATCTAGCAGCAAGGTTTTGTAAAATTTTCTCCACTCACGTTGGTATGTCAAGTGGTATTTCATTGCACAGGCCTTGTTTAGGTGACCACGTTGTTGAGATCTCATGGGTGTAGCTCTTCTGTTGTATATAGAAGCCACCGTATCAGAGCAGCCATCTTGACTTTCTGACTCTAAAATCTTTCCACTATGCCCTCTTCCATGGTGTTTGCTGAGCCTTGGAGTAAGGGCTATATTATAGATGTATCAGTTAAAGCTGTACATGCCACCGTCAGTAGTTCCCTGCATTTTAACCAATTGCAGATTTTTGTGACAGTCTCCACCGACTGTGAAAGGAAGCGACTTTGACAAGAGGTGAGAGATGTGCTTCTCCGAAGGTAGGAGGGTAAGTTTTTAGAGGAGACTTAGAAATTATACCAGTGTTGGAAAGTGGCAGCAGAAGGTTTTTCTCTAGGGTTGGTAGCCACACAAGCCATAGGTGGCAGGCGAGTTTTACAGTGCCAGGAAGGAATTCCCTCCTCTTGAGCAGGCCTTAAGTCTAATTATGCAGTTGTTGGTTAACCCCCAACACAGAAGTCTCTCTATTGCAACATCGGAGCTAGCTTTCTCTTCTGGTCATTGTTGCGGTTCATAGGGTTTACTGCTGGGTAGGGAGGGCTATTGGTTGCTTCTCTGCCTTGATGATTTGTATAGCATAGCATCTTTGGCTACTATGAAAACTAGTGCTCAGAGAATGTAAAACATTTAGGATCTTACTTCTTTGTGGGATTTATGTGTCTGTGTGTGTCTCTGTGTGTGTGTGAGAAAGAGAGAGAGAAAGACGAGAGAGAAAGACGAGAGAGAGAGAGAGAGAGAGAGAGAGAGAGAGAGAGAGAGAGAGAGAGAGAATATCTCACCTGGGTGAGTCCAACTCAGTTTTCAGGACTGCCTTATTCCAAGTTTTATGTATTCTGATTAGCATGATGATTATGTCAGCTGTCCTTTCTCAGTTACTTCACTTAACTAATTAGTTAAACTATATTAAATATATATTAATCGCCAAAACCCAAACTGAGCACTTCCCATATGGGGTGTGATTTTGTACAAGACATAGATCTCATGGGTAATTGTACTAAGTCAATGAGATCAAGTCCTGAAGAGATTTGTTAAACCTCCCATGGCTCACAGCTTTCAACCAAGGGGTGGGACATGAATATAGGTGTGTCAGATCCAGGCTTGTAACACAGGAACCACTGCCCAAGAAGCAATAGACAAGATGGCCATTTGACACCAGTCTGGGTTCAGAGAGATCACTGGATAAAAAATCAGTTTGCTCACAAGCCATATACCAGTCAAAATAGCTCCACCAGCCATTTGGTTAAGGCTTCCTCCTTCTTCCTGGGGCTTTAGTGAAACTGGAAAGAATCTGAAATCGACAATGACTTCTCCTGTTTAAACAGTCTTGAAAAGGCTCTTCTGGAGCCTAACAGTCATCAGTTAGGTCTCTCCAGTACCTTCTTTTAAATTATTTTATCCAGCATCCCATGGCTATGCAATAAAAATGGCCCAGGTTTTAGTATCTTAAAAATAAATTTTCATGTCAATTCTCTACCCTCTCTTTCCCCTACCCCACATAAAAACCCTCCCAAATTCCTAATTCTACTGGCCAGACGAATAGGGAATTGCATAACAATTTGCAATATATCTTTCAAAGTACCCTTTTCAGGGCCTCTGACGTTATGTGGAGAGACTCTGAGAGCAAAGCCAAGGTTCTGAAATTGCTCCCTGCAATGGAGTGACAGGTAATTTAAGATTTGGGAGGAAAAAAAAAAACTTTTGCCCCAGATAATACTTGAAAACCCAGCCTCACATAAAGACATTCATGCTGTCTTTTAAATCGGTTCTGAGCACTCAAGCCTTTGCGTCCCAGTCTAAATATGCTATCATATATAACGTCCATGGAAACGTTGATTTAGAGATGGAGTGTGCAGTGGATTCAGGCTCTGTGGAAGCTGCCTGAGTTCAACTACTGAAAAGCCCTGTAATTGCCTCTGAGGCCGGAACATACCTGTGCTGGCATGTGTGGAGCTCAACCGCTCACTTTAGGTTCCCACTCCTCCTTTGGAAGGAAGCAGCAGGCCCACCCAGAAGCCTGTTTCTGGGCACAAGGGGCAAAAAATCTCATGCAGAAAATAACCTGGAGGGTTTGACTCACCTGGGAAACTGGTTATTTGCTGTGACTGTCTCTGGAATTATGTCCCCCTGCCTGAAGAGACATGGACTGTTAACTTCTGACCCCCAGTCTGGAGATGGTGTGTCCGCAAACGCTAGGATAGGGGCTCAGAGTTAAACTCCATTTGAGAAAAAGCTGGAGAAGGGGAGGTCAGAGAAATGGAAGGGGAAGGCAAGGGAGTGATTTCTCCAGGAAAAGCTTTCGTTTGCCATGGTGGAAATCGATTGTACGTGTCTTCTCACCTAAGGCTCACAGATCACATTTCCAAAATGTGCATGTACATTTCCTTAAATCTAAAACAAAACAAACAACAAAAACAAAAACACCTGCCCACCTATGTCTCATACATTTTTGGTTTGTTTATTTGTTTGTTTATTTAGAAAAGTAGTTTTTCTTCACAGATGTCCCAGATGGATATTCTGAGGCACTGAAAGACTGTGTGTAAATATAACACTAAAATGAACTTTTGGGACACTCGTTTGAAGCCCTTCGTGATCCACCATCTTTTGTATATACACATGTATAAGCATGTGCGTGTAATGTTAACATTGTTTAAGGCCTTTGTGGCAATGAGCTCCTTAATGTTTTCATGTATATGTGTATATGTTTCCTGTCTAGACAGCTAAGTAAGTCATCTCCGTCAAAGTTCATCAGCAAGAAACAGTATTGAAAATAATTTCCTTTTCCTACCATTGAAAACCAAAAGGTCTGTCTGTGTAAAAGGAGAAGCAAGCCCCCCCTGACTCTAAAGCCTTGCATTCTTCTATGCTCTGTTCATAATTGAATCTTCAGACTCTAGCCTTTCTGGTTCGTTATTTGGGCCAGGACTATTTCAGTGTCTTGGACTTCTTGCTGTGGTTTAATGAACTAATCAGCAAGAGTTGCTGGGTTTCCTAACAACGCTTAAAACAGATTTATTTCACAGGTCCAGTATTATCGGGTATATGTTATGGAGGAGGCAAAACCCATTTCTCAAATTATTTCTCCAACTATCTCAGTATTTGCAATAAAACTAAAGGGGCGCAATCCTCTGACTAATTAATTAATATTGAGTAGTATTACAAGGAAGGTACGAGTAAAGTACAAGGTGCTGTGCTCTATCATTTGGTCAGGAGCACCAAAAGGAAGCATTTGCTGAGGCCATTCCAATCTGCTGGCCAGCACTGGCCTCGGAAGTTTCGCAGTAGCGAGTAAAAAGAAAAATAGCTTCCAGAACCATCGTGGATATTCATAAATGAAATCACAAAATAGCAGAGCTATTTATCACTAGTTCCCTCTACTGCTAACAGATCACAGAGAATAATAATGATAAAAAGCAAATGTTTCAGAACTTCTGTTTCCCATAAATATAAACATCTCGCAGTGACCTCAGGGATGGGACAGCATTATTTCACCCATGCCTTAATGATGGAAGCCTCGGTGTTTATTACCTGGAAATGGGATGCTGAGGGGGCAAGGAAAACGTGGTTCTTGCTGAAACTTGACTTATGCTTCTTCGGATTTTTATCAGCAATTTTACACTCTGCAGGTAGTAAACCAAAACGGCGATATCCAAACATGCATTTTGCATCGTAACAAACCCACTGGATCTGCAGATAGCTGTTTGAGGTACTCCTTTCCACTGGGAAAAATCATCGCATTTATTAGCAGCGTTCCCCTCTACACCCTCGATTTGTGTGTTCCCCACTCTCAAAGCATCAGCTGTCAGACGAAATGATGGGGCCCGACAGTTCAGAATTTTAAAAGTTCAGCGCCTTTCAAATGCACTAAATGAACAAGGGCTGACTAATTTAGGCTGAAGGAAAAGCAACAAAAATCCCCTGTAAGTAGGCAAGGTTTTCTTCTACTTTGGCGTGCTCAGTACGCACAGAGAATGCTAAACACTTTTCAGCTGGGTACACTGTTAATTCTCGGAGTGAAAAAGAGTTCATTAGGTAAGCTTCAGGCAAGAGTGGGCCACAAATGGAATTCCCTTTTATATTCTGAAATTCACAGTATATGACCCATAGCCAATGATAAATGCTCTATAAACCCTCTTGCTGTATTTAATTGCATAAACTTCCATTATATTCTACTATTAACATGGGAACACTTTGACACAAAATGTCAGAAGAGGGCAAAATGAGCAAAAGAAACCAAAACCTTCACTGTTAACAAAATCAAAACCATCTTCGTAGCCCTCAAAATCGTGTTCAACGTGTATGCGCTAGGCATGCGATTTTAAATATTTTTTCCCACCAATTAGTTACTTTTAATTTTGGTCACACGAAAATCTATTAATCACTATTTAATTATCTGGAGCTCTTGGCTGCCTAATTAGCGCTTTTTGTATTACATTTTCCACTAAACCGAGGACTCTATCAACTCATTTATCTGATACGTATTTGGTGTTCTGGTGAGTTAATTAATGAAAAAAGAAAAAAAAACTCATTTAAATGGTTCATTCAAAAAAAAACCTTATTAAACACTTTGAACATTAAATAAGCTGACTGATTTTATGGGGTTTTCATTGCCCTAAAAAGCATTATATAAATGCAAAGTCCCATGTGACATTTCTTGGTAAATATACATTGTGGAAGGAATCCCAAGCCGCAGGGAAGAGTAACCAGCCCTCTTACATACACGGCCTGAGGCATCGAGCTTTTGAAATCCTCTACACAAAACTGGGACAATGATTAGACAAGAGACTTCATCTGGAATTTTCTGTTGTTAGGCACACTAAACATGAGTGTAAATGAAAAGTACCCTGTTATATTCTAGATAGTGTAGGGCAAATGTGCTCTATTGGAGCTACGCTTGCCATGCTGAAGGAAACAGAATGATTTCTTGAATAGAGCCCTGCCGTCCACTTCATCCCTTCTGCCTTGCCAAGAGGCCATGCTCTTACCCAAGCTTCTATCCCACATGATGGCACCTCTAAAAAGGTTTCCCTATATTGCTCTGTGGGATCCTTCCAGGATGTTCTCATAGTCGCTGGGTATAAATTTATCTGCACTTACTATGGAAGGGTAGTAGAATACCGTTGGTATACACCATGCTCTCGGAAAGACTTGGGTGCGAGTCCAACCGCAGCCATCTTTTAGGATGTTAAAACTCAATTGAAATATCTACGTAAAGCATCGAGTGCTGTGTCTGGCCCTGGAGAATGTATCAGTATCATTTGTGCTGTATTTTTCTAAGACCATTCTGAACTGTTCTTGGGACATTTCTTCTGGATCCTCAGTTCATTGTGACAGTGAAGCATGACTTATCATCTCCCCTGAGCCAAGCATAGTATCTGACAGAGATGGAGCATCAACATAAATTTGTATGCTGAGTGCACAGAAGAAAAGATTTGCAGTAAAAGAATTTAAGGGATTTAATAACAAAAAAAATAATTAAAGCCAATTTGTCCCTCTTATATAGGTCAGTCAGAATTTTGAGATATAAATCTATATATCCTAAGTTTACAGGACAGAATTAACCTTCAAAAATATTAGCTATCTATGGGGCTAGAGAGATGGAGCTGTAGTTAAGAGTGTGTACTTACAGACAACTGAGTACAATCAGGATGTAATTCTATTTTAGGGGGATCTGGTGCCCTCTTCTATCTTCTGTCCGCACCTGTATTCATATGCACATACCCACACACAGACATCACATATACACACAATTTAAAACAATAAATACCTAATGAATATTAGCTTTTTAGCTATTATTAACACCTCCACTATTTTCTCTCTTTCTAAAGATTATCATATTAACATAGGTGTCTTATCTTTATCTGAATGTTTATTTTGTGAGTCTCATCCATTAAGGATGAAATTGTAAGAAATCAAAAGCTGTGATAACATAAAAATCTTCATCTGTGGATCGGCCACTTCCAAAATGAGTAGCAATTCCGTTTCCTCTCTTCAGTGAACATGGGTATTTCTCTGAGCCATGGGACCAACCTCTTGATCAATTAGTACCCTGTTAGTCTGAAGCCTGAAACTTTCTGTGCAGATAGAAAATCAAAATTTCAAGCTAAAGAGCCATTTCAAAATGCAGGCTTCAGAAAGTAGTCAAGTCAGGACTGAAGACCCAAGTCATCAGCAAAGGGCCCTCTCTCTAAGTCAGAAAATTGAAATAATAAGTAAAATAAAAAGATGATGAACTTCAAAAGAGACAAATTTTAAAACCACATTTTAAGACTTAGTTATTCCGCAGAATATTTTTTGCAAATATTTATGTGTGAACTTGTTCTTAAAGGTGAGCACCAAGTACAGAATCTGATGCTCTCAAATTATGCTAGAAACATCCTTCAATATCTAAGATTTGGTGAAGCCTGTGTTCTAACAATTCATTTGAATAATTTTTATTGTAACTTAAATTTTGTTTCAGAAAACTCTTGATTACTTTAAACTTTGTATTTGGGGGTAAATTTTCCCTTTTCCCATTATTGTTGGTAATTTTTAATTTCAGTTTTAAGAGGCTTTGTTGTCTCCTGGTGGAGTCATTGTAAGGGATCTTGACACATCCATTTGGGAGAAGGTCCTTTGCTGTGGCCTCTTGCGGCATTCCTCCTGACCTTGTCCCCCACTTCAGATGGTTTCCAAATGACCCAGGGGGCTAAGGTGGCACCCACTTCAAGTCCAGGGCCACTACACTTTACAGAGAGAGGAAATAACGTGCTACCCAAATCTTAGGGAAGTGACCCTCATCTCAAGATATGATTGGAATGGTATAGTCTAACTTTCTGAGCCCCTTTCTTCCACAAGCAAAGGAAAGAAATTGGTTTTCCTCCAGCATTTCATCCCCTGGGATTCCATAAAAATGTCCTTCAGTGCTAGATACTGAGGAACTGTGGTCAAGGTTGACCATGACTTCCTGTAACCGTAGTATAATGATGCTTTTTTACATACAATATTCCAGAATGTTCCATCCCCCTTACCTTTTTGTTTTTCTTTTCTGACATAACCACCAGTTGGGGTAAGACAACATAGAATTTATTCAAACAACTCTCCATATACCTTTTACTCCACAATTAAAATCACTGAAAGAAAAATACATAACCCCAAACTCTTCATATTTTAATTATGTGATACTTCTGAAACATAATAAAGCTCAATGTTCTTTGAAATTACGCTGTGGTCTGTAACTGTTTTTCATCCAAGGATATTTACTTTATATCACTGGTAATTATATATTATACTTCTGTGTTTTTCAAATGTGACAAAGTAAATACTTTTGTTTCCGTTTCAGTGGTGCATTTAAAGAAAACTTCTAATGCATTCATCAGCATCCTGGAGATTTTATTTTTCTCCATCCCTCTGTCAAATTTCTTCCGCTCTAATCCGAGGAAATTCCTGACAGATTCCAGAGTTCTATTTACTGATTATCTGTTCTTCCCATTGGGATCATAAGAATTTAAGTGAAAAAAAATCTAAAAGATTTATTGCTAATGGAATCCTACAAATGTTATCTTTGTTCGGGGGGAAGTGATATACAACCCTGGCTTTGTACAGCATCTTTAATGTTCCTTTTTTGAATATGTATAACTCATTTAGAGACCAAGAATAGACAGTAGCTCATCATTTTTGCTACCTACCTTAAGATATCTGCATTTTCTCTGTTTGAAAATAATATAAACTTGTGATTTAATTGATGTCATAACTTCGATTCATCACCACATTCATTGTAAACAAAGAGGCTCTGAATAATGAACGAATGCGTATTGTTCTCCAGAAGAAAGGTCATAATGTGTTATATTTACATTTATGTCATGTCTTATTACTAAATCTGTATAAACCATCTCCTTTCATTATTTCTGAACGGGAGACTGATGATAAGTGCTATTTTCATGAATTTTTTTAATCCTTCTTATTTGTGTAGCTAATTTGCGTGCTGAAGCATTACAAAGCTAACTCTGTGTTTGGCTTGTTAAGTTGTTAGGGATTTGTTGCTCCCTAAAATCAAGAGTGAGATCCTAAGTGTAACATTTGCACATGGGTCGCCAGCTTCAGGGGAGGGAGGTCAGCTGTCCCAGAGAAGGAAGAGGAAATCTGTCTGCCTGATCCTAATTTGCTTTGAATAATAGACATCGGGCTTGGAATTGGGAATGATGGTTAAGCGGCAGGGAAGCCTATGGCTTATTATTTTTACCCTGGATACAACTGAAGGAATGGGTGAATAATGAAAGTGCCTTATATCATCATAATGTTACCAAGAACTGTGCTATGCGTGCCTGGGCCACAGTGCAGGTTTATCAGACCACGATGGGCAGCGAGCTAATGCAAACTATACATAATGAGATTAATCTTTATTAGTTTTGCAAATAGCTACCAAAGTGCATTTTTGTTCCCACTTTTTAAGTCCTATGGTCCTGACTTCAAGCCCTAACTTTTATGGGAAAGAATTTATATCAAACAGATCGCATTGTGATGGGGAAGTGAAATTGCATCCATGACACCTAAAAGTCTCAGGCTGAAGCACTGTCATTAACATTGTCCTTTTGTCCCTAGGACACCTGGAAATTGATTCCTTACCAAAAACAAGTCTATCGAGTTTTCTCTGCTCTGTCCCTCCCCACCCATTCCAGTGAGCTCAGCTCTCCCCCATACCCCGTTCTCATTTGCTGAGTTCTGTCCCTTGTTTAAACTAAAGAGAATACAAGATCAGTCCTCTTTCTTTCTCAACTATAAAGTCTCTTCAGAATTCAGTTCAATGAGATTGTATTTGTTACAATGAACTCGGATTGTTCAATGGTGCAGATTTAAGAAATGCTGAAAAGAGTTCAGGGGTTCGCAGGGTGGGGGCTGGCCATATGGTGGGGGGGAGTGTGGTTTTACACATCACCATGTTTGTTAAGGTCTAAAAGCACTGAAAGGGATTTGTTCTGTTTGTGTAAAGGGCCTCCGTGCTCTGGGTCTCTAAGATGTAATGCCAAGCTTTTTAGCCCACAAGCTTTTCCCTGATTTTGGGCCTGACATAACCAAACACAGGACCCTGGGACCTGGGTTCTCAGGAACTAAGCGAGTGCTGCATTGCTGTGTCTAGGAGTACACTAACCTCACAATCCACTTTTGTTAGCTCAAGTGTTAGCGTTACTCCATGAAATAGGAAGATTACTTCTGTATATGCTGCTGGCTTAGGAGACATTTCATTGACGAGATTTTTTTTTTTTTACTTAGTACTGTTATCAAAAGGTCTGAGCTCTCCTAAGACTGTGCTGATCACTAATCACACAGAGTAAATTGTGCAATCCTCAGAGTCATTGACAACCTTGAATGCCCCTCCAAGCCACAGGCTTGCACAAAAGTCATGAATGACTTGTTGAGGATTTAGCTTCTATGCCCTGACTACACCATCACCTTATAACAGGAAACCAGACAGTTTCATTCCACTATCTCCTGTGACCCACAGTAAAAAGGACTCAAAAAATAGTTCATGAGTCTTTGTCAATATTTCGGGACTAGAACAGTATTATTTTCTGTTGTAAAAGTCCAAGCATTGACCCCATGAGGAAGAAAAGCCACATCATCTAATCGAGTACCAGCAACTCTGATAGACAGAACTGGCAGCAAGGTCTTTGACCACAGGATCTTTCCATCTGCAACTCTGAACCCACCTGGTCCTTTCTCTTCTAGACCCTGGAGAATCCCTGGCTTCAGCTGTACAACCACAAATAAACAAACCCAGGCATTCTCATGCTCCTGGCCTGGGGCACCATCTTCAGCAACCCCTAGTACTGATCTAGACCCAAATGCAGGCCCAAGAGTCCAGTTGTGGGTGGCCTGCAGGTCTTCCATGGTGGGTCAGCTTTGACACATCTTATCCCAAGAGGGTGTATGGGGCCTCTCCTGGAGCATTGCCCCCAATTTCAAGAAGGTCATTCCAGTTGTGAGCTTCTCCTAAGGGATCTACAAGAATACGAAACAGGACACAGGGTCACATCCAGGTGAGGGACTAGGAACCTATGTCCCCAAGATTCCCTCATTTTCAGCATGGTATCCCCCACACTGATATCCTCAACCACTGGAAACTAATGGCCTGACCAATGGATCCTAATCCTGCATTCCAAGCTACTAAATTCCTGTATGTACCCAAATCTCAGATCCTTTTCCCTGTGTCCTGATCACTGTAAAACTGGATCTCAAACTTCAGCTACTGGGCCCTAGTACTGGATCCTTGACTTCACAACCGAACTCCCGGACTCCAGCTACTATGCCCCACACGTCATCAGTCTGACCCTTGAAAGGCAAAACTACCCACACCCTGGCCATGAACTCTTATCTCCAAACCCCTTGACCCTTCTCATCTGCACCCCAAAGTTACATTCTGCTTTTCCCACCCATTGGGTGCTGGGCCTCCCTATACGGCACTAAATGATCCAAATGCCTCAAGTACAGGGGCACACATTCATGTACAAAAGATACTAGACCTCACTTCAGACCCGGTGTCCTCAAGTCACCCTGGACCCAAAAGTCCCAAACCTGCTGGTGAGTCCCCTGTCACCTGCCTCATAGTCCAACCACTAGATTCTAGAAGTCAAGACTTCTCAGCCACAGGGTACTGACAGCAATGCCAAGATCTCGTGTTCTTGGCACTGGGTCACTGGACCCCAGATCGCTCACTGAAAACCTTTCATTTACCTCGGTTTCAGGTTCCATATCCTTCCAGGTTGACTGCTGAGACTAATTTCAAGCACCACTCTCAACCTCTCATCACTGGATCCCGGAGTCCAAAGTCCCAACCCGTTCGATTCTGGTTCATGAAACCACGGGTGTTAACCCCCAGGAGCCTCAGGTATATCCCAGATCTCAGATTCCTTTGACCCCTTTTCTGGACACCATCTATAGAAGACTGAGCTCTCCTAGACACTGCCCAGGTCCTAAACACTTTGCTTCTGTTCCCCCGACTATTCAGATTACTCCCATAAGTCTAGATTCCAACAGCCCAGAGCCTATATATCAGATCCCAAAGATACCCAATATCCTAGACACACTCCGGTGCTGATTCCCACTGCATGGAACCATACCATCCAGGGAAACTTCTGGAAGCCCAGACCCCAGACCGGTGGCTCCCCACCAGGCAGTACAGGATGGAATGAATTTCCTACACACGCATGATGGATCTTCTCTCAGCTAGATCACACCTCCTCTCCTCCACTCAGGGGAAACCACTCACCTAGATCACTTTCCTCCCTGACTCCACTCTCGGCAATGTCTTCCACACCCCTACCCACCTTCCAGACTAGTAATTCCCAAAACCTGGTCCCTCTGGGATAGTCCAGTCTGTTGGATATAGAGCTGCCAGATGAGGCCAGGGGACACAGCCAAGGGAACCTTCTGCATCTCAGTGCATTCAGGCCTCAAAAAGTCATGATTAAGGACCAACATAGCATCCTTCCTGAAACCCAGCATCAAATATGCAAAATTAAGCATCCACAAACTGATTCCGGGGTCTGTTTTTCTACCAAGCAAAGGACAAAGTCTCCCGTTTCTCCAGCACGTTCCCATAGTCAACATACTTCAGTGTTGGATTCTGAGCTTAGAATAGCTGGAGGTACCCTGCTCAACTCCCCAGTCTTTGCAAGATTTCATCAAAGGACTGCAAAAGGGGATATGGGAAATTGAGGGGCAAGAGTATCCTGTCATGACCTCCACATCCAACCTACACCAAGCCCCATATGAGTCATTTCAGGAGAGAATAAATTTTCTAAGCTCTTTGTAAAAATCTATGCAATCCAATCTAAATTGAAACTTGTTTTAAAGCTTGCTTCCCTACTCCAGTCCGTGCATACCTTGTAAGTGGAGGACCACAAATTGGAAAATGGGAATTTGTTTCTCTATTTGACGCCTTCTCCTTACTTGATACAGCCTCTGTTTCAGGGTCCTGCAAAGCTTCAGCAGGGGGTGAAGGGAGGGAGGATGACGAGGCCAGCCCTGCTTCTTTGAATGCTCATATAACGCAGATTGAGACTCTCCATTTCATCATGGCTTTGTAGCTCTTTAGGACCTGTGTAGCGTGGGTACGTGCACACACATACACACACACACACACAGAGTTGGCAATCTACGCTCAAGTTAGCTATCTTTGATTCTTCCTCAGTTTCTAAGGTGGTGCTTTGTTCTGAGACTGCAGTCTACAGCAAGCAGCACTCAAGCACAAAGGCCATTCTAATTGGTTCTTCTCACCAAAAATGCAGAATACAGATACCTTCTCAAACTCCAGACGGAAAGCCATTGTTGCCAAGACTCTTCTTCATCCTCTGCTACCACTCAAGGGAGCATCAAATATCACAGCATGAGACCAATAACTCTTTTATAGATGATCCTCACTCCATGTACTCGAACCATCTCACACAACTGTCATAAACAGGAGCACACAAACGAATCATATTGGACAACTCCATTCTGAAGAAATGTCTATGAGAAAAATCAATGGAAGCAGAAGACAAACTATAACAAGAGGTTTTGTAGAATTAAGGAGGTGATGGGTTAAGGCAAGATGGCAATGAGTTTCTTTGTGGGAGGTAATAAAAATTTTCAGTAAAAATCGTGATGTTTGTGCAACTGTGTACATGTGTTGGGCCACTTACCTGCACCTTCTATCCAAACAAATTGTTTCATATATAAGATACATATTGTAACATATATAAGATAAAAAGATATATGAGAAAATATAAATATAAGTTTAAGCATATATTATCTCATTCATGCTGAGTTAAAAAGAAAAGCAGGTTTTTCACTCTCTTTCCTTGAAAAATATCTGTTGGATTCTCTTTTTAGACAAGAAGAGGAATGTTCTTTGCTTCAATCTTGGGAGTGTGCAACACTTAGCAGCGACTTGCCCATCTTAAGGATCCCACCACTCTAAGACAGAAAGGAAGCCCCATGCAATGTTCTATTAAATGACCAAGAATCTCAAATAGTGCTTGCAGGGTCCCATTGTCTTCTCTTCAAGCTCTAGTTTCAGAATAGTAATTAACTTTCCAAACTTTGCAGAATGACACATGTGTTTCATAGGCTGTATTACTCTCCCAAACGGCTCCATACCTGTGATTCCATTGGTTATGTGTCTCAATAAAATGGATAAGTAGTTGTCTTTACAGCAATCTCAATAAACATTTGGTGGCTGTCTGGAGTTTATTACTTTATGAATACCTACATTCGAGGTCTTAAACAAGAGTCATTTTACAATAAAGGAAGCTGGAATCAGTACAGGTGAGAAAGGCATACAAAGTAAATCATATACAGCAAAGAGAACCAGTGCTGAACCCCAAGGCCTTCCACCCACACGGAAGCATCAATGCCTGTCACCATTAAAGTGTGAGCTTCTAGGAAGATGTGGCTACACACAAGCCAAAGTCAGGGTGGTTTCAGAGAAATTTTTGAATGTGCTTTCTTCATGACAATTTTCTTCTTGATAGCAAAGAAAAATTAGAATGGCTATTTTTGACCAAACCCTTTTAATCTTCTGGGTATTTATTTCCTCATTAGTAAAATCTAGTATCCTCACTGAGAAATATGAAGAGAATGTTAAGAAATGTAGAAATGCTGTGTCCACTTTACAAGCAATTGAGAGGCAGAGGAGGAAAAAATGACATTTTTAAAATTGAAAAAAAAACATGAAGAGCAAGATTTTAAACAGTAAAGCAAAATAACCCAGAAGACAATTTAAATTCTCTGAGTACTATGAAACAAGGAAGTCGTTCCTATAGAAGTCTGTGAAGAACTTGCTTTGCTTCCCTATTCAGCTGCAAAACTGAACAAAGTAATTATCTCTGTCAAAGACTCAGAAAACTTATGACCCAAGCCATTTCCATAAAAACTAGCCAATAAGAAAGACAGGAGGAAAGAACAGTAAGTTAGATGATAATCAAAGATTAAGAAAGCACAAGCGACTGAATATGAATTAGGGAAATCAGTTAGGAAGCTGGAGATACAAACATGACCCTCTTTCAGGGATCATGCTAGAAAGCGTTTCCTTTGGTGATATTGAGTTCAATGTACTTCTTCTTCTGTTCACATATATATATTCTATGATCAATAGAATGTTTATAAAGCCACGGTATGATACAAGTTGTTTGGCTCGCTTTAAAATTTTGTACTCAAAAGTAAAGCATCAGTCAGTGGGCCTAGTCGTAGAATTATGCTTTAAAACCTCAGCACTCTGGAGATGGAGGCAGGAGGATATTCAGGGCCAACCTCAGCGACGCAGTGAGTTTCAGACCATTTTGCTGTAAGAGACTCTGTCTCAAAACACCCAAAAGATTAAAAGCGGATAAAAGTAGAATCATTTGTAACCTACAGCAAAATAAAATGTAAATACCCTACTGCCTTTGGGAAACCTGGAAAGGCAAAAAAAAAAAAAAACCCACAGAATTTCCAGCCAACTCAAGTTCCACTTTCTGTAGCTTCGGTGACTTCTGTTTAACAGGTTTCAAAATCTTCAGTGGAAAGCTCCAGGGGAGCACAATTTATGTATTTTCAGTTCTATGCCATTCAAAGCAGCATGAGAACTCTTCAACAGTCCTGCGGAGGGCCTGAATTATCCCTTTGTGCACAGTATACACAATCTCTGTACTACCCCACTGCTAATCATGTCCGAATTTCTCCTTTAGCAGACAATCAGCGATTGCGGGCCTTGCATGTGCAGAACTCTTATTTACATAATAATCATCCAAGACCCAAGAGGACGAATTTAGAAAGGGAGTTTTGTCCTTTCTACTTTAAACCTTTCAAAATAAGTTAAATTTTTATGACACACTATATATTTGTCTTCAAGTTTTAAGAAAATTTAACGTGCTTCAAAACATTTTTAAAAAACCTTTTTAATTAATGTATTAATAGAGATTTCTCCCAGAATGGAAAAATGTATGCATGACTTTTCTATTATCTTCCACATTTTGTTAATATCCAAAGCAATTTTCTGTTCAAAAAAATGACTAAATTTTAATAGTGACATCTTAGATAATTTTGAAAGTGCATTATGAATTATGTGTTCCAACTCTGTAACCTTCACTTTGAAGGTCATAGTGGCATAAAATTAAGATAAACCCATAATATGGAATAACTTTAAGGATAGACATCCTCCAGCAAATTCATCCTACCCCCTTACTTTCTCTGTAACTATACAGTAAGAGCATCTTTATACATCAAGAAGGCAACAGCAGCATTGGCCAGTACCTCCCCTAACCACCTGGTGGTAGTTCCCAGAAGTTCAAGGCTGTGTCCTTGACTTTCGATGCTCAGGAATTAAATTTCCAAGACCAATCAGGAAACATAGTCTTCCCGGTGGCTGATAATCATTCACCTAGCATTTGAAATTGGAAAACTACCAAAAATAAATTTCTTAATGTACCCTCAGAAGTGTAACCCCAAATATCCATCAGCCAAGCCAAAAGCCCCCCCAACAGCCTGGGAGACATATTGATGAAATAATGATATCAGCATTACTAACCTCCCCCTGGAACCCCAATTCTATGGATCAGGATTTTCTTAGCCTTACTTTTTTATTCCATCTTAATATTCCCTTTCCATCCATTACTGGCACCCAAACCGTTAGTCCAGCCTCTTTGACAACCTGACTTTAGTGTACCTTACGACTGGGGTCTCCCTAATTTTGAGGAAGGTTGTGGAAGCCTTAAAGTGGGGGGAAAGCACAAACAAGACCTGAAAATCCGTTTCTGCACGACGACATGTTTTTAGTGTGTGCCTAACTCACAGAACACTAACACTAACCGGTCACAGGGATTCTTAGTCCTTTTATTACAGAAATAAGTCATTTAAAATCCTTCAGTCAGACATGGGCTACTCCCAAGATCTGGAGCTCAGAGGAGCCCACACAGTGGCTGCAGAGAAGTCAAGGGACTTCCTGCCCCTGCTACCAGAATGTGTGTTTTGAAAAGTTGAAGTACTGTCTGCAAAGGTATTCTTGTTAGGTAATTGTCATGTCCAATTGACTGTGATGGGAGAAGCTGGTTCATTATTAAAAACAGGGAAGAATGGCCTGTGTGACTGGGCATAGAAGTCTGAGAGCTGAGAAGAGGAAATAGACAGTGAGTGACTTCAGAAACAAGCCCTGCATTACTTCATGGTGTCCCTGTACCTCTGAATTCTATGAAAGAGCATTAAATATCATTAATTCATAAAAACAAAGTCTCCAGCTTTAGGAGCACTCGCAGATATTTCATAAAATGATAAAAATCGTTGATCCCTCTCCCAATCAATTTAACCAATTCTCCAGGCACACATGTAAATAACAGGTCATTATTATACTGTTTTATGATGTGTCATTTCTGCAACTTAAACATTAAACTTGCATTTCTGATGTGATTCATTTGGGGGCCCCTATATCTCCCAAAGCAAAAGCTTCTTTTTTACTTTCTTTGACATTACAACGTTTTGAGTAGAAGGAGAACTTGAGAAAACTGAGGAGTGTCCTAACAGTAAACAGACTGTCTCACGCACAGAACTGGACTTTCAAAGTTCTGGGTGCTCCCTCCCCTTCTGCCAAACAGTACCCCCTGCTCCAGGGCCAGTCAGCATATCTCCCAGAAAGCTGTCACCTGCGGAAGGAAACGCAAGCAGACACAAACACTGGGACAACTTCTCCTCCCAGCCTCTCCTTTCTTCCTTCACACTTTAGCTTTCTGTCCCTCCTTCACTACTACATGGGGGGGGGGGGGGCAATGTGTTTAAATCTGGAAAAAATACACAATAATGGGCAGCTCACATTCCCACAGAAGCAGCCCAGAAAGTTCAAGACTTACTAGCTGGGGAGGCTCAGGCAAATTATGTCTCTGGATTTCAGATTCTTTGCCTGTAAAATCTTGAAGGTAATATTTTTTTTCTGCCAACCTCATGAGGGGTTTTGTAAGATTAGCTAAAACAGGAACGAAAGGTAGTTTTTTGCAAAATATCCTATGAGTTATCCAAACAGTGTCAAGTAAGCAAAATTTTGAGAAAGTTCCGCACATTTTGGTTTCATCGGTTCTCAGTTTCCCAATGCTAAATGAAAGAATTAAAGCTCTAAAAGTTGAAAGAAATTCAATTTTCTGAAGACAACTCTTGGGTTTCTACCTTTAATTTTCCATTTGTAATAAACTCTTTAAAGTTCACATGGAATAGGACTTCTGGGTCTCATGGCACTGGGTAGGGTCTATGCACTTAGACATCCCTTTAAGCACGTTCTGAATTCATAGGTGATGTGGGATTTTCCTCTATATGCTGTGATTATCATTAATGAATAAAGAAACTGCTTTGGCTGTTGATAGGGCAGAACTTAGGTAGGCGGGGAAAACTAAATGGCATGCTGGAAGAAAGGAGGCAGAGTCAGAGAGAAGCCATGTAGCCCACCGGAGACAGACGCCAGTACCCGGTAAGCCACAGCCACATGGCGATACATAGATTAATGGAAACATGTTAAATTAAGATGTAAGAGTTAGCCAATAAGGAGCTAGAGCTAATGGGCCAAGCAGTGCTTTAATTAATACAGTTTCTGTGTGATTATTTCAGGGCTGAGGAGCCAAGAACAAAACAAGTGGCCTCCTTACTGCACATAATCCTGAACCATGGGACTCACATCTGAAATAGCTATTACTTCCAATACAAGGCTCTTGTCAGTAGCTTGACTGACCCCAAGGTAACCTGTTTCTACCACAGCTAACCAAGGCAGCTCTGTCTGCCTTTGCCTCACGTATTTTGAGAACTGACTCTCGTCTAACACCGGGAGGCATGTTTATGACATTTGGCTTCATTGATCAACAGATTTTTCCTTTCTGTGTTTATGAGAGTTAACATTAAATATTAGTGCTCTAGCCTACCGGGTTTCCTTTCTTTGAAAGCATTTCTGTTCTTTGTACTTATTCTGGCCCTTGTTATGAGGCATTACATGTGTGGAGGCACCAATCCAGAGTTGCTTGGCTGCTTTTATGTCCTTAGTAAATGGTTTCCAAATCAACGGAATCGTGTATTTGTTATTTCTGGGTCCATTAAATGCCCAAGTAATTAACACTAGTCATCTTACTACTAACAAAGCATGGAAACTACAATGAATTTGTGATGTGCAATCATTCCAGCATCAGCTTACAGTTGTGCAGGCCCATCTAATCACCTGGATAACAATGCGAGGAGACAGGCTCTGGGCTCACACTGCCAAGCATCCAGCCGATTCTTACAGTGTTTGAAGATGAACATGTCTGAGCAACCAGCAGTGTGCTGTTTAAAAGTTTTTAAGTCACCCAAGAGAAATTCTTAAAACTTGCATGCTAGTGGTTAGAGTCTGAAAAGTGTCTAACCTATATTCGGCGTTAACATAAACAACAAAAGAAAGTTGCGTGGCAGCCAGGTCCACAATGTAATCAGAAAGCAGGATCCGACACTGCATGCTCTCCATTTGCAAACGCATTCCTTTCTATAAAGCTGCAATTAATTACAAACTAGTTTTGATGCCGTTTTTGCTTTCCTTAAATATGGAGTGAATTCACCCCATAAACTAATGAAGCAAAGTAGAGCCAAATAGAGACCAGCTGGCTGGATGGCTCCGTAATTTTATCCACATGATTGATTTTATGATTCTTTCGCTGAAGTAACTAGTCTTTATTCTGACAATAAGCACCAATGACAATTTGGGAGGGGGTGGGGAATTATTAAAATCTGGATAAAGGAGAGGCACTGTTTGTTTGATGTGAAACAACACATTCCCCTACACTTCCCTGGGATAATGGGTGTCAAATTCCAGGTCTCTCTGGCTTCCAAAGGAACACACGGATTAGTTGCCACAGAGATGGAATAAGCCACCAATGTCCAAATAATCGTTACACATCCTCCATTAATGGCATCTAACTGTGTGGCTTTTAACCATACAAATTGTTTTTTGACAGCTTGTAACCTTTTCAAATAGTTTCCTTTGGGCATTACACCACACTCAGATCTAATTTTAACTTTTGCTTTGTCTATAATTTATGAGTTCCTTCAGAGATGCCTAATGTATTTGAAGAGAAAGGATACAGTCAAACAAAAGCTAAAAACAAAATCAATTACTGTTTTGATCCATAAAACCCTTGCTCACCAGGATAACTACAATAAGATAAAACAGAAGGGTGGGAGGGGAGCAACGTGATCTAGAAGTCCCGTAGAACCTGCTTTAAAATGAGCACTCTTACCTTATCGTGACTCTGCAGACATGAAGTATGACACTGGAAGCACAAGTTTGTCCTCAGACACACGCCATTCTACGTGCAAGTGTGAAATTCTGGAAAGGAATTAACGACGCTAGCTGTGAACAGCTACAGTTCATCACACTCCCTTAAACAGAGAGTGTCACCAGGTTTGCCGTTTCCAGACACTGGAATGCATCCATTCAAGAAGGAAGAATCGTCTTCCAAAACCTGCTACAAAAATAAAAATGGCTTCTACTCAAAGATCATAGATCATAAATTGTTGGCACTCAAAAGAACTGTATGAACCATCTGGTCAGGCTCAAGATGAAGACTAGCGACTGGCTTTATTCTTTACCTTTCTCCTCCCTCCCTCCCTCTCTGCACCCAGACAGTCAGCAAGAGCCTTCTCCATCACAAGATGCGTGTGTCTGCCACCGCTGAGCCCTCAGCAAAGAGCATCCCTCTCACTGGAAGTTACCACTGAGAATCCGCTGTCCCTGGAGGCAATAGAGCTCTAGCACACAACCTGTCTTTGCTGGTGTCTTATAAACTACAAAGGGTTTCACATTTTTAAATGAGGCCCCCAAACCCACATAAAAAAAAAAAAAAAAAACCAACAAAGTTTAACAGTAGCTCATGGGCCATGCCATCCAAATTCTAGTGTTCACCAATACTTTTGTTGGAAACAACCATGCTCGTTTTTGCATGGGTCCTTTCCTTTAAAATGGAAGATCTAGGTAGTTGACACAGACATTGCATGGCCCAGAGAGCCTCAGTCAGTTACTATCTGGCTCTTTATAGAAAACAGTTGCCGAGCACCCTGATTGGTTCTCCTCGGCCACATTTTCCACCATTGTTACTTCTCCACACGTCCATTTAAAGCAAATCAAATGATGCCACTTCCTGCTTAATAAGCCATGCCATCTAGCACGGTGGCCCCGTCAGCTGTGTCTGTTGAACACTGGAAAAGTGTCCATTGTGAGGGAGAGACTGAAGTTTTAATTTGATCTCATTTCAATTAATTGCCATTTAAAAGCTGTTACTTAATTGAACATTTAAACATTCTTGGGTGTGTATGGACACAACTTAAATATGTACATCTACTACTCCTAGTTCAGTTGTAAATCTCATAAAAACCTCATTGTAGGTCAAGCATTTGCAAGAAAAATTTGGCAGCCAAACTGGAAGTATTATGACTGTAAAAAGAAATAATAATAATTTCAAAAGTTAAATCTAAATAATGATCTTAAAATATTTTATTATTAATTCCCTAGTGATTACCTGTGTAAATGATAATTTTACATATCCAATTAGGCATAACGTAATATTAAATATAAACTTACCTTACTTCTTTTTTTATCTGTTTGTGTGTGGGTGAGTGCATTCTAGTGCAGGTGTGCAGGGGGTTCGAATTCATGTAGTGGGGGCATACTTGTGAAGGTCAAAGGTTAACCTTAGATGCTATTCCTCAAGAGCCATCTACCTCATTGGCCTTGAACACATCAAATAGACTAGGCTGTCTAAGCAAAAAGCCCCAGGACCCTCCTGTTTCCACCTCTTTTCTTACACGAGCTTTTGGAATCAAATTCAGACCTTCATGCTAGCAACAAGCACTTTGCTATGCATCTCTAACCCTTTTTGCTTTCTCCATCTTGCTCCTAGGCAACTTGCTGTTGCATGTGTGGCTTACGTCATGTTTGTTCCAGACAATGCTACACTAATGAGTTCACTAGCAAGAAGGATGGATTCAGACTCTGCGATATCAAGGTCTTCATAGCTCCTCCCTGCCTCGTTACGCACACCTCTTGTTGCTCTAACCTCATTTTGCACACTAGCCTTCTGCTATCTTTCAAAGATAAAATCCCAATGTCTGTCTTCGCTTTCCTATATTCCCATTCAACCTTCTCCCTGGAAGCTCCTGAGTGTGCCACAGCCCATTCTCCTCAGGGAGACTTCCCTTAAGCTATCAGTCACTTTGTACCGTCCCACCCAAACTTTGTCTCCCCAGTGCTATCACCACTGTCTGGAGTTTTATCTTCTGTTAATTTGCGACTGCGCTGGCCATTTCCTACGTACTCTCCTCAGTAATACACAAAGAAGCGGAATCTAGTTCTGTTCGCCGCCATGTTCCTGACACTTCAAGTGAAGCCAATGCACAGCCTAATGGCTACCGGTGATTGCTGCTCTTCCAGACGACCTCTTTCTAGAAACTGCTTTAGGTGTCTCACAACCACCCGTAACTCCACCTCCGGGGAATCCGCATCGTCTTCTGGCCTCTTCAGGCATAGCCCACCCCTCCAAACACACATAAATTTTAAAGATAAAATCTTAGAAAAGAAAAGCAATCTCTTGTGCTTGATAAGTACTTGAACAAACAGCTGTGCAGTCATAGGTGAAAAATTAAGACAACCGCAGCTGAAAGAATGAACAGCTGAGGTCAGAGAGGAAAATAGGTGTCTCCCATTGACAGTCCAGTGGTTTTCACAAGTTTGTGGGTCAGGTCCTAGTCTGGGCAGAACCCTGGAGAACTACCTGGCTGTGTGGACTGTTGTTGAGAGGTTGACTTCAAAAGCAAAAGCCCAGTTAACCCAACTGTTTAATTCACCCACAGGCCCCTGAACACTTTTCAATAACGTCATCCACCCTTGAAATCCTCGCCAGATAGTTAGCCGCTTCTGCGATGGCTTCCCAGGTGACTCTTCCTCTGGGAATAGGAAACAATCACCAAAATTAAAGAAGGCATTCAATGGCATTTAGCCTCTCTCCCTCACCAAAGTCATCATCAAAAATTAGAAAATCTGGGTCATAAGGATGGGAGAAGAACCAATTAAAGAGTTTCAAATAGCAACAGAAGACACTACCAAAGAAATCAGGCAGAAAGATAAACACCAGGGGTCAGAATGCCCTTCTTCTTTTATCCTTCTCGTTTTCCTCTTCCAGTAATTAAGGTTCAAACTATACCAGTGTTCCTGCAAATTAAGTAAGAGCCCAAAGGGTGATATTTGAAGGCAACTTGAAAAAAAATTACACATTTAATTCCTCAGATAAAGTCTAAAAGATCAGTCTTTGTACTGCCATGTATTTGAGCTTTTAAGCCCTTTATAAATTGGATTATCTAGTGGAGACATTGGCACTATTAATTTAAGTGAAAAAATGTTAGGAAATCGGTAGTAGGTTGGGGTTCCTGCCTTATAGTTTTGTCTGTGGGTCAGTATAGTGTGGGTGAGCATCATGTGTTCCAAGGTACTAAAAAACGCTGGTGAAGACCTTTTGTGTAAATGCTTGTTTTCTTCCAGCTAAAAAGCATTTCCATATTTCTCCTCTTTCTTCCTTTTTTCTTACACTCCTCAAAGACTTTTTTTTTTATTTTTCTTTCCCATACATCATCCCTCAAGTGTCATTTGAAATCCACCGAATGAATTGGACAATCAGACGATGTCCAATTTGGCAACGTAAGAGGAAACCTAGGACTGTGGGCAAATGTCCTAAGATGGGTTGTCAGTGAGCAAGCCAGTGTGGCGAAAGGAGAGCTGGATTGCATGTCAAAGAAAGAGGGGGTACACATATATAACTGAAAGCACATGGTGAGCAGGCTTTAAATGTCAGGTCGAGTGTTCGGACTTTATTCTGTCAGTAACATGAAACTACTGGAAATTTTATTGCATGAATAAAATATTGTCATGCGTCACATAGGATGACATATTTAGGAGAATATTACTGATGAGCCTCTACTGAAAGCTATGCGCTAGATACTGTTTCTAAGTATGTTAGACACTTATATGTCATTTAAACCTCACAATGACCCTAAAACTGTAGGTAGCATCTTTACTAGTCCTATTTTACAGATAAGAAAAATGAGAAGCTGTCCACTGGCCCACAGGTAGTATATGACAAGCTGGGATGCAAACCAGCGCAGTCTCCCCGAAGCTCTTGAGAACAATTGAACCCTGTGGTAGTGTGACCATGGTTTGCAAGCACGGATTTGCTACTAACTAGCCTACATGGAATCTCTATAGTAACTCAGAAAAGTGCTACTTCTGGGTAGTCTCAGCCAAAGTAATGACCATTAATCAGCATGGTGTCTGTGCATGTGTCCATGTGTGCATATGGGTTGTAATGACCTGTCCTCTGAACAGATACAGGGCACTTCATAGAATAAGGGTAGGGCTTGTTTGCCTCA
Source organism: Chionomys nivalis (assembly GCF_950005125.1). Lineage (NCBI taxonomy): Eukaryota > Metazoa > Chordata > Mammalia > Rodentia > Cricetidae > Chionomys > Chionomys nivalis. The sequence goes on along the minus strand of NC_080094.1, from coordinate 59,195,500 downwards.
ACCCAAAGACAGTTGATAACTTGATTTTCAAGTGAATGACTAAAATAAATGAAGACTTCATGTCATTTCCCCATCAGGAAAGCCAGTTATCCCTCACAGAACCTTGTTTCAGAGTTGAGTTTCCAAGACATATACCAAGCCAAAAAAAAAAAAAGGTGACAGACCAGATTTTCTTGTACTTTTGGTACACAGACATGTACACTAGCAAAGAAAGAGGTCACATACCAGAAAGATTTCAGTTGAAGAGCTAAGAGCGACCACAGTCTTGGAGGTAAGGACCCATATTCCTGGTAAAAATTCTCCCAGGAATACACAAAAATCTTTACCAAAGAAAAAAGGGCCTCGAAATTCATAAATTCTACAGAGGTTTCAAATTCATCTGGCTCTTCAGAGGAAAATCTTAGCTAAAATCGCAGCCACGTTATTCATCATGTGGATGGAGGAGTGATTCAGAAAAGCGCACAAATGAATGCCATCCCATTGTGCTAGGAACTGCCAACTCTAACATAGATGACTTTTAGATGCATAAGGAAGCATGGAACAATTTACACAAGATATTATGGTGTAGTGTCTTGTCCATCCGCCATATTCTCTGCTACTCTGAAAGACTGCCCCACATTTTAGGAACCCAGACTAGCCCTGCTTTTCTACCTTGCCAGATATGTCCCTCCCTATGAGCTCAACTCAGCCAACTGCCTGCTCCAAAGACCCAAGATAAAAATCAAGTCCACTCCTTGTCTGTTCCTTAGCCTGGTCCTCCCGTCCTGTTACTGTCTGTGCCTGTTGCCCAGGAGTCCAGTGTCCAGCCCTTAGGCTCTTCCTATACATCTGAAACCTTCACTTAGGTCATGTGACCCTGTCAACGTTAGTGACACAGGACAGAGGACAACTGCTTTTCCTGCCTTCAAACTCTGTTGTAGGGAGCTGTGGGCTGTGTTCCTGCCGCCCCAGCTCCTGGTAGCCTAGCTAGCTTATGCCCCGAAATAACAACACACAAATTGTATTCATTTAAACACTGCTTGGCCCATTAGCTCTAGCCCTTACTGACTAATTCTCATATCCCGATCAACCCATCTCTAATAATCTGTGTAGCATCAGTCTTACCGGCAAAGATTCAGCATGTCTGACCTGGCGGCTTGCTTCATTACATCTGCCCGGGAGAGGGGAGCATGGCGTCTGTCTCTGAGAGGAGCTGCCCTGCATCTGAGCTCACTTCCTCTTCCTCCCAGCATTCTATTGTGTTTACTCCACCCACCTAAAGGCTGGCCAATCAAATGGGCCAAGGCAGTTTCTTTATTAGCCAATGACCTTCCTCCATCAAAACTCCACATACAAATCTGGTCACAGAGATTTGGAATTGCTTCCTTTTAATAATCTTGAATTTTGCTTCACTTCTTCAACTAGACTAAGTCTAAATAACTACCTGGACTTAACCTGCAGCTGGATCATGAACTATCAGAACTCAAGTCCCAAAGTACTCGTTTCTTACAACACGTAAGTCTCCTAAAGACCCTACGTTCAGGTAGATTATGTGAAGTTAGGTCAGGAAATAAAAACAGGTTATTAACTGCAGGAAGCTGATAAATTAGCTTTAAAAATTCTGTATACTGTCTCAGATGATATAAAATAGATAAAAGTGTGTGTGTGTGTGTGTGTGTGTGAGTTTATTTTATGGATTTCACCAAAATTTTAAAGAAATCATAGTGCCAAAATATATGAAGCTGCATTATCTAATGAGTCACTTGTATTCCCTTCAAATAGTCGACATCATTGCCTGAATATAAAAAGTAAAATATTTGAAAAATAAATACATTTATTGTCTTTCCTATTACTACCTACGGCTACTAATAATAAAGTATTCTTGGAAATATTACCAAATTATAAATCACCATTGCCAGTAGTCTTCACACACCTTAGCAGGACTCTGAAAATGTCAAAAAATTATTTTGCATTATAAATGTACCTCTCAAGGTCTGATGTTGTTGACTTTCAATGAAGCAGTCATTTAAAAGGTGGCATAATTCACATATAATGTGGAGTTCTTTAATAGTTTTAAACACTTTAATTGGCCATGCTTTTCTATAATGTAATAACTTCATATTCAACTCCACTTGTGAACTACACAGTGGGGTGTTGTTAGTGCAGTAACGGCAAGAGAGAATGATCACCTAATTCCAGGCGAATCCTAACCGAGTCTCACACTATGCTGCATCCAGAGGGTAAAATGCCATTATTTAACTAGTCTACCTTACTGCGGTATCAGAAACTCCTGCTGCTCCCCCCAAAAGAATTCATTCTAGTTTAGATAATGTCAATATCTTAAGCACACATAGAAGCACTATTTATTCTATTAAATTGGAAAGGTTATTGGTCATGCAAACCCGTTCAAATCTCAACTTTATCTGATTTTGCCATCCCACTGGGATCACCTAAATCACATTCAATCAGAACAAATACAAGCATTTTGACAGCAGAACTATTCCTCAACCAATACTGCATAATGGAGTCTTTTTCCACTGAAGTCATCTGGGTTAAGATAGGATATGGACTGTCAAATCTTCTGCACCACCTCATCTCACATTCTCTGTTTCTGTGTGTGTGTGTGTGTGTGCGCGTGTGTGTGTTTTCTGTCTCTGAGTCTCTTTTTCTCTTGCACTCTCTCTGTCTCTCTGTATCTCTCTGTCTTTCTCTCTGTCTTTCTCTCTCTCTTTCTCTCACACACATACACACACACCATAGAGTGAGAAACTATTAATAAAAATTAAAATACATATATAATTTTCCCATGAAGTCTTCTGCCATTCTGTAGGGATTATGGATATACTCTACTGGGAGTGGCACCCCAGCTGGTTTTGCCATTTTCACGGACCTCTAGCTTATTTGACTGTGGGGCGACCCTGGTGGTGGAGTCCTTCATGATCTTATTACACCTACAGGATATGATGTCTTGTTCATTTGTGGCTAAAACATGGTGAGAAAGCATTTTGGGCACTTTAGCCATAGCACAAAGCTATCTCCTCAGTGAGCTTGAAGCATTCCCCAAATCTTTCCACTCAATAGTCATTAATTTATTAAAGGTTGAAGAAAACAATGCATTCTTTATGCTGTTCTCCTCATGCAAAACTACCATCTACAACCGTAGAAGACAAATTAATCAATAAGATTTGTTAACTGAATGAGTCTTTCCCTAAGAAAGCACACACCTTAGCTTAATTCCCTTTGCAGACCACGGGTAAGGGTTTTCCACAAAACCACCCGTGTTGGCCATGGATGGGATGCTACATTAGAGTGGCGTAATATTGAAAAGTGTGGAGGGCCTTATGAGTAGGGCGTTTCCTGCACATGAGAGCCACAGTTTTATACTCAACACCTGCATGAATTCCTAAAAGCTGCATCAACCGTGTAGCTGTAATCCAAGGGCAGGACAGGAAGAGACAGAAAGATCTGGGACTGGAGCCAGTCTAAACAAACTGATAAACTCCAAGTTCAATGAGAGATCCTAACTCCAAAAATAAGATGGAGAGCAATTGAGGAAGACAGTTAATATTGAATTCTGAATTACATGCGCATACACGCACACACAAGTACAACACACAAACAGGTACTCACACATATGCATGCAGATACAAAAAAAGGGGGCATTTTGACTAAGCTCAGAGAATGGAAATTCCTTACCGTAAAGGAACATATTTCAATAGGTAAACGTTATCTTTAGTTCACTTTCTTGGGAATATAGGAGAGCAAATTGTTCTAAGCAAAGTATGTATTTTTCCCACTCAAAGCCCTGCAGGGATGTGTTTGTGCATGGTCAGAAAGCCAGGAGCAGACTAGTGAGCACACAGGAAAGAAAGCCGGAGGCAGCACTGCAATTGCCTTCTTTGCTAAGTGTGAGAGGGCCTTAGAGACAGAACACAGTCTATCGAGGGACACGTTCCAACTCAGATGGCCTCATGGAAAGTATAAAATGCCGTTGAATCTTAAATCATGGTCACATGATTCAGAACTCCAAGCTGTCTACCTACTCCACTCCCTTCTCCAAGAACATGATTTGAAGTAACAGTTTCTGCTTGGGTTTTAATATGCTTTCCAGTAAGCTTTTTCCTAATGAAATTTAAATGATGAAAGACCAGCAGAGCCCTGGTCATTACCCCGTATCCTTCTGGCAGCATTTGTGTTGTGGATATGTTTATGTTTCTTAAGAGAATGAAATTGAAACACCCCATTAGTTTTTCCCCTCTTCGCCTTAAAAAAAGTAGATGCTTCTCGCACGTAAGTTAGATATCAATATTTGAAAGTGTAGTTATTAAAAAATTTTGTTAACTAAACTATATTGGTAGAATAAGGAAAATGATAACAGAATTTTTTGAATCTACCTTTAGTACTTCCATGACTAATTTAAGGGATAATCAAAACTCAAATCATAACTCACTAGAAGAAGAAAAGTTTATTGAGAATGATGTACATTATTATTTCTAAATTTTATAGAGCTTTCAATCTTTGATTTAAGGGTTTTCCCAGAATCCACCACTGAACTTTTGCAGTATATGTCACTCATCTTATTTCATTTGAATCTACTCATTCATTTTTAATCCACAGGAAATTTCTTTTCTTCCTTTGTGCTTACTGACCCAAATATAATGTGCACCCTTTCCATCATCTCAAAAAACTAAATAAATAAATAAAATACCTCATATGCAAACCTATTTAATTATGGCTAAAAGACTCGTGGGGGAGAACCCTGCCACACATCCACATAATGGAAAAAATATAAATCAAAGGTAAATTACAAATACTGAAATGTTTGTCCTTTAGACCAGCCCATTTTGTTAAATGGAGGGCATGTCAAAGAATACTGTGTGGCTTTAGAGGAAGTAAAGAATTCTGATATATAACGCACACCATATATCAGAAGATATTTCTAAAATCTCTTCTCAAGGAAATTAATGGAAATTAAGCTTTAATTTTCCTCACAGTGGATTTTGATCCAAAGGTCTTGCACAAAAAGAGTTTGCTAAAAAACGCTGTTTATTTTCATTCTTCTCTAGAAAATGTAAAGAACTGAAGGCCTTTCTCGAGTTTAAAAAAGGGGGAAAGGAAATAAAAGAGAAGAAAATTAGAAATCTAAAAGAATCACAGGTAAATCTGGAAGACTTTCTGTGCCTGGAGTCTCTGTGTTAGAGAGGAGCATCTAAGACAGTTCCCAGGTGACTTTCCTCGGGAAGGTAGCAACGTCCTAGACCCAGGGGAAAACTGAGTCCACCCCTCTTCACAGACACAGAAGACTACACAGAGCAACCTCAGCCTACCAGTGGATCATTCCAGAACAATCTAGGAAATTCAAGAAGATGCAAGGGCCTGGCTTCACTTTCTAGCAATTCTCCACGCTGTGCCTAGATTGGAGGTGTAGGAATTTGAAAGAACTGAATATTCTCCAAGTGATTATGATCAACCAGAGTCTGAAACTGCTGACTGAGCCACTCGTTGGCAAACCCTCAACGTCTGGGTTAGCACTGATTTATTATGTCCACGCCTGCAAAGCATCTGAGAGCTTTTCCTGGATAGGAGTCCAGCATGCTTTTACACTAAGTCTTGCCTTACCCAGCTGTGATGTTGAACAGACAAGGGGAGGGAAGGAGGGAAGGAAAGGGGGAAGAAGAGAGACAGAAAGAGAGAGAGGAAAATCTGATGTTCTATGAGATTACCTATGCATTAAGACAGCATCTATTATCTTTTCCAAAGAGCACTCCTTAACTCTTAAATTATCTCACTTTTAAGGGGCCTCTTTGGAAAGCAAACAGCCTGGATCTGCTCTCTGCCACACCATCCCCTCTGACCGTTCATCCCTTGCTTATTAAGGTTCTCCAAGGTTTTGCATGGGGGTCTGTCACTCCCTTAACTTTGTCCTTTGGCCTTGCCTTCCTTGAATGGGCCATGTCCAGAGATATGAAAACAAGCAGCATACTGTGTAATATCACCCAACAATTGACGTAATGTATTTAACCATGTCAAAGTCAAGTCAAATCAAAATATTTCAAAAGAAAAGGCTATCTACTTTCCCAGCGAAACCGAGTATGACTATGCCACAGAAGAAAGAGATTAGTCGTGGAGTTCCACCGAAATAGAAGTGAGCTTTAACCCTATGGCCCCGCCTCTCGTGCTCTTCCTTGTCGTTTTTCCTCGACTTTCTTGGTTTACATTCGCTTCCTTGAATAATGGGAAGAAGGATGGTGTATTATTGTCTTTTGACTCGCTCGAACAAAATGTTTGATAGAATCAGCTTAACCAAGGGAAATTTTATTTGCGCTCATAGTTTTTGAGAGCACAGTCCATAAACATGTCCAGACCCGCAGGGCAGGGCAGCTCTGGCTGCAGATTCAGTGGCCTGTGTTAGAGGTCATTTACATGATGGCTGGCCCGGAAATAGAGAGCAAGGCAGGAAACTAGAATGGACACCACCCCCTGATGGGCTTCCCAAAGCTTCCAGAACTTTCCCAAACAGCACTACGTATTGGGAATAAAGCATTTATATAAGTGCCTCGCACTGACTGGAGCTCCGGGGTTCAAGTATTCCAAACATCAATGGGGTGGCGGAGTGTTTCAGATTCAAACCCTAAAAGACAGCAACCTGACACCATTGTATTAAAGATTAAATGGCTGAGGAGGCATCTGGAAAACTCTGTAATCAGAATCAGCATTCATAAGCTCTAAAGAAGGTTTCAGTACAGGAGACACCTCAGCCTTTTAAAGCCGTGCCTTTTACAAGCTGCGGCTTCGGGGGTTCCTTGACCGCTCTAAGCTGCAATTTTATCACTTACAAAACAGAGCAGTAGTGGGGACCCCCTGTAATATTTGCATTGGGTAAAGGGTGTGTGGCGTTCTGTCCCTTTTCCTGTGTGCTGTGGCTTAGGAAACATCATTAACTGGCCGCTAGATTTTTCTTTCCTTTCCAGCTTGCGTTCAGAGGATTCAGGAGAAGTTTGTTAGATTTACAGAGACAGAGACGGGGAGACTCTCCATCCTCTTTTTTCAGATGAGCGCATAGAGGCAGGAGAACTAGATAGCAGCCACTTGGTAACAAAGCTGGGTCTCTGACCCTAAGCTCAGTCTTGCCCTACAATATGAAAATATTTCTCTGTTTTCCCTCAACAATGGCAAATAACGTTTGTAATTAACACTGATACTAAGAAAGTCATTCTTAACCCTCCTAGCTGGAGAACAGATCTGTACTGTTGATTAAAATAAAAGCAAACAGACCTCTTGCTCATTATCAAGTACCTTCAAAATCCACCATCTAAGGAAGGAGAGAACCAACAACCACAAATTGTCCTCTGACCTCCGTACTTGTATTCTGGCAAGCATGAAGGCACGCACTCACAATAAATAATTAAAATGTAATAAAAAGTTTTAAAATCTGCCATCCAACTTCTGAATTTTCGTTGCTGAATAAAAGGCAAAAAGAAACTTAATGTGATTCATAATTAAAAAATAATAATCCCTCCCCTCCTCCAAAACAATGCATGCTTAAAATTCTAATGGACCTTTGAGCTCACTGGGTTGCAGGAGGTGTTGACCGGATCTAAACACAGGGCAAACTCACCTTGCCTACCAAAAACTAGCGAACACATAGGCATATAATAAGTCCTTTCCAGGTGATCAATGACAGATGTGCAGCTGAGACTTACTTTCTGTGCTCTGAGCTGAAGAAGAGTCCACAGAGATACAAGCCAAAAATAAAACGAGCAAACAAAAAAGCAAAACAAAACCATAAAACTTAAAAGGAATGCATATTCTCGAGTCCCTTTGGACATTATCTCGCACCAACAGAGGACTGCAGCCTAAGTGTTTTCTGACCATAGCAGAGAGCAACAAACGCTGCATAGCTGGTTTCCCTTACATGAAAAGAGGAGCTTGTGCCATGTAAATTGCACGCTCCAGATGGTGTTTTCCATCCTGCATGCTCTTCTGGTTGTGGCCACATCTTGCCTATGGCTTTTGTGGCAGGACACACTCTCCAGTCAGCAATTTCACCACTGCTTGGGTCCAAATGAGCTATGGAGAAAGAAATTAGGATGAATGGAGAGGCCACAGCTGGGAGAGATCAGCCACACTCAACAGTCTTTCTCCCACAATGCATAAACACAGGAGATGGGAGGAGGGCGGGGAAACCAAATCCTGAGGTTTCCAGGCCAGTGCTTGAGGCTGGCAAAGCCCGCTTAACCACATGACATGCTCCTACAGGTCCTAACCCAATTGCAGAAAATGCCCTGAGTGTCTCTAAAAAGGTGGCTATTAAATTTCTCACCCAAAACACTCCAATGCTTTCTGATACCACAAAACATTTTTTTCAAGCACTTAAACTGTTCCCTTAAATACCTAACTGAAAGGAGAGGACCATTTAGTAAGTTTATTCTTGTGTAGGAAAATACCTCCTTTAATAATGGACTGCGCTCGCTGGGTTTTAATTTCCCGCTGTGGTTTTAAATCTCTATCTTTGCTCCAATTTCTAGATGAAAATTTCTAGAAGTCAACGTTCATGTGGCCCATGATTCCACCCTATTTATTAGAAGATACATTAAAGAGCATAACGTGTCTTTCAGAGCATACTTGCATTTGCACCTGAACTGTAAAAGGAAACTAATGTCTGTAGCAATAGATTATGGCTTTTTAAGTACCACTTTCCTTGTATAATACAGCCATAAAGAAAGAAAACATGAGATACCAGTATTTTCTCTTCAGAAGAGTGGGGAAAGTTTTTTCTTTAGATCCATAGTTGTTTATGTTCAACCACCTGCTACTCAGACGCTAAGGCCTCCTGTTTTTCTCTTCTTTTCTTCAGAAAAGAAGCAGCATCCTATCTGTCCTCTTTCCCATCCCTCTGTGCTACAAATCACGTGTGTCAACTCAGCCCTTGCAGAGAATTAAATAATTAGCATGAATTAAAAAAATCTTACCCACCATTCCATCGGCTCAAGATGCTTCTAATCCAACTGGGTCTTTTCCAGGAAAAAGCACTAAATCTAAGCATCAGTTGCAAAGGCAGGGAAGCCCTGAACACAGCTCACCAGCGTATTTTCTTCTAGAATGCATAGTACTTGGCAATATTGGGTCTACCTTCTAAAACTGAGTTCATAAAGCCAATAATTCACTTTTTAGTCCTTTTTATCAATTCTCTTAAAGTAAGAGCAAAAGTGTAAAAAAATAAACTAAAAAGAGGAAGTGCAGAAGGGGCAGAGGTGGAGGAGAAGACAGTAAACCCCTCTCGCGGCTTCTCCCTGGGTGTGCTGACGAGTCAGAGAAAACATACTGAGATTTGAAGTTGCTCGCTCCCTGGGAACCAGCAATTCTCTGTCTAGAATTTTATCTCAATCTGAGGGTCAAGTAAACATTTCTGGAATTTGTTTAAGTTATGGTGATACATAAGAAATGGAGTCATTGTCCATAAATAGTAAAAAAGCTCTATCAGTTATGGAATGAGATGCTTTGATGGGTATTTAACAATATCAGAAACACTGAGAGACCAAGCATGGTAGCTCATGCCTTTAATCTCAGCATTTGAGGTGAAGGCAGGCAGGTCTCTAAGTTCAAGACCAGAGTGTTCTACACAGCAAGTCCTAGGTCATAGAGCTACATAGTGAGAACATGCCTTTAAAGAGAGAGAGAGAGAGAGAGAGAGAGAAAGGAAGAAAAGAAGCAAAACAGAGAAAGAAAGGGAGGGAGGGAGGGAGGGAGGAAGGGAGGGAGGAAGGGAGAAAGGGAGAGAGAAAAAGAGAGAGAGAGAGGGAGGGAGGGAGGGAGGGAGGGAGGGAGGGAGGGAGGAAGGAAGGAAGGAAGGAAGGAAGGAAGGAAGGAAGGAAGGAAGGAAGGAAGGAAGGAAGAAACTGTAAGAGGGCTAGCATGATGCCTCTCTTGACCTGAGCTTGATCTCTGGAACCCAGATGGTGAAAAGAAAATAATCTTGCAAGGTGTCCTCTCCAATTTCCACATGTGTGCCACATTCTGTCATTCATAGATAGATAGATAGATAGATAGATAGATAGATAGATAGATAGATAGATAGATAGATAGATAGATAGATAGATAGATGTGAGACAAAGTTTTGTTTTTCAAACACAAAATTTTTGCTGAGCATGGTGTCACACACCTTTCATCTCAGCACATGGAAGACAAAGGCAGGTGGATCTCTGTGAGCTCCAAAACAGCCAGAGCTGCTTAGTGAGGCCCTGTCTCAAACACACACACAAAAAAGTGATTATTTTATAAACATGTGTTTATATGGTTATTTTGTGTTGATTTATACATACAAGTAAAATTTGTAAAAGAAATAGATATATGTGACTTTTTACTTTCATCATTGCCTGTAATTTCCAAATTTTCAACAATGAATATTAATAGGTGAAAAAATTAGCAAGGAATGAGTGGGGGAAGACTGTACATGAAAATTTCAAAATAGGGGCCCAAAGATGGCTCAGTAGTTTAAAACACTTTTTGCTCCTGAAAAAATCCAGTTCAATTTCCAGCCCACCGTGATAGCTTATAACTGCCTACAACTCCCGTTCCAGGGGATCGAATCCCTCTCCTGACCCCCTTAGGCTCCTGAATGCATGTGGTACACATACCTACAACTAAGAATACAATCAAACACAGAATATGTTGTTTCACAGTTTCAGAAATGTATATTCTGAATAATTTGTTGGGGTTGCACATGTGTGTGCAGGTATGTGTGCCTGAGCACATGATGAGAAAATGCACCTGGACTTGTGTGCATGTGAAGGTCAGAGATCAACCTCAGGTGGCATTCGTCAGGACCTGTACACCCTGGTTCTATTTGTTTTGTTTTGAGACAGGGTCTCTCACTAACACCTACGATGTAACTATCAGGCTGACTGAGGAGAAAGCCTCAGCCATTTGTCAGTTTCCGCCTCCCCAGCACTGGAGTTACAATCCTATACTACTGAACCTGGCTTTTCAGGTAGGTGTTGGGGAATCAAAATTGGATCCTCATGATTACCCAGCAAACACCACCAGTTAAGTCATCTCCCTAGCCCCAGACTATAAACAGTTGTTTCTCTCCAGTCTGCCTATTCCCAGATACCCAGCAGCAATTTCCCAAATAATTAACTCAGAGGCTTAATATTACTTATAAATGCTAGGCCAATAACTCAGGCTTGTTACTAGTTAACTATTACATTTTATTTTAACCCATATTCTTTATTTACGCTCTGCAATATGATGGTATCTTTATTATCATGGCATGTTCAACTTCTGCTCCCTCTGCATCTGGCTGGTGACTCATGACTTGACCCTTCTCCTTCCCATCATCCTTAGTTTGGTTGTCCTACCTATATTTCCTACCTGGCTACTGGCCAATCAGCATTTTATTAAACCAATTCAAGTGACAAATCTTTACAGTATACAAAAAGATTAATCCACAACATTTCCCCCTTTCTCTCTAATTAAAAAAGGAAGGTTTTAACTTTAACATAGTAAAATTACATATAACAAAACAGTTACCAAGTAAAAATTATAGTTACAATATCTAGTCTATTTGTATTTGACAAAATTAGAGAAAAGGTTTAATTATCTATCCCATCTTGGTGAGTCAAAAGTTTGTTATCTAATTTATCTATTTTTATAACTAAGAAAAATTGTAACTATACTTATTGAGTATCAACTCCATGAAAGACCTGAGAAGGAAATAATATTACCTGAGTACACAGAAAATGCAAGCAAGCAACTTCTGAAAGATACAAGAAATGATTTAAAAAAAAAAAAAAAACAGCTGGTTGCGTGGATAGTTACCTAAGGTTTTTCATTTGGGGCATCCAGCTTTGCTTTATAGTTCTAATATATCTGACAGACCATTTTCAGAAGCAGGAAAATTTGAAGGACTGTCCTATCCTGTCTCAGCAAAATTAAGCGTCACTTTTCCTTGTCTAGATTGGACAGAGTACTTGCAGTCAGCAGTTGAGGCAAGGGCAATTTTTTCTTCAATAGGCCAGTTTTGCCAAGAAGAAAGCAAACTCTATATGCAATGTCTTTGGTGCCCATCATCCTCTTGGGAGTAGATTTGTTCCTGCTGCTTCCAGGAACAAACATGTCTCACCTCAAAGGATTTTATTATTGAAACATTTTAAATGCCATATTCTGTAGGTCTTTGAAGTATTTATAGATTATCTATTCATCTGAAATATAACTCTGTATGTCCTGAAAACCTAATTAACATAACCTTAAGTTTGACTATCATAGATGACAAACTGTATTTTTGCAAATATGTATTTTTAATTCTACATTACGTTTTTGATTGAGCTGTATAAATATAGTACCTTAAACAAGAATAGAAATATACATACAGTATAACAAAATTAACCTTAAATTTATATCATTAATCTAAAATCCATACCAATGTAAAACATTTTGAAATTAACAGTAGTTTTTTAGATTAAGATAGATTTAATAATCTACCTTCTTTACATTTTTATATCGTATCCCACTTTCTTCTTTTAGAAAGAGATTGACTATGAACAATAACAATATTTAACACACCCCTTAAATGAAAATAAACATTTATAAACAATATTTTAGGAATTTGAGCATAGTTCTCTAGATTTTTCCTGCTAATTGGGAGTACTAGTAATCTTTGAGGGACCCAGAGAGAATTTAGGGTAATAGTTAAGTCTTGGCTATAGTAGTCTGTGAGGATGGATAATCTCAGGTAGCAGTCTTGAAGTTGTTCTGATTGCAAAATTCACAAGAAACTGCAACAGTGGCATTTTGAAACATTGGCTCATCCAGGCCATCTGTTCCCATTGGAAATTTGATAGAGTCACCCTTGATCAAACCTGATTTTTCTTAACCCATAATGAATCCACAGTCTCTTATTTTTTTGTGGAAATAAAAGCAGAACCTCATTTCCAAAGTAACATATTTTTTACTTCCATTTTGAAGCCAAGACATTTTAAAAATATAATAATTGGTTTAATCTAGAAGTTTCCATAATCCAAGGACTCTTAACAGCCAAATATTTTAAAGAAAACACAATAATATAAACAATCCAGACTCACTGTGTATTTTTCATTTTATATGTTTTATTATAATTTTTTTATAACTCTATTCCTTTTAAAGGACTTTTTCTACCCTTTTCCTTTTCTCTCCCAAGTCTATGTATATAACAAACTGTGGACCATTTAGAGATTTTTTTTTTTTATCTGAATCTATCTTTACTACACATCTCTGTATTTTTCTGATCCTTTAAACTGCTAAGCTGTGTAGCCAGGACCAAAACCTCTGCTTTGGTCATTGCCTCTACCCACCTCGATTTTCCAACATGGCAGAGGTACCAAGAAGAGCCATGCTTACCTCCCCAACTCTGGGGCTCTGTGGGGTCCGTGCTGCCATAAAGTAATATGCAGTTGTGTCCTCAACTCCATAGACAGTGACTGGGCGAAGCCTCTTCATTGTGCCTGTTTAGGAAGCTATAGGAATCTGCTATGCTGCAGCTCAAGCCTGCTGTGGCCTGGTGATGCAGTTCTGTACCACAGCCAGCAACAAGAGACATGAACTGTGGAGCTGTTCTTGACTCTGATTTTTGTGTGTCTAGAAACCCTTTTTTAAGATTTCTCAAGTCTTAGGTATGTTCACCATGTTGGAAAGCTAAATGTAAAAGGTTTTTCTATCCTGCCTCATGCAGCAGCCACTTCTAAAATAATCACTTAGAGGCTTAATATTAATTACAAACTGTTTGGCCTATTGGTCAGGCTTATTACTAACTAGCTCTAACAATTTAAATTAACCCATTTCCATTAATCTATATTTTACTATGTGACTTTATGATGTTACCTGTTCTGTAGTACATCTTATTGCTCCAGAGTCTCACTGGCATCTCCCTGACTCTACTCTTCTCCCTGTATCTCTGCTTGGATTTCCCATCTGGCTCTATTCTGCCTTGATATAGGCCAAATTAGTTTCTTTATTTGCCAATGGTAATACAGAGGGTTATCCCACAGCATTTCCCCCTTTCTGTCTTTTCACATGGGTGTTGGGGAGTCAAATTGGGTCCTCATGTTTACACACCAAATCCTACCAAATAAGTTACTTCCCAAGCCCCAGGCCTTCAAATCAATCATACATGTTTCTTGAAGCTTAAAAATAATACATTTACATGGAAAGTAAAAATAGTCATTTCTGCTTTACATAATTTATGAATGAAACCATGTGGCTTTTATCACACTGATGAGGTAATAAATTCATTACTTATCTTGATGAATGGATAATCGACAGTAGCAGAGACTGAAGAATCAAAAAAGAAATAGAGGAAGTAAAATGAAAAGTTGAAACTTTAGTCTAAAATTCCTCTGATTGCCCATCAGTAGAGTCATTCTGGGAAAAAAAGCCTATGGGTGAAACTGTCAAGACCATATGTTTTGGAATATTAAATACAGTCTAAGAAAATTACATCTAATTCCAACATTACTTCAAATTGCTAGATATATCCATAATATGAATAACCTTTTCCCCTCAGCACCTTGCTGGATCTTCAGATAGTCATTAATAGATATAAAATAAGGAATACAAAGAACATTTGTCTTTATTGGCCCTTATACATGTCATGTGTATCATCTGTATTTTAAAATTGTGGAATAAAGGCTTGTTTCTGGTCCAGATTTTGTTGCTTTTAAACTCTTGTTACTGTTTGGTGTCTGCTGTTCTATCATTATCCTGTCTGAACTTTATTTGTAGAGATGTCTCTCAAATTGCCCCAAGCAGAATGATGGCATTTGTATTTAGATTAGTGTTTTATAAAATTTTAAAACTAATGAAAGTAGATACTAGCAAAAAATAAAACATTGTGCCTTTATAATCATAGTCTGTATTTTATTTATTTATTTATTTATTTATTTATTTATTTATTCTCTCATACATTATATCCTGACTGTAGCTACTTCTCCCTCTAGTCCTTCCAGTTTCCATGCTCCAAATCTCCCCTCACCACCACCCCCAATTCATTCCTTTTCCTTTTCCCTCCAGAAAAGGGCAGGCCTCCCAGAGATATCAAACACAGCATAAAAAGTTGCAATAAGATTAGGTACAAACATATCAAGGACAGATGAAACAACCCAGTAGGAGGAAGAAGGTCCCAAGAACAGGCAAAAGAGTCAGAGACACACATACCCAACCCACTCCTGCTGACAGGAGTCCCCCATAAGAACACCAAGCTACACAACCATAACATATGTGCAGAGAACTTAGCTCAGACCTATACAGGATCCTTAATAGTTGCTTCAGTCTCTGTGGGCCCCTATGATCCTGCTTAGTTGATTCTGTGGGACATGTTCTCATGATGTCCTTGACCCCTCTGGCTTATACAATTTTTTTCTCTCCCTCTCTTTTGTGCATTTTTCATTTCCTTTGCTTATTAAAATAAAATTTAAAGGTTTGGAGAGATGATGGCTCAGTAGTTAAGAGCATTTGCTGCTCCTAAAGAGGCATAGTTTAATTTCCAGCACCCACATGGGAGCTCACAACCATCTGTAACTCTAGTACCAGATAATCCTACAGCTTCTTCTGGATCCCTTGAGCACTAGACACATGTGTGTTGCACATAGATACATGCAAATAAGCACTCATACACATAAGATAAAAATTAATAAATAAATCCTTTTAAAAAGGAAATGATGTAGGCCAGGTGGTGGTGGCATACCCTTTTAATTTTAGCACTCAGGAGGCAGAGACAGGTAGATCTTTGTGAGTTTGAGGCCAAGTAGAACAGGCTCCAAAGCTACAGAGAAACCCTGCACCCTGTCTCAAAAACCAAAGGGGGAGGGGAAGAAGTAAATGTAGATGACTCTGCAGACAAACACAACATTGGAATGATTCTGTAGAGCTGGCATTACAATCACCATCTATAACATTTAAGACCCTTTGGTTTAGTCTAGTGGCAGAAGAAGGGCAATAACTGGCATCACTCACTTTATTACTTGATTATATAATCATATCTGTAAAAACACATGCTTCACCACTGCATTCCGAGGAAGCACCAGAAGAATAATAGAGTCTCAAAATATCACTTTCACATGGAGTTAGTATATGAATCAGTCAACCATCATGTAGCTTAAAAGTTGTGTAAATTTTTGTGCGTCTATTTGAACATCAGTCTTGTCCTTTCAAAAGTGAGCAACATCAGTTGTATAGAATTTCTCTTTGTGTAGCTTAATGAAGATATCAGATATCTAGTTCTCTGCTGGTTAATATAGATTGGAGGGAGTGATTATTTTCAGTGAGTGTCTATTAATTAAGCACACAGAAATTCAAAAAACTACAACTTGCTGTGTGATTTGGAAAAGTCCTCCAACTACTCTGGGCTGCAGTGAGTTCACCAGCAAAAAGGAAGACATTAGTGGAATGATGTTGAGTGACCTCTTACACTGAGTTCTTGTATATTTTTTTACATAAGTTGAATTCCATGTAAGAGTAGAATTATGCTAAACTAGAGAGTATTTTTAATAGAGTAACATATTTTTGAAAATTTTGGGGGAAATTCTTTCTTCCAAACTATTTTTTATTCTTCTTATATTTATCAGCTTACATATTTACTTAACTAGGTATAAATCAAATTTATCCTTCCCACTTAATTTGTATATAATTACATATATATTACATTTCTCTTCTACTAGTATTCATAGATTTCTAACCCACCAGAAAGCAAACTGTTGGCAGCATAGAGATAGCTTTGTAGTTAAGAACGTGAACTACCCTTGCAGAGGACCTAAGTTCAACTCCTAATATCCACATTAAAAGGTTTGTAACCTCTTGTAATTCCAGTTCCAGGTGATCTGTGCCTCTGACTTCTCTGCACACCTGCACTCGCATGCACATATCTACTTACAGGTCACACATACCAATACCCACACACAAGCATATATGCAAATACACCCACACACAGGCACATATACATATACCCACACGCGGCCACATATGCATATATCTACACACAGACATGTAGGCAGAGACTGCTCATTCATTTCCCATCTGCCCAAACCCAAAATAATCACACAGAAACTATATTAATTAAACACTGCTTGGCCTATTACTTAGCTATATTTCTAGCTAGCTTTCATATCTTAAATTAACTCATTTCTATTAATCTATGTATTGCCACGTGGTTGTGGCCTACTAGTAAGGTTTTATCCTCCATCCAGCATCTGACTCCTGTGGTGGCTACATAGCATCTCTCTGACTCTACCTACTCTCTCTCTACATCTATCTGCTTGGAATTCCTGTCTTGCCATATTCTGAGCTTCTATAGGACCAAATCAGCTTCTTTATTAACCAATGGTATTAACAGCATACAGAGGGGAATTCCACATCATTTCACCTTTTCTGTCTAAATAAAAAGGAAGGTTTTAACTTTAACATATCAAGATTATATACAACAGTTATCAAGCAAGAATTAAAGTTACAATATTTATATTTACTTTATCTTTTATCATAACTAAGAAAAACTATAATTACAACTATCTATTCTTTAACTCCATCAAAGACTCCAGAAGAATATAATATTACCTAAGTAAACAGGAAGTACATTATAAGTAATTTCCAAAACTTAAGAATTGACAGAGACATCTTGCTGCCTTGGCAGTCACTCAAAGTTCCTCTGTAACATTGGGGCAACCACCTTCAGCCTACAGACCCTTAGTATCTGACAGACTTTTCCATGAGGCAGGAAATTTGAAAGACTGTTTTATCTCTATTGGCAGTTTGTTGGTCACTTTTTTCTGTATCCTGAAGAATTTCTGGCAGACTCTCATGAAGCAGGAACTTCAAAGGACCATCTCACCTTTAGGCAAGTTCATCAGTCATTTTTCTGTGGGTCTTGCATGTCTAGTTCATACAGCATAACATCAAGCAGTCCAGGCAAGAGCAGTTTTTTTTTTCCCAAATGGCTAACAAACTCCATAACGAGCCTCTTCAATATCAATCATCTTTTTGAAGTAGATTGGTGCTGCCAGGAGCTTATGTGTCCTATTGTCATGAAAAGTCCTGAGTTCTTAAAACATTTAAATATCATATTCTGTAAGTCTTTGAAAGGGTTGAAGAATGCCTATCAATCTGAAATATATCTGTGTACATCTAGAGAGCCTAACTAATATAACTACAAGTTTGACTATTATAAATGACTATCTATTAGTCTGTATTTTTAGCTATCCATTACATTTTTAGATTGGCTGCACATGAGCAATACTTTAAACAAGAGCAGAAATATATTTAACAAAAGTGACCTTAAATTTGTCTCAATAGACCAAGATACATCAAATGCAAAGTATTCATCTCTATATCATACCCCCCTTTAAATGTAAACAAATATCTACAAACAGTATTTGGGAATTAGGGCATAGTTTTCTCCAAACTGCTTCCTGCTTTTTGTTGGGTGAAGTATTTGGGAGGGGGGGGGGTTTATGGAGACCTTTCAAAGGATCTTGGGCCCAAACCACATTAGTCTGGAAGAAATCCACAGGTTCTCATCATCTGTGAAAACAAAAGCAGAACATTTTTTCCAAGGCAACATAGCCTTTGACCCAAATTTTGAAGTCAAGATACCTTTAAAAACATATATGTTGGTTTAGCTTAGCAGTCTGTACAATGAAATGTCTCTCTGTACTTAGCTCATTCACAGTCAAAAAATTCAAAGAAAACACAATAATATACATAATCCATACTCTCTGTGTATATTCCATCCTTACATGGCTTATTTTTCTTACTCTTACTTTTTCTACAAGTTTAATATTTATTTTATTATTTTTACTCCTTTAATCTCTGACTGTCTATACTCTTACAACTGTCTATACTCTTTTTCCTCTCTCTCTTAAGCCTATGTACATTATCCAACACTGTGACACACTTAAAGATCTTTTTCATGTGAATCTGTTTTCATTGCATATCTTTCATTATTTTCTGACAGGAGCATTTTTTTTAAATGCTAAACTTGCATGGTTAGGACCAACTCCATGCTCCTACCTGTTGGCTCCTCCCAGTCCAACATGCCCCAGCTCACATCAGGTCTACATCACCATTAAACAACTAATACCATGCTGCTCACAAACCCCATTTAAGTGTTCATCTTCCTGAAAGAGTCAGAATTCATACTCCCAGCATGAATCAGGAAACTGCCATTTCTTATGCTGAGTCAGTAAGCTTTCTGGTAAAAGAGCTGTGACACCCCTACTCACCACTAGCAAACACAGCCTATCTGAAAAAAATGTGGTTACGAAGAAACTGTGCTTAACTCTGTTCTTTTGTGCCTAGAATTTCTTTCCAAGCTCTCTCAGGTTTTATGTGGATGTGGTTGGCACAAATTGGCATGCCGGTCTGTAGGGAGAAATGCAAATACCCACATGTGGCACATATACACACACAGGTACACATCCACATACCTACACAAAGGCACAAATGCATACACATAACTAAAAATAAATCTTAAAGAAAGTTCTTTTTGTCATTGTTTGGTTTTTGGATTCAAACCAGGGCCTTGTATATGCTGGCCAAGCATCACACAAGTTGACAACATCCCCAGTCCCTAAAATTATTATCTTTAAGAACAGGATCTGTGCATTCTTTTTTCTCTGTTTTACTTCTTTTCTTCTTTTATATATGTTTCTTTAGAATTAAACCAGTTGTTCATCAGACACATTCTATAGAGATCAGAGATTATGCATGGGCATACTGATTCAACAGCCATTCATCTGATTTTTTTAGACAAGGTCAATAAGTAGAAGTAGGCTGACTGATGAAGAAGCCCCAGGGATTCACCTGTCTCCACCTCCTCACCACTAGGATTACAAACATGTCCCACCATACCAAGGTTTTTATGTGAGCTCTGAGAATCACACTCAAGTACTAATGTAAGCATGTCAGACACTGTCTTCCCAGTCCTTTAACAGATGTTTTTAAATAAATCAATGTTTCATGTAGTCATCAATTTAGAATGAAAGTGGGCTTCTCCCTCTCCCAGCCAATGCCCCACTCTGGGGTGATGGTAATGGCAACACCAGAAATCTGCATTAGAGAATTCTCCCTGATCACCTTCATTTCACTGCTCAAGCTCATCCAAAAAATCATCTGCTCTAGCTTTCCACCTCTCGGCTTTGAGAATTGGTTCCCTCCCCTTGTTTTGTTCCATTTGGTTTTGGCAACCATTCCCAGACTGTTTACCTTGCATACTGACCTTGGACACCCCTAAGCATTGCCTCTGCTAATTGCCTCCGCCTTCATTGGCTTCGGATTCTAAGCTGTTGCCCAGACCAGGCCTCTGAGACACCACCTGCCCCATCTCACAAGAAAGGGATCACTTCTGATTTCCTTGGACAACATCCATCTTATCAGGTTCATTCAAAACTCAAATTTATGTGTAACGGGCACTTCAAACCCCGTCTGCGATGGCACTAAAAAGTTTCTAGCTGTGAGAGTGAGAGAATATTCCTTTCCAATTAAAGGCACTGACACTGACAGTGTAGCCAGCGGGAAAAAAGGAGGCACACGATAAAGTGAGGTGTGGGGGGAAATGTGAAAAATAATTAGAAGCTGAACAAGATAAAAGATAAGTGAATGACAGAAATGTTAAAAAGAATGTCTGGGCTCTAAATAAGTGGATCTCATAAAAACTCATTCAACCCAAATCTCCCACTTAGAATATTTCTGAGATACGACCATGCAGATTCTGTTTCGGTATTTCTAAAATTAAATTCTGTGGTATTTTCCATTTTGAATGGAAAAACTACCATCAGTCATTGCCAACTTGTTTGTCCTAGCTCATTCCTTAAAACCCATTTACAAATTATTTTTCTGCCCTGAGAGATAACTCTTTGAACACCCCCAGATGACCTTTTAGACCCCACTATCAACACTCTCTCTGTGTGTGTGCGCACACAGGTGAACACAAGACACTCTCAGCATGTTAACATCAAGATAAGAACTAGATCTATATTATCTGATCATAATTTGTGGAGTGATTATTGACTCCACACGTGGGCTCGTGATTAACTCCTTGGGGCATGATTTCTCTCTACCACACACGACTAATAATGTGAGCTTCCAGCTTGAATTTTAAAATGAGACTGATGATACATTCCTCATCGAAGTGTCTGGAGGCTTACGTGGATGAAACTCTGTTACGAGGACTGGATGAGGTAAAGTATGAAAATCACGGGATATGGATGCACCTTGTCTCTTATCAAGCATCACTGTTAACTGCCTCCAAAGCAGTCATTCCCTCCCTACTTCTAAACAAGTGATCCAGTAGTAACCACATAATTATAAGAAAACATAAACACTATGGAGGATTGAAACAAAAAGAGCTGAATATAAAATGCATTGAAGAAATTAAAATAGTATTTAGATATGGTTATGAATTTTTTTAATTTTCAAAGCATTTAATTGTTTATATAGATCACGTGATATGTATTCTAAGTCTGGGACATTAATGCACAAGAATCCTTCTATGTTCTTGGATACTTTGTCTCTCTGTGTAATATTCAATCAACTGGCTATATCACAACCACAGTAGCTAGTGCCCTTATTTGAATCATACCCTTCACCTATTTGATATTTTTTCTTGGCTTTCTTTGCTTCCTTTAAGGGATTTGCTGCTTTCTTCCAATTTTTTGTCTTTTCCTCCACTGCTTTAAGGAAATTTTTCATTTCCTCTTTACGGGCCTCTAACATCTTCTGCTTTGTCTGTGTTGGGATGTTCTGATCTTGCTGATGGAGAAGCACTAGTTTCTGGTGGTGCCGTATTGCTCTTTATGTTGTTGAATGTGTTCTTGCACTGCCTTCTTCCCATCTCTTCCTACAGTCGGTTCAGGTGAGGCGGTGCTTCAGAGGGTCCCTCTTCCTCCAATTGATGCAGGTAGGGCCTATGGCTTAGGTGGTCATTCTTCCTCCAGGTGCAGGCAGGTCTGTGCCTCTGGTGGGTGCTGAAAAGGCTCTGAAGCTACTCCAGGTGTAGACAGGGCCAAGGCTCTGGTGGTCGGAGATGGCATGGGGGGTGGCTAGGAGCTGTGGGGAGGATGCTCCTAAGTCTCTGAGGCTTTGCTGGTTGGGAGTGGGGAACTGGATGTTTCTTCAGGGTCTAGGGCCTCGAGAGTAGGGCCCTCAAGCCAGAGACCCAGACATCTCTAGGTGTAGGTGAGGCCAAGGCCCTGGTGGTCACAGATGCTGTGGGGAATGGCTGAGGGTGTGGAGAGGCTGCTCCCAGGTCTCTGGGGTTCTGCTGGGTGGGGTACAGGATGTTCCTTCAGGGGATGGGGCATAGAGAGACTCTTTTTTTATTTTAAGAGAGAGAGAGATGCATTCCAGACAACTGGAATTCACCATGCAGTGCATGTGAACTTCTGGTTCCTCTGCCTTCAGCCCCTGAATGCTAAGATTATAGGCATGTGCCAGAATGCCCAGTTTTTATGTAATTCTGGGGTCAAAGCCACAGCTCCGTCGTGCATGTGAGACATGCACTCTATCAGTTAAGCCATAGCCTCACCTTACTTCTTTACATCTTAAACTTTTATGCCTATGAAAGTATCACAAGTGTAGCACATTGAATACCTGGGTTTTTAGCAAAAATGAAACTTAAATTTATTTAGCTCATATAAAAACTTTCAAAACTACATATAAAAGGGATATCATATGGTGTCTCAAACATGTATACACCAGACAATGTTTGCATCACATTGAACATAACTTTCTCTTAAAGTATTTATTTTCTGGGGGAAAAAAGTATTTATCAATTTTTAATTTTTTTCTTTTTCTTATTCTTCTCTTTCCTCCCCCTTTAGAGAATTTTTCAAGTTTCACAAAATGTGATTCCAAAAATTTCAACACATATACAAAAAGCTCTTTTAAGTTACTATATTCTCATAGGTAAGCAATATATAGTACAAAGATATAAGAAAATGTACCTTTTGTAATAAAATAAAAATGCAATGCCTCAGTCCATTTGTGCTGCTATAACAAAATATTATAAACTAAGGAGCATGAGAGCAGCAAGATGCATTTGTCATGGTCTGAACTTTGGGAGTCCAAGAGAAGATATAAGCAGATTTCATGTCTGCTGAGGATTTGTTTTCTGGTCTAAGGATGGTGTCTTCTTGCCATGTCCTCACATGGCCAAAGGCAAAGCAGTTCCCTGGGGCTGGTTTTATGAGGATACTAATCCCATTAATGAGGGGCCCATGCTCCTGACCTAATCACCTCCCCAAAGACTCCACCCTCAAATACTATTGCCTTGAGGGTGGAAATGTCAACATAGGAATTTTGGAAATACACAGCCCTTCTGACCACAGCAATTAATCACCTTATTGGCAACACATGTTGGACCTAGAGGAAGAAAACAATGAAAATGCACCAAAAAATGTAAAAAGACAAAGTATATTTCTGAAAGAAGATATCAAATAATAAAGTTACTGTTTTTCCCCAATTTATATTTGCACTTGTAGAAAGTTCAATTCAAATGGTACTATGATTTAAAAAAAATAAACTTCACAAGTTATTTTTAACATTAGAAAAAAATCACACAAGGATCAAATCTATACTTTTGAAATGAAATAAGGAAAGAAAATTAATCTCATATTTAAGTCCCCAAGACATTTTTCATCACACAACTAAGGTATATGTCTTGTAACATTTTTGGTAAATACCAATGGTGAATTTTTTTTCTAAAGTCACCTATATTTTCACCATAAAAATACAGCTACTGCTAATATTTAGATGTACAGCAAATATAGAAATTAGCACAAAGTTTCAGGCCATTGCATCACTACAGCCTGCTTGATTGCAGGATGGCATTATGCCACAGAGTTATGGGTACCTCATTATAAAATTGTAGGTGGACTTTTTTTTCCCACCTGCCAATTTCAAGATAACTGACATCCATGTCAGTTTGGATGACTTAGTATGAATTATAAACCTTCAACCAATAGCTCATGCTTATTACTAACTAGCTCTTACAACTTAAATTAACACATTTCTATTAATCTACAGTCTGCTACAAGACTTTACCTCTTTTTCATCTTATGTCTCCTTTTTCCCCTCTGTGCTGCTATGACAACTCCTCTGACTCGGCTTTTCTTTCCATTATCCTTAGTCTGGTTCTCCTGCCTAACATTATCCTGTCCAGCTACTGGCCAGTCAGCTTCATTATTAAATCAATCACAGTGTATTTCACACAGTGTAAAAAAATATTCCACATAAAAGTGAGGTGGAAGCTCCCTGACCAACGGGGTTATGTACAGATCTGAAGAAACCACTAAAAAGACACAGTGATGTCATGAAGATAAAAGAAATATTATTATGTTAAATGCTGTTATTTAGTTCTTTGGAGATTATCATCAATTTTAGATACAAAATAAATTTCAGTTCTCTATAAAGTTTGGCTGTCACAAAATAAGGTATAAAACAAATTTTAAATGCCTATAAAATATGCTAAAATTTAGCAATCTAGTGTGCTATTCAATTTTTGTTATCTTGACATAATCTAGCATCATAAAGGAAGAGAAAACTTCAGTTGAGAAAATACTTCTAATCAGATTAGACTTTAAGCAAGTCTGTGGGTTATTTTCTTTATTAACAATAGGTAAGGGAGGACCCAGCCCATTATGGATGGTGAAACTCTGGGTAGGTGTCTGGGTTGTACTAAAAAAGCAGATTGATTGAGCCATGAAGAGCAAGCCAATGAGCAGCATTCCTCCATGGCTACTGCTTCAGTTTCTGCCTTGGCTTCCTCTGGTAATGAACTGCAATCTGTAAGCCCTCTCTTTCCCATGCTGATTTTGGTCATGGTCTCTATCACAGCAATAGAAACCAAACTAGGACATCTATATAGTAGGGAACCTACTTTTATGGTATAAATTATAAATGTCTGCATAAAAAAGGTATCTGGGAGAGACATCTAGACAGGAACAACAGCTGGATTTGAATGATGAGCCTATGGAGAATTCTTCATCTGAATCAGCTTATCTGCCTTTTCCAAGAATGTTACAAAAAGCATATTTTAACTGTTGAAAGATGTTATTTGGAACATAAACCAAGATAAAACAACTACACTGAGGGCAAATATGGGAATCTAAAAGAAGCATGGCATTTCTTACGTTCTTAGGGAGCATGAAGCACCTAATCCAAGGTAAGCAAGGATTCAAAAAAAAAAAGTTCATGAGAGAAAGTTTATGTTATTTCTAAGGAATAAGTAAGAGAGAGGCAGAAGAAAGGAGCTCAATGACACTGTATGGGATGAATGAGGAAAGCACTGTGTCAGTGCCTAGGCAATACTTGGTATAAAAGGAGAGATAATAGACCAGGCGGTTGTGGCTATTGCCTTTAATCACAGCACTTGGGAAGCAGAGGCAGACCTCTATGAGTCTGAGGCCAGCCTAGTTTACAGAACTAGTTCCAGGACAGTCGGGCCTACACAGAGAAACCTTGTCTCAAAAAGACGAGAGAGAGAGAGAGAGAGAGAGAGAGAGAGAGAGAGAGAGAGAGAGAGAGAGGTGCAAAAGTTCAAGGACAGATCCTCAGAACAAAAAGGAAGAAAAATGAGATAAAACAGAGAGGAGGAGAAAAAGAAAGAAGAAAGGAGAATGAGAAAGAATTAATACAGATAAGAAACAAGCCGGGCAGTGGTGGTGCACGCCTTTAATCCCAGCACTCGGGAGGCAGAGGCAGGTGGATTTCTGTGAGTTCAAGACCAGCCTGGTCTACAAGAGCTAGCTCCAGGACAGGCTCCAAAGCTACAGAGAAACCCTGTCTCGAAAAACCAAAAAAACAAAAACAAAAACAAAAAGAAACAAATGGGGGAATACTAAGAGACAAGTAAAATATTTTTCTAGATAATAATAAAAAATGATAAATCTTAAGGTAAGTGAAATGTGGTTATCATGTGAAACAAATCATCAGAAATTCTTATCTATTATCTCCCAGTAATTTATACTCAATTCCTACTGTATTTCCTTCTGCTGTTTATCCTGATCTCTATTTCTTTTGAACCCTGAAGTGGGTTCTTCATCAGCAACATGACCTCGTAAGGACAGTCCATGTGCCATTGCTGTTAGTACACACACACACACACACAATGCACAGTGAGAAGGCCCAGAGCCACGTGTAACTCCAATTGAACTGCCCAACGTTCCAAGCTACCTCGGTACTGGTACAAAAGGAACCTACTTCCAATCCCAGCCAAAATGTTTACTATACTATTTGAGTTCTTACTTTAGAATCTACAAGTTAATAAATGAATTGAGCATCACACTCAGAGCTAAGAGAATAAATAGCATGACTGTTACTCATGTTATAAATCCTCATTTACAGCGCTGAATATAAATATCTCCTTGTCTACTAGGAAAAGGTTTTTCTGAAAAGATGATATTTTATCTATCTAAATCTGAATAACAAAAAAGAAATATGCATGCATATTGTGTATATATATGTGTATGTATATATATATATCAAATTAAAAAAATTAAAAATAAAACATCTCTGTTTTCATGAGCCACACTGACCACATCGTTTGCTTCTTTTGGCAAAGGTACAGAGCCTAATGTGTAAAAATAAAAAGCTCATGTTTCACCTCAACAAAGATTTTTAATAAAAAATACATATACAGCATATTTGAGGAATGTTGTTTATTACAACTTGGTAAATATTTTTAAAGGCTTGTTTTGACAGAAGCTGTGTTTCTTCTAAGAAAAGAAGTTTGCGGAGAGAGTGTAGCAGCCTAGCATATGCAAATCAGCAGCGTTTATGAACTGGAAAGGGAGAACCTGGCATGCAGCTGTGTAGGAAATACCGTGAAAACATACAACTCCCTGTTAAAACTGCACATGGATGTCTCAGAGTGAAGTTACTGTTTTTCTTAGATCATCCCTTCCTGGTCCATACATGGTATTACATACAAATGCATTGTATAGAAGATATGAAGTTCCCAGGAACTGGAAACCAGAAAATAATTATGTATGTTACAAAAAGATCTAGTACATAATTTTAATAGGTACTTATCTTAGTACACTTAAACAATATTTGGTATAGAGAAAGGGGCCTATATAAAATATACCAAAATCGCATCTGTTCAGTAAAGTATAGCAGTGTCAGCATTACCTGGAAACTGATTAGAATGCAAATCCTTATGCTCCACCTAGTCATAATGAAGTGTAGACTCTGGAGGTAGACTCCAGAACGTGGTTGCTTGGCAAGCCCTTCAGCTAATGCTAAGATTTATAATGATGCGGCAGTCCTCATAACCGCACGCATCTATTTACTGCACACAATCTTTGCTTTCCATCTGTACCACTTTTTCCCAGTGTCCTCTGGCAGGTAGCTGTAGAGACAAAAGTGTAAGCTAAAAACCTGTCAGAGAAACAGTTAGAGACATTAACAGCACTTGCAGGTGGAAATGTGTCATACAGAGCTTCTCTTGAAAATCCTGAAAGCAGCCGGGCGGTGGTGGCGCACGCCTTTAATCCCAGCACTTGGGAGGCAGAGGCAGGCGAATCTCTGTGAGTTCGAGACCAGCCTGGTCTACAAGAGCTAGTTCCAGGACAGGCTCCAAAGCCACAGAGAAACCCTGTCTCGAAAAACAAAAAAACCAAAAAAAAAAAAGAAAGAAAGAAAAGAAAATCCTGAAAGCAGAAGAGAGAGCAAGACTAACACCAAGGACAGGAAGAAAAAGCAAGGAGAGCACAGATTGAAGGAAGATGCTAGGAAGAAGAAAAAAAAGAGGGTATTTGACTGTGACTTTAAAAATCGCAGAATATTAAGATTTGTTGTTCAAGGGCAACATTGAATAAATGGGACCTCCTGAAACTGAGAAGCTTCTGTAAAGCAAAGGACACTGTCATTAAGACAAAAAGGCAGCCTACTGACTGGGAGAAGATCTTCACCAACCCCGCAACAGACAAAGGTCTGATCTCCAAAATATATAAAGAACTCAAGAAACTAGACTTTAAAAGGATAATTAACCCAATTAAAAAATGGGGCACTGAACTGAACAGAGAATTCTCAACAGAAGAAGTTAAAATGGCCAAAAGATACTTAAGGTCATGCTCAACCTCCTTAGCGATCAGAGAAATGCAAATCAAAACAACTTTGAGATATCATCTTACACCTGTCAGAATGGCTAAAATCAAAAACACCAAGGATAGCCTTTGCTGGAGAGGTTGTGGAGAAAGGGGTACCCTCATCCATTGCTGGTGGGACTGCAAACTTGTGCAACCACTTTGGAAATCAGTGTGGCGGTTTCTCAGAAAAATTGGGATCAACCTACCCCTGGACCCAGCAATACCACTCTTGGGAATATACCCAAGAGATGCCCTATCATATGACAAAAGCATTTGTCCAACTATGTTCATAGCAGCATTATTTGTAATAGCCAGAACCTGGAAGCAACCTAGATGCCCTTCAATGGAAGAATGGATGAAGAAAGTGTGGAATATATACACATTAGAGTACTACTCTGCGGTAAAAAACAATGACTTCTCGAATTTTGCATGCAAATGGATGGAAATAGAAAATACGATACTGAGTGAGGTAACCCAGACCCAAAAAGAAGAACATGGGATGTACTCACTCATAATTGGTTTCTAGCCATGGATAGGGGCCACTGAGTCTATAATTTGTGATCCTAAAAGCTAAACAAGAGGGTAAACCCAAGGAAAAACATATAGATATCCTCCCAGCTATGGGAAATAGACATGACTGATGGGCAAAAAATTGGAATCTTGGGGGTGGGGTGGGATGGGGATGAGGGGTGATGGGGAGAGAAAAGTGTGAAGGAGAAGATGAGGGGAACTGGGGGAATCGGGGTGATTGGGGATAAAGGAAGATTGGATAGGGGAGCAGGGAAACTCATACCTTAGGTAAGGGAGCCACCTAAGGGTTGGCAAGAGACTTGAACTTGGAATGGCTACCAGATGCCCAGGGCAATGTCATTAGTTCATTGGGGCACCTGAGGATAGGGAACCTGAAATGAACCTATCCTATAATCATACTGATGAATATCTTGCATATCGCCATAGAACCTTCATCTAGCGATGGATGGAGATAGAGCCAGAGACCCACACTGGAGCACCGGACTGTGCTCCCAAGGTTATAATGAGGAGCAGAAGGAGAGAGAGAACATGAACAGGGAAGTCAGGACCATGAGGGGTGCACCCAACCACTGAGACAGTGGGGCCGATCTATTGGGAGCTCACCAAGGCCAGCTGGACTGCTACTGAAAAAACATGGGATAAAACCGGACTCTCTGAATGTGGCGGACAATGAGAGCTGACGAGAGGCCAAGGAGAATGGCACAGGAACTTTCATCTGGCGATAGATCGAGAGAGAGACAGAGACCCAATTTGGAGCAACGGTCTGAGCTCTTAAGGTCCAAATGAGGAGCAGAAGGAGGGAGAACATGAGCAAGGAAATCAGGACCACGAGGCGTGCACCCACCCACTGTGACAGTGGAACTGATCTATTGGGAGCTCTCCAAGGCCAGCTGGACTGGGACTGAATAAGCATGGGTTGAAACTGGACTCTCTGAACATGGCGGACAATGAAGGCTGATGAGAAGCCAAGGACAATGGCACTAGGTTTCGATCCTAATACATGAACTGGCTTTGTGGGAGCTTAGCCTGTTTGGATGCTCACCTTCCTGGGCCTGGATGGAAGTGGGAGGACCTTGGTCTTCCTATAGGGCAGGGAATTTGGACTGCTCTTCAGTATTGAGAGGGAGGGGGAATGGACTGGGGGGAGGAGAAGAGGAGTGGGGATGGGGGAGGGGAGTGGGGGAGGGGGCAATGTGTGGGAGGAGGGGGAGGAAAATGGGAAACGGGGAGCAGTTGGAAATTTTAATTAAAAAAGAATAAAAAAAAGAAAGAAAGAAAGACAGAAGTAATCTAGTAATCTAGAGAGAGCAAACAAGGAAGGATCTCTCTTTCTACTCTTGGTTGTAGATGGGATGCTTTAAGTTCCTGCCTTAATTTCCCTGCAATAATGGATTGCGACCTAGAATTGGAAGCCAAATAAACCCTTTTCTCTCCAAAAAAAAAAAAAAAATCGCAGAATATTAAGATTTGCATGTATTGTTTTGTATTTAAAATGTCCTCTATAGACTCATGTTTGAAAGTTTGGAGCCCAAGTGGTGCATTTTGGGGAAGCCAAGCAGTCTTTGAGCACAGGGCACAGCTGGTAGACACAGGCTAATAGAGATGGGTCTTTGGAACTGCATCCTAGCCTCACTTCCAGCCCAGATCTCTGCTTCATGACTACAGAGGTATGAATACACTGTTACCATCTCCAACCACCACAGCAGAGCCATTCCAGACACCATATTGTTCTCACAAGGAACTGAACTGTGAGTCAAAAAAGTCTCTCATCCTTAAGGTACTTCTCCTAGGTGTTTTTTAAGAAAGGTAAGTTGTGCAAATTATAACATGATCAAAGGAAAGAATGTATACTATAAATATGCACAGTATGAGTGACCTATAAATGTTTAGATTAAGAATAAGTAGCAAACATCTACATAAAGCATGCATCTTATCAAGAGTAAGAAAGAACTAAAGTATGGACTGGAGAGAAGACTGCACAGCTAAGAGCATTTGCTGTTAACAAGGACCCAGGTTAGGTTCCCAGCAGCCACATGTTGGTTCACAAGCATCCGTGACTACAGTTCTAGGGAATCCTACACTTTGGATCACAATGGCTCCTGGACCCTTAAAAAGGGCTCATGATATACATGGATATACTCAGGCACATATATACACATAAAATAAAATAAATAAAAATTTAATAACCAAAATGAAATATAATTCTATACATTTTAGAAATATATTTAGATTGAATGAAGTGATATAAAAGGGAAAGAATGTCAGTTTGGACCCAGAAATTTCTTTTTTTTTTTTTTTTTGTTTAACTTGAGTTTTTTTTTATTAATTAATTTATTTAATTATTAAAGATTTCTGCCTCTTCCCCGCCACCACCTCCCATTCCCTCCCCCTCCCCCAATCAAGTCTTCCTTCCTCCTCAGCCCAAAGAGCAAGCAGGTTTCTCTGCCCTGTGGGAGGTCCAAGGACCACCCACCTCCATCCAGGTCTATTAAGGTCTATTAAGGTGCATCCAAACTACCTGGGCTCCCACAAAGCCATTACGTGCAATAGGATCAAGAACCCATTGCCATTGTTCTTCAGTTCTCAGTAGTCCTCATTGTCCATTATGTTCAGCCAGACCGGTTTTGTCCCATGCTTTTTTAGACCCCGGCCAGCTGGCCTTGGTGAGTTCCCGATAGAACATCCCCATTGCCTCAGTGTGTGGGTGCATCCCTCGCAGTCCTGAGTTCCTTGCTCGTGCTCACTCTCCTTCTGCTCCTCCTTTGGATCGTGAGACTTCAGTCCAGTGCTCCAATGTTGGTCTCTGTCTCTGTCTTCTTTCATCGCCTGATGAAGGTTAATATTCAGGGGGATGCTTATATGTTTTTCTTTGGGTTCACCTTCTTATTTAGCTTCTCTAGAATCACGAATTATAGTCTCAATGTCCTTTATTTATGGCTAGAAACCAAATATGAGTGAGTACATCCCATGTTCCTCTTTTTGGGTCTGGCTTACCTCACTCAGGATAGTGTTTTCTATTTCCATCCATTTGTATGCAAAATTCAAGAAGTCATTGTTTTTTACTGCTGAGTAGTACTCTAATACCATCTTACACCGGTCAGAATGGCTAAAATCAAAAACACCAATGATAGCCTCTGCTGGAGAGGTTGTGGAGAAAGGGGCACTCTCATCCATTGCTGGTGGGAATGCAAACTTGTGCAACCACTTTGGAAAGCAGTGTGGCGGTTTCTCAGGAAAGTCGGGTTCAACCTACCTCTCGACCCAGCAATACCACTATTGGGAATATACCCAAGAGATGCCCAAACATACAACAAAAGTATATGCTCAACTATGTTCATAGCAGCATTGTTTGTAATAGCCAGAACCTGGAAACAACCTAGATGTCCTTCAATGGAAGAATGGATGAAGAAAGTAAGAAATTTCTTTTTGCAGTGGTCAGCAGTGACAGAGACTCATAACTGATTGAACTACAGAGAAAAAATGATTATCAAGTGCCCAGACATAAATAGGGCATCTATAACTCTCACAAGTTTATCAGAGAAGAAAAGTTAGAAAAACTGGAAAGGCCAGGGAAAGTGAAAAGAGTGATAGGGAATGCTGAGTTCCAGGCAAGGCGTGGCTGGTGCACACTTAACCCACAGCAGCTGGGATTGCCTGCACAAGACCTACACAAGATTGGCCTCATCCACACCCTGTCATAAAAATGGGAGGAGCCAAGGGGTTCCACACTTCCCTGAGTATTTATATGTAGTAATGGTTGATGGGAGGAGATAGACTTTCTTCAGTCGTGTAGCCACTGGTATACGGCCCTGTTCCTGAAAACAACCCTAATGAAAGAATTGGGTCACAAAAAGCAAGACATGAAAAGTAGAGGGGGACTGGCTGGCAAGAAGAAGAGGGTTGACAAGAGTGGGAAGATGACAAGAGAGGGCAAAAGGGTTCAGGGTGAACATGATCAACATATGTACATGTAGGAAAGTGCCATACTCAAACCCGTTACTATCTAAATTCAATATGTGCTAATAAAAACGTTGAATAAAAAAGCAAAGCAAGAGAACAGCAAGTAGAAGGCTTGGGATGTTGGCTATATGAAAACCAGGAAGAGCCATCACTGAAGAGAATCATGTGGCCATATGGAAGTTACCAGGAAGACTTCATCTTCACATTAAGTGGTGGGTCCGTGACTGCCTAGCTCATTGTATTAATTATGGATTAATTAATTAAGACAGCCATGAATAATAATGACCAAGAATTATAAGTGTCCAATTTTACATTCTTGATACCCATTAATAAATTATAGGGATTATAACAATGAAATCAAAAATTATTCACTTGAAAAGTTATCCTCACAGTCAATCCCCCCAAAAAGAATTTGTCATTAAGAATAAGGTGTTAATATAACAGAAAGTCTCCCTGTACAGAAATAAATTATATATAAATAAATATGTATAGTCTTTCTTGATGAGTTGTTTCTATGTAACAGTGAAAAAATAATAAGCAATGATGTCATTATTTTGGTGCCACATTGTTCCTCATCATTGTTTCTCCGTTCCTAAATTTTCAGGATGTTCATCTGTATGGAGCAGATATAGAGGGGCACCTCCCTTAGCAATCCTACATAAACTTTCCTCAGTGAAACCACTGCTGTCAAACCTGACCTAGACTGTGTCATATTGCCCAAGGCCTTTCTTCTGCTGCATAGCAATGAGTAACAATTATTCAAATCGACTAATTAATCCCTACTAATGAGCTACCGTTAAGTCCTCTTTGGTTCAGGTTTAACCTGGTTGAAATGTGTAGCTTCTTGAAAAGCCCTTAAGAGTACATGAATGCTTGAAACCTGGTACTCTGTGGTGTGTCATACAGGGGGAGCTACTTCATATCAGAGTTTTTCCTCAAAGCACATCACCTGATAAGCACGTTATCTTACTCACATGCAGGATGGTCTCAGTGGTGAGGGTTTTATTTATTTATTTATTTATTTATTTATTTATTTATTTATTTATAAAGAAAGCTTACATTTGTATTTCCTTTCGAGATTTGTTTTTCATTATGGGGTATGTGGGGGTAGATAGATATGCAATTGTGAATGCCAGAAGAAGCCAGAAGAGGTCAGAGGTTGCCAGGTCCTCTGCAGCAGGAGTGACAGAAAGTAGCAGGCACTCCTAACCACTGAGCCATCTCCCAGGTTGCTATACAGAAAATTTGAAAATAGGGATATGTGTCCTATAAAGAAATGGCAGTTGCAACAGCTGATTCTAGAAACATGTATCTTAATATCCCTAACCCCCAAACCATGGTAAGTAGCGTGTGATAGTAGTACCAAGAGCATTGCCCCATGCTCGCTCCATTTCCCTAGGCCTTAATCTAAAGCTTTATCAAGATTCTAGTTCTCAATTGTTATCTAAATGCTTACAAATTTTATGTGAATGTTGTTTATTTGACCATCATTGCTATGTGTATGCCATTAGATTTCATCTTTTTCTTTCTCAGTGCAATGAAATAAAAACTGGGCACTGTAAAATTAGGGATAGATGCACTTTCTAACGATCTAAAAATATTCAATTATACTCACTTTCAAAGAAATAACATCTATAAAACAACATAAATTCACATCTTTAGTTGTCTTGACTCAAATATCTTTAGACATTTAAAACTATGAGCATCTCTTTCTCCATTACACATGAGCAAGAATTCCTTCAGGGTACGTAATGATTTTTTTTCTCAACAATACAAGCAAAACACTAAAATGGATTTAGCTCAAGGCTTTGCAAAAGGGCATTTGCCTTTACATTATGATCAGATGGTCGTATTCTTGAGAAAATTTTGCACAACATGAGGATATAAGTATAATAAAAATTACTAAACCATGGAACCAAAGTTTGATGTAGAAGGGCCAAACTTCACTCCTATTAAAGGGAAAAGGAAACATGATCATATATTCACTGTCACAGACTCAAGCAACATACCAATAAAAAGTCCATGGGGAGGCTTTGGAACCTTATTCAAAGTTGTGGAAGAGCATCCTGTCCCACATCAAATCAGTGTAGACATTTGCTATATGTGGTGTATGTTATGAGTATTGAGGGGATAGAAATTATACACATAAAAGGATACTACCATGAGAAATCACAATTCTCCAGTCTGAGCATGTGCAACATTTAAGACACCTTATTCTTGGCATTTTGCTGAGAACACTATCAAAAGTAACTGGACAGTTTATTGTTGATTTGCTCTCAGTAGATCTAATTTAGAAGATACGCAGGTGAAATTTTTTCAAATGTTCAAGATTTAGACATTTTATCACACACTGTTCAAGATCTGACTGGCCTTGGTCTACTTTCTCATCCTAGCAGCAAACTACCTCAACATATCAAATTCTGTACCAGCTCTGTGTAGCTGTATAACAATTTAGCTCAGAATAAGACTGCCTTGTCCTGCCACACCACTGGTTCTGTGCCAGGCTTGGTTCACCTCTGTTTCTCAGTTCAAACTGTCTCATGAACCAGTACTTAGTATATTGTCAGAGACTGAATCTCAAAGCTCGACTAGGGGTAAACCTGCTTCCAGGTCTACTCCTGGCCTCCAGCATGTCTAAGGTCTCCCCTTGCCATTTCCAGAAATATCAGACAATTATCCAGTTGAACTGTCCATTGGGGTGCTCACAGCTCCACAGTGCTGACTTCAGGACAAGAATTAGAATGAGGAAAAAGAAAGAACCAGAAATCATTGCCTCTTTGTAGCCTAATTTTGGAAGTGAGAGCTGTTTCTTTTGCTGTATTCTAGCCATCAGAATTAAGCCTTGAGTTTCAAGCACAGGCAATTTGAGGGCAGGAGTAGTGGTGAGTGACAGTGAGGTATGAGGCATAGAATGCTAAGGAGTCATGTGTGAACCACTGCCCAGAAGTTACAGACAATTCCCAGATACACAATACTCAATTTCAGGTTTATTTGTGGTTAGGTTGGTAATTACAGAGACATTTCATCTAGATAGATGAGAAATCTCAGCACACCTAGAATGTAAGAAAATGATTTTAAATAGCTATCCTAAAAAACAGCATAGTTAGTCACTTGTGAGTGGAGGTCTCATTGCAAGAAGTAAATTCAGAAAACCAGCAGTGGGGGGGGGAGGAATCATATTGATAGCTCATCTGTTTCTTGATTACCACATTTTCCTATTTCTTTTGTGCTATAAACTATTAATAGTTACTATAAATGGAGACCACATTTCATTTTGGGCCACCCAAACCCAAATAATCACACAGAAACTATATTAATTGCAACACTGGTTAGCCATAACATATTCCTACCTAGATCCTATATCTTAAATTAACCTATTTCTATTAATCTGTGTATCACCACCAGGCTGTAGCTTATCAGTAAGGTTCTGGCGTCTTTCTCCTTTGGCAGCTACATGGTGTCTCCTCAACTCCGACTACTCTCTCTATATATCTCTATCTGGATTTTCGCCTGTCTATATTCTGCCCTGCAATAGGCCAAAGCAGATTTTTTATTAATCAATGGTAATAAAAACATATCATACCATATAGAGGGGAATCCCACATCAGGTTTATACTAATTTAGAACAGATTTCCTTATTTTCCCAAGCTTATGAACCTCAGAACCCCCATGTTTTGAGGAATCATGTGAAAGAGAATGATTGGAGAGAAAGAAAAGTGGGGAGAACAAGAAAGGCAATAGGGGAGTACGGTATGAATAAAACAGGACAAAAAAAATGAGGTTTTGTGGTACCCAGACCTCTGCTCCTGAAAGGCAGCACAGGGCAATGAGATCTTATCTGAGGGAGGCTCTAGAGTCTTTCATTGTAAAAAGTTACTGTGGGGTTGAATGAATTTGAGTTTCAATTCACAGTTGCGTAAAATATGAAACAGGCAAATAATGGAACTCTTGATAATCAGCATAGGAGCCCCTGGGAACCAAAAGCAGAGCAAATAAATATTAAGAGCGGCCCAGTGTACCGAAGGGAAATGGGTCCCAGTTAAAGGCAAAAGCGAATTGCTTAGGGCTTGGAATGGTCAATGGCTCCACCCCCATGAAGATGGAGAGAATGGCTGAGGATCTTATATGTATTCTTTTCATGGTTTAGAAGTACAAGAAAGATCTACACATTCAAATAAGGAATTAGACACAGAAGAGTCTTTTCATCCCTTCAGACACGTAGGAGCACATCTTGGGAAATAAGGCATATAGACAATGGCTGTTTCACTTTTATTTTAGGTTTATTGATTTTCATATCTGTGAATGTTTTTACTGAATGTATGAATATGTATCAAGGACGTGACTGGTGGCCATGGATGTCCAAAGGCTGGATCAGATCCCCTGAATTGTAGTTATGGATGGTTGTGAGCTGCTGGGTTGTGGGCTGCTGTGGATGCTGGGACCTGACACGGGTCCTCCGCAAGAGCAGTAGTGTTCTAAGCAATGAACCAACACTTCAGCCCCTGGGTTTCACTTTTAAGGATCATCCTAATCAGCTTTTATATGCATGGAAAATACCAATATTTAAATTATGAACTAGTTAGACTTGACTACAGAGATGGTTCCTTGGATACCACATTTCCTTCCTTTTGTTCATCTTTTGTGCTGTGAGCTACTAACTGACTATACTAATCTTAGAAGAGATTTATTTATTTTGATAAACTTAAAGAATTAAAAGTCATGTGATAGACACTGTCTATAGCATTGGTTCTTAGCCTGTGGTTTACAACTCCTTTGGTGTCTGAACAACCTTTTCACAGGGGCTGCCTAAGGCCATCAAAAAACACAGATATTACATTATGATTCATAACAGTAGCAAAATTACAATTATAAAGTAGCAGCAAAAGTAACATTATGTTTGCGGGTCACCACAACATGAGGAACTGTATTAAAGGACTGAAGCATTAGGAAACTTGACAAACATTGGTCTATAGGATGTTTACATTGTTTCTGGCAATTAATATCAAACTCACTTTTTAAGATTTGTTTTTATTTTATTTATGTGTATATCTGTGCATCAGTATTACCACTTTCATGCAGAATCTTACAGAGACTAAAAGAGGACATTGGAACACCAGGAGTTGAAATTACGAGTGGTTGTGAGTTGCCCAGTGCGGGTGCTGGGAGCTGTGGTCAGGTCCTTTCCAAAGCCATAATCACACTAAACAATCTCTTTGCTCCCCAAACCTGTTTGTTTTAAGAAAACAGCATATACTCATTTTTCAGGGGCAAGTGCACATCCATGCCATGCTAACCTATCTGATTTCTTGTTTATTTCATCAGCACAAATATGATACATGGTTAAAGACATGGTCTCACGATATCCATCATGCATTTATGCTACACTGCCTTCTTGTAATTATATTACTTCAACCACCTTACAATTTGAATATTTATTCATGCAATAGGTTTTTGTTGAGTTCTGACTTGTTATGTGCTCGGAATGTCAGGTCCTGGAGCTTCAAAGATAAATTGGGCAGCAGCCATGTCTTTAAACTCAGACCATTTTTCACAGTAGGGAAAAAAATAATTTTTTGCTTGAAAGTCATTCTTCACTATCAGTCACAATGAAGTTGTACCATGGACCAAAACGGTTGATATTTCCAAAACCCTGAAACATATGCTTTGAGAACATCAACTTGCTACACTATGTAGAAGTTCATGAATAAAGATGTATATAGAATATTATCATTGCTATTCTTTAATTTATCAATGTACCTTTTTCCTGGCTAGCCCGTTTTGAAAATGATTCCCCCATGTCTCTTAGAATCCCTTTGGTGTGATTGTGTTGACCAACGTCAGGAAGCATCCCTAATATTAGATTCCCAACTAGAATGCGTAATCCCTGCCAACTTGGCAGGATCTGGAATCACCTGGGAGACACACCTCAAGGCATCTCTGTGACAGTGCTTGCAGAGGTTTAAGTAGGGAAGAAAGAGCACCCCTGAAGGTGACAGCACCCTCTCATGACTTGGTGCCCCAGACTAAATAAAAATGGGTAAAACAAAGAAGGTAACTGAGTCCCAGCAGTCACCTTTCTTCGCTAAGTGACTACGGATGTGATTTGACCAGCTGCCTAGGACTATTTTCATGCCCAGTCCACAACGAGACTCTACCCTCAAAACAGGAACCCAAACAGCCCCTCCCTTAAGTGTCTTTTGTCAGATATTTTGCGGCATCTGTGAGAAAACTAATACACCAGTCATGCCATCAAATGTGTCAGAGAATACACAAGTGTCAGAACACAAATATGTCAGAGAACGCAAAGCTAGCGTGCTCATCATGTCAATGACTGGAGTTGCTGCGCAAACTCTACACTATTTCCTATGTCTTCTTCAACCAGCGCGCAGTGAAGGTCTATCAGATAAGCCCCACATGGCCCCTGTCCCTTGCAGCAGGCCTACATCAAAGAGGAACTGCAGCTCTCTTGCATTTCAATTCTGAAGAATTGGGATAATCATGTTTTTCATACTTTATTCTATGCTCTATGCTCTCTTATGTGTCCATTTTCCTCCTACATATTGACTCTCTCGTTTTGCTCCCTATCGAATCCTAGAGACGAGACAGTCAGAACCAAAGTACCAGCTGATCTCTGAGTTTTGTTTAGTTATTCTTCACTAAGATGGCATGCTTCTAATAATTTCCATCTCCTACAGAGCTTCTATTGAAGCAGTTTGAAGCAGTTGATGGCCATCTTACCCATGGTTTATTCTATGAAGCTAAAATTCTAAGGGATACTAATGTTTTACTCAGGTAAGAAGACATTCAAAAATACTTGTTGCTAGTAGGAACGTTTAATAAGTGAATATATATTATGAATGCTTATTGTTCAAAGGCATTTAACAAAGACTTCCTTGGTGAACTGAATATCCTAAGGGGATTTGAAACTGTCAAAGATATATGGCATTATATTCCACAAGCACTTGATGAGTGTGTTGGTGTTTTGTTGTCAAAGCCGAACCACAGTGATCTACATTACTTGGACCAACAATTTGGAAGATGTAAATGTTATGATAATTATTTTTTCTCTGACATGAAAATAGAAGCTGACCAGTCTTGAGAACTATTTTCATCATTGTTTTGAGGAGAAATGTTTGTGAATGCAGCTTTCTGCTCTTTAGTTAAATGTCTTAGCAATCATTGCTAACTGTAACACATTTACATAAAACATATAAGCAGCATACTTTCAAAGTTTTAAATCCTTCCAGTGGATCCTAAACTCAGCCCAACATATTGCTATTCTCAATCTAAAATAATAACGGAAACAACTATCTCTTATGGATAGCATCTAAACATTCAACAAGTTTCTTTGGTCCAAAATGTTTTGCTAACACTGCTTCATATTATCCCACTATGGTGACAAAGGGAAAAACCTTGCCATTTGATTAAAGAACTTGAATAAGGCGCATATATAGATAGATCTCTAATTTTAGTAAGAGCCATGATAATAAAAGAGGAAATTTCAAACTCATAAAATGCTGAAGGCCGGAGGGAAAGCTGCTTTACTTTCTTTGTCAATAAGCTGTTAAAAATCTTTCAGTGTTTGTTTCACTGAAGATACCACTTTCTGGAAAGCAACCAACTCAGAAAGTAGTTCAAAGGTTAGTTACAAGATAAGCTAATAGCTATGCTAAGCTATTACTTTGTAGAGCCAATAAAAAAAAAGAAGAAATAAACTATATTATTTCCACAATTTGTACAGCCAGCCCAACAATGCCAAATCAATAATAAGACATTTTTATTTAAACGTCCCCCTCCTTTGCTCTTTCTGCTTGTGAAATTTTATCCCAGTGGGGAAATCTCCTCAGGATATAGCATAAATATAAAAAAAAAAAAGTGAGAGTAGACAGTGTAATAAATGTTTTATTTTCATTTGTTAATAGATGGTGGAGTTCAGCTCACTTGTGGTCTGACCCTATTCTATTCCATGGACAATGTTTCTTAAATACAGTTTTCATATAAGGCCAGCCATTTCCAGCGTCTCCCCTCGCCCCAGCTACCCTTCCACGCACATCCACAAACAAACAGGGATGGCTGTGTAGCTTTAGTTCATAGAATTTTATATCACGATGCAAGTCCAGATCTTGAGCCATCATAATAACAGGAATAAAGGCCTGATAAAATTCATGATCCAATATATGTAGTCCCTAGACTATGGCATTGGGTAAAAACTTTGAAGATTTTCTTGGAAATATTTATGTCAATAGCAACTGCTAATAACAAACAATAAACACGTCCGATCTTTACTGCGATGTTTTCACCTAGGCTACGCAGTGAGATTGCCCATAAATATGAAGATTTGATAGGTTTGGAGTGTGGGCCAAGAAACTGTCATTTTTGAAGTTCCACAGGTGTTTCTGATAAAATTTTAAGGTCGAAAGCCATCAGTCTATTAAACCCTTACTGTGTGCTGAGCCCTGTGCTAAGTGATTTACGCTCATTATCGCCTTAAATCCTCATTACTGTGTTGGCCAAGTTTTATTATTTCACAGATGAGGAGACTAGCACAGAGGGAAGCAGAGTAACTCTCTCAAAGGCTCCCAAAGCTGGAATTTAAAGCGAGATTTCATATATGTGTGGGAAGGCAGCTACACCTGATTCTGGATCTCTTCGTATACAGCCACGTCCTCAAGCAAACTAAAACTAAGGCTAAGATAGAGTGGGATCACGAAAATTCAAAGCAAATCAGCAAATGGTGTTTCCAAATGGCCTCTTGTGCTGGCTTCCATGACCCACCACGACCTTCTACCCAACAGCCCAGCCATCATTTCCAGTGGAAACTGATTTAGGTACCCAGACGCTGAGCTCTGAACTCCATGGGTCATGTCTGGTTTTACTGTACCCTGTGGAACACAGTCACCCTGATGTCTCCCAGGACCCGATGAAGGATCCACAAATATCTGTTAAATAAGTACCACTGAGTTTGTCCTGTCCCTCCCCCCTCCCCCCCTCCCTCTCTGCTGATTATCATCTGCTGGTTCCTTGGAAGCAAGTCCTCCTTCCTAGCTCTAACCCCTCTTTAACCTCTCAGAGTTCAGAACCTCTACTACCAGGCTCCCAGGTTCCTAATCAGCTTCGCTCTTAGATCACAGGCTGAACCAAACACTTTCTGATCTCACTTCAGGGAGCTTGATTATTCTCTGAGCAGCTCTTTCAACCAGGTGGTGTCCCGGGCCAGTAAGGCCCAGCATTCTGTTTCTTCTACGTGACCTTTCAGACCATAGTACAAGGCTGTCCTTCAGTGCTTGTCATGAATGTGTATTGTGCTAATATAATCCATACACTACATGTTTACATCTCCCTTACAGAAAAGGGAAGAGAGAAGACAAAAAACCATTTATTCATACAGCTCTGAGGGCTATGTTGGGGAGGGGGGAC
Organism: Chionomys nivalis; assembly: GCF_950005125.1. NCBI lineage: Eukaryota > Metazoa > Chordata > Mammalia > Rodentia > Cricetidae > Chionomys > Chionomys nivalis. The sequence goes on along the minus strand of NC_080094.1, from coordinate 59,153,504 downwards.
TGTCATATTAGAGAGTTTTTATGTTAATTTAAATACAAACACCCAGACCACCTAAAATATTAAATGTGAACCCAAGTTCATGGGGCTCAGTAGAGAATTAACCCTCTGTGACTGCCCACCTTTCAAGGTAAACAAAAGCTTATCCTCTGTACTTAGAGTGGGAAACACCCGAACAAAAGTCTCACCCTTCATATGTGAATTCTGGGTACTTTAAGTCGAAGGAAACATTTAAGATGAGCAAGATATGTAAAAGTCAGGAATTGCTGATTGAAGCGAGATTTTGATAAGGGTGGACAGTATTGGTGTGGTGCCTCGACAAAGACCTCTGCTTCTTGCATATGATTGTATGGTAATCTTACCCAGCTAGTGTTTTCTTAATGTCCTGGGGAGCCTGATCATTGTAAATTACCTGTGACATCTCATTAATCCTCTTTTTCCTCACAAACGCATAATTAATGGTAACATTGACAATAATACACAAATTAGCTAAGTGACGCTTTATGGTGTTGGTTTTGATTAACGTCAGGAACCCAAAAATGACATTAATGTAATGCAGATCCCAAAAGGCAGTATGCACTTTGACCCCAGACATACATTTCGTTTGCACCATCACCGAGATTAATCCTCCCTCTGGATGAAGACAAGACAAAACTCTGGCCACTGGCAGTGTGTGCCCGGCTGTCGGAAAACAAACCGCCTCGACTGCATTTGTTTAAGAGGGAAATCTTAACGCATAGAAAACAACAGCAGAGTGTCATTTCCCATTGTCTAGTTAGGACAAAGATAAATGAGCCACTGTCAGCCTGAGATCAACTGCTTCTCCACTAACTTCTATTATCTGCTTATTTGTGGACCAGCGTTTAATTAAAAATATACCTCGATATGTGAACCACATGACAAACTGATTGAAACTACTTCCATTTCCACTATAAATGAGGTGTTTGTTTTTAAAATAATAATAATAATAATAATAACAGTGAGCTGCATATGCATTTCAATGTGCAGGATCTCTCCAGGATAAATTCTTATTAACCACAAGAAGGTGCAGGAAAAAAAAAAATCAATGACTGTGGAAATAAATATCCTTTGTCTCTGACTTGACTAGTCAAGAGAAAACCCAAGAGGGCATCAGGACAAAGTAAAGTTAGCTGTGGAAGTGAGGAAGGCGGGAAGGAAGGTGATGCTAATTCAAAGACTTTTTCCAGGTTACAAAGGGGAGACACACGCTTGCAGTCAGCCAGAGAATGACCCTGTTGCAGCAGCACCAGTTTCTAAGTTCAGGTTTAGGCGTGAGATGTTATTAGACTGCTGCTTCATTAGACCTGATTTTCGCAAATCCTAGTTGAGTGTTCAGTCTTTCTAACACCCTAAAGAGGTGGCGTACGCTAATTCTTTTAAGACGAAACTCCCCCTTTTCTTCATAACAATTATTTATAGTTGAAAACCCCCAATGGTATATATAGTTTTGGAAAATAGTGTAATAGCTCCTCCATTCTTGATGAATTTGACATCTATTCATTTAGGCTATTTTTCAAAGGGTTGCAACTAAACCTCAGCCTTGGCTAATGACCATATTCCGTTTCAGTAATGGAGTAGGAAAAAAAAGCCATATTTCCGTGCTTTGTTCTATTATTCACGTAAATAACTACCGTGTGGAGAATGCTTTATGGAGAAAAATATATAACACATAGAGCAATGTTTTAAAAATTTGAGCTAAATCTACTAGAACTGAAAAGATCACCAGAATTACAAAACAGTGTGTATCATGTTGGTTTTCTTAAAGGTATTTATAAAAACAAAACAAGAATATTCTAAAAGAACATTTTAGTTGCTATGAGCATGCATTTTTAATTATAATATCCCCTAATTCCCTCCCCCACCAAGATGAAAACAGACTACTTTACAACTGCTCTTCCTAACAATTTAATTTTGAAAAATCTCTCATCCGTCCCTACTTGCAGTACATTTGTCTTATGGCTAGGTTTAATCTCATTTCTTTTCTTTTTTTTTCTTTCATTTTTTTGGTTAGAGTTATGGGGAGAATAAGCATCTGTTTGCGGAGGATTTTCCATGGTTGCTCATCTAAATATTATTTTAAAATGGAGAGAGGCTCATTTCTTTTACATCAACATATTAAGTGTTAGTCCCACGGACTTGTGGCAGCACACAAATCCTACTGTAAAGCAGACAAGAATTGACTAGGACGGGGGTTCCTCCCCAGTTCACAGTTTCACTGTTCCTAACCGAATCATAAATTGAGATTATAGCAATAAATTATTTTTATGACTTGGGGAGGAATAAGATGGGTTGAGTTTTCAAAGATCTTTAGGTTTAGTTCACATGTACATGGGACCAAAGATAACCCAGTGTTAGAAGAAATTAAAACTGGCCCTTTATTAAATAGAGCTCCAAGGTAGGTACAGTACCAAACTAACTAGTACTTGATAAATATACTAGAAATACTTCATTTCTTTATACTGCAAACCAAATAGGATGATTGAAAACTTCAAACACAAAGAAAGGGAAAAAACTTAAACAAACGACCCTGACAATCTTTTAATCAGAGCCATTGTTTACAACATGGCTTTAAGGTCGTCGTGGCAACATGTTTAACTCGTTAACAACACTCGCCCCGCTATGAAACTTCTTTCTTTGGCCGTTTGATTCGTCTATAGCTGAAACCACCCCAAATACCTTCATTGACATTTTTCCAACAGTCACAGTGGCTCTTAGACCAAATGTATCATTTTCTCTTTTCATCTTCAGTTCTCAGAGAGCAATCTGTGAAGTCATAATTTTACACGAATCTCTTTTCAGGCTTAAATGCAATACACTAACTTTTAATAAGATCCCTGAGGTACGGCAAATAAAGAGGCCGCTTGTGGGAAAGTGTGTTTTCCTAAGAGTTTAATCGGATATTTCCACACCACAACATTATGTAGACATGTTTTTTTGCTTTGAAAACATAATCTTATCAGGGGGTAGTTGGTGTAAAATTCCTGTCTGTTTTCTTACCTTTGAATCTGAGCTCTATTTATAAGGCTCCATAAGCGATGTCTCCAACTAAGGCGTTTCCTCACTGTGGAATTTTACATGAGCACAATTAATAAGAAAACACACAACAGTGTGTGCAGGATGTCAGTTCAGCTCCCCAGACGGTCCAACCTCATCAAAGTGTACCCTTCCCATTGGGGAAAAAGACGTGACAGCATGGTTAAAGCTGCGTCTGACTTTGTCTTTCTGGTATTTTCCTCTTGCTGAAATAATCTTTACAAAATAAACAAAGGAGATGGATTCTCCGTCCCTTATTTGTGTAAACTAGTGAAGGTGGGACTCCCTAGGAGGGAAACACACACTTCTTCTCTTCTTGTATGGAAAAGCTGAAGAAACTTGCTGTGGCCAAAATGCAAACATTTAATCCTCCTGACTGGATTTTAAAATGTAACTGTGGATTTTCCATAAATCTGTGTGGTGACATATTTCATAACATTACATAAGATCTTCCATGCCTTTTTTTTTAACTCATGCAAGAGTGGTCTGCAGAAAGTCACACTGTTACACTGCACTTTTTCAACAAGTTCATTTTCATTTGGATGTGAATCTACAAATCATGGGAAAATAATTGTTGCTATATCATAACAGACTTACCTGTTGCTTTCTGAAAATTCCCACCATCAAAAGGTGTGGTTTTTAGTTCAGTTTTTAGAACATACCCCCAACCCCTGAGGGGGCAGAGAGTGGTTAGAAACAGGCCCTCTGAATTTGCATTTGCATTCTGAGCTTTGTTGTTCTAGACAAATGGAAATAAAGTCACACGACTTAGAGCCCCAAAGAACATTCTTATACACACCTCAGCTTTGGTTTTTTTTTTTTTTTTTGAGGGGTAACTGCCCTACGGAGACTGTCTTTATTAAAGATCTTAATGAATGTTCTGCCTGTATTTTTCTACTAGGAATGTCAAATAAGGTTTGGAAGCAAATGTAAACCGTAATGCAGTGACACACACTAAAAATAGCCCTATAAATCTGTTCATTTTGTTTAGATAGTCTCCAGAGCTGTAAAAAGTAGAGCTGCTCGGCTTTATTATTGTTTTGGAAAAACTAATCCTGTAGAGAATCGACCACTGATGATACTGTATTACTTTTCAAAAGATTTATTAACACTGTCCCCAGACTTATTTTTGAAAAGAAACTTTATCCTGTATTTTTCCCATAAATCCACTCCATAATCAACTCAATGGAATTTACAATGGCAAAAAAAAAATCCATTTATTTATTAGAATTAAGATTTTTTCAGAGTTTTTTTATCTAACATGGAAATTAAATTAATTAAAATTCCAAATGGCATCCTCACCTCCAGCAATCAGTCACAAATAGGCTGTTTCCTACATTGCCAGTAACAGTCACAGGATTTACACCTAAATTACCAGCGAGGTTTTCAAAATAACTCCAGGAGAACAATTTTTTTTTAGAACATTTATAATTTGAATAGACAACAACAAAAAAATAAGTAAACAAAAATCAGACATTTCTCTGTGAAAAATAACTACTGTAAATTACGATGTTTGATGAAAGGTGTATTTTTAGAAAACCGTGTAATTTGAATTTCAGAGGTTGGGTGGTGGGTCAAGATTGAAGGGAGCCTCCTGAGCCCCACAGAGCCTTAGGAGGGGGCTGGTCTTGTCTCCTGAGAAGAAGTGGAGGAAGAATAAACCCTTCCTTCCCCCTTCCTCATGATAGGCATGGAATTCTAAGGACTGGCCGGGTGACTTTGCACTTAGGCCAAGACTGATTGCAGTCCAGGGCTTTGTTTTCAATGCCTATCCCAATGGAGGCGAGGATAAACAGACAAAATGACTAAATTGCGCAGCAGTCTGACCTTTCAGAGGAGAGCAGTTTAAAAACTGCATCAACTTTTCTTTGAAGAAACAAGCTTCATGTCACTGAAGGGAGCCTCGCAGCTTAGCTCATTTGCTTCCACATGGCCAAACTGTACACTTGAATTACCAAGAAATAGGAGTTCCTAGGCTTGGAGTCTCCTTCTCCCTGCCCCCTACTCCCAAAGCCTCTTCCCCTTGAGTTCAGAAAGAAAATAGTGTTACTAGTCAAGTGATCATTGTCCAAACCACCGGCAAGCAAGCGTCGAACAAGGCAGAGCCAAGCAATCATTAGTTCAGCGTTCAGCTCAGATTTCTCTAATGTTCAATTAATGGGCTAGATTTCATCCGAGTTTTTTCTTCTTTCTTTCTTTTCTTGTAAAGTCTGGGTAATGCTTCCAGCCTTCTTTTAAAGGACTTGTAAGAGCCAGCTTTATAGTCTTTTATCGGTTAATATTAAATTTAAAAAAAAAAAAAAAGCTATGGTTTCTGACAAGCTTGCACGTTCGGTTTGAAATGACTAATTCGGGGAACTGAAAGGGTATGTTGAGAAGGTTCCAGCATCACATTAGAGGTGAAACCGCAGCTTAATGACATAAGACATAAACAGCCAAGCCAGCTTTAATTTATCGAAAGTTTCTGATTTATGTAGCGAGGCAACACAGAGAAAAATTTAAGTCTATCTCTTAAGTTGTCCAGCTGAACGGTGAACGACAGTCTGTCTTTCCCCTAAGTGTATTACATACAATGCTTCAAATATTGAGAGGGGTGTCCTATTTTTTAAAAGTATGTCTAGGCAAATGCCACCATTAAAAAAAGCAACTACCACCGTGAAAGTAACCAAGCAGAACTTTCAAAAGTGAAAGAGAAGCGATACCACAATTTTTGTTTGTAAACCCATTGACATAAAGAGTCTAACCTGTCGCAAATTAGGCTTCACTACCGTATGTTATGGAGGAACGGTCAAAGCTGGCAGCGTTTTGCTTTCGTCAGTTTTTGTGTTAGAATTTTAAGAAGCCGAATTTGGTGAGGGAGGGGGTGACGTGGGACGGAAGACAGGGTAATGTGCCTCAGTGGCCTGTCTTCCCTGGGCATGTTTACTCAGACTCACAAATAAGAAGCTGTTTGTTCTGAAGATGGGATTGCTGCTTCAAAAAGGCAACTCATGGATTATTTAATAATATTTTAAAAGTCTACTAGTAAGAGTCAGAAGAAAGAACAGAAGGGGAGAGAATTGGCTCCAGGGCCAATCACACCATCGTCAAAAAGATTAACGTGCCACTAGGGGACAGCAGAAAGTCACAGAATAAGGCACTGGCAGGGACCAGAACAAAAGGCTTTTCTTTGTCGAAAGAGAGTGGGAGATAAAGGAAAAAGAGCGACAGAGACAGACAGACAGACAGACAGACAGACAGACAGACAGACAGAGAAGAGAGAGAGAAAGAGAAAGAGAGAGAGAGATTTCCAAACCAAAATCATTTTACAAGTGGATTCAAAGTACATTCCTTTAAGCAGTAAAAATTATTTCCAGAATCTATTTTTAGAGTGTTCCATTTTGTATATCAGAATGTTATAAAATATACAGAACTACTACCTTGACAAATTTAAATATGACTCTATTTTCAGTTATTAGAAAGGAGTAAAGTTTCTTACATCAGAAAAAAAAATGCGCCGTAAAACCCATTAAATGGAGCTCACTAATGACCAAAGCCAGCATTTGTTCAGAAAAGCCCAATGTAAAGAGGACCCAATCCATTTCCAATGGGCACAGCCACCATCTGAAGAAATACAGATAACTAGAAAGTTGATGACAACTAAGCCAGGAAACCGGGAGTCCGTCGAGTGCTGGCACCGACCCACCAAAGACAAAGTACTTTGGAAAGCTTACACAACAATCTGGGTATTGTGGGAGTTGAAATGATCACTTAAAGAGTACTAACATAATTTAACGTCAGTGATCATCTTCAAAGCTAATGTCCATCCTTGAGCTGTTCGTTGTGTGTGTATCTGCAACCGAGATCATTCCAAGTGCCATAGATTTGCAGCCACAGATGACCGCCTTAAAACACCACAGTCTCATCACCAACAGTCTTAGGCTCCAAGTTTCTTAAATCCGTGGTTTGATCTCAACAAAGCCTACACCATTGGGTACTCAGTTCATATCTCTCCTGCTAGCAATGTCAATGACTTTTTGGAATTTTTTTTTTCTTTTTAGTAATTCCTACCATTTGAATACTGCTTTGATCTATACATTCCTAGCTCTTGATTTGTGTGGTATATATGTACTGTTTACTTGCCTCGCAATCACCACTTCCCCTTATGTCATAAAATCAAAAGGTTGAGGAGGCTTTGAAAAGTCATTTTGTCCCTTTTCTGGTTGACTCTATTGTTTTATAAAGGCAGAAATAAAATATGGCCAATCTGCTTCTTGGCCCTGATTCTGATATTTAACTACCTCAGTTCCAAAAATATAGTGTGAACCAGTAGGGCATGCTGCTTCTCATACACACAGACAGTCAGAATTCTTTTCCCACGATCAAAAACAAAACTTTGATTAAAATAATCCGCTTATTGTAAATATTTTCCACACCTTTCTCCTTTTTTTTCTTTATACAAACTCCCTCTTTTTGCTTTTTTTCCATACTGTATTTTTGTTTTCTTTTGGACAAACACCCTAACTCACACATTTCACTCACCCCAGATGGTCTCTGTCCCCAGATCACAATTTATCTATTCTTTCTTCCCAAGGTTCCTACATGGGGGATTGTATTCTTTCTTTTTGTTTTTCAATTTGAACTTTCTGACTTAAAAAATAATTAATAGTCATAAGTCAACACATTCTAAAGCTGGAAAACCTGAAGATTCTCTCCCTGTGCATCCCCTGGGGTTGGGAAGGCCTTCTTAACATCTTGCTTGAGTCCCCATTGACTGCACTTAAGACCCTGCTGCCTGTACTGTCCTCAGAGGAAACAGAGACCAGCTGTTCACCTCTACCTGCAAAGGGCTGTGTTCTGTCATGGAGCTGCTGGTACGCTCTCCAGACTAAACAAGGCCGCTACTTCACCCCAGCTTCATTGCTTCACTGAGGTTATATCTCAGTTCCTAAACTCTCTTGCTGCTGCTTCTGGACAAACTCTAAGCTCTGCACAACTGACTGGAATCTTGGGAACAAAAAGGACACAATAGAATAATAAGCAACTGATTAATATTGCATTTAATATGGACAGGCATTGTCTATATTCTTAAATTCCTCTGTGACTGTCGGTATTTGTGTGTGAGCAACAGGGCTGTTTTAACCCATGAGTAGCTTGTAGTCCCTTGTATCTTTTTTTCTTACTTTTAATTAAACAAATCCTTCCTGATTCATGAGTAATATTTTGATCTAATAGTTATTTTTATTAACTTTTCCACAAGAAAGTTCACTTTTTTCTCTTTGTGCCTATAGTTCTGTTTACCTTGGTTGTGTTTTCTTGCTCAGATTCAGACCACAGTAACCAACATCATGTCCAAAATGTGTTAAGTTTTTAGAATACAAAATTACTTGAACTATATCTTTCAGTGATTTTGTCTTGGTGTTTAGTGAGTTGTAAGGAAAGGAGAGGTCTGGAAACACATTAGTGCGACATTAAGAACAAAGCAGATTTTTGCTTTCAGACAAAATCACTTGATTAACCCAGCATAAGAAGAAGAGAGGAGCAGGCATCCGTATGTGTACGTTAACTTCTAGAAAGCAAGAAACCTTTGGCCTTCACCCTGCTCTTAGCCTCAGAAAGCCTGTAACTGATGCTTTGCCTCATGACTGGGCTCACTGCCGTATCTAATGTTTCATCAGCCCACACTGAGAGATGGAGAAGCCAGATAGGCATAGAATTGCCTCTCGGGTCCCTCAGTCCTGCCGCTGGCAAACAGCAGCATGCCTTCAGCATGCTCCTCTCGCAGGGCAGGTTATTCCACTCAGGAATGATAGTCAGCTTTTAGTCTGGAGATAAGAAGAAAACAGCAGATTCTGAGCCATTCCCATGATGAGTCACTGATAAACAAAATGGCCAGGAACAAGAATAAAGCCAACACAGAGGAAAGTGAAGATTACGATGTCCTGGCGCTGCCCAAACAGTGTTCTGCGACAAAGAAAAGGGGGAAATGACTAATTCTTATAGCTTTAACGTAAAATTATGCTCTGGTGCTCTAAATGTTCATGCCCGTCATCTACATAATAGAAGATGGCTATTTTTGAGAAAACACTCATTATCTGCTATTTATCCCGTGCCATGATTTCCTTTTATAGTGCTCAGGATTGAACCCAGAACTTGGTGCGTGATAAATGTGTTCTCTGTTCCTGAGTCACATGCCCCACGCATGTGCCACAAACATGGTCTTTAAAAAATCAAGAAATTCTATGAAATTGCTTGTACAGTTCATTACTCATTCATCTCCAAGGTGGCCTTTACCAGAAAGGAGGGGGGAAAGGGTGGAATTAATCCTTTAAAAATGTATCCTCTCATTTAGACGCTAGCCTACAGAAGATGGACTCTTTCAGTACTCCAGGAGGCCACTGTTTCTATTGCCTGCACCCAAGGGACTCAGAGCAGAACATAACTCATCTGTTGTTTCCATGTGCACAGGTCGTGTACCCAGAAACCCCTTTACTGACTCTTAAAGTCCATTGGCTGGCTCCACGCAGGAAGTACTATCTCCCAGGAAATCGGATGAAGAAAACTAAAGGTCCATTTTTTTAAATAATTTCAACTTCAAATATTAAGAAGCAAAATAAACAAAGCATTGGGCAACTACTCAAGCTGTCGTCTGGCCCACGGTGAATGTAGCCAGACTGTTTACTCACACAGGAGTTCTATATGAAGGTCAGAGATGTAACCAGAGCCTAAAGAAGTACAGAGGGGACCAGGAAAAATGAAATAACGCAAACTCCAAACGCCTTTCGCACTCACTGCAGATCTTGTTTGGGGACATTCAAACTATTATTTCAGTGGAAATAATTCAAGCATAAGAAAACCCTAAGTGAAAATACAAGCCTCCGTAGTGAAATCTATGGAGGTCCTAATATGAAAAACCACACGGAGGTACGCTGCAGGCTCCCGCAAGGCCTATCACCCAAGTCCTTCCAAACTGGCTTGCTGGCACGAGGCATGTGAAGTCAAAACAGGTGTCCCCTGAATGGACAGTCCTGTTGTCTGGAAAATACAAGGGACTTTTATATCATCTCTGTTTCCTTCTGTCTAGAGTCTAGACTCTGGAATGTTCTCTTCTAGTCATCTTTTGCAATGCCATCCGTTCCCTCTCAGAGTCTACAGACTACCTCTTCCCTTTGTTTCTCTGGGGTTCATAATCTCTCTTTTCAAATGGAGCAAGGATATTTATTTTGTTAAATTGTACTTATGTTTCACTCCTGCTGACATCCCTTCTTCTTTCTCCATCATTTCTTTCTCCCCGTCCCTTTTTTCCTGTTAGGCCCCCTCTCTTCCCTTCACAACCCCCCCCCTTGTTCTGTCACATCGGGCTACAGCTAAGTTCTGAGCCCCTTCCTCTCTCACCCTGCACAATCCTCACCTGCAGGGCTCAGTCCCTGCTCTCCTTCAATGTGCTTTATGGTATATTTGGGGAAACGAGCTCATGCATGGGCAAGAGATCGGGGAAGGGAGTCAGGCTACCCAAGAAAATGAAGAATGTCTCAGGAAGAGTAGACATTTTTATAAAAAAAATTTTTTAATGCAGAGTACCAACAGATGCAAAACTTTAAAAGTCATAGCCATAAAACACCATTGTCTGCATTTCAAACACACTGCCTTTATATGCTGCAGGTGTTCTCCTGGACCCAAGTGAAGCCCAGCCATTTAAAAGATCACCAGCAATTTCATTTTTTTTTTTTTTTTAGCTCTTTTATTTCCCAAAAGGTTTTCAATTGATTCCTCTGGTATAATTTACTAAAAGAAAGACAGAAGCCCCCCCCCCCCATCCCCAACCCTAATCTGAATACTTCTGTTAAGCTCCAACAAAAAAGTAGTTTATCAAGCCTGCTCTTACTGGGGACACAGTTTAACTAACCTATTGTGCATTTCATTTGTAAATAATTTATTACCAAATCCAAACGGCCACGCTTTCTAACGTGTCTAAATCAACAGGAGACAGGACTCGGCGGAAGGGTTCGCCATTAGCTCAACTAAATTTTTGTCAAGAGTATATGAAAGGCATGGTTAATATTTAATTGAGCTTATAGCGCAGAAAGGCTCTGTCATCTACTTCATTGCAGTGATATACTAGGCTCAACTCTGTTCCTCTTTTGGTAAAGGGACAAATGTTTAAATTTCACACAAATGAAGCACTGTTAGAAGCCAACTAAGTTTTAGTGCTCTGTGATCCCACCTCGAAAAGACAGAATGACCATTTTTATGTGTATTGAGCAAGGACTAGGCTACCGCCCTTTTCCCACTTCCCACCTTCCACCCTCTAAGAACAATTCTCGCACAGGTTTTCCATCTCTGATTCTCTCCATGACAGTCCAAGAGCCTGGAGAACAATAGGTGGGTTTCTTATGGTGCCTGATTGATGTTTCTGGGGTGTGAAAGTCTCTCCTGGCAGATTAGCCTGATATTGCATATTCAAACACATACAATGATGTGTTTGTCATTGCCATTGACCTTTGTCTCTGCAGCTTCCTGACAACCTTCCATAGTTATTGACATTACAAATACCAGCAACCACGCGCAGGGCAAAGTATAACCTTTCATTTACCTTCATGTCCCTCAAATGACTTGTGTGGGGAGTTTCAACAAAAGCGGCAAACAATGATACTGTTGATTTCTTCCCCCTTAACTTGCTAAAATGTTTTCCATTTTCCTCTTGTTCTCAGAAAATCATGCCAATAACTCTCTACAAAGGAAACGATTTCAAATGAATACAGGTAATTAGAAGTGTCAAGAAATCAGCAAAGTAGGGTGTCTGCCATCATTTCTGTGGAAAGAGTGCCAAGATTCTCTTTCAAAAAGGTCTTTGTCATTTTTTTAATAGAAGGTAATTAATGTAGACTAGAGTAGAATGCGCAGGATCCCAGTCGCTTGTCTTTCTTGCCACAGAAATGGGACCATAAAGATGTTTTGATATCTAGAAACAATCTTCTGGGGTTATTTAAAAACGACTTTTAATTACAAAAGTGGTCCTTTTACTCTTTTCATTTTAAAAGGGAAAAAAAAGGATTTAGAAAGAGCATATTTATTAGAAGACAAAGGGGAAGAAAGTTTTAAAGGGAAAATTCTCCGCAAAGTGAAACAACAGGGCTTGACTCGCTGACAAGGCTTGAGGCTGCTAGCTATATATCAACCTATAATCTCAAATGCTTCCCAGAGTAGAGGAATAGCATGCGCTACTGTCCTGCTGAATATAATTACACACTTCTGACACTGTGTCTCCTTGAGCAATATGAAGTTTTTTTCACTATGACCAAAGTTGAACTGACTCTTTGACTCTAGTAAAGTGCTCCCTCACCTTAGGCAGGTGCTGTAGCTCGGTGGGAAACTACATTCCTCAGTATCACCAGGCCTTGGGGTCCATTCTCAGCAGGAGTTGGGTAGCACCCCTCCATGAGATCCTTTTAAGGACCATTCCCATTTGTAGAGATGAGGGTGATACTGAAGTCAATTCTAAGTTCGCCCACTGGCTATCCTGTGCTGTCTCTCCTGTGCTGTGCAGTTGGACTGAGCCTTCTCAGGCTACTGCATGTACTAATACGTGTGCTCGGTCTCACTCTATCCTTTTTAACACAGCATTTTCACTTTCACTACAAGTTTTCCTACTTTAAGAGAAAACATAAGGTCTCAGTCACGACTCCTGTCTAAAACCTTGATTATGAAGTGTTCTCAACACTGACTCTAACATTGAAATTTGATTAACTTACGATCATTATAAAATATACCTGGCCCTATAAAGACAGGGTGAGCCAAGCATACTCCAGCACATTCTCAGCAGTTTCTCATCACACGGTCTCACTTTGAGTACAAGCATGTAAATAAGAACCCAGTAATCAAGATCCTTATCATGTCTTCCTAGAAATAAGACACACTGGGCAAAACAGATCCAAACTCTTCTAATAAATCTTTGTCAACACAACAAACTAAATAGGATTCTGTTTTCCTTCTTAGCTCTCATCTTGAGATTAGCATCCTTTGTGGGATCCATTCCTCTCAAAGGACAAATAAAAACATGAAATTATAATTAATGCCTTAATCACGTTACACCACTTATTAGTATATACTGGAAAAGTCAGAGTTTAAATGTATTTTAATTGATGAATCAGGCAATCAAATCAAAATTTCAGAAACAACAAATCTGGCAATTTTAGAGAAAAAAATACTATATCAATACAAGCATAATCTTTAAAGGTAGGTGTTAAATTAATGCTTAAATTCTAAAACATTTATCTTTAATGTTTTACCTTCTAGTTGTGATATTGCAAAGGTGTCGCCAAATCATCTATAATAGATATACTTCCCAAAGGTAAGTAATGTCCTAAAATAGCAATTTGGTCAGATTGATTCAGGCACAAGCAAGGCTCGATGCGATGGGCCCAATATTAAATTGAGGAAAGGATAAAAACATCAGAGGCTGCTTAATGATAAAAGAAAAATAATTAGACATTGGCAACTGAAGTGCATGAACTCTCAGTATTATGTAAAAAACAAGCGCATGAGTCAGGCAAAAGGAAGGAGAGGGCACTGGAAGGAACGCTGTGGAACGGGCGCATGAGTTGAGTCTGGCAACGCTGCTTCCGCTATCACAGAACTCTAACTCTTCAGCTGCAGAGCAAAGGTGGTCAGGAGAACGAGCCATCTGTGGTAGGCCTGAGACACTTGCGTCACCTTGCCTCCCACGTCATATCATTGCCGCTAAGATCAGGACTCTGCTTTTACAGAACTTGAGATACAAAGCATACCTAGAGGCAAAGGATGTGAGATAGAATAGCCTGGCTGGGCATGCTCCAACCAGAACTGTAGGTGGCTGGTCCCTGTCTCCTCCCTGGCTTCCTCTCTTATTTGAGAAAGAATTAGGGTACAGAGCATTGCTCTTCTGTGAACAATGGATATGAGCTGTTGATTTTCAAGTTTTATGGTGTTTTATCTTCAAGAAATAGATGTCCTTATTGATTAATCGCTGTCAAAAGTAATAGAAAAACATTAACAATACTCAAATACAAGATTACTGGATATGCTTTATTGTACACATGGAAATTCTAGGCAGGGCCATGCAAAGTAAATTGCCAGTCATAGTTTGCCAATGGTCTCACCTCTTGCAAAGACCACTCACGCTTCAATCATCCTTGTTCTCCATCCCCAAGATAGGTCTACACAGACTAACTGAAATAACACCCTATACGGCAACTGGTTCTCCAGGCACACCTTCAGAAAACTCCTTTTTCTCCCTGGCTTATGACCATATACCATGCCTACTTCTTTACCCAGTCTATAAGCTTATTGAAACACTTAGGCTTCTTCTATAAGACCCATATGTATCTTCTCATAACTACATAATTATAGATAAAATTTACACTTAAACTTTCTAGTCAAGTCATATTTTCCAAATTATAAACTGCAAGCATGCAGTTGTCCACTGGTTGAGCCAAATCAGAGGTGTAGAGTCATCTAGGGCTGCATCGGCACCCTTTCTCTTCATGGAAGGAGGATATGCTATTTGAGTAAGGTTTGTCGTGTCGTTAATTCTGACTCATGATAGAATACTATTTTTCCAACTGGGCCATCTGGCATCTAAAGTACATGTGTGTTTGGAGGAGGGTATAGGTCATAAAAACCAGAAAAGGGTGATGGAAAGAGGAAAAAAGGTCTTAGAAGAGAGTTAGGGAAGAGAAAACAGAGAGGAACAGAATGAGTGTGAATGAATAACAGAATGGATAGAGGCTGGAGACCTGTGGCGGAGTAGAACGAGAATCAGCAGAGGGGGTAGGAGAGAGGGAAAAAGGGAACAGGGAAAGAAGATCAACACAAATAAATTACATATTTTGAAATGAAATATTTCATGAAACCCATTACTTCAAATTTTAATCTAAAAAATAATTTTAAATTACTAAAAAGCTGAAATATATAACTCTCCATCAATAAATACCAACTTAAGCACTACTTTGAGGTAAACAATCAGTAACATGCACCGTGCTTTGCCACGGAAATATCTGTATATTCCTGCATCGCTCACATTCGCTAAGACAGGGGACCACCCAGAGGCCCATCAACAGATGAGGGAGAAAAGGAAATGCAGTACACAGTCATAATGGAGCTTTATTTGGTTGTAAAGAAAAATGAAATTATGACATATGCAGAAAATGAATGGCAGTAGAGCCTGTGTTCAACAAAATATGACAGTCTCAGAAATATAAATATTGCATATTTTACTCGTATGCATAAAACATATTATATACGTAGTGTGAAAGTAGAAGGCCAGAGAAGGTAATGAAGGGAAAGACGAAATATTATGGTTTTTTCATATGTATGTGCATGTATGTGGGGGGGGTGTTTGTGTGTACGTGAATAATTTCATGAAAATAGAAGGGGAAACTATTGGGGTATATATGAATATGAGAAAAATATAATTATACAAAAATACAATTATATATATTTATATGTGTGTATAAATATGTCTAATGAAGCCCATTATTTTTATTCTGAAAACCTCATTAAAACTTATGAGCATAGCATCCATGTTGTGGGTGTTTGGAGTTCAAGCTTTATATATCCCCTTCAACATCTAGCAAAGTAAAGTCAGGACAATCTATCAATATTAGAGAACATTTAAAACCATATTGAACTGCAAGCAATACACAATACCAGTGCCCCTTGTATATACTTAATAAACTCCCCTTTCAAAGCAAGAAACAAAAACCTGTTCATTACCAGTTTCTCCTGGACGACATTATCAATGAAGAAACTAACGAAGCCAGGAGACTTTATAGTCTGGCCCTCTATAAAGACATTGAAGTGAATTAGCAAGAGTGTTGAAAACTGAGTATCAGAGATGGTGCCAGGAGAAAATGGATTCTGCATCTTACCGAAATGCTTGTCCAACGTATTATTCAACCTCTCTCCCAAATTCTTATTTCCATTCTCCACTTTAGCATTTGACCAAGGCACCCCTAACTGCCCTGTTGTCCTCTAGCTGTCCCCTTTTGGGGTTCCATACTGTAACAGTGATATTTTCCAAACACAAATCAGATGATGTTTTTTCCTCTGCTCAGAAATCACCAAAGATGCGGGCATTTCTCGGGCTTTCCCAGCTTTCTTGAGTGGTGTCATAGGCATAGACCTCTGTTTCTTTCCTAGGCTATTTCCCTGCCTTCACTAACCCTAGAGTCTTTGAAAACATTGATCCTTTATTCTTACCTCACTTCTGTCTTAGGCAGGTGCCCTCAGAGGATAATGTTAGAGGGGACACCTCAGGTTCCTTCTAAACAGCGGGTTCTGGTTCAGGCTGGGGCTAAAAATTCCACACCTCCAGGAAGCTCTCAGCTAGTGCCAGTGGAGCTCTGCTCATCCTCCTGACTTCTGCTCTAACATCACTTCTCTGGGGATGCTCTTCAGAATTCTAAATTTAGGCTACTTTCTTCCCAGGTTCATCATAATAATCCAAAATTTAATCTATGGACTAATAAAGGCTCAAAAAAAAAACCCTCCTCTGTTACTCCACAAAAATAAAGAACAGTTTTGTTTATCACTGAGTCCTCACTGACAAATAAGATACTATAGGAAATATTCGATAAGTTGCTGGAAAGGTGGCTCAGTGGTTAGCTTACACAGTGCTCTTGAGGAGGACTTGAGCACAGTTCCCAGCACCCATATTAGTCTGCTCACAATTACCTGCAACTCCAGGTCTTGAGGATAGGATGTCTCTGGTCTCCATGAGTATATCTGCACTTACATACTTACATGCACATATTACACACACATTCACGTAAAAACACACATAACTTTAAAACTAAAATAAAAAGTATTAAAATTATTAAATGAATTAAGGCTAGAAGAGTGGACTCATCTTGTAAATCATTGATATTTAGTATAATGGAGTGTTTGGAGCTTTTTGATGAACTGCGAGTCATGTAACCCATCATTTTCTTTTTGTTCCCTTGTCCATTGGAAATTTTCCTACATGTGCCTTCTATGTAATAAGTAACTTAACACCAATGCTTTAGTTTTTAATTATAATAATCACCTTCCATTTTCCTACTGTGACTTTTTTTTATATCTTATCTTTAACTGTCTTATCCGTTGATGTTTTGGGGAAAATATTTGTAAACAAGACACACCAGGAACATTTGCAGTTATAGTTTGATAGATAGATAGATAGATAGATAGATAGAGATAAATCATACATACATACAAACTATAAATACAAAACTATAGCTATAGATACAAAACATGGAATCTGGAATTTCATAGTTGATATCTGAATCCTAACTTCTTGAATTAATATCAGTATGTGCTTGGAAAGGTAACTTTTACCTTCTATTTAATGAGGTTGTGTAATCTAATTTAGATACATTTAGAAATAATACTGGACCTCTATACTGCAAAAATTCAAAAAGTTGCAACTATTTTTATATCTATTGCTAATGGATACAAAACAGTTACTAAACCTTGTTGTTTGTTTGTTTGTTTGAGATGCCATTTGTTATAGACTCAGAATGCTCCATTAGCTAAAACTTCTAAAGCATGATTAAGTGGCGGCTTCAACATTGAAGAACATTATGAAGGAATCTAAGAACGAAAAAAAACTCCACAAAAATAGAATAATATTGACTTATATGCAAATCACACTAGACACAGTGCAATTGATTGATTTGTACAAAGTCATAAAGCCAGCCAGAGGAAGGGAAAGTCTACCTTTCAGCATAAAATCTACAGCTAATTATTACTTCAATAATTTTTGATTCCCCAATAATGTCCTAATAGTCAACATTAAATATCAAGATATTGAGAAAAGGGTTTGAAATACAGACAGTAAATTTTATGGCGGAATAAATAAAGTTGGGCAATTTATATTGAAGATATTTGCCCACAGCCAGAGATGCAATAAAAACATCCGCCAATGCAGAGAGACTGGGAGAGCTGCCCCGGGGAAAGTTTCCAATCAGAACCTTTTCGGTATGCTGTTTCCCTCTGTGCAAAAGTTCTGAAGCTTCACTGCACCTTAGTGTTCCTGACAATCAGTGTAAAAGGGACATTGAAGCCAGATCTGGATCTAACAGACGGGGGCCTTGCTGTCTACAAGCAGGGACTTGATGAGTACTGTCTCGAATGTAGCTTTAAGGACCGCACGGAAGGATAAAGTAGGAGCTCCTCACACAGCCCTTTACATATCCAGGAGGAGGTGCTTCTAAAAGACGGGCGAGTACACAAAGGGGGTAAATAAAAGAATGTGTATTCCCTACTAATAAAACCGAATCTCAACAGCCAAGTGGGGTTAACCATCCATTTCACTGAAATCAGATTAAATTGAAAATCAGATCATTTTTAGGAAAGAGCTTGGAGTAGCCAGAACATCTTTTGTAGGATTAAAGATCTGTTTCGTCTCTCACTTGACATTTTCAGTTTTGTTTCTGTTTCTCACAAGTCTTCAAAGGGCAGGGAGGGACTTTTTAGGGGAGAGAAAATATTGATTTCAGTCAGAGAGTGTGTCAAATTTCAAACCAAAATTAAAATTCAGAGTAATCTAGGCCCATAAATAAAGAGTCCACAAAGTCTCCCCTAGCAAGAGCTGAGTCTTACCTCCATGGACTGCGTCTCAACTCAGTAAGCCCTCTGGTGAGTTCAAATCCCATCTCTTGCTCTTTTCTTCCCCAGAAGAGCCTCTTCAGCCAACATTTGGTGGGATGACTAGGCTCTCCTTTAATTCAGTTTTGAGATTTCCAGGCCGTGCACGAACCTGCTCTCCTAAAGCTCAATTCCCTTCAAATCAGGAGAAGGGACAAGTTCTCTCTTGTGTGATGGGGCTAGAAAAGCATGCATATTGCTTTTACAAATGTACAGATTCCTACAAATCAGAAGAATTCTACACAAAAGAAAATTCTCCCATGAAAAGAGGAAAAAAAAATCGGTTAATTTCTGGTGCAAAGAAAATGACATTCCACTCTCCCCCGCCCAAAATGTGCAAAGCTGTGGAAAAATAAAACGCAAGATTTTAAGGTCTGAAGTGTAAGAAAACCCTCTGTCACGAAGACATCCAAATATCTTTTGAACTATTTACACCATATGCGTCCCAATAAGGCTCCTTTCTGATTAAATAATGACAAGTAAGTGGAACCAAAGAGGGCTTCAAAGACCTTTGGAACTTTACACAGCTTTTTGTAATTTTGTAAGTGTGAAATTTAGCTATCATTATACAAATGTTCTAAAGCATAATTTTCTTGGTCTGTAAAATGTGTCTAGGAAAAAGATGCTGTACCCCATAGCAAGCACTGGAGAAAGAGGGATGAATAAATTAATGACAAATGAATGTTTAGGAAAGCAATGCTAATGGGATACGCATTGCTTTTAAAACTTCAAGCATAAACTGAATTACTTAAAAAACAGTATTTGTGAACCTACAATGGAAAATTGCCTCTTTACGTTGAGAATTTGCCAAGCGGGTTAGATGGTGTGCAGCAATTTACAGTGCCGGCTAAACACAAAGGGGGAATGGGACAGTGGTTAAAAATCTCAATAGCTTGTAATGATGTGGGGAGATATTTCTAACAAAATGTTAAGTGTAAAAGGCTGGGGAAACTGCTTACATAGTAAAATAGGAAATCTTTCATATTAATATGAAGCTATGCCGGATTAAAAGGACCAAAGAGTGCAATAGTAAATGGGACTAGAAATGTTTTCTTTTAATTTTGGTGGAAATGAGCATATCCAACATCTTTGCATATGAATGTGTATGTGTTCATACGTGTGCACATATGCACGAACATGTACTTCTGCACGTGGAGACCAGAAGTCAACATCATCAAGTGTCCTCCTTGATTGCTTTCCACTTTATTTGTAAAACAAGGCTTCTCACCACATCTGGGTCTCACTGAGTCAGCTAATCCGGTTGACCAGTGAGCTCCAGGGACTTGCCTTTATCTTCATCTCCCCAGCACTGTGGTTACAGAGGTATACTTTTACACTAAATTTTCACACAGATGAAACTCTCTAAGAAAAGATGACAATTTAAAAAGAATTCTATAGACTCCAGTGAGCTGTCTGGAAATTCAAGGGCTTCCAGGCAGACACCTCACCCTGGAAGGCTAAGAGTGATGCTGACAGACCTCTGCATGAGATCCTGACCATGTCAGTTGCCCCCAAAGAGGGAGAAGTAGATGGAGCAAACATACTTGATTTTTAAATTAAATCAGAGAAACAAATCCAAAGCTCTAAGACCTTTTACAAACCACAAACACTGCTTTTCTACTTCATGGTAATATTATAAGACCAGTCATCTAGATCCTTCCCAGGGAGGTAGCAGGATATAGGTAGCCATTCAACCTCACCATCATGGTTTCTTAGAAACTGCGGGGAGCTGAAATGGGATGCTTTTCGTCTTCCAATCAGTGTCACCAACAACAAATGCCTGGGACTAGACAAGATTTTAGGTAGATAGATGGTAGATATAGTATAGCCGCCAGATAGACAGACAGACAGATGCATAGATAGATAGACAGACAGACAGATAGATACATAGATACATAGATAGATATATAGATAGATAGATGAGAATGAAAGATTCTTTATTCCAAGGATTTTTCCCACCTATGTTGTCCAAGAACAAGGGCAATATGGAGTAGGAATTTTCCCAAAGAAAATGAAAGAAAAATAATTATTATGTGTGGGCATCGTGAGGCTTTGCAGGTTTTATAATAAAGAAGCAGATAAATGAACATAGCGGTAAACCATTTCACAAATATTTTGGTGATATTAGCAAACAATGCAAGAGAACCAAAGACAAATTTTGCAGTGACCCATGCCATCTGCTGCCTGGCATGGTCTAGTACAAAACTGAAAATCCTGTCACCAACACCACATGCCTTCAGCCTTTCAACAAAGCAGCATCCAGTCACCCAAGGTGTTAGGCACAAAATGACTAGTCAGCAGTGCCCTTGCTTGGGTGACTATCTCTGATAATCCCACACAGCTTGTGGTAGGAAGGAATGTGTTAGAAGCAGTGAAATGAACCTAAGACGTGCATCATGGGGTGAAAGATGCGTGTGACTGTGTTTCGCGATGACTGAGTTAGACAGAGCTTGTGTTGGAAGATGTTTCAGAAAGCTGTGAAATAATAACTCAGGGGAAATTCTTGGTGCGGCTAATAAAAACTTTAAGGACAGCCCTGAATGCAGCCCTAAAGTGCATGCACATTCATGTGCTGAAGAGAAAGGCCCTTAAGATGCAGAAACAATTAAAAGACAACATAAGAAGAACTGGAGAAGAACATATATAAATCGTGTGGAAAGAAACATTATTCTTTTGATTCACAGAATTTAGGTGATCACGCCAAAGCTCTTTCCTCCTCTTAAGAGGTGCTTATTGAGGGACTAGTTTGTGCCAGTCATAGGACCTCCTTTCATGTGTGCCAAATAGATATGGCTGTGTCTTCTAAAAGTTTCCAATCTAGAGAGTTTTTATCTAGTACAGGGTATCAAAAAGATGTCCACAAGATTTTGTGCTGTTTAAGAAGAGATGTAAAGAGTAAGCAGCAGATCACAAAGGCAAGAGCAAACCAGAGGCTGAAAGAATCCCACTTGAGAACATCCCGAGGTAGCATGGAAAGAACAATGTAGATCGGGCGTACTGAGCCTGGAGCCAAATGCTACCTGCTGGGTTTAATGGAGACATTAGGGTACAAGGTCACTCCTAGTCTTGCAAACTCTGCTTAAGATACTAGGACTCATCCCAAGAGGCCTAAAATCCTAAGTATCATTGTATACAGAGTAGAACTTTGAAAAGAGGTATGCCTTAGCAGGCCATTGTGATGGTGTCGTGGAAATGTTACTGTTGTTTAATAAGGTTTGAGGGTGGAGGTTCAGGCTGATAGAGTGCATACAAGAGCAATCGGAAGCTAACAATAGAGAGGGAAAGACAAGGTGCAAATCTGAGGTGTAATGATCAGAATTTATAAATGAATTGAATGAGTATGGTGCGGGACATGGAGATATCCAGAGAAATTTCTCCTGATTTTTTTGTACAAAATGGCCACAGTTTGCTTGAGATAGGGGACCCTAGCAAGAACATACAATCTGGGGAAGGATGGACTTTGAATTATTTTAGATGCCTGTAGTCTGAGATGCTTTCGATACAGCCATTCATAAAAGCCTAGAGTGTTATGTGTGTGCAGTACCCACAAAGACCTGAAGAGGGCCTAGAATTCCCAGGAAATGGAGTTGCAGAAGGCTGTGAGCCACTGGGCACAGAACCCTGGATCCTATCATAACTGGGAAGCCATCTTTCTAGCCTCCAAAGCAACGCTTTGAAGGACTCAGAGAGAGAGTACCAATGCTGAGTTAAGATACACTGTTTTGCATGATGAAAAGAAAAACAAGGTTGTGGGCTACAGACATCAAGAAAAGTGAAAACTGTAAGAATAAACTGCTAACTATGATGTCACCTTCTATTAGTGACAAACTTCAATAAATTCAAAGAATGCTCAAAAAAAGCACACGTCCACCCACTGCCCAAACAAACACAACAAAGCATTCCTTCGCAGCATTAAAGCATTTACCTTTAAATAACAAGAGTGCTTTAGTTTTGTATGCCAAAGGATGGCCTACCCACAGCAGTGAAAGCTTAATGTGTCTGGAAATGGCAACTCCTGTTTAAAAATCATTCCTTCCAAAGCAATGGCTACAAAGAACGGGTCACTGAAGAGTTGTAGCCTGGATTTCAGACAGGTCCTATGGACTCCTAAATTAGCTTGTATCTGTGAATGTCTTCAAGAGGGCATTTTCACAACTGAAAAGTTCTTCTTCAATCATTGAACTATTCCGAGACCACAGTGCCCAGGAAAGACATTGCATTTCTTACCTTACAAGGATTACCCCAAATTGGAGCACTTCCTGATGTTACTGATACAATCACCCTTCACCCTGCCTATTGACTTGATGCAACCTTTATTGTTATTTCTAAGTTCAAATCCCACCTCTAGGGGGACTATGGCTCTGTCACTATCTCTACCCAGCAGAGCTGGAAAACAACGAATTCCTCCCCTAGCTCCATCTCCACTTCCTCTTTCTTTCTTTTTTTTAAAATTTTTCGAGACAGGGTTTCTCTGTACTTTTGGTTCCTGTCCTGGAACTAGCTCTTCTAGACCAAGCTGGCCTCGAACTCACAGAGATCCGCCTGCCTCTGCCTCCCGAGTGCTGGGATTAAAGGCGTGTGCCACCACTTCCTCTTTCTTGTTTCATTTGAAACAGGGAATTGTCCTGGGATGTGACTCTGTCTAGCATTTTTTCTTTGGAACTCTCAAGCCCGACTGTGGGTTTTTGTCTTGTTTTGTTTTTGACTGTGAGTTCTTAAGAGCTGCAAGAAAGGGAGAAGGAAACATGGCTCAGTGGTTTAGAGCGCTTGTTGCTCTTGGACCTGAGTTCAATTCCCAAACCCACATGGTGGTTCGTGATTGTAGTGGTATTTTGTTTGGATTTTAACAAATAACGTTTGCCTAAAGATCAGAGTGCAGAGCTAAGCCACTAGAGGCCAGCGAGTGGTGGCACACACCTTTAATCCCAGCACTAGGGATGTGGAGACAGGAGTGATATGGCTGGGCTACGAGAGGAATGAAAGGTGAGAGAAGAGAGGAACCAATCGCAATCTGAGGTTTGGTGGAAACAGTTGCAGTCTGAGAATAAAGTCTGAGTACACCATCTGAGGACAGGATCACTCCTTCAGTCTGAGTATTGATAGAGGTAAAATAACTCTCTAACGTCTGGCCGCTTTGCTTCTCTGATCTTCAGCATTAACCCTATATCTGACTTCAGGTTTTTTATCGTTAATATCAATTAGAATTCATGCTAATGCTACACGTGACTATCTGTAATGCTAGTTCCAAAGCTCCAGAAGCCAGACACCTACCTCTTTCTTTATGCACCAGGCATGCATGCGATACACATATACACATTCACAAATACTCATACACATAAAGCAAAATAAATCAGAAAATGTAAATAGTTGTAAAAAATGCAAACCCTAAAATGTAATAAGAGCTATTTAATAAGGATGGGATGCTGCATATGTTCAGCATGTGTAAGAAGAAAAAAATGAAATGAAGTAAAAATGCATTAGTTGTTTTTCAAGAGCACAAGGCACTGTCCTAGAATTAATTAATCTAAACAACTTCCTCAAGAGCTAGACAGTCCTATTGTCTCGTGTTATGGATGAGGAGGTGAAGACTCCGTGAAGCTAAATTGTTTGTGTTTTTCTACCTGATCTCCCTGGCTACCTTGAGGCTGCTCTGTATTGACTTCATGAGCTTGCTGCATTAGCTTGTGGTTACTACTGGAGTAGAGGTGGCTTATCCAGTGTGTGAGCTGTTTCTCTCACATCCATGACCAAATTCCTTACAAGAAACAACTTAAGACAGAAAGGATTTGTTTTGACTCATGGTCTGGGAGGGAACACGCGGCATGGCAGGAAAGGAACTACATAGCAGCGGGACTCTACAACTGGGCATCCTCACCTCTCTGCATCTGCATCTCCAGTTCTGAATTTCAACATCCACCTCCAATGATTCACTGCCTCCAGCTAGCCCCCCCCCCCCCCCCCCGCCACCTAATGGCTCCACAATTTCCCAAAATAGCACCCCAGGCAGGGGACCAACTTTTCAAATGCATGAGCCTATGGGGAGAGGCTGATTCGACAACCAAGTGCATCTAGCATTTGCCAGATATATTGTGCTTCTATAGAGAGCTTCGGGCATGGAGTCTATTCAAAAGACCCTGTCCAGCAATCGGGTTTGGTTTCAGTCATCTTATTTCTTCATAAGGGTTAAAAAAAATGTAAGAGTAGCCTATGATCACACACAGGAAAACTAACATTAAAACCCCAATGTAAACTTAATTTAAGTGTCCTTTGTCCATATGTCACTAGGAGAGATACATTACTAACTTCCACTCAAATAGCATTACCTAAGCACAAAGCTTTGTCATTGAACTCTGACCTTCAGACAAAATTCTCAAATACAATCTTCCTTCCAAATTCTTTTGAAGCAATTTTCACCCATTTTGCAGACAGGAATACTAAGGGGCAGACAGGTTGAAGAGCTAAAAAGGACACAAACTGTACATTAGTAAAAACAATTACAGATTTCTCCCCAAAATGACCTCTCATACAAGCAAATCTCCTTGTATATAGTGTATGGATTCTTATAGGTAAATTCTTTATATCAATATCTTGGGACATAGAAAAAAATACTATGCTGATAACTTTATCTTTTTTTTTTTTTTACCTTTAAGTCACTGAATTAGTCAGGGATCTCTAGACTAAGAACTTACCGAGTGAATTTCTCCACATATACAGGATAGGGATTTATAAGGATGACTTACAGGCTGTGGTCCAGCTAATCCAACAGTGGCTGGCTATGAATAGCAAGTCTAAGAACCTAGTAGTGCTCAGTCCACAAGGCTGGATGTTCTCAAGTGGTCTTCAGTAGGTGCTGGCATCCCAAAGAAGTAGGCTTTGATGATGTCAGTGAAGGAAATGACCTGCTAACAAGGTGAGGGCAAGGGGACAAACAGCAAAAACTTCCTTCTTCCCTGTCATTAGACAGGCTTCCGGTAGATGGTGTGGCCCAGATTAAAGGCGTGTCTTCCTGCCTCATGATCTGGGTTTAAAGGCGTGTCATTTCCCATTCAAGAGATACGGATTAAAGGTGTGTCTTCCTACCTCAAAAGTCCAGACTAGACGTGGATCTTCCTACTTCAAATTAAGCAATAAATCCCTCAGAAATGTTGCCTTCGTTTTTGGATTTCAGTTAATTTCTGATAGAGTCAATCTGACAACCAAGAATAGCCAGCACAGTCTCCATAGTGAGAATCTTAATGTAGAATCAGGTCTGGTTTTAGAAAAATATTTTTTTCAAACATTTATATTCTATATATAAGCATTTGGGGGATTATTTCAGAAGTCTGTGATAGGTTGCAAAAATAATTTATAAAATGTAATTTAATATATTATCACATTGCTGTATACATTCTAAAGCTGAATGTCGCAAGTTGTACAAAGAGGCACTGATACTTAAAGGGAAGCTAGATTTTGGAACCTTGCAACATCAATCACGACTTCCTTGAAAACTTGACACAACAATTAATGACATATCCTACATGTATAGGCACCTCTAATCATGTCTTGGACTCCATACCAAAAGTAATACTGGGCAAAGACTTTCGGTAAATTACTTTCATTTACTCTGCGCAACTGAGTAGAAATTCTTCTTTCTGACTCCACTGGATAAATTTGTCTGCCAACATGTCTTTTTGATTTGGACAAGAGATCACATGGAAATGGTAGTGATCCTTTAGGGGGTGAGCCAAATAAATCATGTGATCTGTTCCAATGCCCAGTTTAGAGTATACCTGCTTCTATTCTTTATAAAAGCATATTGCTGCCAGAATTGGGAAGTGTGACTTTTGATCTTTAATGTTGAATAGTACTATAATATTCTCAGCGACCATAATATTCACAGAAGCAAAGATGTGACTGATATGCCATATGTCCCCTTATCCTGACGCTATTTATTCTGGAACCAAAAGTGTGAGTCCAGTATTAACCCATTCTCATTCCAAGTGAGGCATACATGTTTAAACTTCACAGAGTATCATTTTAACTTGAGTTGCACCGCCACAATAATTTTTACATTAACACAATCATTTCTAAGCACCATGTTAAGGGTGACTCATAGTAATGCTATGTTAACACATCCGACCTCATAATACGTACTTTTGTCCTGGGTCTCTTCATGACGGACACAAGTGGGAAGGTCAATGGCATGTTAATAAGGCTCAGTTATGCTCATGAATTAATTACGTTGGCGTGTTAAATGTCTCAAAATAACATACAATGTCTTCCTGCATACATACTCGTATCATGATGTTCTTATGATGGGAGAGAAATGGAGAGGAAAGAGATCATGTTTTTAAGATAACTTTTATTCATAAATAAATCATACACAGGGTAAGTCTATCTTTTGCTTTGTGAGTTTAATTGAACTTTGAATGGCTAAGCAATATATATTTTTTAAATTAAAAATTGCCCAAAGGAAACAGGCCATTGTAGGAGAAAAGATTGTATCTCCCTCTGAATTCACTGTGAAACACAGTTCTTTGATTCATATATGTTTTCTTCCTACCTCACAGCTGATACACCTCTTTGTGCACAGTCCTCTCAGCTGTTTAAATAGGACTTAACATTTAACTGCTGCATTGGCAAAGACAAAATAGCTTTATTTGCCATCCTCAAAATGATTTGCCTGCATCGTAGGTGATTTTAAAAACAATGCCACCTCAATCAGAGGAAGAAAGAAGACAACGGCTTAGGCCAACTGCTCATAAATGTCAGATACCCTTGCACAGGCTGAGATTAGCATGTCTGTTAGGTCACAAGGGCACGGCCCTTTCAGTTCAAAACTCCCCAAATTCACTTACCTTTTGTTTGTCATCTGTTGTGACATTTGAAGCTCAATTTGTGTGCCTGCCTTAGAAAGTCTTATCTCATTGTTCTGTAATTCGGAGTTGTGTTCTCCAGCTCAAGAGGAAGAAGGGAAACAATGGCGTTTGTTCTCCAGGCCCAAAGTGCTTATTTACAAATGATATTTTTAGAAGTGAAGTTTGAAGGGCTTCTCTAACGCAATCCCAAGTACCTCTTGCGAAGGGGATAGGCTCCTCATGCCACAAATCACCGTATATTAGATATGGAAGGGGGAAGGGGAAAAACCAGCCACACTTCTTCCACCAGATCCTACCATCCAGCCACAATAAATTCGGGTTTTCTCCCCCCCCCCCGCCTTGATAGGTATTCATAGATGCCTTTTTGACGTACATAAAACAGAAATACCCACTGTGAAAACAAAGGAGCGTGTGCGTGGCTGGTAATAACTCAGTCATCAGCCACTCCTGCCATGCACACACCGTGCCTTCGATCCGTTTCCACATGCAAACTTCCTTCTGCGTATAAATCAGGAGACTAAAGGGAAATAAATACGTACGCATCCCATTGCTCCAACACCCATCCCAAGCAAGCCTCATCCTGTGTCACCGCCTCTGTCATGCAAATTACACCGGAGCTGTCAGTTGACTGAGATTAATGACACTGCGCCAGCTTCTTTGTTTCTCTCTGCGGCCGTTTAGTGTGAAATACTATCCAAAAACATTATCTATCCTCGATTAATCCCACAAATTTGTTCACACGATGCACATTGTTTAGGGCAATTTACAACAGGAACATACTGAGCACAATTGCATTTAATTACTTGGGTTCTAATTACATTCATTAAAGGCTAATAAAATAAATGAAACAGCTTTAAAAGCTTCTGCAAAACACATGGGTCTTGTCTCCCCAGTGAAACATACAGTAGATGTTTGATGTGAAACACGGTTTTGACCATATATGTGTATTTATAGATTTACATACACACGTACGCTGCGCGGTATAGAAGGGAGATTTTAAATCCTAAGCCATAAAGCTTCAACTGCTCTATGAATGCATTTATTTAATGAGTGGCTGACAGGTTTTAGGAGCCTAGCACTGTTCCTTTTATTTTATGTGCAGAATAGAGAAAAACAAATCCATTTCAAAATCGCCTTTGAATCTTAATTGTTCCCACCTGCAGGGCCTGGATGCCCAACTCTGGCTTTTCCCATGCCCACTTTCGACAGGCCGCTGACCAGCAAAGCAGGAATGTATTCCACTCAAACTGGTTCCTAGAGAGCATTTCTATCAGGTTCAGTCCCAAATCTCAGCTGAGACTGTTGGCTAATTCTCCTCTAACACTGTGGGAAAACTGTATAATCTAGTGTATGAAAAGTTACGATTTAAGTCACACTGAAGTATTTTCCCTATAAGGGTTTTTAAAATGAGCGTGTGTGTGTGTGTGTGTGTGTATGTGTGTGTGTGTGTATGTGTGTGTGTATTTTATGTATGTGCGTACGTTTTGTGCACATGTGGTAGGGTGCACATAAACACACATGTGCATGCATGTGGAGGCTAGAAGTTAATGTCATGTGTCTTCTATCTCTCCACTTTGTGTTTTTTTTTTTTTTTTATAGTTGCTGTTGTTTTATTTTGTTTGAGACCAAGTCTCTCACTGACCTCAGAGCTCACTAGTTGGCAAAGCTGGTTGGCCTGCAAGCTCTGGGATCCTCCTGTGTCAGGTGCTATAAACTTAACACCACATCTTGTTGCTGTTTCGTTTTGTTCTAGCATGAGTGGGATCTGACACACTCATGCTCACAGAGCAAGGCGACTGCCAGCTGAGCCACCACTCCGACATTACAACTTCCTTTTCAAAGCATGGATTTCTGGTCGTTTTTATGTATATTTATTGTATGGGTGTGTTTGGGAAATAATTGAGGATGAAAATATATAAAGTAGCATTGTTGGTAACTATGCCAGAACACAAACCAACAACAAAACAAAACAGTGTTCAGCACTCAGCAAAGCTGTCCCTCTCCAACTGGAGCTCTGAGTAACCCACATGGTCCAAGGACAAATGTCAGCTTAACCAATTACACTGTGTGTCTTTGAAGCCAATACCCCGATTATGGAGACCATGGACAGCTTGCCCCTAGCCTGTGCCTGGAAAAGTACTGATCATGCTCAGCACTGGAAGATGGGGTGGGAACCCCTAAACATAATGTGTGACATAGATTTTTCTCAACAAAAATATTTTGGTTCTTCTATAGACAATAATTGACATTTTTTAAAAAAAATTAATCATCTGGAGGATGACTGGGAGAGGCACCTGGATTTAGAATTTCACCTGAATTCATCTTTCTTAAAATTTAAGATTTTTTTAGAACCGAAACTTGAAGTCCTTTGGAAATAACCTGTTGGCGCCTTCCCAATAGCTGTGTTCTTTGATACAGTAGGCTTCTCTTTGGGTATCTGCCTAATGAAAATATCCTCGTGTGCACGCAAAGTTAGAAAAAATAGTTGAGGCATCCCTGTTATTATGGGAGAAGGAATGGAGAGACTTTCCTCATGTCCATCTGATATGGACACATTCTGAAGACCTAGACAACAGTGAAAGTAGCTGACCAAGTCCATATGTGAAACACCAACTTATAGAATCGTATGTACTATGAGGAGTGTGTTTAGGCAAATGAAAGAATTAAAAAAGCACTGATAGTGAATGATGACCTTGGAAGTGACAAGAGTCCACGTTGATCAGTTGGATATGGAGTCACACACCTTCAATTTAAACACTAAGGAGGCTGAGGCAGGAAGCTGATAAAATAAATAAAAATTGTAAGTTCAATTTATGAGAAGAACATCCCCAGAAAAGAAATAGATAGCATTAATTACTCTGCAGATGGGAATATTGAGTAGATTATTTTTATAAGAATGTATTCACCAAGTATTGTTGTACCTATATATTAAATAATTATTCTCTCTCTCTCTCTCTCTCTCTCTCTCTCTCTCACACACACACACACACACACACATACACACATATGGTAATTTCCCTAATTTTGTAACTAGTAGCTCTTCAGAACACGATCTGGTTGAATTTCTCAAAAGTTAGACATATTTAAAAACAAAACTAGGTGAGGGGTTAGAATTTGAACATCTCAACATTTCTCACTCAGGTACACACTCTTGCTCTTCGTCTGCTATTCCACATTCCCTTCAGGCAGCAGTTTGGGGACATTCATTACACATAACGCAGTTGAGGCTTACTCGTTTCAGCGTTGCTCAGCCTTGCGCTCCTAGGAGCTCAGGACCGTGTCCAACTTGTGTGACGGAACACTGTGTGGACTGCGCACAGCAGACACATCTTCAGTAAAGAATGCTGCTTTGCTGCCCTTCCGTCATTCACATGAATACCTTAGCAAAATTGGGTACTGCTAAATAAAAGCGAATCATAACAGTTCAATAAGCAGGGCTGGGTCAAAAGAAATGCCAAGCAAGAACTGAAAACCCAAATGGATATGTTCTGACGCATGCCTACTTCTCCCCTCCCCGCTTCTCAAACGATGGTGGCTTCTCGACTGCGGTGTTTGGAAGATGGAGATCATCTCAGTGTGTGGACCATTGCCTCACACACGTTTGCCTCTCATCCCCCAACGTGGAAGAGGCTCACGACCATCTACAACGTCACTTTCAGCATAGCCAATGCCTTTTCCTGGCTTCTTTGCGCTCTGCATGCATGTGGTTCGCAGATAGGCGTGCCGACAAAACACCCAGACATAAAAATAAATTTAAAAATCTAGAGAAAAAAAGGAGTGCCAGAATTGTTTGACTTATTTCTTATTTCTTTGTATCAATATGCAACTCTTGGTAGGTAGACTATCTCCATACCTAACACAGTGACTGGTTTATAAATGCTTATTAAAAGTCTATCAACAGGCAAATGGAAAATATAAATGAAGGGAATTTTTTTTTCTTCCTTTCTAGAATATGTTCTTGCCTGGACATGGAGTTTTGTTTTTTTTGTTGTTGTTGTTTTTTGTTTTTTTTGGTTTTTCGAGACAGGGTTTCTCTGTGGTTTTGGAGCCTTTCCTGGAACTAGCTCTTGTAGACCAGGCTGGTCTCGAACTCAGAGAGATCCGCCTGCCTCTGCCTCCCAAGTGCTGGGATTAAAGGCGTGCGCCACCACCACCCGACTCTGGACATGGAGTTTTATGAAATTATCTCACAGCTAGTGTCAGACACTCCTGAGAGCTCACTGAATAGAGCCGTCCTGTAAGATCATTCTAAAATTACTGCAGCACCTTTATCCAGCGCAGAAGACTTCCCTTTCAAAGTTCCCTTTGAAAGTGTCAGACCTGACTCACACACACAGACGCTTCAAATATGGTCTATGTTTCAGCAAAAGATAAAGAATGACGGTGCGTAAGAGGTCCTAGAGTACTGACTCAGTATCTTTAGAATTTGATCTTGTACACCCTCACAGAGATTTAAAGAACGGTGTTTTGAATGCCATGACCAGTCTAAGAAATGACAGCAGAAGAACCGCGTTCTTCAGACAGCAGGGAACTCCCCTACATCTTGACACTTGAGAGCGAAAAACCACGGCTCCTTCTGGACAATGGGAAGTGCCTCCTTTGGATGCACACAAATGTGTTCCTTCGTATAGTTCCGGAAGCTTCCTGCCTTTACTCATGGAGGATGTAAAGTGGGGTAAGAAAAGACACAAATAATACCCCTATCTACCCATGAATGTCAGCAATTCTTTTTCTCCCTCTCTCTCTCTCTTCTGTTTCTTTTTCAACCTACCTCTGGGAAACTATAAGGAGCTGCTCCATGTAGGCATCAGAGAAATATATAACTACAAACTGAAAGCCCGTGACCTCAGTCCCCAGCGCCCTTTGGCCCTCATTACAGCAGCAGTTGGTGTAGGGAAGGATTAAAGAGGGCTAGAAATCATTGGGTGAGCGCTCGAGGTCTCAGAAACTTGACCTTGGTTACTTAAAGCACAGAGTCCCCACTAAAAGCTGATCTAGGAGGAGAATTAAAAACAGAACAGGGAGAGGTCAGGAGGAGTACAGGCGCACTAACAAAGATGAGGCTGAAACAGAAAAGAAAACCCCTCCAAAATAGACATCTTTTCTTCCACTAGACAGGCGTGGACACCACCAGAAAACATGCTGGGTTTTGCCACTAACCAAAAATGCAAAAGAATCTCCCACCAGACCCATGCCAGAAGAGAAGCCAGACAATGGAGGACTTCCCAAGGCTACTCAGCAAGCTCCAGACTTCTTAAAGAACTTCCTAATGAAACAGAATCGGACTGAGCCTCCCTCTCTCTCTGATAGCTTTTATTATCTGGATCTATGAATTACCCGGGTTTAATGGGAAATACAAGAAGAGATTACAAAGGCACTGACTAGTAAAATATTTTTACAATTGTGAAACTTACAGCAAGGCTCATTCCTTCTCTGGAGAAGTAAAGTAAGGGCAAGGGGCTAACGCCATAAAGCATATGCCCGTGGCAATAGCCCCAGTGGGGGCATGAACTCAAAAGCATTTCAGAAAACCTACACTTAGAAGTGAATGATTCCCAGCTGTCAGCGACAATGGGGCCACATTATTCATTGTCCCTTCAGGCTTGTGTGCCATGGCCCTCAGGAGCAGGCTTGCTCTTTCAGGGACTCTGCTCTTAGATGAGGAAACCGAGGCATGTATCTTGGACTCAGGATAAATGACTGACCCCTAAGAAATGTGCATCCTGAGGTCAGCCAGTGTTTGCTGAGTTAGGAAAGAATAACCCAATAGCTGACTCTTTCCTTTCTTATGAAAGGACCATGATTATAGTAGCATGTAATGGTTCCATAATCGCTTGAACTTCCCAAAACATGTTCTTGCGCTTTCAAAGATGGATAAGCTAAACACTATCACAAAAAGATAGCAAGATGTGTGTGTCGGGATCTTTCTCTCTGTACATCTGTCACCATGTCTTGCTCTCTGTATAAACAAAGAAGCGAATCCTCCAGAAGAGAGCTGTCCCAAATGTGTATAACTCGATATGTTTGTGCAATGTAAATGTTTATAGTAGTTCTGATAAAAAAAAGGGAAAGTGAGCAAGTGAAATTATTTTCATGATACACCTTATGTAAACCATTGTATCAAAATGTTTAGAAATGCTAACCTAAAATCTATGGTGATGTACTTTTGTACTAATCTTACTTTTTTTCAGTCTTATTTTATTTAATTTTGTGTGAAGGGAGTGGCACACGCAAGTGGGTGCAGGTGCCTGTGGAGGTCCGAGGCACTGGGTCCCCAAAGTCTTGGAGTTACAGGCAGTTGAGAGCTGCTTAATGTGAGTTATAGGAGCCGAACTCCGGTCCTCTGCAAGAACACTACCTGCTCTTAACTACCGAGCCAACTATCCAACCCTTAATTTCTACTAAACTTTTAAAATCTCATGTAATTTGTACCTGAAGCATACCTCAGTAGGATTGGTTACCTTTTTGAAGAGCACAGCCCTATCCTTGTCTAGTTTCTTTAATTAGAAGGGCTTACTTCACCTGTTTCTTTATTCTGTACCATAGGCTAAAAACAGAGTGACTTGAGTTACTTCCAATCTTTCAAAGATAAAGCTATCTAATAATACATTTGGAAGATAACAGCATATATTCTTTAGTGCTAAGGACGAATAGATGAATATGTTAATGAATATGCTACATCCTAACCGACACATACTCTTTTTGTTTGTTGGTTGGTTGGTTTGGTTTGGTTTTTTGAGACATCCTCTTAACAACCAGTAGTAACTGTGTGATTATTTCATGGAAAACACAGTACTGAACACCAAACCGTGAAACCCTGCTATGTACTAGATGACTCTGAACACCAAGCCTCCAGTTGGCTCTAAAGTGTTAAACAACTCTTAAGCAAGGTTAATTCAGCTTCAAACATGGACAGTAAAACCTGATTTCAAACATTCCTCTCTTCTTTATAAGCACTCTGACTTTGTGCAGAGCATCTGCTCTGTGCAAATTTTTCATTTGCTCATTGGTAAAATGAAGGCTAGATACCCTCAAATCAACTGTGCAGTTTGAAGAGGCTGTGGCTACATCGCATAATTTACCTCTCTTTAATCAAAGAGCCCATTCTTCACACTTCAATGACTGCCTGCATAGTGCAACTTATAAACTACATGTAGAAATTCTATATTTAGGAAAATATACATATATGTTCAGGTAAATAAGTATGCCCCATGTACTATGTGATATGTATGTATTTATAACAAAATTTATGCACTGGTCACCTGAGTTTTCAGCTTGATTATCACTATGTATTTTATCTGGTAATGCTAGGCCTTAAGGGAAGTCTCATGTAGACCTGGTTCAACAATCAGAGTCTGAGTATGGTGGACTGTGGCACAGAAGAATAAGACAAGCACATACTTGTCTGACTTAGCATGACACATTTTCAGTCCACGAGACTTGTTTCTAAGCTTCGCTTCATCCTTTGCTGTCTCAAAACTAACATAAGAAGTAGGCACCTCTTTATATTGTGTCAGTGAGGAAACCGAGAGGCGTCAGGCTAACATCCACACTCCATGGACACAGTAGATGCTTCTGTGCGACACAGTAAGCATTACATGAAACCCCACAAACCTGCCTTTTCTTATTCTCTGCTGATCCTCTGAATCCTACCCCTATCCATGCCTTCTGGAGCCATCTGTCCTTAACTCTCCTTACGGTTTGGGATATTATCCTACGGGTTGATACTAAGTGGCTATCCAATTAGAGTGCAAACACTTTGAGGGCAGAAGTCTTACAGTTCTCCATCTCCTTGTGCTGAATGAGAGGACAGCTTTTATTATTTAGTAGACTTTGCTGTTGATGGAATGATAACGCACTAGATACTGTTTAAAACAGTTCATGCTTTTGTCTCATTGGAGTAAATCTAAACTTCGGAAACCAGTAAAAATGGTCAAATTTATACAATCTTATCTATGCAACATACTGATATTTTAATTAAAGATGGGTAAACGACCAAGAAGAAGCAGGCTTATAACAAAAGTTAGAAGGCTAATCCAACAACAGAGCTAGCTGTACACTACCAGCAAGCCAGGGTCCATCCATGTTCATAAAGTTTCTTTGGTCAATGAGGACTGCAGCAGGAGAAGGCCAATCTCATGCTCCCAAACTTTAGTAAGCGAAATTGGGCATTTTAGGTCACATTGAGGATCAAGGTTATATAAAATTCAGAGGTACCTGTCATAAAGTCTAGTTAGTGGAGAAAGTGACTGACAGGGGCTAGCAAAGCTTCTATTGGTAGACTGGGATGTAAGGCAGGATGCTTATTTAAAACCTCAAGCTGTGCCTGCTCACTCTCATTGGCCTGGTGCAGAAAGATGAAGAGCCGCCTCACGTTAGGTGACATACGAGTACCAGAACTAATGCCAGAACAGGAGGTCTTAGAGAGTCTATAAAGCAAGACGAATTTTAGATCCCACCCCCACTGAAGTAAAATCTTGCCTGCTTCCCAGCCTCCTAGGAAGAGTCAAGCCCAGGGACTGTGTGCTAAATCCATATATTAGGGGACTTAGCACTTACATTGAGCTATAGGCTTAAGAGAAGTGAGGACAAGGAAGGCTTATGATTTATTGAACAATTAGCAGATCATGAGTATCATTGGGTAACTAGCTTTAATATCAAATTTATCCACAATCTCAGTAGAAGGCTCAGTGATGATAGTGCTTATGCACAAGCCTGATGGCCCAAGTTGGAATCCCCAGTACCCAGGCCACAGACAGCAGACCTATAATCTCAATAAACTCCTACCAAATGGGAGATGAGACAAGAGATCTTCCTGAACCTCACAGGCCACCTAGACCACAATCCACAGTGGAAGAC
Organism: Chionomys nivalis; assembly: GCF_950005125.1. Taxonomy (NCBI): domain Eukaryota; kingdom Metazoa; phylum Chordata; class Mammalia; order Rodentia; family Cricetidae; genus Chionomys; species Chionomys nivalis. The sequence continues at coordinate 59,117,091 of NC_080094.1, read as the reverse complement.
AAACAAAAGAGACCCTTCCTCAAGCAAAATAGAAGGTAAGGACTGACACCCAAGTGTTTCTTCTGACCTTCCCACTTGCACTACGACATGTACAAGCTCCACACAGATATGCAGCATCACATGGTACCCCCAAACACCTACAAGTTTTATAGTTTATGTATTAGTTTGAATTCTAAAATTTTAGATTCCAAATGAAAAGAAAGGGACAGACAAAACAGAAAGTCATTTTTCTAACCTGAAGTATGAACACGGCTTAATATGACGGTACAGAGTGGATGGTCTTCCTGGGTTTAGGAAGAGAGACTTTTCTCTCTTCTCCTAGCTATCAAGTAGAAAGAAGTCTATTTAGAAATAGGCAGGACTCACTGTGTTCACCCACCACATCACTGTGCCTTCTAACAACACAGTCGTTCTCTTTGTAGATAATAATCTACATAATTACCATGGGTATGATAGCTAAGGTGGCAAAGCTATGTGATCCGACCAAGGGTAGAGTTCTTAGGGTCCCTGCACACAGGAGTATGGAGAAGAAATGAGAGGTGGGAAAGCAGACTGAAGGGGGGGGGGCATCTGGGCAAACAGGGAGGAGTTCAGAAATTCTGCTCTAAGGCTTGTTTTCACACAGGTTTACCCACCCTTCCAATTTTGGCTCCTGCAGCCACTGGCTTTTAGCAAGGTCTGGCAAAAGATTAAATCCAGCTTAAGCAAAAAGCCAACCGAAGAAATCAAAGAGTTTTCTTAAGTCTGCACCGTGGAGAGTGAGACTGAGAGGCAATCGGGGAAATGTATGAAATCGCCACCATTCAAATCCAAGAGCTAAACGGTCACTTGTCTTGAATAGGATTAAAACTATGAGTCAAAAGTCAACGGAGCCAGGCCTGGTGTGGCACACGTTCTATAACCCCAGCACCCAGGAGGCTGAAGTAGGAGGATAACACGTTTAAGGCTATCCTGGGATACAGAGTGAAACACTGAATCTAACACAAAAGAAAACAAATCAGAGAGGAGTGGAAAGGGTGGGTAAAACCAGGGCAGGACCTGTTAAAGACTCCTTGGGTTGGCACTTAAATCTGTGTTAAGAACTAGTTGTTTGCTTGATCACCAAGGCGCTCACCATGCTTCCTAAGTTTTCTCCCAACCATATAAGTAACATAACCTGTAGAATTTAGAACGTGACTTGATTTTCACCAGATACTGCAGAAATGTTAGATTCAAGCAATAAATTGTTTTCCTCTGGCTATAATATTAGATATTAACATACAAAGATACCAGGAAAATAACAATTGACCTTAACACCCTTTCATTTTCTTCTAATATACTTTAAAAATATTTGAAGTTTGTAATAGGCAGAAAATTGGCAGTGAGGTTAGGAATGTCTATTAAACATATAGTATCAAAAAAAAACCCCAGTTCTAAGATTTTTTCCTGTTTGTTTAATATATTATTGTCCGCATCTGCCCATGCATGCTACATGTTAGCGCAGGGCTTTTCCAACATTTTAAATTCCATTACTTTAAAATATAAAGCTCTGTGCCTGTGATATATTACTAATGCTAACAGATAAGATCACCCAATTATAAACTTCAGTTTGCTCTTATTAATGTAGCAAATGAAGCCATGGGAGTGAGTGAGATCTCATTTTGGATAAGGTCCCACTTGTTGTTAAATGTTGCTCTTTCAGAGCTGGGCATACATCATCAGTGATGTAACAATAACAGATGTCTTATTTGTGAACTCCTCTCCTGTCTGCCTCGCAGCAATGATTTTACTACTTGTGAAGGATTACAAAAAATTATGGGAGGATTTACATAAGGTCTCTGCAGTATTTATTTAGAAGTCAAGTATAATATTGTTTTCCCAAACCCATTAACCAACACGACTTAATCCTGACTCAAAGGAGCTGCGTTATTTTCCCCTTAGTCAGCCTGTGGGATTATGGTTTCAGAACCATCCATCAATAGAAGTTGGGTTAGTCACGACAGCAGATATAAGGTGGGGGTGAGAAGATCCAGTCTTCTTATTGTGCTGGAAACACCATGATCCTGTTCTGCAAGAGGTTCTAGCACACGGTTTTACAGTCTGTACCAACTGAGTCTGTTCACTTTCAGACTGGTTGGACTTTCCACGGCAGTGGTCCCCAGTCAAAGGGGTGGGAATCTACTTGCTTTCAGGCTTAACTAAAGATCTGTTGTGTTTTTACGAATTAGCAGAGAATAAAGGCAATAAACATTTGGTGATTTTCCAGCACATTTGATCACTTCCCTTGTTACTTAAACACTTACAGAGAAAGCCACAGGATGGGCCTGTAATCTTCACAGTGATAGACAGTCCTAGGGCTGAGTCCCCACATATCATTGACAACGTAATGCTCTAAATGGGAAAAATGTCAGTGCTCAAGTATGTAAGCACAGAGTTGGGATGCCTCTTAGGAAATACTTTCTTAATATTTCAGGAATTGCCCACAAGGCCATATTTAACATTACCAAGAATATACTAGTACAATAACCTAGTACTGTTTACATAAATGATAGATCTAGATCCATTTATTAGTATTTTGTTATTTAGGCAGTGAGCCCACCCTATATCAAGTATCCTAAATGCATCCACTCCCAAAGTCAAACCTCTTAATTCAAAAAAAGGAGCAGAAGTATGCTTACATGTTCTGACCATTTATCAGGGTGGAGTGGATCTACCTGTATGTGCCATCTTAATGTCAAAAGAACCAAGTAACCATGTCCTGGGTCAGAATGTGTAGCGCTGGTTGTTGTCAACAATTTTGATCAACCTCAAACTCTCTGACCTTCAGACAAGGTGAAAATAGGCTCACATTTTTGGGCCTCCACAGATCTTGACCTTTCTGGCTCCTACAGTCCTTCCTGCCTATCTTCCAAGGGAGTTCCCCAAGTTCTGCCTAATGTTTGGCCACGATCTATGCAACTGTTCCAGTCAGTTGCTAGGTGAAGCCTCATTGATGGCAACTGGGCTACATTCTGGTCTTCAAGTATAGCAGATTATAATTAAGAATTTTATGCTTTGTTCTATCGTAGGTCTCTTGACTACACCCAGCCTCTGGTTCTTGGCCACCCAGGCATTGTCAGGCATGGGTTCCCTCCTGTGCCATGGGCCTCAGGTTGTTCACTCCCACACGTTCTACACCACCATTGCCCCAGCATAGCCTGAAGGCAAGACAAATTGTAAACTGGACGTTTTGTGGCTGGCTGATGCTCCCACTCCCATCACTGGAAGCCTTGTCTGGCTACAGAAGATGGCTGGTTCAGGCTCTGTATCTCTCATTACTAGGAATCTTCCTAGGGTCATCCTCATAGATTCCAGAGAGTTTCCAATGCACTAGGTTTTCCATATTACCCCCAAAATACCCCTAATTCCAGTCATCTCTCCCAGTACTCCCTCCCTCCATCCGTCTCCTTCAAGCCTGATCCCTCCTGTTCCTATACCCCACTAACCCCAAGTCCACCCATGAAATCTAATCTATTTCCTCCTCCCAAGAAGATGAATGCATCCCCTCTTGAGTCCTCCTGTAACCTAGTCTCTATTGGTCTGTAGATTGTAGCATGATTATCATTTACTTAACAACTAATATCCACTTACAAGTGAGTACATACCATGCTTGCCTTTCTGAGTCTGGATTACCTCCCTGAGGTTGATTTTCTCTATGGTTCATCCATTTGCCTGCAAACTTCATAATGTCATTTTTAACAGCTATGTAATGCTCCATTGTGTAAATGTGCCACATTTTCTTTATCCATTCTTCAGTTGAAGGACATCTAGTCTGTTTCCAGTTTTTGGCTATTATGACTAAAGCAGCTATGAACATAGCTGAGCAAGTATCTTTAGGGTAGGATGGAACATTCTTTGGGTATAGGCCCAGGAATGGTATAGCTAGGTCTTGAAATGGACTGATTTCTAATTTTCTGAGGAGCTGTCATAATGATTTCCAAAGTGGCTGTACAACTTTGTACTCCCACCAGCAATTGAGGAGTGTTCCCTTTGCTCCACATCCTCTCCAGCATGAGTTGTCAGTTGTGTTTTGATCTTGGCCATTCTGACAGGTGTAATATGGAATCTCAAAGACATTGTTATTTGCATTTCCCTGATGGCTAAGGATGTTAAGCACTTTTTCAAGTGTTTCTCAGTCATTTGAAATGTATCTGTTAAAAATTCTCTGTTTAGTGATATAGCCATTTCTAATTGTTTTTTTTTTAGTTTGTTGATGTCTAGTTTCTTTGGTTCTTTATATCTTTTCAATATTAGCCCTCTGTCAGATGTGGTGTTAGTGAAGATCTTTTCCCACTTTGTAAGCTGCCATTCTGTCTTGTTGACAGTGTTCTTTGCCTTACAGAAGCTTTTCAGTTTCATGAGGTCCCATTTACCAATCGGTAGTCTTAGTGTATGTGCTATTGGTGTTCTGTTCAGGAAGTTATATCCTGTGTCAATGTATTCATGGCTATGCTCCACTTTCTCCTCTATCAGTGTCAGAGCATCTGGTTTTATGTTTAAGTCTTTGATCCACTTGGACTTGAGTTTTGTACAGGGTGATAGATATGGATCTACTTGCATTCTTCTACATGAAGACATCAATTTATGCCAGCGCCATTTGTTGAAGAAGCTTTCTTTTTCCATGTATATTTTCAATTTCTTTATCAAGTATCATGTGTCTGTAAATGTGTGGATTTACGTCTGGGTCTTTGAATTGATTCCATTGATCAATGTTTTGTTTAAAATTTACTTTTATTTTTATTTATGTGTCTGTGTGTATATTACATATATGCTGGTGTTCACAGAGGCCAGAAGAAGATGTAAGATTCCCTACAGCTACAGTAGTTACAGGTGGTTGTTGCAAGTCACACCATGTAGGTGCTAGGAATTGAACTTTGGTCCTCATGAAGAATAGCAGGTGCTCTTAACTACTGAGCCTTCTCTCCAGCATCATGATACATGTAGTTTCACTCTCTTAACAACACTGCAGTTATTGTCTAGTTAGGGAAACAGACTTTAAATAATTCATGAAGAGACAATGGTGACCTGGTGATGAAAGGCAAATAAGGAACAGTGAAGCAAACTGCAAAGACCTTTCCCATGTCCACGAGACAAGGGATGAGGCGTTCCTAGAGCTAAAACCCCAGAGCTATTTGGAGTGACTTAAAGCCCCAGAAAAAGATCACCAGTGGGAACCAGGATCATATGAGAACCATAGGCAGAATGGCTATATAGAACCAGGACCGTAAAAAGTCAGCAAAGAGGCAGCTTCCCAGTGCTGACAGATTCGGGGGTGGTGCTGTTGTGTGCCCATCTTCATAATCATTCGTTAGCTCAAGTTCTGTTACCATCTGAATTACCTCAAAACACCTTCTCCTCAGCTAACCAAAGCCTAATTAGGGTCTTCACTCTCTTATTACTGTTATTGTTATCTACTATGGGATGTCTGGGGAGAGATGAAACTTCTTAGCTAAGGAGCTACAACTTTGCTCACATACCAGATATTGTTATTATTAGAGCCCCAATTATTGTTTGAGGTTTTAGGTAGTCTATTCCATCAGCTCTTCATGTTGCTTGTGTTTGCTTTGTTCTGTTGTTGGTTGTTTTTTGCTTTGTCTTGTTGTCTTTGTTTTGGGTTTGTTTTTTTTTTTTTTGTGTGTGTGTGTGTGTGTGTATGTATGTTTGAGACAGGGTTTCTCTGTGTAACAGTTCTGGCTGTCTTGGAACTGTCTTTGTAGACCAGGCTGGCCTTGAACTCACAGAGATCCACTTGCCTCTACCTTTCAAGTGCTGGGATTAAAGGTATGTGCCACCACTGCCCGGTGCTTTGCTCTGTTTTTACAGAATCTTGAACTTTCCAGGAAAGTAAGTATCACATTGTAGTAGGAGTCTTATCAGTACAAATATCACTTGGCATGGTTGTATAAAGTATTATAAGATGGACATAACATTGACACGGCACTTTCATTCATTCGTGGAGCTTTTACTAAATATCTTTGTACTGAGAAAAGCCAGATATCAGGGAGAGATTTATCCTGAAGAGTCGGCCTGCAGGATTGGAAAGCGGTCATTAGAAATAAAACAATACATGCTGTAATGGAGGTAAAACCAGTACAATGAGAGGTTGGAGCAGTGGTTCTCAACCTGTGGGTCGCCATCTCCTTGGAGCCAGAAGACCCTTTCACTGGGGCTGCATGTCAGATATTTGCCATATGATTCATAACCATAGCAAAATTATAGTTATAAAGTAGCAGCAACATAATTTTATTGTTTGGGGGTCATCATAACTTGAGGAACTGTATTAAAGGGTCATACCATTAGGAAGGTTGAGAACTAGTTCAGAGCAAGTCAAGCATGACTTTAAGGTTTTAGTAAGAAGTGATAGTAGTATGATCTTGAACAATATGTTTGCCAAATGGTAAAGGAGAAAAGAAGCATCTTGAGCATAGAAAGTGATGGCAGTAATTAGGATAATCAACTAATAGGAGAGTATAGGTCAGCACTGGGGAATGGAGCCAGCACCGAGAGTTCACTCGGAAAATAACCAGAACCACTGTTAGCCAGCAAAGTGAGCTGCTCCCTCTACAGAGAGGCCTGGTGGGCCCACAGAGTTTACAGAGCACCCTGTGAACTGCTGACTCTGCTGAGCTCTTGAGAGGAAGGAGTACCTTGATGAGAAGTGTGTTCAGGATGATCAGACTGGTGTCTCTGTGAAGACTGTTTGTGGGACTGAAGACAGACGCCTGGGAGATCAGATGGGAAGCGCTGTCAATCCCCTAACAAAATAGTAAGGGTCTAAGTCAGTGGCCATGAGGATGACGAAAAGGGACTTTAGCCAAAAGACTAAAATGTTGGATATGAAATAAGGAACCTAAGTCAATGATGACGTTCTGAGATCTAGCTGAGGCAACAGGAAAAACTGAAATACTGTTAGCACAATGCTGTAACAAGATGCAGGCTTTGGATAAAGACGATGGGCTCAGCGTCACTATTTTCACAACGTCAGGTTTATTTCATAAGCGGACATGGTGCTTCCAGTTCTGCCAGACAGATATAACCATTGCCGGTAGAAACTGCGCCGGGCAGTGGTGGTGCACACCTTTAATCCCAGCACTCAGGAGGCAGAGGCAGGCGGATCTCTATGAGTTCAAGGCCAGCCTGGTCTAGAAGAGCTAGTTCCAGGACAGGAACCAAAAAAGCTACAGAGAAACCCTGTCTCGAAAATAAAAAAAAGAAAAAGAAAAGAAACTGCTTAATTATTTGGTTTCTACATTAGAGCCAATAGTAGGTAATTCAATTTCCTAATCTATTAAGCATGTTTTGCTAACCAGGGCTTGTAAAGAGATCAAGTTCAAGTCTGTACTCTCAACATTAAACAATATCATTAACAGCAACAATGTATTTCCATTCCAGAGAGCCTCTGTCTGGTTTGGCAAGCATGTAATAGGAAGGCTGAGAAAGAAACAGTAAAATCCAGGGTAGGAGTGCTGGATGTTACAACCAACGACAGAGGCGGCTTCATGGAAATGCTTCCAGTGTACATAAAGAAGGCAATACACACCCCTGAATTAATAGGAATATATATTCTAATTAATTGACAGCAAGAGCTGTTGATAGAAAGAAAGAATGGATCTCCAGCTCCCCAAGCAAGCACCCAGACACAGCTAGATAAATTGCCGAGACTCTGTCTATGTAATATATGAAGCGGTCCTGCAGTAATCAGCCTATGTTTCCCTGCCCTCCATCTATTATTGTGGATTTGGGCTTCTTTTTCATCCTTACAACGAGCATGCACACAAGAGGAAATCCAGAGGTGGGAATTAGAACAAAGGGAGGAATAAAAATTCCAAATGAATGCTTCAATTCAGGTAGAATAACCAGCACATCACACACTTGAGGAGCCTGTTACTTTATCCAAAAATAAAAATGATGCTTGCATTGCATGTTCCAGACATGGCGGGTTATTTGGGACATTTTCTTATCAAGCCTCCTGTGACTGAAGCACATCCTGTGCAGTGGAGTAGGGCTAAAAACGTAGTCTCCCTGTTACTGATGCATGAACCGCTTTGCCTATCAGGTGTTTCTTCAGGTTATAAATAGGCTGGAAGTAGAGCTCCATAATGGAATGCATGTCTGACGCCCAAGGCCCCGAGTTCTATTCTCCAGCTCTGCAACCAACAAACAGAAATCTGTAGGTTAACTAACCCCCATGAAATTCATCTACATCCTTGTCAAAATCCTAGGATGTGTGGAAGTCACAAAAGCAGGAGGAGAGGATTTCCTGAAGCCTGAGCACCCATCTAGACACCTGGCTTCCATTTCTAATGCTGCCTTATCCAGTAAAGTCATGAAGCAAACAGGCTCTTTACTGGATTGTTGTTAAAAGCAATGTATGTGTGTGTATGTGTGTGTGTGTGTGTGTGTGTGTGTGTGTATAGACACTGTACTTATTCTGCAACAGAGAAATATTGTAAGACGCTATTCTAATAAACAATTGATTAGCTAGTACTGCATATAAAGTGAGAATAATTGTAAATTGCCTAAACAGTCCCCATAGGAGTGCCAGAACTGCAAGCCGTAATATTAGGAGAGCAATGGAAACTTGCATAAACTTCTGTAAATTAAAATGAATTCTTAACGATGTCTCTGCCAAGCTAATATTATCATTACCAGTTACTAAACTCTTTACTTGATGTCAGGATCTGGGCTTAGAGGAAGGACCATCAAAATGGAATTAACCTCTGTACTTATTAGTTTAAACCAAGCATATGGCCCCTTTCTCTAATCCTGGCACTCAAGAGGCTGAGGCAGGAGGATTGCTGTAACTTTGAGGTCAGTTTGAGCTATACAATGAGTTCTAAGCCAGCCCAGGTTACAGTGTGAGATAATGAGTAAATAGATAAATTTAAAAATCTGGTAGTTTAGAGGAGAAACTCAAAGTATCCTTGCTATGTATGACAGCAATGTTAAATGCTATTACACATTCAGGATCACATGTTTGTATAGCATATGAAAAACACCCATTAAAAGGCTTAGCCCACAGGCAATGTTTGATAGACACTAATTCTGACTATTGGGAAAGCCTTCACATACACAGGAATTTAATCAAGACATGCTGTTGGACCAGGAGTAATCAGAGGCATCATCTCTGGATGGGATCCATAAGGAGAAGGCAAGAGCCAGCCAAGCTGGCAACAACAAGTGTGTGCATTAAATGATGCAGGATATCAAGAAACCACAAAGCGTTAGACAGTGCAGGTAAAATTGGCAGAGAACAAAAAATCGTGGTGAGAAGAATGTACGCTAAGAGGACAACTACTGTTTGCCCTCTGCAGCCAAAGTGAATGCCTTCCTCAAGTGAAAGAGAAATATACAGATGTCTCCCATTAGGCAGTGCGAGAGGAAGGGGCATGTGGATGGGAGGCAACACTTTGAGAGCTCAGCATTACCGTTCTGCAACCCACCCAGAGTGGCTCAAGAGAAAGATCCTTTCCCCAGTTCAGTGTCTCAGTCCTGGGATGGAATTGGGAATCTGGCATCCTTGTGATTCAGAAGGCTCAAACCACTTGTTGAGACTGCTTGTAATTTTTAGCTCACACCACAACAAAAGACAGCAGATCCCTCAAGGTCCAAGACACTGAGGGACTGGAGGTGAGACGCCATGAATCCATCTGTGAACTGTGACCTGCTGTAGGTTTTCTAAAATTGCATTGGGAGCATATTGTGTGGTACAGGAAAACAGAAAAGAAACACTTTGGTAGATCGAGATCAAGAAGAAATACCCGGAGAGTATTCTCTGCTCCTTTAAAGCCCTGCAAAACTTTCTTATTGCGATGCACAGAGAAATCAGAGAAATGAATTCCGAGTGGGAGTCAAACAGTAGGAGGCCGCTGCTGACAGCTGGAGCGGCTGGAAAGTTGCTCACTTATGAAAAATGCTGCAAGGAAAATTGTGAATTTCCTGCTTGGCATTCACTTCAATTCAGCGATACATTCCTTTCAAAATGTAAAATGCCAAGGAAATGGTAAATCAAGTGCATTTTTATTCGTTCATGACTGGAGAGTGTCTGCCTTGTGCAAAGACTAAAACGCCTAAAGGCAAAGGGATCTTTTCTCTCAAAGGGAAAATGCTGCGGCTAAAAACAAAGGTAGAGTTGGGGTGGGGGTGGCCTTATGTGGGAAGACCCTTAAATTCATTTCAGCCACCGAAGTACCAGTTAGCACATGGTAGGTATAATTCACTGAACAGAACCCTGGTGGCTTGATAGAATCAATGCTACCAAAGAGACAGCCTTACCTACAGGGAGCAAATTAGGTGCTCACTGAATGTCTGGTTATTTCGCCATTTGTATTTATAGAGCCAGGGAGTCAACAAGTATTTATTGACCCCCACCCCAGAGGTTGCGCGGCTCTCTAATAAATGTGTGGGAGCTTATTAGTAGTTAGACACAGTCTCTTGCCCTCAAGGAGATTTACAATCTAATCAAGGTGGCAACTATCCTTTAAAATGGACACTTATGAATAAATCCAACAAAAGGGAAATTAGAAAGCATGTGTTGGGGATTTCTGGGAGACACTGGGAAAATGCAGCATGAATATATCAGGACGAATCTTCAAGGAGGTGCAGCGGAGGGACTTTTGTTGTTGCTGCTGCTGTTGTTCATTTGCCATTTGGTTTCTTTTGCTTGGCGTTTTGGGTCTTTGAGTATTGTCTTATTTTGTCTTCTTTTAAAAAGCAGGGATCTGGTATGACAACGAGAAGGAGAAAATTGCTAGAAACCTTCAGAAAACAATTCAGTTAAGAATTTTTTAAGATCAAACAAAGAGGAAAAATAGTATTAGACTAAAATATATGCCATCTTATTTAGAAGGTTTAAAAAGACATGATCTAAATGAGAAGAGAGGGAGAGCGTATTTTAGGGCCGTGTCTGTCCAGTGAGGAGGTTTTAAAGGCAAGATCAGAAGCTAGGAAAGAACCCACATATCTTCAATCTCAGTAAATAAGAGAGAGGGACGAAGGGACAGCCCTTCGGCTGTGTACAGGACAAGACTGAGGAGCTAGGAGACAAGACTACTCAGACAGCTCGGGTTGTGTAAAGCTCCGTGGAAGCCTAGAGAAAAATGAGCAAAACAGAAGGTGACTTTCGGATGATCTTCTGAAGCAGGGGCAAACTGTAGCAGATGAGCTCAATTTTAGTCTCACTGGTCTTAATAATGATCTCAGGAGATAAGCTGAGGGCCAGGAGAAATCTGGGGACCAAAAGGAAAAATTGAGAAGAGAAGGAGCTGAGCTTGGTGGTTCATGGAGGCTGAGGTAGGAAGATTGCTCTAAGTTCCAGGGCAGACTGGGTCACATAGAGAGCCAGTAAACAAACATTTTACAATGTGGGCCCATGAGAGATTAGTCCTTAGAACATGATAGGGTTTGAGTGAAAGCCTCAGGAGGACTCTCTACTGAGGGAGCCATAACAACAGAGGATGAACTATAATTGTCCTCTTCGTAAATGACTGACTTTTTTTTAACGTCTTCATCACATTAAACAATTTTTAGGAGTTTTCTCCAGTCTTCTATTTGGAGTGGAAAAAACAAAAACACTTGAACCAGTGATAATTGAAACATAAATTGAGGGACACTGACCAGATGAAGCCTCCCTGAAGCCTGGTGATGCAAGCACATTGAGCAGGTCCTAGAAGTTGTGAGCTACTGTCTCATTCACAGTGCCAACCCACTCAGGCCTCAGCGGTTCTGCATGGCGTATTCCAGGGATCAAGCAACTCAAATCCTTATTGTGCTATGGATGAGCTTGTCTTAAACCTATCTGAGGATCCATTTCACTCTAAAAAACTTTATTTAAAAAAATGGGTTCTATTTCAGAGGGATGCTGTGAATATTAAAAGATAACATATGTTATATGTGTGGTATATGTATGTTATGAACTAAATAAATACAACTTATTACTGTAATATGTAAGTATAAAAGCATATACAATATGTATTCAATATACCATCAATTTATCTATCATTTTTGTTTTCCACAATTTTATCTTCTTAAAAACCTATGTTCATTTTATTTTGTGAACACACACTCAATTTGTTATTTTGGGAAGACATAATCCCATTTAGAATGTTCCATTATATTTGTTTCCAAAGTTATAAATATTCATCTGGACTTTATATCAAAACAATATAGTTAAAATTTAAAGGACCAGGGATTTGAAAACAAAAGATGTAATTAAAAAGATTTAGTTAAGCAATTTAATCAAAACTCTTAACCTCTATATATCCAAAGTGTCCTTATATTGATAAATAGAAATAATCACAGCAAAAGTGTTCTGTAAACATCAGCAGCAGTTCACGGTTCTATCAAACTCTTTAGGTCTACAGTATTTTTAATATTCCTAATAGGAACAATTATTAGGGGCTATGGTCTTTTCATCAACTGGAAAATGAAGTCAGAAAGCAGACACCATTGCAAACCATACAGAACACCCACAGTTAGCATTTAAGAACTGCATTCTAAATGTCTGCACAGAGTGGATGGGCAGCCGCCACAGACAGACGCTGAGCAACAGTGTGGATATTGGAAAGGTGGGTACCAACTCTTGCCCACTTTATCTTCTTGGACAACAACTATGGAGAATGGAGAGTGGCTTTTAGTGTGTGTGTGTGTGTGTGTGTGTGAGAGAGAGAGAGAGAGAGAGAGAGAGAGAGAGAGAGAGAGAGAGAGAGAAAGACAGAGACAGAGACAGAGAGAGGAAGAAAGACAGACAGATAGAAGACAGACTGTTCTCTACTGTAGTAAGATGATCTGTTGGAGCTGGTTTTATCATCCACCAAGTGGATCTCCGATCGAACTCAATTTGTCAGGCTTAGGAGCTGAGTCATCTCACCAGTGGGAGAATGGTGTTTTTGACCATAGGAATTAAGGATTTCTTGGTTCAAATTTGCCACCTCATCTCTGGGTCCTACACAAAGGATGTCCCATCATGGAGTTGACTACCTTTAATTCAACCTTTAACGCTTACACCAAAGTTCTGGAGCTGTGTGTTGGCCTGTCGTCTTCAGGCTGTGGGATTTCTGAATTAGCACATCACTTCTAGAAGGTCGTGGAGAACTTTAGCTAGCTTTCTAATTATGGCGCCCTAACATCGAACAGGAGTCTGAGCCTTGGGTCTAGAGTTATGACTCTTTCTCAGACTGCCCATTAATCACAAGACACGCAAACTCCGAACCAGGTTTCATTTGCTCTAAAACTACTCCCAGGTCTCCCTGTTCTTCTCTGAATCCCACCTTCTCCAGCTCTAGCTCTGAATGTCTTTCCTTGTCATACGCTATCTTTATGTGTAATTAATCAACAGCATCGATTCTGCTGCCAGGTGAGGAGGATCCAGCTTTAAAAAGCAAGGAATGACAACTTTATGGATAGTAATAACCAAACCACCATGTGTTTTTCCCTGAAACCGAACTGAGGTCCATTACAGAAATAATACTCAGGCCAACAAGATGACTCGGTGAGTAAAGGCACCTGCTACCAAGCTTGACAACCTGAGTTCAATTCCCGGGACCCACTTGGTGGAAGGAGGGAACAATTTGTCCTTTGACCTACACTTGTGTGCTATGGTACATGTGAGCACACACACACATACACACACCAAACTGATTTTTAAAAAATAGCAATAGCATAATCTGCATCCAAAGTTGGTTTAAAAAAAAATTAAACAACTAACCTTCTCCAGACAAACCACACATACCTAAAACTACCTTTTGAAACAAGCCTTCTTATGTCTCTTTGGATAAAACATGCCTCCACTCCTTTTCTCCCTCCATCTAAACATCCTAATTCTCTGTCTCAAGCCCAGTTTATAATGGCACTTTTCTCCACTCTTATCTCTAAAAGAGCACTATCCTCCTCTCCAGCTTCTGGTGCTCTTCTTCTCTACGTAAATTTCTGCTGTCTGTCTGTATTCTCCCCTTCCTCACTCAGCCCCTCTGGCCCTCCGTCATCATAGGCAGTGGGGGAGGTGGAGTGGAGGAGAGGGGAGGTTGGGAACATTCAGGTTTAATAGGTTTGCCTGTCACAAAAATTAACATTTTAAATTTTGAAAAACTGCCCAAGTTTGAACACTGTCTGAACTTGATGGTGGTGCGTAAGTAATGAGAAAAAAAAAATTGAAACCCTTCTAAACTGTTTTGTACACCTGGATATGCCCCCCAGGAAATTCCTGCTGGTGACTGTTGTGCTAATTTTCCCATTGCGTGGCAGACAATAGCGAAGAATGCCCACCAGTCATCTCCCATGAATCCAGCTTAGATGCTGTTAGCACAGCGCTAGTATTTCAACATTCCTTTGGCTTTGCCATCTTTATGTTCATTCTAAATTAAGAAGTCTGAAGCAGATCTTATCAAATCCATGATATTGTTAAGAGCACTTCAAGGTCCTCTTAAAAACAAGAATTACTTACATCAACCTACTTTATTGCTTCATTTTCTGACTCCAAAGGACACCAAGTATACTAAAGCAATTTCGCATGGCTGTAACCTACAATTTCAGCTTCCCCCGAGGGGCCATTTCACCTCTTGTCTTCCTTTTCCAGACCAAATCAATAGAGGGGAGAATCAAGTCAAGACACATGTCATAACTGTATCAAAGGTCAATGAGGTTTAAACAAATTGGGTTCCGCTCATAAATAATTGACTCACAATTTGTACCGAGGTACGGGGTGAAATGGTGTTCACCTGAAACATCTTTAAGGTTTATTCAACCTATTGTTGACACCCTGGGAACTGTAACTAAAACATGTGCTTGGGTATGAAAGTCACCTATCAACAGAGACATTCATGGAAGTAATAATCCCATAGGGAGCGTGAACAGTCTGCCTCGTCCATCACCAAAGAAGCTAAGAGAAGCTATTAGTGTTCCTACTTACAGATGAAGGGGTGACAGACGGCGAGCAATCCTGAAGGGTCTTCCTCACCACACAGTTTGTACCTTTGCTGAAGCATGAGGTTAAATTCCAGGTGCTATAAAACCCAGTATGAAAGGGCCACACTCTTTTGGATGCAGATCCTCAGCATCCAAGTGTGGACACAGTTTTCTGGTCCTCTGTTTAGCATCCCAGAGCTTGTAACTGTTGGGAAGGCTCCACAAGAGCTTAACAGACTTCAGTTACAGTTAGGGTGAGGTGTGGTGACCCCCACCTGTAATCTCGGCCCTCGTGAGAGGTACCTAGAAAGACTGCCAATTTGAGGCTGGCCTGGGCTACACAGTGAATTTTAAGACAGCCTATTGGGTTGTCTAGTAAGACCCTGCCTCAGAAAAATGAAAAGCTAATCAAAACAACCTCCACCAAAACCAAAACAAAAATCTCTTCAGCAGCAATTGAGGGCATTTGGGAGACTTGAGCCCATGGAATATTCCTGCTCTGAACAGAAGATGCCGGCTGGTGGTGCCTTATGAGGAGGAACTGATCAGAGCCTCTGAGGAAGATACTCTCTCCCTTTGTCAGGGAGCAGGAGACATACGTAGATGACTCAGCAGTGCTGCCTCTCTGCCCTCTTCTCTCTCGTGGTGAACAATAACCAGACGCCTGCCTCTAGGACAGCCATCTTACAACTGCGAATTAACAGGCAAGAAAATAAAAATCTAATGCACCAAGTATGGTAAAGAGAAACTTGAACGTGGGCCTTTTAAGAAGTCGTTAAGCTGTCATCTATTCTCAACCTTGTTGTTCTGTGAAGTAATTAAATATCCCTACTGTGCAAAGCTGAAAGCAGTCCTGATGGACACCGGGATGGATGCTGCTGTCCCTCCACCAGAGGAATTTATTAGCCACTCAGGGAAATAACAAAAGGACCCAAATAAGCTTTATGACTCACAGAAAAGTGTAGAAGCCATGAGAACAGTATAAACAAAGCACTGTTAATACTGACAGGTGGGACTGACCTGGTCCAGATGGGGAAGGTAGACTGGAAAACAAAGAAAAGGCAACGAGTCGGGGCTGGAAAAGGAACTCTCGGGTAAACCTTTATTTTTAAATTATACATACACTTCTCTCTCTCTCTCTCTCTCTCTCTCTGTGTGTGTGTGTGTGTGTGTGTGTGTGTGTCTGCCAGCCGAAGCCAAATGAGGACATCAGATCCCCTGGAGTGCAGTTAAGGTGGTTGTGAGCTGTCCAGCCCAGTTGCTGGGAACGGAACTCAGACCCTCCAGCAGAGGAAGGAATTCCTGCTGCTAACTGTTAAGCCATCTCACCGTCCTCAAAGCTGCGCAATAGTGAACATGTGGTTTGACCCTTTAGAGCGCTAGCTCCTCTTGAAGTTTTCAAATATTGAAAGGTAAACTTCAGTTACGAAGCTAGAGCATGGGAAATTATGCAGTTAGTAGTATTTTTTAAAAAAAAAAAATATTAGTATCCTACTCCATAGCTTGTCTCAATGAGGGAAGCCATACCATCATTCCAGTCCACGGTATGATCCAACTGAAGGAGCCTCATTCTGGAGGTCAAGCTAAGTAGGTACTGCCTGTATAATGACTGTGATAAGGAAAAAATAAATGTGGCTGCAGAGATGCCTCTGTGGTTGAAAGCACTGGCTCCTCTTTGAGAGGAGCTAGGTTTGAGTCCCATCATCCCCCTGTTGCATGCCTTCTTTTGGCTTCCACAAGCACCAGATACACATCCGATGCACGGACATCCATGTGGGAAAGACATGAAAATCCATGAAATTTTTTTTTTTAATTGAAAAAAGAAAGAACCAGAAAAAGAAGGAAGTGGTATCAATAGTCTCCCAGATTACTTGTCACTCTGAGCTCCAAGAATCACCTCCCAGCAGATGGAGAGTGTGGTCCGGCTCCTCGGGAAGGGATTAGAACTGCTTTCCGGGCCAAACGCCGCCACGCTTTACCCTCTGGAATTATCACCTTACATCCAGCAAGTGTGTCTCATTATCACACTTTGCTGGTGAGAAAGCAATACATTAAAGACAGAAAATCAGCCTCAAGTCGAGTAGGGAAAAGAAATTCACACCAAGATTGATTTTAAAAGTTCTTACCATTCTTTTCTCCTTGATCTACACGTGAAAGAACATGGTAAAATTATGTTCTCTCTCACTTCCCTTCAAACATTTCCTCCGTCAAAGCTGTTTTTTTTTTTTTTTTTATACTCAAACTCATAGAGACGGTGTTGTCTGATTCATGGGAATTGGTGTTTGCTGGGCACCTACGGCGTTCTGTTAATAACATGAATCCGACAGGTTAAGCGTACATCTCAGAACTGTAAGTGATAGAGATATATATCCAATGAACTCCAAATCAGAACCCAGAGCTCAAGGCATTAAATACAGGATTCTTTGTATGAAGTGTTAAGTAGTGAGTGATACTCAAAAGTTAGGCCTGTGTAAATTTGAAGTTCAAGTTTTTCATCTACATCAGCTTCCCCTCTGCAACACAAGGAAACTTCAAAGATATTTTGAAGTGAAGCACACCAAAATGCGTGGACCACAGGGAAAGCAGTGTTCAGAAAAGAATGCATAGCTATGAACAGGGCTGTGAATAAGACCTTACGTCAATCAGTTAACTTTCCCAAGTCAAGAAAGGAAGAGGAAGGGGGCAATTAACCAGGAAGGAAGAAGGCTAAAACAAAGAAAAATATTAGAGTTGAGATTAAAATAGAGAAGAGTGAAAAATAAATAAAATTAAAGTTCTTTGAGCACTTGCAAGGCATGGGGAAGACGATCTCTACAAATTCAAGGTCCAGTTGGTCTACATAGTGAGTTCCAGACCAGTCATGGCTATGTATGGTGAGACTTATCCTCCAACCAAATGGAATAAAAGAGTTATTTGAAAAGATCAGCAAAATTGATGAATCTTTAGACTAAAAAAAGGGATACGAATAAGATTATTAAAATCAACAAGAAGATCATTTCAATATGTAAGCTTGTTGAAATTACTAACTGATGTATCTTCCCCAATCTGATTTTGTTTAATCAGCTATGTACTTACCAGTATTAATTCATGTTATAGCTAGAGACAGACACATGCAACAGAGAGGTTAAGTGATTTACCAAAGTACACACAGCTCTTTTAATGGGGATCCAGGACCTGAAATAGGACAGTGTAAAAATTAATCCTCCTCTCTGCCCTTCATCCATTCTATGTTATTGCCTTTCTTTGATGCTGCTCAACTGCTTCAAAAGCTCTTATTTCTGCCCTTACCAAAACCTACAAAGATGATAAAACACCCATCTCAAGTCTTCTTTGAGAGCAACAGAAAAATAAATCGCACTTACATTATATATGTATGTGTGATATTAAATTTTCATCCTCCCCTCTGGCAACAGAAAAATGATTTTATAAGATTTCACTACCATAAAAAGGGACTTAATTGGCTCCAGATGAAAAGCGAGCTCATTGTCGCCTCGTGTAGGGAATACCCAGAGGCCTAAGCAAGCCAAAGTTTGCACTGCAGCAAGTGGGCGAAGCCTCCGAAGACAGGTCAGCCAGCCTTGGAGAATAAGGTCAGAGAAGCAAGCAGTTTTGGGGTGGCCCTGGCTTGGGCACTGATTTGTGAGTTTAGAATATGCTTCTCACATGGCTCCCTGACACTGCTCCAACTTAGTCAAAAATAAAGGTTCGTTGGCAAGAAAACAAACAGAAGCAGAATTTTCCTATTATTAAGCCATTAATTCATTTGCGTTTTTATGACAAAGGAAAAAAAGATAATTGTAAGCTAGTGACAAGCAGCCCAGTGTATATAGGGTTCTACGAGCTTAAATTGTTGAAAAACCTTTCCCTTCCTTGACTATATCTCCCCTGTTCAAATAAAATTTCTGAAAATTTCTTCAGTATATAATTTAAGTGTGCTTGTGTGTGTGTGTTCTGTATTCTATGCAGATCCTTATTAATCTACCTGCTTTCCTTTTAGTGAATTTCGTCTTTAGGGATCTTAGACATCATCTGAGTGCCTAACTATTTGTACCATCTACAAATACATACCCTACCCGGTAGACTGCAATGAGAATGACGAAGTACTAAATGTGTTTTTTTGTTTAAGTGATAATCACAGAAATATAGATTGCCAGTCAGAGTCCCTGCAGGAGACAGACATCACTCTGTACTAGGATTAATTGGCATTTCAATGTAGGGAGTATTTACAACTTCTCAATTGAATGATTAGCACCCCAGGCCTTAGCACCCAAAGACCTGATGGGCGAAAGGGAGAGATTTATTCTGGGAATCTACAGAGTAGCTAAGTAGAGGGGACCACTAGGTAAGAACTAAGCCTACCCGGCTAGGCTACCTTAACCTAAAAGGGAGGGATCATAAACAAATACCTTTAAATTCATTCTTTCCCTGACTTCTGAACTTTTATCAGTGCCTCTCATTGCCTGAAGCCAACATGCCGAGTGGAAGAGAAACAGGGAAGATTCCAAGAGCACCAGCAGAGGTTAAAAGTGCAGGCAGAGAGGGCCAATAAAAATGCCCCGTGTATCTGCCATTTCTATAGGCCTGAGATCTTGGGTGAGAGCTCTAGCTTACCTCCCGTCTACTTGCTGAATACTTACATGCCTTAGCACTAATTTTCTTAATTCTTTTGTTTTACATATGCAGCTCTTCTCAGTTTGTGATGCATTTATTTTTACCTCAACTAAAAAACATGGAATATGTTTGACTCTTCCATCCCTTTGATTTTCCCCATGAATGAGTATTTCTAGACAATTGTTCTGAAATTTTGGTTCCCTTTCCAGTTTCTTCCCTTTAATCAATACCCTAATGTTCTCTGTCCTACAGTTATGCAATGATTGCCTGACTCAATTCCCACTAACGCTTCTTTTTTTGAGCCATTCTTTTACAGACGTCACCCTGCTATCAGTTACCTTTCTAAACCGCAGATCTAATCATGGCATTTCTTTGTGAAAACCCCTAATGGACCTTTGTTGCCTTGGCATAAAATCTAAACTTTGCACACGACCTACAAAGCATTAACCTGCACCGTTGGCACACCGTGTGTTTTATTCAATAGACATCTTTTGAAAACACTGTGTCAGGTAAGGCACCAGCTAAACTTGGCCACTAGACGGCAACGGGAGTAGCCGATGAATAAAAATTCAAATCAAGAGACAGTCAGTAGGAGACAGAGAAAGATTAACTGATGAGACGTTTTGGGGTGTGGGTCAGGCAAGAAAATGGAAGACCGTAAAGATCTAATCAGTCTGCAAGAAACAATTCAGTTAGAGGGTGAAAATCTGACCAGAGAAAAATGGAAGTTCCTGTGAATCAAGTAGACAATAGCAAGGTTAATTTGGTGAATTTAAAGAAGAGTTACAATCATAGTCTTCAAGAATAATGAGTGAAAAATCATACTTTCAGAATAGATAAATTGTACCTTTGTGTTTGTTTGTTTGTTTGTTTCTCCAAACAAGGTATCTGTATTATGCAATTTCTACTGTTCAGGAATTTACTATGTAGATCTGTCCCTGTCTGCTTTTCCAGTGCTGGGATTAAGGTGTGTGCCACCACACAACAATCATTTTTAATTGAAAGGAACTTTATTGAGGATGGTGAGTGAGTTCTATATAATTCTGGGCATATACTTAAGAAAATTTATGAATTTTATTGAGTGTGGTAGTGGAGGCTTTTAATGCCAGCACCCAGAAAGCCTAGAATAAGAGAAATTAGAGCCAGAGAAGACTTAAAATATATTTGTACCTCTCAGCATGTATGAAGATAAATTTCAACTTCAAAGATTAAAAAAAAAAAAATTCATCATGGTACATCTTTAATCCCAGCACCCAGCAGGCACAGGTAGGAGATGTTTGTGAGTTTAAGGTCAATCTAGTCTACAGAGAGTTTTCCAGGATGACTAGGGTTATATGGTGAGACCCTGCTGCAAAACAACCACAACACAGAGCAATGTAAACAGAAATAACCACACAATGGCAGCAAACTATTACCATTTATAGTATCCACATTGTTGTGGGAGCTGCGGGCTGCGTTCCTGCCGCCCTAGCTCCTGGTCGCCTGGCTAGCTTATGCCCCAAAATAACGACACACAAACTGTGTTCTTTTAAACACTGCTTGGCCCATTAGCTCTAGCCTTTACTGGCTAATTCTCATATCCCGATCAACCCATCTCTAATAATCTGTGTAGCATCAGTCTTACCGGCAAAGATTCAGCATGTCTGACCTGGTGGCTGGCTGCACCGCGTCAGCTCTGGAGAGGAGCAGCATCGCATCTGTCTCTCAGAGGAGCTGCCCTGCATTTGCCTGGGAAAGAGGAGCATGGCGTCTGAGCTCACTTCCTCTTCCTCCCAGCATTCTGTTCTGTTTACTCCACCCACCTATGTTCTAACCTATGAGGGCCAAGCAGTTTCTTTATTTTTTAACCAATGACCTTCCTCCATCACCACATTATCTCTCTTCTTCCAAAAGGACCATTTTGGAATCCAAAAGACTTGGTCTTTTCCTGTCATTTATCAGTTGTATACAACTGGACAGGTTTCATTTTTAAAATTTTTTGTAACTGAGCCTTCCATCTTGGATCTCAAAGGACTCTATCTGAGGCTAGCAGGAAAAATAATAAATGAGCTCTGTCATTATGTAGTGTTTATCAGAATATATAGAAATAAATAAAATCTTATGAACCTACCAGGACATTTCAAAATGACTTTTTTTTGGATATTCGTTTGTTGTTGTTGTTGTTGTTGTTGTTTTGTTTTGTTTTTCTTTCTTTGTTTGTTTTTGAAAACTCATCTTAGTTTCTTTTGATACATAGAACTTCAACAGAGGCAAAAATAGCAGGAATAGTGTTAGGTGACTGATAAAGAGTCTACACTGTGGCAGTAGCTTAGTTTTATAGTGACAGATAAGATGCAGAAATGTCTATGGAGGCAGGGATGTGTGACAATGCCAGCTCAAAGATTGAAAGCAAATTAAACAAGCTTTGAAATGATCTCAACTTTGAAAAAGTTATATTTGAGACACCCACATCCTAAGTGGATATGTGGTTTTGAATGTCTAAGATAGGACAAGAATTCTCTTTGTATTATTTTACATTGAGCATGCTGCAAGAATAAAAAATACTTACTAGCCAATGGAAAACCAAAATGAAATTAATCATTTGTGGAAATCTGAGTACTGATGGCTGTAAGCCTCGGGGATTTCAGACATAGTTGAACTTGAATTCAGGTCATCAGGATATAAATTTGAGTCTTGTTTGGGAAGTAAATAGGAATTTGATACAACCAAGCAAGTTGGCATTTAGTTATCTTGCTGTCTATCTTCAGAAATACAGAAAGCTAGCCAGGTAATTATAAAAGAAGAAGCCAGAAGAAGAAACAGCCTGTTTTTAGTACTGTTTAATATATTTGTCAACAAAATAAAGATTTGATTTCATTAACTCAAGATCACCTAATCTATTCTTCCCCCCTGACTTCAAAGTCTAGTCTCATAAATATTAGAAGGCCTTTATTAGAGAAAATTCTTGATGCACTGCTGATGACAGCTTGGGAACAATCCACAGCTAGGAAGGTGATTGTGTAACCTGTATGTGTACCACTGAAGACAGGAAGCCATGTTAGTCTATGTCCTCTAAGGAACAGATGCCAAGACAGAATCTGACATGAAAAAGTTGAGATCAATTGGGGTTATATATCCACAAGGGAACTATGCAGGGAGAGACTCACATGGGAGAGTTGTCTGACCCTTAGGAGGGGAAGAAAGGAGCCAAGTAGACAAGAAAGAAGGTAGGAATTTGACTATCTTTAAAAAAAGAAAGAAAAAGAAAAGAATTACAAAGATGTATTTAAAGAGATGCTGCACTGGCATTTTTCTTTTTTATCATATATCTGAAGTATCTGAAATCTTTATGGTGATTATTAGTCCAGATAGTATGATGTCAATTACATAAAGGGTGGCCTAATTCTACATTAAACATTCTTATGATATAAAAAGAAATAATTTTCTACTTGAGCAAAACAAAAAAGTAGTTGTGGCCCATGACTCTGGGAGACAGATGAAGAGAATTTGAACATATTGCCTCAGTTAAACCATGAGAGACATATTGCCTCAGTTAAACTGTGAGAGCCTCAATTAAGCAATACAAGCCACTCTCAGATGTCCTGAGAAAAGTGACATGTCAACCAATGTCTTTAAATTGAACAGGGATGAGGAGAGCATGTGATGTGACTTAAGGACAATATGTTCCTGTTGAATTTATAAAGCAAAAGACGTTTTTAACTTAACTTGTAAATAGTCTCAAAATTAACAAGCTGCTGCAAAATAAAGAATAGTACAAAACAAAAAGCACCAAGTGGCTCTATATCCTTTAGATTCATCTACTGCTGACATTGGAGGATGTTTCTGTATCAATAAGGTAGTCCAGCTACCTCATGGATTTTTTTCCACTACAGATACTTCAATATATAGTATAAAAATAATGGGAAAGGGATTTACTTGGTTTACTTATATTATCCAATTTTCAAATTTAATAAATCAATCATTTAAATTTCCACTTAGTCAATTTATCCAACAAAGCCCTGTTTAGCACTTTTCTCTCGCTCAGGGTCAAGGCATGAATTTCATCCTCTTGCCTCTATCTAGCTTGTGTTAAACAGTAACACGAAGTAAAGTCATCTTTTGATAAACTAAATCCCATTTGTTGTAGGATGTAAAATTTGACACAAAAGATGTGATCAGTCCTGTGCATTGCTAATATACATGACTTAAAACACTTCCTGAAACATGGTATCTCTCAGTAAATGAAGGAGGGAAGGAAGGAAGGAAGGAAAGAAGGAAGGAAGGAAGGAAGGAAGGAAGGAAGGAAGGAAGGAAGGAAGGAAGGAAGGAAGGAAGGACTTTTGTAGATGGACTTTCTTTTCTACTGCTAGCCCCATTATCAATTATGAAAACTTGACTAATAGCTTAGGTTTGTTTTTAACTGGGTCTTATAACTTAAATTAACCCACATCTATTAATTTACTTTCTGCCTTATGGCTTTATTCCCTCATCTTCATAGTGCCTATCCTGCTTGCTCAATGTCTCCTGGCATCTCCGCATTCTTCTTCCCAGGATTCTCTCTGCCCTGGAAGTCCTGCATAGCTGTTGGTCATAGAGTTTTTTATTAAACCAATCAGAGTGACACATTTTCACAACATGCAAAAAGATTATTTCATAAAAAATTTTTTATGACTGTTCATATTTCCTTAAGGGGATTTGACATAGTTGGAATTTATATTTTTTTAATTTTGTCTGTGTAAACAGTTCTAATGTCACTTTGTAAAACTAGCTTTGTATATATTTGTGAGTATGTGGAGAGATTAAGTGTTCTTGAAGATCTCACGTCTGTTGCTCCCTGCTCATACCATTACCTTAAGTTCCTTCTCATCTCTATGCTAACCTAAGCCTTTAAGCATGCTTGAAAGGAAAATGGAAATCCAAGCTCTCTGGCATGAGGATTGGCATCCAGAGTGACTGTGCTTTGAGCAATGCAAAACATTTGCTCCTTGCACCAATAACGATGATGAATCTGGATGTCTAAACATATGCCTTCACTGTGCTAAAAAAGTAATAATACTGGCTTCTATCAGCATGCTGATTGTCAGAATACATACAAAATAGGAGGTTCAGTGACACCATGTCAATCATAGTTCTGTAAATGGAATGTCCAGGAAAGTTCTCCATGAGTTACTAAAATCTCTATCTTAGTCAATACATATATGACATCATTCTCTGTTCTTCATGTGAACCAAAGGTCCATTACTAAGTACTCATATAGATATAGCTTACAGTGTAATATAACTTAGTTGGAACTGGACTCAAGTTATATATACAGTCTGATTTTATCTAGTAAAGAACAAGTAAGAAATGAGTGAAAGGAATGACACCATTGATGCCCAGTTGCAGAATTTCAAGTGCTAGGCCATGAGATGATTCAGGATACCTAAGGTTATATTGTTGGCTAAAAGAGATGGTTTGCTGATCATAAGTAAAGAAGCTGAGTTTTTTTTAAGTATTTTTATAGGCTCATATTTTAAAATTAAATCTAAGTAAACTGGTTGAATTTGCAAGCCATTTTGTGCCTTAATTTCTCTACATGTCAAGTAAAAATAATTACACGAGTTACAGATTCTGTGATAGAAATACATTAGGTAATGACAGAATGTGCTTTTTGTTTTCTTAAAAAAGCAGTGCCTACTATTATTATAACTGCTATTCTTACCTATGAAGGAATTCCTTTTCTTACCCCTCAATCACGGAGAAAGAATGGATTATCAATCTTGACTGGCATCTTACCTTCTCTTTTGAAAGTCTAACCTAGTGGGATGGCAAGAAAGGGTAATGTTTTAAATGAAAAGTCTTAGCGCTAATCTCTATTTGACACATGCTTCCAATTCAAGCTTACACAGAAACGAGGGCTTATTAGGGGAAGACTTGATTCCCTGCCTCTCGCTCCTCTTCGTTCCTCTACCAGCCCTGCTCCTTTCAGTTTCTGAATTTACAAATGGGAGAGATCCCTCAGAACATGATGTATACTTTCAGAACAGTCTTGGGGACAAGAAGAATGATTGACAACTGCAGAAATTACATCTGAGGTTTGGTCCTGCAGGAAAGGGGGCACAAATTGCCTGTGAATTATCTGCAAGTCCCTGATGAGCTCGAGGACAAAGTTTAAGAGGCTTCAATCTTTCCCCAACACACTGGTTCGTGTATCTCCCTCTGTTATAACGCAAACACCCAAGAGGAGTCATCCCTGCAAAAACACCACTTTTGTTCTTTATCCTTCTCAAATATGGTGATGGTAAATGTGTAAATGCCGATTGATATCCTTTGTCACCCACTCAAGCATTCTGAGTATGTTTCGGAACAGAAAGGATATATAGCTCTTACTGGTAGACTCATAATCTAAAAACGAATTGAGGCTTAATGCTATAAAACACATGGTATTAATTTCATAGGGTAGAATTTATTTAATTGTATATGGTCTTGGTAAATGCTATGCTTTTGAACTACATCCCTACACTGGATACAAATCACTTAATCTGCAAAAAAATAGTTACTTTTCTAACTGCATCACCGGAGAAAAACAAAATGTAGTAGAACAATGATGATAATAATGATGATTAATACATAGAAGTCCAAAAGGAACAAGTTATATTCCTAAGAGTTCCTGGAAAAGGTGAGGCCATAGATTTTAGAATTAGCAGTGTTTGGACTCATGTAGTTTTCAATACTTATTTGATGAGATATAACAGTATGTTGTGAGGTATTTGATTATACTGTGTAAAGATATGTCACTGTGATTGGTTTAATAAAAACCTGAATGGCCAATTGAGAATGCTGGGAAGAAGAAGGGGAAGTCGAAAGGAGACACAGAGGAAGCAGGAAAGCAGGATGGATATAATATATAGATGAAGTAAACAAGCTTCAGGGCAGCACATAGATTAATAGAAATGGATTAATTTAAGCTATAAGAGCTAGCTAAAAACAAGCCTAAGCTATCAAACCAAACTTTCAGAATTAACAAGAAGTTTCCATGTGGTTATTTGGGAGCTGACTGGTGGGACAGAAAAAGACTCTTTACAGTGATGTTTAAAATGTGGTCTGCAAGCAAGGAATGGTTGTCAATTTTTTTGCTACATATCTGGATATAGTAAGTGTTAAAGTTCGCAAAGATCTATGATGTTATACTGAATAACATACTAACACATTGCTGGTTTGTCTTTGTTTAAATTTTTCCTTTCAGTAATTCACTTTTGATCTTATTTTAATAATTTGTACACAACAAATGGAAGGGAGTTTAGCATGGATAATCTGAGAAACACTATTCTGAATGTTGTGCAGTAACTGATGAAGTAAACAGAAGCCACCTGTAGTTCTTGCCTTGGTAAGCAGCTTGGCAGTTTTGAATAACAAAGACCCAGAGAGGTGCAGTGGATTGCATGTAGGTAGGGCAGTTTCTGCTCATAGTGGGTTTTCCCAATAGCTCCATTGACATGTGGCCTTCCTCTGGATTCAGACCATTGATTTTTACAGACCTTCCCCACTGACTTCTACAAGGAGCCTAACATTTGGTTTTGTTCTTCCTTATCCTTTTACAGCTGGTTTGTCTTTCTGTATGTTCTCCTTTCATCGGTCATAAGTTGAGTAATTGTTTAATCTCCACTGATTATCAGAAACTTTTATTGTTTTGAGATTAGAATACAATGATTTGTCACTGAAAGGTAAAAAGTATAGAGATTTTAACTTTGATTTAAAAGATGGATTATATAGGGTGGTATCTCACAGTCAGATTAACTTGGGTACAAATCATGGCTTTACAAGTTAGTAAGTAGACATTACAGATAAACTTCCAAACATTTTTTAAAAATTATTTTATGTATATAAGTGTTTTGGCTACATGTATGTATATGCACCACATGTGTTCTTGGTGCCTATGGAGTCACTGGAACTGGAGTTATGGATGGTCGTGAGATAGCATACAAGTGCTGGGAACCAAACCCAGGTCCTCTGCAAGAACAAGTGCTCTTAGCTGATGAACCATCTTTCCAAGCCCAAACCTCATTATTATTATCATTATCATCTTCATTGAAAATTATCAGCCGGGCGATGGTGGCGCATGCCTTTAATCCCAGCACTCAGGAGGCAGGGGCAGGCGGATCTCTGTGAGTTCGAGACCAGCCTGGTCTACAGAGCTAGTTCCAGGACAGGCTCCAAAGCCACAGAGAAACCCTGACTCGAAAAACCAAAAAAAAAAAAAGAAAAGAAAAGAAAATTATCATCATTATTATTATCGTTATTATTATTTAGCTTCATTTTCCAGTATGTAAACAAGAAGCTTTAATGGTCAGAGTAATTGTGAAGATTAAATGACATAAGGAAGTAAGGGAACGTCTTAGGGTTTTTATTGCTGTGAAAAGACACCATGACCATGTCAACTCTTATAAAGAAAACATTCAACTGAGGTGGCTTATTTACAGCTTCAGAGATTCAGTCCACTTTATTATTATCACGAATAGCACAGTGGTGTGCAGACAGACGTGGTGCTAAAATAGTTGAGAGTCCTACATCCTGAAGGTACGAGGAAGTTGAGTGAGAGTCACACTAAGGGAAGCTTGAGCATGTTCAAAACCTGTCCCCACAGTGACACACCTCCTAATAATGCCACGCCCTTTGGGGGCCATTTCAAGGTTGAAATAACTTCCCATAATAGAGTTTTAAAAAAAAGAAAAAGCATTCTTCTTTCCCCATTTTCAATGAATATATTTCAATTATTTTTCTTTAAAATTATCACTGAAAATATTGACAGAGATCCCATGAATAGGAGTTACAATAAAAATACAATAAAAATAGTATGCCTATTAATTTAAAAACACACATTAGATTTGGTAGACCCTTTAAAAATGTGGCTGGGTCTTTCCAAGTTCAGGCACTCTTCACTCTGCTTAGAACTCTTTACTCCAGTATGAATAATTTCCCCAGGCATATAACATGACTTATTCTTAATTTCACTCCTTTGTATTAGTGCCATTCTTGAATGCATCACGTGCCTCCCCTCTGCATTCCATCCCTTTCAAAACTGTTCAATATTTATATCATCCAGGAATTGTCCCAAGGAAGTTTGATCAACTTTCTTCGATTTGTGAAATTGTAGGTTCTGCCAGGGTACAATACCAGGCCCTACTTATTACCCTCTCCCCCTTAGCTTGTTTTCCTACACTTTCCCTATATATATTTTTTAAGGTTGTTTTTTTCCTTTGAAATGAGATCCAACTATTCCCTTGCTTGTGCTTAGAGTCAGAACATTCAGGATGAGAAAGACTGTCAGTTGTTCAAGATCAGATATTCCATTGTCTATTCCAAACAGGGAGAAGGCCAGTTTGGTTTCTTGTTAATTTCACCATTTAGTTTTGTGCTATTATTCCGTAGTCCTCTGTTACTTAGTGGGAAAATGGTAATTCTGGCTGATTGAGAAACAAGGGCATAAACTTTCAGAAAAAGTTCTAGAAGAAACAGCAGACAAGGGACACAGAATGTGATGAGAGATGTGAGTGAGATGGGCAGAAGCAGGAAGAAAGGTGGCCTCAGGTGCATACCCAGCCAATCACAAGCATTTCAGGAGGAAAAAGAAACCAATTAAGCCACAACAGAATAGTTCTGCCCAGCTTCTATTTTGCGCTCAATAAACAACACTACTGTCACTGCCAATGAGAGCAGCAACATAACACATCTTTTCTCCCAGCACCAACTCTAAACAATCTACTGGATTTGGGTCAAAATAGTAAACTGCCAGCATGTTAAAAACAAAAACAAAAACAAAAAAAAAAACCCAGAAAAACAAACCTGGCATTTTCCTTAAGGGCTGTGAGGGTGAATGCAGGACAAGAGCCAGGGAGAGGCGCTGCTATAAAAATAACTAGTGCAAACATCCTTGAACTGATGTTTTCTATAAAAATCCCATGGCTGTGAATTGGAAGGAGTGAAGCCGTGAAGGGGAAAGGAATGGGGAACCAAGTGGTGTCTGCTTATCGTCAGTCAGCTTTCATGTAAAAGTCATGGCAGGGTCAGCAACAAACCAGCCAGGTGGCAACTCCAGGCTACGCTCCCATAAATAACAGTTATGTACTAATGTCACACAACCAGAGTTAGATGTAAAGCATATGGGAAGGAAACATTCTGATGTACAGATCTAGAAACTAGCAAGGCTTGCTCAGTTTAGGGTCTACTTTCGGTACTGAACTTTGGAAACCATTGAGAAAATAAAGGAGTAAAACATTAGAGGGCGGAAAAAGAGCCCCAGGTATATAATTTTTTTTTTTTTGAAATTAAAGTATTTACTTAAAAAAAAATCTAACCTTAAGGTTTGGAAGAATGACTATTCGATGAAGTGATTAGGAACTGTTGAGAGCCCACAACACCACACACCAATTTTCACTTGAATTCCGTTCCTGCTATTTACTTGTTCTCATGACCTCTGGGAAGTTCCTTAACCTCTCGTGCCTTTGTTGGCTCTGTACAAAGGAAGGAGGGGAGCGTAATGGGGATAGAACCCGCACTAAGGGAAGTTATGGGGATTAAGTGAGTCTTTATAGGGGAACCCACAAAGCACTATCTAGTAAATATCCTATCCTGTTTACTTAACTCATTACTTATAAAACTAACTTATTTTAAATCGACTGTTTGCTGGATGCTGTGCTAGTAAATTTTTACTTGTACTGTCTTATTGCTTCTATTGGCATATGGTCATGCACATAGTGCTAGATTTCACAAATATACATTCTTTCATGTCTATCATGTTCACACACTCTTCCAGCCTCATTACTTCTTCAGTCTTTCTTGCATGTGCATGGATATATCTGTATATGTGTGTGTTGTGTGGTGTATTCGTGATCTATGTAAAATTGAGTGTGTACAAATGAGAGAAAACACAAAGTATTTGTTTGAGTCCTTGTCTCAGAAGATCACATCATTTTAGTCTTTATAATTGAGTCTGTAACCATCTTATCCTCTCATCTGCTGACACCTAGGATGACTCATTAGCACGGCTATATACTACCTTATTTAATCTTAAAACCATCCTCATGAGTCAAAAACTTTTATAGGTAAAGTAATTGAGACTTTGGTGGATTAAGGAATTTATCAAAGGGATCTTATCTAAGCCAATCTTCCAACTTATGCTTTACAACAAATGAAAGTTACAGTGTGTTAAAACCTTAGCATTTTCTTTCACTTGCTCAAAATGTTTAAATTTGAAGAGAACACACACAACATATGTCCATCTTAGAAGAAAAAGTTTTAAAAAAGGAATAAGAGGGGCTATGGTTTTTAAGGTATTGATTTTGGAGAACTGTATTTCATTCACAGTAAATATTGAAAATAAAATATTAACTCAGCGTTTCATTTCTCTAAACATTTATTAGGAACCCACTATTTTGGTGGCCAGAATGAAGACTATACTTCTTGAGGTGTAGGGAGTGAAACTGACATTCTACCGCCAGTTGATTTAAAATGCAGGATTTAAATCCTCAACAAAAACAGCATTGCTCTCCACGAGAGCGGCTGAAGAAATTCCCCAGCAGAAGCTAAGCTGCAGGCTTGCAGAGATCCTTCCCACTGAATGAGACCAAGTTTCTTGCAGGCCACCTATTCCGGGGGCGAGAACTGGGCGTGTCTGGAAACAAATTCAAATTCCGCGCTCCAGGAAAGGACTTCCGGGGCCCGGCTCAAGGCTGGACGACCACCTCGGAGACCCGCCCCCTAAACTGTGCGACAGGACCCCCATGGTTTCTGGCAACTATCAGTGTGGTTTCAGCGAGCATCGGTATGCCATTCCAGAGAGGTGACGCCGGGGACACCTGCCCCTAAATGACGCTAAGAGTCCTCCGCCCGCAGCGGCCGCTTCCGGATTGCTCTGCCCTTACCTAAGATGGCGGATAGTCGCCTTCGGCCCGGCTTACTGCGGCTGCTCAGTACCCTCCGCTGCGCAAACAGTTTCACAGCCCGCCTCAACCGCGGAGGTGCAGCTTGGGATGCAGCGTGTCTCCTCCCTGCGGTGCAGCTAGGGGGTGTGCTTTGGGGGCAGAGAAGGTAACTAGGAGTGGGACCCAGGGTCGTGCTACGCTCTGCCTTTCCCTCGCTTCCGGGCACCAAGGCTGCACGAGCCCAAGGGTGATTTTTTCCTTGGGCCCAACATGATACTAACCAAAGCCCAGTACGAGGAGATAGCCCAGTGCCTAGTGTCTGTACCGCCCACCAGGCAGAGCCTGAGGAAGCTGAAGCAGAGGTTCCCCAGGTAAGTCCCCAGCTCCCCTCTCACAGTCTTTTTGCCTTCAGCTCAGTTCCGGCCACCCTGGCTGTGCTTAGGGGCCATGTGTCACACGCAAATGGGAGGAACATAGTGACAGGTCAGAGGTCATTAGAAAGCTCTCTCCCTTTCATCTGCTTACCATACAGAACATTCTGGAAGACCCCTGGAACCTCTCCCCGCATTGCAATTGAATTCAAGTCAACAGATGTTTATTGAAAACTTGATCCGTATGGAGTGGGGGGAGTACACATAGTAGGTGCTTCATAACTGTCCAGCGGTTAATCCAGAGATACTAGCAGTGGGTGATGGGTGTAAATGGAGTCATTACAAAGTAAAAATGTGAACTGGAGGCTCAGCAGACCGGCTTGCTGCCTATTTGGCATAGACACCTAGAGATGGTGGATTAAACAGTGGACCCTTTCGTGTTGTCGCTGGTGACAAACAAGAGAACCAGGCCTAAAGGGGCCTTGTGATGTGGACAAGATTCCATCACAATGGAAAGATTTTCTGTGTAGTCGAGGATTTTAGTATCCCGTGGATTACACTCTCGAGTCTGGCCCTTTCGACCTCCAGGTCTGAAGGTTTTTCATGCGCATACATATTCCCCATGGGTTTCATACTTCTCTCTTCACTCTGCTGTGACATTTTAGGTTTACCCAAGATGCCAGGAAAGGTCTCATAGAGATTATGTAACATAGACTCCTCATCTCAAAGATGTGAAAACAGATGCAAACATTTCTTGAAGGACCTGCTCAAGACAACTAGGTTATCATAGTTAATGTTAAATAACACAGAACATTTTGTTTATATTTTTTATAATTCATAACCATATTATGGTAGTGAGCATAGTTACCTCTAATGGAGAGCTTTCCTATCTATAATGCATAGTCTCTCAGGGATCACCAGAGAGAGATTTCATTGAGAAAGATGAGTTATTTATTGGCTAATAGGTATCAATTCAAATTAGAAGGATATCTTTTATGATCTGATATTTGGTAGACTAATTTTCCTAGTCTCTAAATAGAAAAGCTCTCTTTCCAATATTGTCTATTCTTTCTTTTTTTTTTTTTTTAAATGTTTTTTCGAGACAGGGTTTCTTTGTAGCTTTGTAGCCTGTCCTGAACTAGCTCTTGTAGACCAGGCTGGCCTTGAACTCACAAGAGATCCACCTACCTCTGCCTTCCGAGTGCTGGGATTAAAGGCGTGTGCCACCACCGCCCAGCTTGTCTATACTTAAGGGTAATAGTTATCCCTTTATAGCTGGAGAGCTTTTATCATAGCTGCTGTCTAAGTACTCAGCTGACTAAGTTGGAATTTAGTTTTGTCATTAGCTTTTTCAGGTCTGCCCGTGAGCAGTGAAATGAGTGGTGTCTGATCACCCAAGGGAAAAGGCTTAAGGTGTACATATATATCATGTGTATATTATATAGCATATAATACATATTACATATATACATACACATATATACACACATACATGCATTGTTGAGCAGTTTTAGAGCTTTTTGATACTTTGCTTTAATTATGTGTGTGTATATATATATATATATATATATATATACTTTTGCTTTTTTTCTTTTTCTTTTTCTTTTTTTTTTTTCCATGTCTCCCCATTCACAATACAGACCAGGCACAGTGGCCTGGGCTGAGGTGTACATGGGGTGGCTTTATTATGCCTCCTCTTTCTATACAGCCAGTGTAAGAACACAGCCTGTGGTAAGCACAAGGAGGCCTATACTTTTGCTTTTAAAAGAACATTATTGTATATGCTGGGGCCCACATGTGTCAAGGTGTCTGTGTATGTGTGTGGAGGTGAGGATAACTTTGAGTTGTTTCTTTCCTTCTACCTAATGGGCTCTGGCAATCAAACGTATCAGGTTTGGTGGCAAGTGCTTTCATCCACTAAATCATCTGATCAAGTCTACTATTTGTTTTGAATGTATTGTATTGTTATATCTTTAAATATTTACTGAAATATAGATTAAAGCTAAAAAAAATACTACTAATTTTTTTTGAAAAATAATAAGTATATTGCTTGTTAATGTATTTAATGTACAATAGCCATAATATACAAATGACATGGTTACATACTTTGCAAATATCTTTAATGTCTACCTTAAATACAAGGAAGCATGTCTACTTTTACATTGAACTGGTTGTCCTATGTTGCTGATTAAAGGGTAGCAAGAGGACTGGGGAGATGGCTCACTGAGGAAAGTGCTTGCTATGCAAGTCTGAGGAGCTGGGTTTGGATCCCCAGCTTTCATGGAAAAGCGGAGCAGCTCAGTAGAGAAAATGCCTCCATCAGATTGCCTGTCGGCATTGTGCTGGGGCATTTTCCTCATGAGTGATTGATGTGAGAGGGTGTGCCCACTGTGGGTGGTGCCACCCCTGGGCAGGTGGTGCTCCTGCTTTGTGTAAGAGAGCCAACTGAGCAAGCCCTGGAGAGCAAGCTAGTGAGCATTGTTCCTCATGCTCTCTGCCTTAGTTCCTGTCTTCAGGTTCCTGCCCTGACTTCCTTTCATGATGGCAATAGTAAGTGGAAATAAACCCCCTTCTCTCCAAGTTGCTTTTTTGGTCATGGCAACAGGAAGCCAACTAACATGGAAATTGGCACCAAGCTCATTGAATACTGCCGTGACAGACCTGACCATGTTATATGGAAGAGGGATGCAATGGAAGGCCTAACACTGGAGAGGTCATGGAGAGACCCTGTCTCAAAAAATATGGGGAAGATATGGGATGCACCACATGTGCATACATGGGCGAGTGCACCCGTACACATGGTCATACACAGCTACACAGCACCGTAGAAAAAGAAACAAACAAAAAATGCTTAGAAACTCTGCTCATATGTAGTCATAAAAGAGAAGAGTAACGTAATAGACTTTGTAGATAACTGTGGATTTAAAAAAAGATTAGATGTTTGTATTACACAAAATCTAATGCTAGTTTCTTGAAGGCTGACTGTAATGTGGGATATGAAACCCCAGCAAAGGCTGGTCACCTCTTTGCATTGTAACAAGTGGTCTGTTTTGCACTTCACTTGGTCTTTTCCCCATGGAATATTGGTTCTGAACCACACAAACCTTCCAAAAATTGTCACCTTTCATTCTACTGTATAAAAAAAAATCGCATTTGCTAATCTCGTCAGTGATCTCATTAGATGTCTGTAAGGTTTGAAGCTGTCAAGCTATGGTGATGGATATGAGCTTTCTAATATTTGATTTTTCCCTTGAAAGCTCAAATTTTATCATTTGGCAACACATGCTATTAGTTGTTTTTCTTGAAATGACAGGCTCACGTCATTTATGTTTGAGAAAACGTCTGCCAGATACCCAAATCTGAATAATCATATTTTGTTCATTGTTTATTCAAGTAAGAATTGTATTCCTTGGAAAAAGTGGCTAGCTCAGCTCTTTTGTCAGTTGCGTTCCTCCATGGAGACACCACCGTATCTTTAAAATGGTCTTTATATTTCTAAATCCTGCATACAGGATTGTTGGACTAGATGTCCAAACATCAGGGAAGAGTTGCTCCAGACACCATTCACATAACCACAAATTGATGCAAAAGCAAGAGGATTTTTATTCTGTCATGACAGGGTCCTTCAGGTTCGGGATATGAAGGACATCCACAGCTGTTACAGCCCATCTTTTAAAGCAAAAAGCCACAGAGACAAGGGGGGGGGGGGGAACCTGTAGGTTGTTTTCCAACTTATTGGATTGGCTTATTCAAAAAGGCTATTACCAATAATTAGCTGGAGAGTGATTGCCAGATCAGATGAGGTAAAGGGAAACTTCTGAAGGTCACTTTGCCCCTTCCCAGGGACTAAGTCAAAACATCAGTAACTGAGTCAACACCTAAGGGTTATCATGCCCCTATTCAGGGAGATGGAAAGTTTCCAACATCTCAGTACGCGCATACATAGCTGTTATGTCCTTGGTTTTAAGGGGAGGTGGGGAAGTACTGAGAGTCATCAGTAATGACTTTAGATTTTTTTTAAAGTTTTACATTTTCTTAGGGTTGAGGGGGCTTACAAATGCATTTAGAGTCTTTCAGGATGAGAATTAATATCAATTAGTGACTGTTCTGAAGTGAAATATCCTATTTATTTGTTTGTTTGTTGTTTTGTTTTGTTTTTTTAAGACAGGGTTTCTCTGTGTAGCTTTGGTGCCTGCCCTGGTACTCACTCTGTAGCCTAGGCTGTCTTTGAACTCACAGAGATCCGCCTATCTCTGCCTCCCAAGTGCTGGAATTAAAGTTTGTTTGTTTTTTGAGACAGGGTTC
The DNA here is from genome assembly GCF_950005125.1 of Chionomys nivalis. Lineage (NCBI taxonomy): Eukaryota > Metazoa > Chordata > Mammalia > Rodentia > Cricetidae > Chionomys > Chionomys nivalis. The sequence continues at coordinate 59,081,006 of NC_080094.1, read as the reverse complement.
CTTTGGGTAGCCTTGACTGTCCAGGAATTCACTTGTTAACCAGGCTGGCCTTGAACTCACAAAGATCTGCCTGCCTTTGCCTCCCAAGTGCTTGGATGAAAGGTGTGCTCCACCACTGCCTGGCCAGTTTTTAATTTTTTTAAAGCTGGGTCATGTATGTGAGTTTGAATATGACTGCAGTACCCCTGCCTCAATTTCTTATGTTTGGAAGTAAAAGCTATCAACTTGAGGGGTACTGGGCGTGGGAGGAGTCCAAGGCAGGGTAGGTGGAAGGGCTCACAGAAGGGAAAGTGGTATAATTCTATTTCTATTAAAAAACACATTGAACAAAAGGAATTGGAAGTTTACCCTCAGTAGTATACAATCGGCACAAATGTCAATAGACTAGAAGGAGGGAAGTAATATTTTTGTAAAAATTAATTCTGACCTCGTAGGCCCCTGAGAGGGACTTAGGGACTCCAGGAAGCCACTGGCTGTTTGAAATCAAAGCACATTTACATTTGGTAATATACAATATGTGGGAGTTGACAAAGGACTACCAAGAAGATTGCTAATTTTTTCATCTACAGAACATGGGAATCTCTGTCTCTGAAACTTTTGCCAACACTGAGCAGAGTCATTATTTCAACTGTTCTGTCTTGAATTAAGAATGACTTTGAGTAATTTGAGATTATATTAGCTTCTTTTTTTTTTTCCTTCATTTCTGGGGATCAAATCTAGGTTCTTATCCAAGCAAAATGGTAATCTATCATTGGGCTTTACCCACACCTAGTGTTTTCAAATAATAATATATTGTAGGTTATTTCAATAGTTTTTGTCTATTTAATTCTCTTTTTGCATTAATGGAACCACTTGGTGTTCTATACCTATCTTTCTACTGTAGTGTTTGCTTTTATTAAATTTGTTATTACTTATTGTTTGCTGATGTTAAAGATGTTGATTTTGTTTTTCTTGTCTTTTTTTGTGGTGGATGTTTTCTAGTTTGCTTTTACATATTCTGATTTTAACTTCCTTAAACTTCAATTTAGGTTCTTTTTTTTTTTTTCTGGATTTTTCGAGACAGGGTTTCTCCGTGGCTTTTGGTTCCTGCCCTGGAACTAGCTCTTCTAGACCAGGCTGGCCTCGAACTCACAGAGATCCGCCTGCCTCTGCCTCCCGAGTGCTGGGATTAAAGGCGTGCGCCACCACCACCCGGCTAGGCTTCTTTTTTTTCTTTTCCTTTTGTTTTTACATTTTCGATTTTTGAGACAGGGTCTTTCTATATTGCATAGTCCTGGCTGTCCTGGAATTCACTATGTAGACCAGGCTAGTCTTGAACTCACAGAGAGATCTGCCTCCCAAGTAATGGGATTAAAGAGATGTCCCTTCACACCTGGCTCATTTTTTGCTTCATATGTCAAGGTTTAGCCCTGACTGTCCTGGAATTCACTTTGTAGACCAAACCTTGAACTCAAAGATCCACCTACTTTTGCCTCTGGAGTGCTGGGATTAAAGGCGTGCACCACCACACCTGGCTTTAAATTCTTGATATTCCCAGTTGCAGTTCATTTTGTTATACCCTGAGAGGCAAAAATGTAAAGTGAGTTTTCCCCAGCATTAATTTTATTTTTACTCCATACCTCCTGAGGGAAGGCTCATTTCGGTATGTCTTTGCTCTTTTCACTGAAATTGCAAAATTACATCATTTCAAGCCACCTCATTGAGTTGAGGAAAATTTTTTTTTTACCTGTCCTTTCTCAGAATCACCTCCTTAGATAGCAGAGTACTTCCGCAGCATGCACAAGGCTCTGGGTATAGTTCCCAACAATGTTTAAGAAAAAGCAGAATCCTCTATTTATTGTGATGAGGTGGAACTTTGTGATCTTTAATGCTTTATGTTTTGAAATCTATTTTCTTCTCTGCAGTTTAATAATAGCTGGTGTTTCCGTTCTTAGCAGATCAGGTGTGCTGTGTAAGTCTAGAACCTAAAGCTGTTGTCAGGATTGTATTTAATATTTATGTTTTGTATTTTATTTCATGGGTTTCTGATTCAGGAAACCAGTCTCAGTCCAATCAACTGTTCCTCCTAAGATTGTGTTGTATACTTTCCTGTCCAAACATTCTATTTGTATATATTATATGTATCTGTAAGTAGTATTAAACTCAGAGAAAATTTGTAATAGTATTCCAGAGAGTTCTTTATTCCCTCTCCCATAAAAATGTTAACATATTTCACAGCCATTGGACCAATGGACAGGATTTCAAAATTAGTTTTAACATGATATAGTCAGTTGCTAGGTCTTTTCTGAATTCCACAGTTTTTTTGTTTTTGTTTTTTGTTTTTCTAGGAATGTCCTTTTCCTTTCCTGTTTTTGCATCACACATTGCCATTTAGTTTATCACATCATAGAAACTCTCCTATATGTGATGTTTCCTCTTTGTCTTTCATGATTAGGACATCTCTGGAGAGAGTAACCATCAGTTGTTTTCAAAGAGTGCCCCTCTGTTTATGTGCTTCAGATTTGTGGTAGGAAGTTTGGGCAGCAGCACCCCAGAAATGATACGCCCTTCTTAGCGCATCCTGTCAGCAGCATGTGATTTCACATGTCCTATTGTTGGATGCAGCCTCATTTGCTTTGCTATGGTTGTGGTGCTAAGTGTCTCTAGGGTAAGGCTGCTGGTACCCCTTTTATTAATTGCTTTTTGGAAATACGCTTGGAGACCTGCCGGTTTCTTGTTTCTCATCACACATTTCCTGTTTTCCCAGGGAAGTGAGTGTCCATCAGTGTGTATTTCACAAAAATCATCAGTTATATATACCTAATAGTATTCAGTTTTTTCCAGAGTAGTCATCCGACCAGTATCATCCATCTATCATAATTTTATGGGAAACAACCCTACAAAAAGGCCATGCTTTTCATTGGCATTCTCAGAATTTTTTACCACTTTGTCTTAGAACATTTCATCTGTAGCAATCCACTTTGTATTTACTCTATTTGTGACAGAATTTGGATTAAAAAAACCCCAACAATTAAAACTAATTTGAATACACTATAGTACCAAGAAAACAGATCAAAACACAACTAATAGGGATAAATAATAGAATTACAGAATTTTAGAAATTGAAAGATTTCTTGAACAGGTTCTATTTATCATCTGTCTGTCTGTCTGTCTGTCTGTCTATCTATCTATCTATCTATCTATCTATCTATCTATCTATCTACCTATCCTCTATTTAATTTGAGATGTGGTCTTACTGTGTAATAATGTCTGACCAGTGCTAACTCATAGAGATTCACCTTAATACTGGATCATAAAGGATTCTTAAAGAAGATATACATTGGTTGGAATTTTTTTTTTGCTAGGAAACTAAGCCCTCTTGCACATGGTTGAATTTCTTCATCATGCATTGATTATTCAATCACTATCCAAATAAGTTATATGTAGTGCAATTTCTAATTGGTCTTAATACTAAAAACCCAGAGCCAGATATTAGGGAGCGAAATCTGGAAGATCAGAGAAGCAGAACAGCCAGCCACTAGTTCTTACCCCTATGAAATCCTCAGGCTAAATGGGGTACCCTGTTTCTACAAGTCCTCAAACTGAATGCTGTCTTTATAAAACCTCAGACTGAATCCTGAGCTCCTGTCTCTTCCCGTCTTATATTCCTCTCTCTACTCAGCCATATCACTTCCCCTCTCCACCTCCCTAGTGCTGGGATTAAAGGTGTGAGCCACCACTGCTTGGCTCTGTTTCTCCTTTAGACTGATTCAATCTTGTGTAGCTCAGGATGGCCTAGAACTCACAGAGATCCATCTGCCTCTGTCTCTCAAGTGCTGGGATTAAAGATGTGTGCCACCATTGCCTGGCCTCTATGACTAACTAGTGTGGCTAGCTCTGCACTCTCATCTTCAGGCAAGCTTTATTTGTTAAAGCACAAAGAACATGTCATCACATTTCCCCCTTTTTGTCTAAGATAAAAAAGAAGGTTATAACTAATATAAGAAAAAACTATATATAATAAGTATAATAACGATGCACAATATATACAGGTAATACGTGTATCAACAATGTCTAGTTTGTTTATATTTGACAAATTCATAGAAAATACTTCATTATCTATCATATCTTGATGAGTCCAAAGTGTTATACTTAATTCACTTTCTATCCTAACTTGCATTACCCAAACTATCTTTTAATGTCTCTCAACCTTATATACTTTACTCCTCTTTAGTGGATTTCTTTTCTGAACCTGGTAACAAGGAAAATTATAGCTATAAAGTATTCAACTCCGTCAGAGACCTGAGAAGGAAATAATATTACCTGAGTAAGCAGGAAGTGCAAGCAAGTGACTTCTGGAAAATGTGAGAAATGACAAAAACAGCTGGATGCCTGAACAGTCACCCAAAGTTCCTCTGTAATGTTGGGGCATCCGTCTTCAGCCTACAGGCCTAGAATATATGACAGACTTTTCTGTGAAGCAGGAGTTTTGAAGAGCTGTTCCCCCTTGTCTTTGCAAGGTTTGGCTGTCACTCTCTTTTGTGTCCTACTTGTCCTGCTTGACAGCATACTGTCAGCAGTTGAGGCACAAGAGCACTTTCTTGCTCAGTAGCTTACTTTTGCCAGAAAGAAAGTAAACTCCATGTGAGTTTTCTTCGATACCCATTATCTTCTTTGAAGTAAATTGCTGCTACCAGAACAGGCGTGTCTCATTGTCTTAAAAAAGAATCTTTGTTATTAAAACATCTTAAATGCCATATTATGCAGATCTCTGAAGTGTTTGAAGATCACCTGTCTACCTAAAATATATCTGTTTGACTTTGAAAACATACCTAACAAGTTCGATTGTAATAGCTGACTAACTACTAACCTGTATTTCCTTATTATTCTAAATAGTTGGTTTTAATAACTTTCAAGGGATAAAATTTGCATTATGTTGTTAAATAAGTTGCATAGGTACAGTACCTTGAACAAGATTAGAAATGTATGTGTAGTATGTTTTAACAAAGTAACCTTAAATTTGTATCATATACAAAAGTCCATATCTGTGTAAAATAATTAAAGTTAGTAATTGCTTCTTTGGTTTAAAAGTAGATTCAATAATCTCCCTTTTAATCCTATTTCTCTATCCTCCTTTTTCTTTTCAAAGTAGATTCAATAATCTACCCTTATATCTTATATTTATATCCCCCATTTTCTTTTCAAAACAAGAACCCTGAATCTAAATCCTTTGTTCAACTTTTTCCTTGACCATTACTAATAACAACTTGTAAACAACCACTCAAAACAATGACAAATATCCATACCCAATGAACAACCAAAAAACACCCACTCTACCTCTTGGGAATGTGGGCACCATGTTCTTAATTTTATTTCCTGCTATCAGCAGGGTGATGGCATCTTTAGGGGATCCCAAAAAGAAAATTTTTTCGTTAATTTTCAAGTCTTGGGAGAGGGAACTGTATCATTTGTTGTCTAGTCTCTGTGTAATGGGAACGTGTAGGGCTTGCCTCAAGTCCTGGCTAGAGCAGTCTATGAGGCTGGATCATCTCAGCTAGCCACCTACAAATTGGACTGAGCAGTTTGTAGTCCAAAGCCGATCTTTAGATGGTGCCTTTCAGCTTAGTGGTGTTATCTTTGTCCTTGTAGAGCTGTTGTGGGGCCCCATCATCCTTTTGGAAACTTCAAAGGTCACTGCTAGGTGTGGTCATGGTTCACTGCAGGAAACTTAAACATTTTAAATGTCATATGCAGCAGATCTCAGAGAGGTTAAAGGATCAATATTTGTTATGTACATCCAGAGTACAAAAACTTAATTCCTTGTTACATGATAGAGACTCAAACCTGAGATCATGTACAGGGAACTAGATGAAGCCTTTTTTACTTCCTTTTCTTGGGACATTTTTTCTGGATTTTTTGTGGTTTTTCTTCAGATTTTTTTTTTTTTTTTTTGGTTTTTCGAGACAGGGTTTCTCTGTGGCTTTGGAGCCTGTCCTGGAACTAGCTCTTGTAGACCAGGCTGGTCTCGAACTCACAGAGATTCACCTGACTCTGCCTCCCAAGTGCTGGGATTAAAGGCGTGCGCCACCACCACCCAGCTTCTTCAGATGTTTTATTTGCCTAGTGATCCTCATATTCCTTAGCTGGATCCTTTTTTGTTGTTGTTGTTGTTTGTTTGATTTGTTTGTTTGAGACAGGGTTTCTCTGTATAGCCCTGGCTGTCCTAGAACTCACTCTGTAGACCAGGGTTTTGGGATCATGATTCTATACCAATATCTATACCCTGTTGCTGAATTTTTGCCCTCAGATTCTGGACTCTGGTTTTTCTAATTATGCCTTCCAGATCTGTAGGTATGGTTGTTTTTTTTTCTGTTTTTTTTTTTCTGTGTTGGATGCAACATCTTCCCATTCTTAACGTACTGACTGGTTTTGTGTGACAACATGACATGAGCTAATCATCAGAAAAAGAAGCCTCAGTTGAGGAGATGCCTTGATGAGATTCGGCTGTAAGGCATTTTCTCATTAGTAATCACTGGGGGAGGGCCTAGCCCATGGTGGGTGGTGCCATCCCTGTGGTGTTGGTCCTTGGTTCTATAAGAAGATGGACTGAACAAGCCATGGGAAGCAAGCCAGTAAGCAGCACCCCTCTATGACCTCTGCATCAGCTCCTGCCTCTGGGACCTGTTTAAGTTCCTGTCCTTCTTCAGTGATGTCCTGCTTCAGTGATGCTCAAGTGTAAGCCAAATAAACCCTTTCTTCCCCAACTTGCTTCTTGGTCGCAGCAACAGAAACCCTAATTAAGACAGATAGTAACATGGGCAACCATTCATCATAAAAATGACTTCAATTCCTGCTCCAAGTAAAATCTCAAAATTAGTAGTTAAAAACCGTGGCTAGGTCCCCTCTGCTTATACTCTGTGATCTTCTTGAGAACACTATCCATTCCTAACTAGAGTACCAGAGTGAAGGATGGTTCTGCTAGTTGAACTTACTGGTCCTTGGTGGACTTTGGGCTCCAGTGTAGCTAGTTACAGACACGATGAAATATTATTTATTTTATGTTTATTGGAAGTATCCAATAAACTTTTGTCTTTGGAACACCTCCTGTTCCCCACACAGGATGCATTTTCTGGTCTTAGGTCTTCTCACAGGAGTTCTCTGTTGTGTGTTCTTGCTTTCTGGAACCATTTGTCCTTAGGGAACCGCTTGGTTCTGTCTCATGTTAGTGTGGCTCAAATCCCCCTCATTGTAAAAGGAGCCAAATCTTAGAAATAGTAGACAGAAGAAATGAGCTTCAAACTCCAGTGGTGTCTTTTTGGAATCTTCCCTTGTTGCTGCTTCCTGGTAAGTTCCTTGAGGTTATGGTGAACACTAATTAAACCTGAGCAGGGAAGCACTTGACTTGGTGCAGAGCCAACAGAAAGTGTCTGAGGAGTGATTCCTATTAGAATGTCGTCTTTTGTCTACAGTAGATGACATCTCTGAGTGGTGTCATTTCAAATGTGTGTACACAAGAGGCAGTAGATTAGCAGAAAATAGAAACATTTATATGGACCAGTTGATTATTTCTGATATTTAATGAAATATGCTTTGCATATTTCAGTATTTTGTAGTTCATTTATAATGACATTGGAAAACTTTAGCTTTGAAAGTTTTAAGAATCACAGGGAAGTATTACAATGTATAATTTATACGAAGGGTTGGTTTACATAACTGAAATATTGTTTCTGTAGGCCTTGTTTGTCAAAGTTGAATTGAGTAGTGGTGGTTCTTAATTTGTGGTTAGTTTTTTACACTCTGCTAATGTTGTGGTGAGCTTGACTTCCAGAATAATAGGTGAGAATGGCTCATAAAGGGAGAAAAAAAAATCTTTTATTGAATTTGAAATGTTGTTTGTGGCTTTACCAAAGAAATACAATTAATTTGCAAGACATTAAAAGTAGTATTAATTCATGTATTCTGCAAATATCTAGATATGCTTCTGCAAGAGCTATTGATTAGACTGTCTAAGCAGTGGCTATGATTGCTTGATGTATGCATTGGAAATCTTGTAAAACATGATTTTTTTAATTCTGTAAGATGTTAGGTTTTGAGTTTGTTGTCACATTGTAGGTTAGCGTTCCGTTTTCCTGAGAAATCATTTTGCTTGTGCACGGCCCCTTTGCAGAAAAAGATAAAGCAAGTTTATCTTTCATAAGGTATTTGTACTTCTCTGTATTTGTAACACTGTAAGGTAAGATGAGCCTGGATTCTTAGTAAAGGAATGTTTAGGAACAACCTTAGATAGTAATATTCTATGAAGCAGCCACATGATAATTGCATTTCTTGTTAGTTTTGAGGGGGATATTCAAATTATTAGGATACCAAATTCATTTTAAGCCTGTATTCAGGCATCATACCTCAGCTTTCTCAGCAATAACCTATATGAGAACGGTAATAGAGAATACATATTTCTTAAAAAATAAAGACCGAGTGAAAGTAGGAGACAATATTTTATTATTTAACATTTCAATAAATTTGGAGTGGATTTACCTTTATTTTTTATTATGCACTTTTGTGCAGTCTTGCCATATTGGTTGAATTTTCTTTAAAGACACAACAGTCAGTATGTAAGTACTATGTTACAGGGAAGTCTGGAAAGTGACCTTCCTTGGTAAAAGTCATGCTACCAGACAGACTGGGGAAAGTAAGTCTTTAGTTTTTTCTTTGTTTCAATTGCTTTATTGAAGGTAGATATTTCCAAACATTGGATGCAAAGTATCTTTCTCCTTTCTCCCGGCAACAGCTGCCACATTCGGCTGTTTTATAGAGCACACTGTGGCTGGTGAGGAGCCCAACAGAAGGAGTAGAGGGGAACAGAGCATATACCGGATGTAAGTTTGTGAGGTTCCTGGACTGGGCAGCAGAGGAGAATATTCTGTGCCCCATGATCTGAGGTGGTGGTTATGTGGGAGCTGGTGTGTGGGGGACACAGCGACAGAGCGGGGAGCCCATTGATCACAAATCCATCCTTTCCTGATGTTCCCTCTGCTTGTCTGCTCTTTTCATTCCTCTGCTCTGTGAGGTGAGGCTCATAGTTAACAGCCCTTCAGAATCCAAGGCCCCCTTCACACCAAGGGGCCCTCACATGGTTTTCCACACTTTTGAGTGCACCATTTGGTTGGAGGTGTGGTCTTTCTCTTCACTCTTGCCTCCAAACAGAAACTATATGTTTTTCAACCTCCTGTCTTGTTCCAGCGGTAGCCTGATAAATTTTGGAGTCCAAGCAAGATGAGGGATTCTACAGTTCTCATTCCAAGCAAAATGTTGAGATTTTTCTGAACCTCTTTCCTTTACATGTTCAAAATGTAGTGCTTCAGCTACCACAAAAATTGAAAATTATTCAACTTATTGTCCTAAATTTAAGACTATAAGAGTAAATATTTTGAAACAATGAAATTCATGTAGAGGGAAAATAAAGTAGCTTCATATCTGTTGATGTCATTGTTCAGTCAAATATTGAACTATTTGAGTTTTTTTTCTGACTAAGTGCTGGGTCCTAGCCTTATTCTCTGATTGTCCTGGGAGCAGAAGTTGTAAGACCCAGATTTAAAACACCTGGTGCACCGTTGTTGCCCACCTCCCCCAGTCCTGTTCCTTAACCTACTTACATTTCTTTAAAAAAAATTTTTTTGGTCATTGTTATGACCCAGCCTTTGCTCTTGTAACAAGAAAGGATGAGCTAATCTAATCTTGTGTTTATTCTATTGGAGGAAATGGGCGACACAGAGACCCTGGGCATTCACACGGGTTATCACGACCCCTGCAAATCCTCAGGTCTCAGTTAGAATCTTGTAGGAAGGATATCCAGAGCCTACAAACCTGTGGGATGAGAGTGTTTGGTTAAGTGTACTTATCAGCCAGGTCACCCACTGCTTCCTCAGGTCAGCTGTGATGGGGAAGATTCGGACGTGCCCACAGCAGGCTTCTAAGTCATTGCTCATCATGTGTTTGTGGTCCCTCTCAGGTAGTCAGAACCCGGCCTGTTCATTCTCCCAGGGATGGAGGATGAATAGAGATGGAAGATAAACACCTCGGGTTGATGTTTGTCCTTATGTCACACTGTAGTCCCCTGAGTCCTGCAGCTTGCAGCATAGTGCCTGTGACTCAGGGTGCCCCGCTTGTAGATAGGATCTCAGAGACACAGCGTCATCGAATCAGCTTCCCTCCAACCACAAGAAATTAGACCAGCGATTAATTTTTTCGATTCTTTTTCGTTCCTGTTCACAGTTCTCTCAAGCTGCTATCTTTTGCTTAAGGTATATTATTCCACTATTTGTTTTTGCTGATAATATTGGTAGGCAAAGCTGTAAAGTTTGAAATTAACTTGCACTTCAAGCCTCATTTAGCTAAGATGGTAAATGGAGTGGGGCTTTGAGACAGACACATTGTATAACATTAAAAAAAAAACCCACAGACTCTTGCGCCTGTGTGCATCAGCCTGCATGGAACACACAGCTCGTAGTCGTTGCTTTCTGACAGGTGAAGGGAAAGGTCATCTAGACCTGTATTCTCTGCAGCCAACCAATAATGTGTGGACATATAAAGATAAAGTCACCATTCGTCACAAATTTGTATTTTGAATTTTTCTTAGTGCTGTGGTGGCATGTTCGGTACCTAGATGTACAGATCACAAACACTGCTGCTGCTCTTATTATTCTGGATCCAGCGGCCTAGAGTGAACTAGTAGTGTTAGGTTCCGATCGCATCTAGAGCTGGCCCCAGTTCATTAATGCTAATGCAGAAACCCATAGAGAGGTCCCTGCCAGAGCGCTGGCTGCTTGCCTTTCCACATTTGCTCTGCAGGTGGAGAGCTGACGCGCACACCAGTGGCCAGGCAGGTGTAGTGACAGTAGCAGCGAAGTCAAAGCAGGGTCTGTGCCTGCAGGACTGTGGACCTGACTGCTGCCAGGGCTTCTCCATGGGCATCCAGTCTAGACCTTAACTCCCCCACCTCCCAACCCTTTAAAAAAAAGATCCTGGGTGTTTAATGTTTTCAGTTTGCTTGAATTCTTAAAACACCATGTAGGTCAACATTTTCCTGGCCAAACAGAGTAAGTCTGTGAGCTGAGTTTGGCTGATGGCCAGTGATTGCTGGAACTGTCTCTTCTTGGCTCCAGAGAGTTGATTTTGAGTATCTTCTCCAGACCCTATGGCCTGTAGCTACACTGGTTGCTGGACGTCTGTGGTCAGGGTGTTTACACCATAGAAATCAGCAAATGGTGCAAATCTGGGCTCCTCTTAGCCTCAAACTTGAACCCACCCAAAGGCAGTTGTTTAACTCCAAATGCCACAGTTAAAGACTTTGTATTACATTTTATAGCACTATAACATGACTTTAATAGAAATTTCTTAATCCAGTTTGTTCTTATTATTTTAATTTTTTTTTCAGAAAAGGAGCTCAAACTACTTCCATTTGCTTTCCATTCATTGTTATTGTTGTGTTAGACTTTTTTCTCCTTATATGTGCAATGTAAAATTCCAACATTCCACCCTCACAGTACGGAGTAATAGCAGGTATTGTAAGGTATCACACGATGGACATTTGAACTGAAGAAAGTTTCCTTCTTGTCTTTTTTATAAAGCCATATTGCAGATTTCTCCTTTAAGAAAATTAATCCCTTTCAAATAGATTAATTAGGTAAATTTAAGGATGTTATAGTCCCTTTTAGCAGGGATTTGGAAATGTTCCACCTGAGGGCTTATCTTGTCAGAAGTTATTTCTGGGGAAATTTTAAGCTTAGGAGTTACCCTTTTAATTACTAGTTGTTCCAACATTAGAAGTGACTATCCTGTTCAGCAATTACAGTGGAAGACAGTGGGAAACTCTTAATTGATTACAAATTAATTTAGTGCCATTTTCTACAACTGAATTGATCTATTTCTTCGTTTCTTCTTTTTTATATCATAATTATTAGTCACTAAAGCATATGATGGACTGAGGCGAGAGAGGGCTTGGTAGGGAATGTGCTTGCTGTGCAAATGTGGTCTCCTAGAACCTGTGTGAAAGCTGTGTTGGTATGGTGGTCTCCTGCGGTTCCAGCATTCAGAACTGGAGATGCGGGTTCCCCCGAGTAAGCTGGTTAATTGTGCTAGATAGAATGATAGACTTGTCTCAGTTAATAAGGTGGAGAGCCATCCTGGAAGACTTCTGGTGTCAACCTCAGGCCTCGACACACAGGCATCACACATGCAAACACACATACAGGCACACCACACAGACATGCATGCAAAAAATAACAAGAATGTGACAGAATATGGTTTTCAATAAAATGAAGTCTACAGGGCAGGATTGTACAATTTAGAGTGACACATGGAATCCCCTGAGGGTGGCCCACCAGAGTGAGTCAGCTGGATATGCTGTTGAGTTTGGAGAGTTGTAGCTTGTGCTAGACCTTGGTAGGTCTACTTAGCTTTGCCTGCTTGTGATAATTATTTGATAAATTATGGGTCCAAAGCATATTACTATGAACCCCATGAGGCTGTGAGAGTTTTTAGTTTTAAATGCTTTCTTCAAAAAAAAAAATTCATTTTTATGGTATGTGTGTGGGTGTCGGGTTCCCTGGAACTGGAGTTGCAGACAGCTGTGAGCGGCCATGTGGGTGATAGGAATCAAACCTGGGTCCTCTGGAAGATCAGCCAGTGCTCTTAACCACTGAGCCATCTCTCCAAACCCCTTAAAGACTTTCAGAAGTTGGTTTGAAGAACTTGATTCCTGAAAATAAATATACAGATGTGTGTCCTTGACTTCCTTGCCAGGTAACCTAGGATGGGTCTCTTCATTCCTTGATGGTACCTTTATTTATAAAATGAAATTATTACCAATTCAAATGAGAAAGTACATGTAATATAGTGAACTCCGTTCTTGATACCCTGACTAGCACAGATCTTGTTATTGTTACTGTTGTTTATTCAAGGGTGTTTGTTGCAGTTCTTTTTAAGGTATGGGGATTAGACTTAGATTATTAGAAGGGATAGGATTTTGCCTAACACCAGCCTTTTGTTGTCTAGTTTTCCAAAGTGCTTTCCTTTGTAATATCCAAGATGATAGGTAGCTTGCTGCTTTTTTTGTTTTTAGTAAATTGTGTTGAAATCTTGATGACGTATTCTGTTGATGCAGAGCTCTCTCTCTTTCTCCCCCCCCTCTCTCTATATATACACATACACATACATATATGTTTTAAATGAATTTTCTTCTCCCCCAAAGTAGTGTTTTATGAATACTACTTAAGACAGAGTAAGTCACAAAGTTAAAAACTGGGGATTTAAAGTATTTTTTCATGTAATTATTTTTTTCTCTGGTGCAATGGTCTTCAGCCTTCCTAATGCTGTATCCTTTAATACGGTTCCTCAAGTTGTGGTGACCCATAAAATTAGTTCATTGCTACTTCATAACTGTAATTCTGATACTATTATGAATCTTAATATAAATATTGGATATGCAGGATGTCTGATATTGAACCCCAATGTAGTCACGACCCTCAGGGTAAGAACTGCTGCTCTAGTGAGAACTTTGTTCTCAATTTGATTTTTGCATTTATTGGTGTATTTAACTGAATACCAGTTTAGATTCTGAGTTCTGCTTATCAGAAAGCAGCTGGAATCCAAAAACTGTGTTTAGGTGTCTGTCTTCAGGACATGGTGGACTCAATCATCACGTGAATGTTGACTTTGGTTCTAGTGTTTAATGCAAGCATTATCAGCTTTGAAGAATGTGTCTCTAAATAAGCTCAAGTCATTTTTCATGCTAGTATTGACTACGTGCAAACTAATGGAAGATACAGAGTTGCATTAAGTTTATAATGAGCCTAGAATTACTATTACTCCTTAAGTCTTTGCTTTTATTAATATGTCGTGTTCTAGAATGCTGCCTTCTAAGATAACCTTTAATTTCTTTTACTTCACAGTTGAGTGATAATGACTTGGGCAAGACCTCACTCTTCTTCCTTTTCTCCTTCATCAACAGAGGTTCTATAACATTGTATTCTAGGTCAAAAGAGAAGCTTTGAGTTAGATCTATTTCACTTGATCTGGTTCAAATGAAAGTGTTAAAATAGCTTAGAGATCTTTGTCCTTTTGCAAAAATAATACTTAAAATCTTGAATGACATTGACAAAATGTTGCCTGCAGCCTAAGTCTGCAGAAGTAAGCCATAATTATGCTACAGATTATATGTTTGGGGACTCGTATTTGCCATCGAGTTCTTCTGAAGTGTTAAGACATTGGGTAGCTTTATTTCATCTGGTAGAGGTGTATAAGGAGTCTAGATTTGGCACATTGTCATGAAAAATATTTTATTCATGTGATAGCTTTTTAGACAATTGTATTCTGTATTATATTACAACGGCACAATAAATTGCTGGATAAACTGTCTGCTCAGTATGACTTTACCATGAAAAATTTGATGCATAGTGTAGGAGAGGTTGGAATATATCAACCTTTTCTGACAAGAGACTTTGAATTTTGACCTAATATAGGTGACCTTTGTGCACAATAAAAGTGAGCTTAATCTCAAGGTTAAGGTTGAGGGGAATGGCAGGGCATGGTGGGGCTCACGCTGTGGGGAGGGGCTTCTCAGCCCCTTAGCTATTGGCTAAGTGAGGCCTCTTACTGGCTCTCTCTCTCTCTCTCTCTCTCTCTCTCTCTCTCTCTCTCTCTCTCTCTCTCTCTTCCTTTCTTTCTCCCGTCTTATTTTATAAACTACAAGCAAGCATCTCTAGACGCTTATTTATAGCCCACACTGGCTGTTAAACAGCACCCTACTTCCTCCACTCTGCTCTGTGTTTAATTGTGCTAAGTTCTTCTGGTTTTGCATAGATTATTTCTGAGTGAAAGGTCTGAGTGTGATATTGTCTCTCTTACAGATAAGCTAACTATATAAATAAAAATAAAAATGTTCTATGGCTCATAGGGCAGATAGCTGACATATATAAGCTTGGAACTGAAAATATATGTTCTTTAAAGAGGTTTTTGTTTTTTTTTTCCATTGACAGGTTGGACTTTTGTCACCGAACTTTAGAGCGGTCAGAAGAGTTTTAAGTGGGGCATGGCATTAGATAGATTGTAATTAAGAGGACTCATTAAGTTATTGTTTCAATAGGCTCTTGTGATTTTGGGTTGGTCCCCCACCCCAAATTTCCTTTGAAATGTGTTGACTAATCCTCTTGCATTATAATATAGTATGGCATAATGTGATAATATAAAATAATTTTGCGTGTTTTGCCTACTTTACCTAGAAGGAAGATTGTTTTTAAATGTAAAATTCACTGTTAAATCCTTCACTTTGAATGCTGTATTATAAATAAAAGGATAGCCTATCAAGTATTAGGAAAAGCCTCTAGGTCTTACAGTATCCAAACACCTATTGACTATTCTGTTCAAATAATTGGTTGGAACAACAGATAGTGGAGGAGAGTGTCAGAGGCGCGAATGGAAAGAACTTCTCCTTTTTTAATCGAGCTTGCAAAATCTATTCCCCAGGACTGATCAGCTCTGAAGCACTGGGGTTTGCTGATCAGGATGGCAGGAAACCATGCTTTCAGGACATAACGCATTGACGAGGCCATCCATCATTTGTTAGCATACGCCGAAATGTGGGCTGTGTGTGCAGAGGCTTGTGATTTAGTAAATACTTGGGAGATGAATAGAGCTTACACACGGGGGAAGATATTGCTGTCCTTCAGCAGCCTGAGACCCAGGCGCCTGCTGAGAAGGCCATCTGACGGCACATCATCAGTAACTGGCCTGTCACAGTCAGCGGTGCCCACCGACCATCACCAGTATATTAAATGCATTTTTAATATCTGCTTGAGTAGATTTAATGAAGAAAATTTAGTTTCCATACTCCAAGCACTGCTTCCTCAAGTGTTGGAAAGCATGGACTCTTCCCTGCACACAAAAGGAGGGCGATCGTGTTAGCAGCTGATTGGAAAGGGGTTCAGATAGAAATAATGTACACACACACACACAAAAGATTTTTTTTTTTATCAGAATGGGTGTCTTGTTGATATTAAAGCTCATTTACAAAAAGAAAGGAAGAACGAAACCTGTAGATTTTGGGTTTTTTCTGAGCCCTCAACTCTTCTTAGATGCTCTTTGTATGGTAAAGGACTGTAAATCTATGGCGTTGAAGGAACAGTCCGAGGTCCGTGTCATGATGTGGCATGGTCTGAGGGACCTGTGGGGAGGGATATTCATGTTTTAGTTGTGTTGTGTTTTGAGACATTATTGTATGGTCCTTTGGATTGGTACCTAAAGGTATAAAAGAAGGTTTTTTTTTTTTTTTAAGTTTGTTGTTTTTAAGTGATACAAGATTGAACATTAATTGTTAATTTGTTAATCAGTATTTTTTTGTTTTCTGTCATGTAAAAGAATTCAAAATGAATGAAAAAATGAGTGTTCTGCTTTCTCAGACTAATGTCTCTTTAAAAATTGTAGTTTTAGTATGTTCCCTTCTTCTGATTAGGCAAAGTATAGACTCACTCTTTAATGAGTTTCAACTGCTGGCATTATTTACTACAAAACAGCAAGACAACCAATTAGATATTGTTGCAAGTGGGCACTTTAAAGGTTTCCCTCTTTAAAAAAAACATAGGAGAGTATGCTCTGGTGTTCACAGAAGCAGCAGCTTAGGAATGGGATCTATAAATCTGACTCCTGCATGTGTCAAAACAGTAATGTATTAAATGCATATTATTATAAAAATTTAAGACATGTCTTAAACACACTTACATTTTTATAACACATGGCAATATTAAATAATACATTTCCTTGTTAGCATCTGTTTGCCGTCATTGTTGGCAAGACCTGTGATTTATTGCTTAAATTAATGACCAAGACCGTTTTGGACCTGATATATGCCCCTAAGCTTATTACATCACTAAATAAAGTAAAATGTATGTGCTTGTGACAAAGTTATTTTTATAATTGTTTATCCCTTTAAAGTGCTCTATTCAGCGATTCGCTGCAAGGGTCACAATGGTTGGCTTGTGACCAGAAAATAATCTCAGAAAGGTAAAATATATTTCTTGTCTAGAAGTAAAATGCCGGAGTGATGGTGATGATAGGGGACCCAGCAAGAACACACAACACAACACTTAAACCCCTTTTCTTCAGTGTTTTTGGTGAACTCTTATTGCGCGTGCTAATGTTCAGCCTCCCTGCCTTCATCCCAGCTCTCAAGCTGCAGAGCTGAGAACCGACATACAAAGACATGCATGTGGGCCAAACATTTTGTTGTGACCCCAAACCGCAAAGGTTAACTCGTTCTTAACTCAGTGTTCTGCAGGTGCCATTGTCACCGCACCTTAGACTAGGTTCTTTTCCCGTTTTCACTCTGGAGCTGGGACCTTGCTGTTCTGTGCTGAACTCTATTTGACTTCATAGACTTTATCTTTCTTTTCTGAGGATCCGGTGTGACAGCCTCTTGTGTATTTTTACAGTGCTCTGTAATTCATCGGAAGGCACTCTGCCACCTGACTTGCAGTGCGGTATTATATGGCTCCCTGGTTTTCTTGCTCAACATGAAGTTTCTCATTGACTGTCAGCCCTCCTGTCATGGGAGGGAGAGGTGGAGATCTGGAGAGCTAAAGCCCTGCTTCTGAACCGCAGTGTCTGTCTTGAAATGAAGTTGCCTTGGATGTTAGCTGTATTACTGTGACCAGATTATTTTTCTGCATACCTTGGAAGAGTTGGCATTTTCCACTCACAAATGGCAACAAAACCATTCCTAAGAAAGGTACTTTCTTGCTTATGTTCATCTCATGTTCCCTGCATTTCCGCCCCCTAGTATTCTTTCCCATAGCAGTTGATCTGATCTTTTTTTTTAGGCTTTCACTCAAAAATGATCAAAGCCAACATACATTCATGTTTTCTTTGAAAAGCCTTACTAACTTTCTTATCCTTTTCTCTTTTTAAAATTTATTTTCTTGTTTTATATTTGACTTTTTTTAGATGATCTTCCTTTGTACACTGGGTTGGCCCAATTTTCGTGAGTGCTGGGATTAAAGCAGTTGCTGCATCCTTCATTCTCTGTCCTTTACCTGGAAGACTTGTCTCCTTAAAACAAGTTTAAAATGTCACTTCTTGTTTCTTTTTTTTCTTGGTTACATCTATTCTGCCTTCTCCCCTGTTTTCTCCTAGGCCTCTGCTTCCTTTTGCTGTCCTCCCTGTCCCCATCTGTCCCATCCCCTTTTATTATCTTTGAATATTACAGTAGATCCACTAAACTTTTTTCTTCAATAGTTATAGTTACAATAATCTATTCATCTAGAACCTATATATTCCTCTCTTTTGCCTCCTGTTCAATGACCTGTGAATTTCCTTGATATGACTGTTTGGCTGGAATCTTATTTTTTAGCTCTTCCGTTTAGTACCTAGGGCTGTATTTGGTGAATTCTTGCTAACTGTCAAATAAGGGCCAGTGCTCCTTTATGTTAATGACCCTTTGTGAGGTGGTGACTTAGAAGCAGGTTTGTTCCTCTTGGCCACTATAGTTCTATGTGGCAGCATACAAAGAGCTTACCAGTGTTTTCTGAGATTGTTTCTTAAACTCTGGAGTTAGGATACTTAAGTCCTGTTTTAAAGAAGGAAATATTCAATTGGCGGTTAGGGATTCAGTCTGGTGTTCTTGGTCTTAAGTGAAATGGAAGAGACCACAGATGTAAGTGCATGTGTTATGTTTTAGTGTGTGAAACAATGGCTGTAATTTTGTGAGTTGTACTTTGTTGTGTAACTCCAAGGCTAATCAAAATAAATCTTGGACAGTGAGTAAATATTTTGTGTGCATTCTCTGCGCTTTCAGAAGCAATGCTCCATCTACGAAATGTCAGTAAGTATATTAAATAAAACAATATGATGTACACTATGTCAGATGTGATAAATTATTCGGTACAGAACATTTATACAACATATGTTGAGCTGGTACGTGAACAGCTTAATGACTATAAATTATGTTCATCTGCACTGCCATTTTCGTATTTTGTTTAAAATCACACAATTTGCATTATAGATATTTCTACATCTGGGACGGGGAAGGCAGGGCTGAGAAGAAGGCATCAGCAAAGTGCAGGTCATCTCCATGATGCTCTGACAGTGATCTGGGGCTCCTCAGCTGTGCCGTGTACATAACACAGATGTTGGGGAGTCATCTGTCAGCCATGCCTCTCCTATGGAGTTAAAGTTCTAGAGGGAAAAGAATTTGACACCCTGCTGTCACTGTTACATTTTCACAATAGAAGAGCATGCAAATATTGAACCTCCTGCTTAGCCACAGTGTCCTGTCTAATGTCTGTGCTGGTTAGAATAAAAAATCATGGGTGCATCTTGGTCTCGGAGATCTGACAAAGGTCATGCTATGTTGGGCATTTGAATTGGAAATTGTCTGGACGTAGATTTTATAAAGCTCCCACTGTTGTGTGTGGGGAGAATTTCGGCAGGGTTTTGTCCCTGGAGAGGCCTCTTAGGCCCTTTTCTGTCCTATGAATGAATTTAGATGTGAGGTTACTCCTGCCTTAAAACTGGTAAGTTCATTTTGCATACATCCCTAGAGAGAAAAACTGGCAGATGCTTTTATCTTGGAAGTGTTTAAAAGAAAACTGCAGAGCAGGAACAAGAGAGAAGAGGGGCCCTGTGTGGAGTCCCAGAACATTTTGGAAATGGCCAATATGCAGTTTTCATCAGTATGAAGGCGGGGTGCAATATGGTGCCTGCAGCTCACAAGGGAATATGAATGTTGATTAAGCATACTCCCAGGCTTTGAAATTCTGAAAGCAGTGTCAGAATAATGGATGTTGAGCAAATGTCAAGCATTTGTTAATTTCTCTGTTATTTGGAGTTTATCTACCATGATCAATCAAATAAACTAGCGCTTCTCTCTTGTGGCATGTGTCATTGATATGGTGATTAGGTGGCTAGAGAGACCTTCTGCTTTTTTTCCAGGTAACGCATTATAAATGAGCAGAACATAGCTCTTCAGATAAATTTTTATTTATGATTTGTTTTAGTTGAAATTTTTTTTGTAGCCAACAACTTTGTGTTGAACATGATATTAAAAGGAAAAAAAAAAGGTCGTGTGCCCAACTTATTCTTCACCACGTTACCATTTGCAGCTCCCAAGCTGGCATTGGTGTCTGCGCTTGCTGTCTAGGTACAGTCTTCATAAGTCTAGAAAACTTTGATGTGAAACTGGCTGAACGAAACTGACCTGAAGGAGTTCTAGCCTGTCCACATCCTTTTCCGCTCCTGGTCTTCCCACTCCCCTACATTCCCAGTGCTTAGTTTCAATTTAGATATTGGTTTCAATCCTTTAGAGGCAATGCACGGATTTCCTTTGTGTGATCTGAAGTCATTTTATCTTGTTATCTCTGTGCTCTTTGGAGGATCAGAAAGCCTTTGCAGCATTTGCTCAAAGCACTAAGTAGACTGTGCAATGGTAATGTGTGCAGATAGGAAGGCTAGTTTCTCTTTAGAATGTGAGTGACTTTACTAATTGGGAGTTCATTATGGCTTGGCACCAGGCACCCTGTGTGAGTGCCCTGACCCCAAGATGGGGTAAGTTAGAAGGGTGCAATCTTCATGTACAACCTTTTAGCAGGAAGCCATACAGATTTATGATTAAAAATTTGTTTTTTAGCCGGGCGGTGGTGGCGCACGCCTTTAATCCCAGCACTTGGGAGGCAGAGGCAGGCGGATCTCTGTGAGTTCGAGACCAGCCTGGTCTACAAGAGCTAGTTCCAGGACAGGCTCCAAAACCACAGAGAAACCCTGTCTCAAAAACCAAAAAAAAAAAAAAAAAAAAAAAAAAAAAATTGTTTTTTTTCTTTGTCGTTTTCATATGATCCTAGGCAGGTAGCTTACATGATTCTGATTAGACACGTGCATTGCATACCAATCCTGACCATGTCAACTTCATACATCTGTGGTCTATGGCATGGATATAGCTGCAAACCTGGACCTTTTTGAATGATCTGCCCCATTATCAAAACCCACTGAGCCTTTCCTTCTAATGACTCACAGCTGAGCAGCCATAAAACATTGTGTGACCATATCACACACTGTGCTTTCTGGTGACCTCTTTAATTATCTTAACCTGCCAACATGTCCCAAGTATGGCAGTTCCCCAAGCAGAAGAAAGGTTTCAGCTTCCCCATCATCCTAACTATGTATTTTCAGTCACTTGGCTTTGGCCTTCTCTGGAAATCCTAGCCCTCTAAGTAAAGTCCTGCTTGGCTGGTGGTGCTGTGCTCCTTCCAGCATCATAAACCAGGCAGCAGTGCTCACTGGCAGAAAGCTTGTCATGGCTATGACAGGCTGGAGCATCCCCGAGTCCTTAATGTGCATCATTCAGCCAAAGCGCTCATGTTCTCGTCAACATGCAGCTCAAGTGGGTTCTGTTTATAGCCATGAATCTTACTTTTCCTAGTTGACATTTGAAAGGCATGGATAATTCTGTTTTGGTGTTGAAAATTGCTGTATAATAATTTGAGAAAGACTGACTTTGAGCTTCTGTGATTCTTAAGCATGTTTACTCAGAGGGAGTGGATCCCAGGAAGTACTCCAGGGATAGGCTGAGAGTCTCCCGTGGCAGGATGAGTGTTCCACTAACAGGTAGGCCCCGTGTCCCACCAGCTGTTAGCTCCTGAGTCACTTGCCTTCCTCTTACATCTGCTGATGCTCTCAGATAATGGCATTTTTCTCCTCGGTGTGTTTGAGCTGTAAAGAGATCATCTGTTTTTAAAAAGTCTTTGAGTGGATGCTGTTTTCTCATAGAAACACATTCTAATGATGGCCAAAATGCCCATGCACAATGTCTTGCATATTTTTAAGGGTTACAAAGTTTGGTACTTTGAGAATGGAACATTTGGAAACATAACTATCATTAGGTTTGCTAAATTAAGGGTGTGATGCTATAAGATGACCTTATAGCCTGGAGCCGTAACCAGTTTTCTCTGTATTGCCAGTCAATTGTATGTGTCTATGTTTCTAGACTTGATGGCCATTCTGTATTTTGGTGTGAGATGTGATGACTCAGAAATTAGCTTTGTTTCTTTTTTAATTCTATTATGTATTCATTTGTATCTCTCTCCCTCTCTCTCTCCCTCTGTGTGTGTGTGTGTGTGTAGGTGTGCATATGTGTGGAGGCCAGGGGTTAATGCGTGTGTTCTTCAGTCACTGTTACTTTTTGAGACAGGCTCTCTCACTGAGCCTAGAGCTCACCAGTTCACACAGCTGTCTGATCCTCTTGTCTGTGCTCCCCAGTGCTGGATTACAGGCACACACCAGTCTGGCTTGTGCACAAGTGCTGGGAATGGAACCCAAGGCTTCACGCCTTGCATCTTGAGCCATCTTCCCAACCCCAGCTCCTTTGTACTGAAACTGCCTTTCTTGCCTGCCTTGTGAGTGTTTGAAGGAGACTCTTGAAGAGGAGTTTTTGCTGGGCAAAGGCGGTGTTGTGGGCGGCAAATGTGTAGGTTCACTCCCCTCCAGGGTAAAGACTCTGCCCGAAAGCATTCCATTAAGCTACTTGTTTTTGTTTGTTAGCAGAGAGAGTATTTTGTACTTAGTAATAAGCCTTGCCTCTTTCCTTAATTACTAACCCTTATTTATGCCCCATCCCCTTCTCTGTGCAGACCCTGGAGACACACATTTCCTCCCACTTGCTTCCTTCACCCTCTTCTCTAGGGGTGAATAGCAGATCTTGAGGAGGAAGAAAGTGAAGGATTACATACGTACTTCCTTTAAGTATCAGAGAAGTAATTCAGAGTAGAATTTTTTGGTCAACTGTTAAAACTTTTATTTGTCTAGAAACGAAGACTGTAGAAATTTGGGAGTTTCATCCTACAGTTTAAGAAGCATTTTTGTAGAGCTTTTTTTTTTTTCCTTTTCCTGTGATTCTCACAGATAAGGTAGTTATCATTGGATAGTTTCAATTTTTTCTTGTTTTTGTGTGGACTTTTTATTTGCCCAAGAGTTGCATTTATCTTTAAGAGCAGTGTGAAGTTACTTCTGTTGCATCATGAAAACTCGTGTTTTATCTCAGGGTGAAGTGAAGAGGTTCAAATCTTATTCTGTTCAAAAGAGACCCATCTTTATCACAGAACTGCAGGAACTGCAATATAGAAGGGGAGACAGACCCTTGAGTAGACAGTTACTGTCTGTTTCTTTCTTTGAACCATTTTTAAGGAGGGAAGAAATATCCCTAATGCCATTTTCAGAACTGTGTGTGTGCACACGCACGCATGCTTGTACAGTTAAAAAAGTAGAAATTAAAATTTTCAGATGAGTAACTCTCCCCTTGACCACACTCTACCGCTCCACAAATCAGCACCCCTGCATTTGTGAGACCTTAGCCATCCCACATTGTGTTTGATGCTAACTGATTAAACATGTTTTTAGTAAGATTTAGACCATGGAGACAGAACTTTTAGTAGCTAAGTAGAGTAAACACTATTTGATGCTCAAGTACTTCTGTATCTGACTGTAAAGGTTTTACACTGAAGTGTTCCTTCAGTGTAAGTTCCTGGTAGCAAACAACAAAACCTTCAGAAGCGGACAGTGAGTTTTGGTGTAATCTGAACTTGGGTGTTTTCCTTTGTGCTCCAGTGAAGAGGGTAGTTCTGCACTTGACACATGCAAATGCTAAATGCAGCAGCAGCATGAGGTCTCTGTCATTAGCAGTAATTTATGTAATGAAAGCCACCTGGCTGGTTTTTATAATTAATTGCTTGTAAATAATAAATTTAAATATAATTTATAGTTTTCTAAATTTGATTACTATATAGCCCCAACAACAAACCTAAAAGATAATGATGATTTCACAATTAAATAGCATATATTTTTTAAAGTGGATGTGTTTTGGAGAATGATGGTGATAATCCATCCCCTGCTAACATTTTTCTAGTTGGGATGCTGATTTTGAAATTCTCCCTAATTTATTCTTCATATTGTTTCTTCAGTTGATTTTTTAATATATAATGTAATACACAAAAGAAAATAAACTAATTAACACAGATGACGTTAACTCTACTAAAAATGTTTTAAAAACCATTTTATAAAATTTTAGGTATATTTGAAAAAAAGTTCACATATGGATGAAGAACTTAAGCACCTGTATTGGTTTGTTATCCATTGTGGTGATAGTAAGAGGCTTTGCCTGGGAGATGCATCATGTACTAAAGTCAGCCATTCATTTCGGAAAGCTTTGTGGGATCTCTTTATTCATGTAGCCTGGTGTCTCAGCTGCCAAAGCCTTGTTCTAATGCAGAGGCAAGTATTAGCGATCCTCATGACTCCAAGAGAATGGAGAATTTGGAGCCTAGTCCTTGATGCTCTTTCATTCAAAGAGAAAGAAAGGAAGGGCAGAAAGAGAGTAGAGGAAAGAATGGAAATTATGG
This sequence comes from Chionomys nivalis, assembly GCF_950005125.1. Taxonomy (NCBI): domain Eukaryota; kingdom Metazoa; phylum Chordata; class Mammalia; order Rodentia; family Cricetidae; genus Chionomys; species Chionomys nivalis. The sequence goes on along the minus strand of NC_080094.1, from coordinate 59,056,596 downwards.
TTTTGTTTTTAAGACTGACAATTATGTTTACTGACATCTCTATAAAATCTTCTCAAACTTTATACATTGGACTTTAAAAATTAATTTCTCTTTCCTAAAATGTATCTCTATTTAAAACTATGTCCTTTAAATATTTACTGTTATTTTGCTGTATAACAATAAAATTACTGTCATTGCCAATTTATGGAATGTATAGAATACACTAGGATTAATAGGTTAGAAAACTATATAGCTCTGAGCTGTAGGCATAAACTAGAAATCATTTTCCTCTGTATGAGACCCTCAGCAAGTCTTGTCATAATTTAGATAAATCAGTACTGCTGTTTTATCAGTTGGATCTAAATTTTTTTTTGATCTACAATCTCTATGTTCCTTGTAGAAGACCAGCTAGATCATGAAAAACTTAGTTTTGTTAAATAACAGAATTACATGTTGACTGCTTATGCCGTGGAAGGAGTCAACGGAGGGCTGTATGTGCAGAGGTAACTTATGAAAAGACTGTGGCTTCTGTCTATGGTCAGTGTGACCAGCATCAATCACCTCAAGAGCTGACATCACACTTGTTCGGTGCCTGCTTTCTGAGGCCTCTAATAATCCCTCAAGAATTTAGAATGTTGTTGACTGTCCCCATTTTCATCACTGAAGAAAGAGGCTTTGGAACAGGTGCAGGCATGGGGAATACTAATTGTAGGGTGTGCTTAATCTGTCCAGCAGGGAGAGGGACTCCAAATTTGGTATCTTAGAGCGCAGAGTGACCTTTTAAAGTCCTACGATGAGAATTGCCAACAATTGCAACAGGCTAATTATACCCACAAGGAGTTGTGAAGTGCTTTCAAGTTTCCTGTACACCTAGAAGTTCAGCCACCGGTTTGAAGTCATTAATGTCTGACAGATGCACTCCCTTCCAGGGCTCCTGCGATAAGACTTGATTGCAGAAGTGGGAATTTGACCACAGCTTATCATTGCTTTGTTAGCTTGCTTACTTAGAGACAAGGAGGGTGGGGTTTTTTGGTTTTGCTTTGTTTTTCTTTTTGACTGTTATCTCATCCAGTTTCACATTCCCAGCCTCTTCTCTTTCTGCAGACAGGAGCTCACAACAGATAACCTTGATGCTGATTTTTCCCTAAGAAAGTTACACACTGACAGTGTTACATATATTTTGTATATAAACACACAGTATATTGGACATATCATTTGCGTATTTATAACTTAACCTACGTGAGTTTGGGTGTTTCTGTTTCCATTTACACTATTTCAGATGTAGCAGCTGCTTCTGTGTAATTTTTGGGTTATATTTGTTTGTTTGCTTGTTGTCCTACTGTGTGTGGTGCTGAAGATCCAGCCTGAGAGGTTTCCTGCACGGCAGGCAAGTAAGCGCTCAGGCAGGGAGCTAACCCTCTCACTTCCAGCCTGTTTCTGTTGTTACCGATGAAAAGGTGCACACATCTCTTCTGGCTTAGAAAATAATTGAACATGTGACCTTTGTTTGCATAAAGTTGACCACAGTTTGAAGTTGATGAGAGCAGAGAAATTAAATTTGGATCCTTGCCTCTGGGTCCCTGGGCAGACAGGAAACCTTTTCTCTTGAATAAGGGAACAAATGGTGTGGGTGACCACATGAAAAGAGGTGGGTAGCAAGCACTCGGGGTCTCATACTGGAACCCCAGGACCACAGCACTTAACTGAAATTGCTTTTCATTACCTGCTTGAAAAGCATCCAGAATAAGTCATATAGAATTAAGGTGACAAGGTTTCTGGGTGAGACCAGTCTCTGGTAATTTAATTTCCCTTTTTAGTGTCTTTGTATGTACCTCAGTGATTGTTTCTGTTTCACCATGGATTTCCTAATACGTAGTGAAATTTTAGTTCAATTTGTTTTCTGTTGGGTTAAAATCTGTTTAGAGGAGTTACAATTCCCTCAGGCTTTGGGGCATGATGTAGATTTTGTCTTCCCAAAGGGTATTCTCATGTTTAGCTGTATTCCCAACAGTTACCAGCAAGGCCTCTTTGTGCAATTAGGGGTGGTTAATTTACTGTAAGTAAAGTTGCTCCCTGTCTAGGGATTAACTGAAGCAGGTTGGAAGTCTCAGAGACTTTTGAGTTTACTTTCAAAGTGGGAGTTGATGTCTTAACTTTCTACTGCTGTTTTGGTGGCAGTGTCTGGGTTGATTTGTGATCTTGGTGACAGCAGGTGTTCTTGGTTCTGATTCCCGAGGATGTATAAACTCTGTGGGGTAAAATGTGAGTGTCACTAGAAACCCTGAGCAGCAGGTGCATTTGTGCGTGGTCCACATAGTGAACCGGAAGGAGCTTCTGCTTGTCTCCGTTAGCATTCTGTCACTGGTCAGATGGCTGGAAAGTATGACCAGGGTCAGGCTTGTGTTCAGTGGATAGCTGGTACCTCAGGGAAATAAAACCTAGGGGAAGTTAACGATGTAGCTCGCAGGAGAAAAGAAAGATATAATGTTACAATATTTAAAGTGAGCTATGGAGAATAGCATACTCACTAAAGAACATTCTTTGCTAGAAAGGTTTACAGTGTAGTATGGGCCATGAAATGTCTTGGTTCTCGTGACCCCTGTGAGCGGGAGCACATTCTCTCTGGTTCTTCGTTTCTCGGGGTGGGGGTGGGGAATGAAAACAACAACAAATGACTCAATGAATCGCAATCAATTTCTTTGAGAGCAGTCTCCCTTCATTTTTATTTTATGGGTATTTACTTATTTTTTTATTTTGAGGCTGACTATCACTGTGCAGTTCTAGCAATCTTGTAACTCCCTGTGTAGCCCAGGCTGGTCTGGAGCTCACAGAGCTCTGCCTGCATCTGCCTCCCTGAGTGGTGGGTTTAAAAGAGTGCACCACCACACCTGACCGCCCTGACTCCTTTTCTCTTCCTCTGTCTTCCCTTACCTTTCTTCTTTCTAAATGGGAGCTGAATTTGTTATAACTCTGTAAATGTTTATTCTTCTTTTGGTTAGAACGTTTCTTACAGAGATTCATGTCCTGTCCACAGTTACTCTCAAAATGTGGGGCCCAGTGAGTAAAGTGCTCGCTGCTCAAGCATGAAAACAGAAGGTAAAGAGTCTGACCTGGTGATGCTCGCCGTCCTGGTGCTGAGGAGGTGGAGATGGAGGTAGAGTCAGGCTTGGTGATGCCGTCCTGGTGCTGAGGAGGTGGAGATGGAGGTAGAGTCAGGCTTGGTGATGCCGTCCTGGTGCTGAGGAGGTGGAGATGGAGGTAGAGTCAGGCCTGGTGATGCCGTCCTGGTGCTGAGGAGGTGGAGATGAAGGTAGAGTCAGGCCTGGTGATGCTCGCCATCCTGGTGCTGAGGAGGTGGAGATGAAGGTAGAGTCAGGTTTGGTGATGCCATCCTGGTGCTGAGGAGGTGGAGATGGAGATAGAGTCAGGCTTGGTGATGCCGTCCTGGTGCTGAGGAGGTGGAGATGAAGGTAGAGTCAGGCCTGGTGATGCCGTCCTAATGCTGAGGAGATGGAGTTAGAGTCAGGCTTGGTGATGCTTGTTTTCCCAGTGCTGAGGAGTGGAGATAGCATGTTCCTGGTGTCTGCTGGACAGCCAGCCTAGCCAAAAAGGTAAACCCTAGACTATATAGGCAGATCTCAGGAAATAACATCTGAGGTAATCCTATGGCCCCTACAGAAATGTGTATACCTATGTACACTCATTTGCACACACATATGAACCTGCACACATGAACACACGTTATTATCTCAAATGGTTTTTAGTTTCTTACAAACTTGTCAAACTGTCACTATTACCTAATAACAGAATTTTCATCACCCCATAAAGAAACCTGGTAGCCATTTTTACTCCTTCCCCCAGGCAAGCACTAATTCCTCTCTATGTACTTACCTAGCTTTACTTGACATAGAAACAGTGTCACACATCATAGTGGCCTTCTTTTATACAGTCGAATGTTTTTGAGGTTCATTTATGATGTTGTAGTTTGGTTTTATTGAAGAACAGTTAGTTGAATGAATATTATACATTTTGCTTGTCCATCCATCAATTTGCAGATACCTTGTTGCATTTTACTTCATGCTGTTGTGAATAATGCTTCTGTAAACATGAGTATGCATGTTTTGTGTTAATGTGTCAGAATGTTTTGTGAGTGTCAGGATGTTTTGTGTGTGTCAGGATGTTTTGTGCGAGTGTGTCAGGATGTTTTGTGTGTGTCAGGATGTTTTGTGCGAGTGTGTCAGGATGTTTTGTGCAAGTGTGTCAGGATGTTTTGTGCGAGTGTGTCAGGATGTTTTGTGTGTGTCAGGATGTTTTGTGCGAGTGTGTCAGGATGTTTTGTGCAAGTGTGTCAGGATGTTTTGTGTGTGTCGGGATGTTTTGTGTGTGCAGGATGTTTTGTGCGAGTGTGTCAGGATGTTTTGTGTGTGCAGGATGTTTTGTGCGAGTGTGTCAGGATGTTTTGTGTGTGTCAGGATGTTTTGTGTGTGTCAGAATGTTTTGTGCGAGTGTGTCAGGATGTTTTGTGCAAGTGTGTCAGAATGTTTTGTGTATGTCAGAATGTTTTGTGCGTGTCAGAATGTGTTGTGTGAGTGTGTCAGGATGGTTTGTGTGAATGTGTTTGAATGTTCTGTATTTCCTGAGTAGCTTCTTTGAAGTAGAACTCCTTAGCATTTCAAGGAACTGCCAAACTATTTTCCAAGCTGGCTACACTGTAGTCCTATCAGTAATATACAAGGATACTGTTTTCCCAGCACCCTCACATTGACATACCATCCATCTTCTGCAGGATGAAGAGCAACATCTCAGTGTGGTTTAGATTTCTATTTCTTCAATGACTAATGGATGACGTTGTACTTTTTATGTGCTAATTGTTGAGTTGCAAGGCTTCTTTGCCTTTTCCTCATGCAAACCCTTGAGTGTTTTCTCTTGCTCTCATGTCCCTTCCTTATATAGAGAGTTCTTCGGTTATCCCTTCAGAGTGGTCTTCCCTCCAGACGGGAGGCACAGATCTCGCTGTACAACATCTAGAATCTTCCTGTATGGAAAACCTTGCTCTTTAGTGAAGTTTTTATTATTTAATATAGCTGTTTTTATAAAAATTGTTTCTTATTTTAGATAGTATGTTAAATATTAAAAAAAACTTGTCAAACAATTTCTTGAATATAATTTAAAGTGTTAGACATGTTTTAATATTGTCTTTTAAAATTATAGACATATATCTTGATCATGTCATCTAAACTAAATGGTATTTTGATAGGAATTGTTAGTAAACTGCTAAAAGTAAAGGAATGAAGATCAAAAAAAGCATGATTTAGAAAAATAATTGTAGCTGTACAAAACCACAGCTCATCAACTTGAGAGGAGAACATCTAAACAAAGTTCCATTGCTTTAGAAGCGAGAGCCATCACACGTGGCTGTGAAAGGGACCTGCAAGGGGAGCGTTAGGTAGAGTCCCATCCCTGCCCTGGCCGTGCAGTCTAGTCTGGGGAGCCAGGAAAGCCAGGAGGTCTGGCCCTTACTGTCCTACTGCAGTGTTAATGCCGTGGGTCTGGGCACATCGCTCCCTCTCTGGAGTTCTAGTTTGTGCGAAGAACGAATTCGTCCTTTAGTGTAGGGATGCAGTGAAGATCACACGGGATATGTAAAAGCTTACATAAAGGATTTAGTGCCAGGCTGATGCCCTGCCAGTCTGGAGGTTGCCCTTCTAGCTCTGAAAGGAAACTCTGCAGACTCAGGGACTAAGTGGATGCTTCTCCCTCAATGGCACAGTTCCCTGACTTCTGACTGGGTTTAGAAATGTGACCATTCCGAGCAGGGTGTGCACCTGCGCCTTCCCTGGCTGAGTGTTAGTTAGCTCAGGTGACTCAGTGTAAGATGTTGCTGATGTAGTTTTTAAGCACTTCTAAGAAGCAGTTCACAAGCATTAGGTAATGTGAAAAACTTTCAGCTGGCAGGCAGGTCTTTGCATTAAAGACAAAGCAGATGACAGCTGCTTTAGAGCCCAAGTATAATTGCTTGTTGAAATGATACTTGATGAAAATAAGGGGGCATGTGGAGGGCCACTTGGAATTGTATTGTGAAGAAGCATCTAATTGCTTGCTCCTTATGTCATTTGCTTCTTTTAAGTGACTTAAGCAAGGTAGACTCTGAAATTGTGCTTTTATAAATTGTCTCAATTGTGTAATGCAAACAGTGCAAATGTGTGATTATCCGGGCTCTTTATCTGGCTGCAGTTGGATAGTGTGTCATCTCCTTCGGATAGCTAATAAGATATTGGCTTTTGTGCTATTTACTTTATGGAAAAAATGAATAGCTTTCTTCACACCTAATTCTTTTGCCACACTTTATCTTTGATTTGGATTGATGCATATGCAAGTGTGGGGGTGGTGTGTATACTTGTTTGTACTTTATGTATAGGGACAGTAAGAGCATATGAAGTCTAGGTCTTAGTTAGATTTTTATCTTGTATTAGACAAAGATATCTGCCTCCTTTCGTGACCATCCCCTCAAGGAAATTAAGTGTCTACAAAATTGGTGACCTGTTTTTAAGAGGACTTGTAACGTCTTTCTAAATGAAAAATCATTCCAGCAGTACCTAATATTGGCAATTTTCCTCTGTCTGCTTTTAGAACTTATTGGCCAACTAGGTCAGACATTATTAAAGTTCAAAGGGCCCAGAGGGAAAAGTAATGGTTTTGTGCTACTATGAATTTTAAATGTTGCCATTTTCTCATGTTATAGCATCATCTGTTCTCACATGCCACTAAAAATGTATAGAAGTTTTCGACTAAATCCAGGGTCAAGGTTACAAGAGTCAAGATACTTCTTGCTCCTTCTTATAGATGTTCACCACCCACATTAGCTGCATACCCTATGTAGCAAGATGCCTTCCCACATTTAAAAGAATGTACTATGAAGATAGCAGGATTTTTTTTTTTTTTTGAGGGGGTGGCGGTTGCTTATCACTTCTTGGAAATGTATACAGCTTCAATCAGAATTCGGTCTCACAGCACACAGCGACTGCTGTCTATCCTGGCGCAGACGGAAGCGAGTCCTTCAGTTCCCACGTGGCTGTGTTTGACACTGAGCATGCGTAAGGCTCTCTCTGTTTTCTCATTTCTGAGGACTGAACTCAGGTCTTGCATGTGCTAGACAGGTGATTCATGCTTCCCAGCCCATAATACTTTTTGAAGATGAAACTTTTGGGAAGGCTTAGTTCCATTTTACACATACACACACACACACACTCCTACTCTCCAGCATGTAGAGTTTGTCAGCAAACAAGAGCTTGATAAAGATTTGTTGAGTCACTGAGGTGGATGTGCTGCATTTGAGCACACTGGATCTCTGGGTTGTAGAGAGTGTGACTGCATCCACCCAGGTTCCCGCTGTTGTTCCTAAGCTGTTTCAAAACCTGTGCATCCCTGACAGTTGTGATTGAGGAGATGTACAGCATTTCTATGAGTTTGGTACTTTGGCTTTGCATTTCTGACAGTCAGGAGTCAGACGTGGCTTTCATTGGTGCCCTGTGTCATCTTTCGGGATGATTTGGGTGCAGGAACTCACTGCTACAGAGGGAAGAGGTTGCAGTACCCCTTTTCAAAGCATCTGTACTTGTAGTCTGGCCATGAGCATCTTTCACCCACAAAATCTTTTCATTGATCTCTGATATCTTTTAAAAAGGAGATGGTTGATTGTTAGGAACTTTGTGGTACTGTTACCATTTTCTCAAGTGCCACAAAGGCTGGCTTATCCTAGGTTCTCTTGTCCCATGTTCAGTGTGGTTCAAACTTCTGGGCCTTCAAAGTTATCTGGAAGCAAACAGTGTGTTATGCTTGGGAATTGTTTGGCATCTCAGTTTTGAAGCAGAGCCTTCTCTTTAGTGGTGACTTTTGCTGTGTGCTCACATGTAGTCTTCATGAGTGTTTGCTCTCTAATTGAGATTTGAAATGTTTCTTTGTTTTCCCATAAAGTAGATAATGTGTTTATTTTGAGGCTGCATGAATGTTAAAGAAAGAGTGAAGGCAGATCATTCTTCTTAAGTTGTCACTATGAGAGCCATGTGCCAGGCAGTTGTAAAGCTAAAAACACCTCCTCGCTTTAAGTAGTGAGTGTCTAATGGAAACACAGATGAAGAAAAAGAAATACTTGAAATTAAAATTCAGACTCGGACTAATTTATGGCCTCCCTAAATTAAAAGTCTGAAGGTTTTATAAACTGATTTTAAGGTTTTTCTTTTAATGGTGTGTATATGTGTGCATGTGCATGCAATGCACTTGAGCATGACATGTATGGAGGTCAGAGGACAACCTTACGTGTGTAGAGGTCAAAGAACAAAGTTGGTTCTCTCCCTCCACCATGCCAGCCCCAGGGGTTGAAGTCGGGCGGCCAGGCGAAAGCACTCACTGAGCCACCTCACAGCCTCATAAACTCGTACTCCAGACCCGTGTGGCTGCTGGCTCTTAAAATAGTTGTACTAGTTTCTTCTGCCTAATTAAGAAAGATCCTTGAATTCCTTGAATGTACATTCTAGAATATTTTTGAAATTTTTGTGTTGGGGGAAAGGGTCTCCTTCCTGATTTTCTTCTTGGGACATTTCATAATTGTTGAGATTTTCATGTACTTCTAGCTTAATGCTGTCATTTTGGAAATCCCCAGTTATCTTTCATCTTTTTATTCTAAAGGACATTCTAATGACATTTGTGTTTTCAGTGTCTCAGTTGAGTGTAATATTGGGCCAGTAAAAGGAACTAGAGAAAGCATTACTGCAGGGAAGTGACAGTACAGAAAGGGTGGGAGTGGGTCACAGACCCTCTTTCTTCCCTTCAGGGTTGGGAATGCCAGCCTTGCTGTCCGAGGAGGACGGAGCAGATGGTGAGCTATAAGGAGGTAGTCAAAGGACCTGGAGTCCCAGCGCTGAGTTGTAAACACCCTAGTCTCGTACTCTGGTTGTGTGCTCTTAGTATTTTTGAGATCTTTATTTTCTAACCTGCAGAAAGGAATATTAGTGTTATATAATATTAGTGTTACTGCTATAAAAACATTGCTATAAGAACATAATGTATATAGAATTAAAAAGCATTGCATCTAAATATTGTTTTTATTCTGAAAAAATCTACTAGTTTTATAATCTTTTTTAGAAGGTCAAATTCATTCATGCTATCTCTTTGAAATTGTGGGAAGGGTAATACTTGACATAAAAGTTAGGGAAAGCTTTTTTTTTGGCTGATCAAAGAAGTTCAAGGTTTTGTTTTGTTTTCTAAGGGCTTTTAATAGAATTATTTGGTCTAAGAATTCAGGATGAAGTAAAATCCTCTATTCTACTGTATTTAATGAGACCATAAATTAGCTTTAGGGTGAAGGTATCTTTTTCCATTTTCATTTGACATAGTCCATTGATGTGTTAGTAAAAGTGGTTAGAATATTATGTATATAAAACTTGAGAAAAACTTAAGAAAGTACAGTGTTTATTTCTTCCATCATTGCGTCACTTGCTTTTAATCTTTTATGATTGTGTTTACACTAAGAATTGACTCCAGTATATGTTCCCAAAGTATTTTCCGGCAATTTTTTTACTGTTAAATATTGGGTTAAGGTTGATCGATCCCAGTTTTCCTCATTAACATCGAGTGGACTTGAGGGAAGAGAGGATGTGCCTTTAGACCTATCTTAAATTTTTCTCCCTCTCTCTTCTTTAAGTGGTGTGAAATTGGTTGGAAGAAACCCAAAGCAGGTGTTTTACAGGCATGCCAGTATGGTGTCCAGGGGACAGTGTTTACAGTAACACAGCCAGGATAGAAAGTTCTAGCCTAGGAGGATTGGTTAGTGACAGGTTCTTAGCAAAGACAACTTTATTCATTAAGAGTTAGAGCATATTTGCACATTTAACCTCAGCAGCCTGTGGGCCTACATTTAAATATTAAACATATGAAAAACCAAGGGAGGACCCTCTTGCCTGTAATCATAGCACTACATAGGTAGAGGCAAAAGGATCACAGTCATTCTTCCATCCTCAGGTAATTGAAGCCCAGGCTGGGCTACATAAGGCCCTCTTTCAAAATAACAAAGTAGCAATAGCCAAGCACCAAACTTAGTCAGTCAATCAACCTCAACTAAACAAAAACAAACAAAAGAAATACAAGGGAGTTGACTGTTAGTAGACTTGCCATGGAGCACTTGAATATTTACCCAAAGCTGTTAGTGTCCTTTCTGATCTCTGACTCTTGGAGTCTTTTTGTTTTCTCTATGATGGTCTGATGAGCCAAGTGGGAGTGGGTGTGATAGAGATGCCCCATTAGTAGCTGAACACACCACAGTCTCTTATTTTCTGCACTTTGACCTGTTATGAGTTTCTTCATTGACTACTGTCCACTGGACAAAGAGACTTGTCTGATGAGGTCTGAGAGCTACACTACTCTATGGGTATAAAAAGGGAGTTCCAGGACAGGCTCCAAAGCTACAGAGAAACCCTGTCTCAAAAAAAAAAAAAATATGTGAATTTGGAGGCAGCTTGATAGGGTGTCTATTTAGCAAAATTATAGTATTAGCTTCACCCCTGGAGCTTATGAGCTCCATCATGGGATCTTGGCCAGATTGGTTGCCCACCAGAAGTTATTGATAAGACTTTGCTGATGATACAACACCCACTTGTCACAGAGCATGGAGACATGTAGTTGGGACTGAAAGGGAGCTTCCTCCTGTTTACTGCCTCGTATAGTACTAGAAGATGCTATGCAGGGTCCTGGGGGTGGAAGGGGTCACCAACAGTCTTATCCAGCTGAGAATGTGTAAACTGCCGACATGACCAGCATGGTAAGGTATGCCTGTGGGTGCATGGGTGCATTAGTGGCATGAATGTTATAAGGGTAACCAATGACTTTCTGATTGTATTTAAATCATTTTTTAATTGTGTCTTTTTAGACCTTGAGTTTGTGTGTGTGTATGTGTTCTTGCTTACTTAAAACTATACTGGCAATATAGCTTTTTGGTTTTTTTATAGTCAAAATTGTATTTGTTTAATTAGTTGCATAATTAGTTTACATAATTAATTGTTAACTTTATTGTAGGTAAATTCATACATGCCAAGTAGAACTTCCTTCTTTCTCTCCTATTCTATATTTTTGTAATTCTGAGGATCAAACTCAGGTCCTTATGTGTACTTGAAATGTTTTACAGCTCTTTGCTGCCTTCCATCTCCCTAGTGGTAAATTTGAGTGGTGAAAATGTCTGTGTGTGTAAGATCTGTTCCTTGAAAGTTACGTTTGGGATGAGGAGTTGTACGTGGTGGTAGTGAGGGAGCCCTCAGAGCTCTGGAGAAACCTGGAGGCTGCTGGCTGTGGTGTCTGAAGGGAGCCTCATGTGACCTGGCATTTTGGTAATGAAGTCTCTGAGCCCCATGTCCTGGTCCTAGGAGCTATCGTAAGCTTTCTATTCTTAGTAAATGCTCTTTTGCTGAAACCGGATTGAGGAGATTTAAGGACTCCTTTGCAACTGGCAATCCTGTGATCTGTTGGTGCACTGGTTCTGGAAAGTTATTTGTCATTTGGAGGCAGTGATTAAGAGCTTAGAGCCCAAGGCCAAGCTGCCTGTTTACATTTTAGATGTGCTCATTCGGATCAAATACTTCACCTCTTCTCAGTTTCTTAAATCATGGAATTATTTTTATTATCACAGTGGTGGCTAAGTGAAGCGGAGCCTGGATCCTAATGAACTCTGTCCATGATGTTATATTCACTATCATAAGCGCCACGGCAGTGTGTATTTACTGAGCAGTCTGTATTTACTTTATTGGAATTCAACAGAAATGGGAAGAAGTAACACACAGGAATATTGTAGCAAAGTTCACACTGAGCAAAGTCTGCGTGTTTAGTGCTGTCTTGATGACTGAACTCCATCTCTGCTCATTTGCCGGTATCCTGAAGATACATGGGAAAGCAGGGAAAGATTTCCAGCAGTGTTAAGATGGATCTACTGGAGTCAGCTTAAGTGCTCAGAGTGACTGTCAAGGGGATCTGATTGTGAATCAAGAATAAAAGGCCTCTGGTATGATTTAAAATTTTGTTTCATAAGGGAAAGGCTTAATGCACCCGAAGACATTCCATTTGTTGTTTTATCATTGCCAGCATTTATTATTAAAGTGCGTGGTTGTGGAATAATTATAGTCCATATCATGGTGATGTTTTTAGAGAAGATTGAAAATCTGCGCTTCTTTCAGGTTAATGTAGCAGGGAAAACATGATGTCTGCTGAGGTTTCGGATACTTTGCCTGTTCTCATAAGAGTGTGACCCTGCAAGTACTGAAAGGTACTTTTATGTTAATTGCTGTATTTCCTTGTTAAATGAAAATCATGAGCGTGGTAAATTGGGGTTGGATTGGAAAGAGACCTAATGAAAGGACTACAAGATTGTTAATATTGTTATGTTAAAAAATAACAGAATTTGCTGGGTGTTGGTGGTGAACGCCTTCAATCTCAGTACTCAGGAGGCAGAGGCAGAGGCAGGCGAATCTCGAGGCCAGCCTGGTCTATAGAATGAGAATGAGTTCTGGGACAGCCAGGTCTACACAGAGAAATCCTGTCATAACAAACAAGCAAACAACAACAAAACCCAGGATTTATTTGGGATGAATATAGTAAAGATGATCGTGATTATAGCTACTATTTGTACAAGTCATAACAATTGTGAAAGTGGGCCAATCATCTTTATCAGTTTTTTTTTTTTTTTTTTTTGATTTTCGAGACAGGGTTTCTCCATAGCTTTTGGTGCCTGTCCTGGAACTAGCTCTTGTAGACCAGGCTGGCCTCAAACTCACAGAGATCCGCCTACCTCTGCCTCTTGAGTGCTGGGATTAAAGGCGTGCACCACCACTGCCCGTGTCATCTTTATCAGTTTTATTTGAGACCTGTATAATTATTAAATTAAGACAGGTTTGGAGAAAAGTCCACATACTGTACACAAAGAGAGGGAAGAAATATTTAAGAGATTTTAAACTACGTTGAACGTACTCTGTGAAAAGGCTGGAAGGGAACTGTTTTTTACGCATGGACTGACCATGTTGTGGGCACACAATTAAACTCACCTCTGCCATTTTCCCCCATGATAGCAGAGTTGACCCAATGAATAGGGTTCTTGAAGATTTTCATGAGTGGAGGATGTTGAAAGGAAGGATGTACTTACATCTGAAGTGGAAGCAAACCTGGGGACCGTTAGAAAATAAGATGAAAATGTGACATCATGGAATAAAGCCAGATGGGTTCATGAGACCCAGTGTATGGGACAAAGAGGATAGGAGCTCACATTGGTCTTCTGTGGGCATAGAGTCTGACTTAAACTTAAGACAGCCTAGCTCAGCCCTAGAACTTGAAGAATTAATTACCCATCTAAAAATATTGGCAGAGTCAGTGATTGATCACCCATCTCACAGTGCGGCCTCTTGTGTAAAGTCGTAGCGCATCATAGTCTTCTTTGCCTGCTCTAGTGAAATCCGTTAGACTGGGGAATTGAAATCGTAGAAACTTAGTTTCTTACAAGTTCAGAGGCTGCGAGTCTGAGGTCTGGGTACAAGGATGGTCCAGTTGTGGTGAGGGCCCTCTTTTTGGCTTGGGGATGGCTCCGTTCTTGCCATGTCCTCTTTTCAGTGAGTGTGCCTGGGTCCAGTCCCCTCTCCCTTTTCTTATATACCACTATCCCACCATGATTTCCTACTTTGTGACTTCACTGGTTACTTTCCATGGAGCTCTTCTGAAGGTGCCATTACATTAGGGATTGTGGCTTCAACATGGGAACATTCTGTCCATGCACCTACTAATCCTTTGGGATGAGTTCAGGGTAACCGTGGGGTGACTCTTTGGGTTCATCTGTGGTCATGACTGGAATACTGTTTCATTTTCTTATGTAAGTATTGTCATTGGTTTTTTTTTTTTTTTAACTTTTTCCTTTTTTATTTTCCATTATTTTCTTATCTTTTAAAAAATATATTTATGTATTTTAAATCAGATTCTAATATAATCTTATTTAAAATGAGTTCTACAGATTTATATATATGTACATATTTAATGTTATTTACTTCTCTTTCTCTCTGTGTGTGTATGCCCAAATTTGTGTGTGCACGAGTACGTGTCAGCAGAGGTCAGAGGAGCATATTGAATTCTCTGGAGCTGGAATTACAGGCTGTTGTGAGCACCCTAAAGTAATTGCTGAGGTTTAAATTTGACTCCTCTGGAAAACTGAGCCATTTCTCCATCCCCTGTTTTTATGGATTTTATATATATATGATATGTTAAAATTACATGTGTAAATGATGCATATAATATTATCTTTTATACAAATTATATGTACACATGATATGGGTTGTATCAACCAAGCTTGAGTTTATAGAATAGTGATTAAGATAAAATGTCATGACAATTATAAATATTTTAATTTTTTTATTAAATTTTTATCGATTTTCATGTGTTAAATTAACCCTTTTATGCGTATTTTGGAGAATTTTGGTAAGCATAGCTGCTGTATCATCATAACCATAAACTAAATGTAGAATACATCTTTCCCCTTGCTGTGATCTGAGTGCATCTCCTAAAATCTGAGTGCTGAAATCTAATGTGGTAGTATAAAGAGGCTGTGATTTAGGGGTCATCACTTGATGCAGGCAGGACCCTCATAGGTGAGTTGAGGCCTTATTAATGGGACCAAGTGAGGGGGCTGGAGAGATGGCTCAGTGGTTAAAAATGCATGCGGCTCTTGCTGAAGACTGGCTTTAGTTCTTAAACACCCATATCAGATGGCTCACAGGCATCTACAACTCAAGCTCCAAGGTGTCCAGGGCTCTCTTATGCATGTGCATATGGTTAGAAATGTAAGCACGGTGAAATAAAGAGGGAGTGTGTTCATGCCCTTGCGTTCCTTTGCCGTGAGCACACTGCACTGCTCTTCTGGAGGGCACAAGTGTAAGGTACCATCTCGAGACAGAATTAGCTCTCACCACACAGTGAGCTTCCAGTTCCTCAACCCTGGCTTTCCCCGCCTCTAGAGCTGTGAAAAATAGACTTATGTGCTTTATACATTTCCTAGTCCTGGGTTGTTCTGTTATAGTAGTACAAATGAGCCAAAATATTCCCTAAAACCACCTTTGTCCCTTTCTGTTGCCCGACACTCATCACCTAGGAACTCTTGATCTGTTTTCTGATGTATGTATGTACATTTCCACCCCAGGTGCCATAAAAAGTGAATTCTGCCTTGTGTTTGGCTCCTTGTAATTGCACACCGAAACATATCCAGCTGTTGTATGCATTGCTGCAGACGCCTATTCTTGTGTGAAGGCATTTGCTTGTCCTTTCCTCGTGGTTGTCTGTGTGCTTTCAGAACAGAAATGTGCTACACAATTGTGTAAAGGGCTTTGAAAGCTAGGAGTGTGTCAGAGTGGATTGTGTCCAGAGTCACATCACACTTGCTTTTGATAAAATCTGAGGAGTTTAGGATTTGATAGATGTTGGACTGAGGTAATGCCATAGTAGGTTGAGACTTTGTGAGACATTGGGTTGGGATGAATGCATTTTATATGCGGGACAGATGTGAATCTCTGGGATCAGAGGGTAGATAATGGTAGACTAAAATCCAGTCCTTTTAAGCATGTGATGTTTTAAACTATGGAACCTATACGTGTCATAGAGATTTGGGCTCTTTACTGATATCATTAACTTAAGGGTTTTAGTGAAAGAAAGTATCCTGAATTATTGCATTAGGTGGGCCCTATACAGAATGAATGTATCCTTGGAAAAGGGAGATGGAGGAGGTTTATCACCCACATACATAGAAGCCAATGCGAAGCTGGAACAGAGAAATCGGAAGATGTTTCTCATGAAGATTTTCATGATGCAACAACCACTAGTTAAGGATGCTGGTAGCCACCAGCAGCTGAACGAGACAGAATACATTCTTGCCTAGAAAATCAATTTGAGTATAGTAATGTTAATTTTAGACTTTTGGTCCCCCGAACTATGAGAATAAATTTCTGTCAAGATTGTGTTAATTTTTCAGAACAGCCACAAGAAACCAGTGTTTGGCTATAGAATTCTGTTTGTTTATATGTTTTGCTTTTTTTGTTTTTGTATGAGAGTAAGGCTGAAGCCCTGGCTGTGTAGCTCAGTGATAACATACTGGCCTGTCACCAGAATACCCTGGGTTTGATTTCCAACATCACACACACACACACACACACACACACACACACACACACACACACACACTGTTAAAAACAAAAATGTTGAGAAAGTGAAATTGATTCACTTGAGGGCTTTTTTTTTTTTAAAGCAACTGTGTTTAGAAAATTAGTTGTAGTAAATTGGAATTAATCATTTTTTGTAGTACTTAATAACTTAAAAGCTAACAAGGCTTTTTGGTACCACGTTTCTATTTAAGAGCCCCACTGAGGATAGGTGAAAACTGAAAGGTTGCGATGGAACACATGGTGTTGGCTAGAGGTCGACAGCTGTCCATTGACAGTCACGTCATGAGTTACTAATGCAATTTGCTGAACATTATTCGAGAAATAATTTTTTTGTCACTAATAAAAGTTAAAACTTATTCCCTAGTATCTTACTTTGTATTTTAAACATGTCCTTTTTCAGATACCTTTCTGAAGCCAAATTCATGTTAAGAATATGATCAACTCTGTTTTATTTAACATTAGGCCATTGTGATGAAAATCTTGTGACCTAAAGCCATAATTCAGTTTGTAGCTGTGAGAAAGAGGTGAGGGAATAAGGACTTTATACATTATCAAACATGCTTGTATCATTTCCTGGGATTGCCTAGTTCAAGGCAGAAAGCCCCTAAAAAGAAAAATCAGTACTTGAGGGCTTTGGGCATAGTTCAGTCAGTGGAGTGCTTACCGAACATGCTTACAGCCCTGAGCTCCATCCCTGCACTCACAAAGAAGGCACAATGGTGCACACCTGGAATCCCAGTACTCAGGAGATGGAGCAGGAGGAGCAGGAGTTGAAGGTCATCTTCGAGTGTGTTCAAGGCCTGATTTACATGACAGATGAACAAAACAACACCCAACTCAGTGTTTGAATTGGTATTGTGAATTGGACTAATTTCTTATTTATTTATTAAAACATATCTGTATATATGCACATAGTATCCTAAGTCAGTTATTCAGGTGACTATCTGGTTGATCTTTATTAAATATCTGGATTCATTCTTATATTAGAAAAATAAGGTTACCTGTGGGCTTCTTGAGTTCCAGCAGTGATATCATTGTGGCGGGACCTTCTGTTTTCTTATCCTATGGTCTAAATTAGTTTAATTACTAGAAATCTTAATAAACAACTTGTGGCTTTGGTTCTTTGCCTAGTTAGACCTGCACAGAGAGTCCAGTTTCAGTGTGACTGCTGGTTGGTATAAGGACATAGGCACAATTTTCTGATGAGCTGTAGTCAAACTTGGGACTGAGAGCAAGAGGTGAGGCCAGAACATCTGTAATCCAGGACTCTGGAGACCAAGGCAGCAGGCGTGGCTTTGAGGCTTCTCTAGGCTACATAGAGAGACCTTGCTTTAGAGCAAAGCAAAACAAAAATACTAAAAAGCAGAGAACTGCTAGTCATAGGATTTCAAGATGGAAGTAAATTTATAGAAAGCCATATTAAAGATCATGAAACAAAGATCAAGAAATACTGACTTTTCCTTTTAGATTTTAAATACATTCTGAATAAAGGCAGTGTCCCTTGTTTGTTCTTTCTTAAAAATAGAACTGGGATGAAAGCCAGAGCTCACATGAGGCAAGGGCTCTCTACTGAGGAGTACTCCAGCCCCAGTGTGATAATTCTCACATGCCTGACTGGTCAGTGTCTGTGGAACACATAAGGTATGCGCCAGAATTTATCAAGGTTTTATTCTTATGAACTGAAAACTCTCCTAAGTCAGGGAAAAATTACATATACCTTGGAAAAATAATGACTTCCCCAATTGGGAGATCATATTAAAATTGTGTTTTTATATTGGGAGATGGGGGTAATTCTTATCATTGGAACTGCCACAGGAAGGAAAAATAAATAGTTTTGATTTCATACTCATTTTTTCTCAACTTTTATTGATTCTCTGTGGATTTCACATCATGCATCCCGATCCTACTTATCGCCCCATCGCCTTGCTTATATCTATGAAAAATATTTCTGCCCTTACAAACCTCCCACTAATAAATAAATAAATAAATAGGAGAAGAATTTCATCTTGGAAGCTATGGAATGGCCCATTGAGTTGCACAGTTTATTCGATAGTCCGTTCATTTTTACTTGTAAATGTTCATAGATTTGAGTCAGTCATTGGTCTAGTTCAAGGCTTCTGTTGTCTGCTATACCACCAGTAATGGGCTGTCTCTGGGGCACCTCTTGGATGTCCTCTTATTGTTTTGTGTTGTGGAGATTCTGCTGTTTTAAATCTATAGGTCCATTTCCTTCACCTGCTCCAACAGTTCATAGTTGCGGTAGATGTTGGGGTGAGCCAACTTATAGTCCTGGTTCTGGGCCTGGGTGGTAGCTGAGTTGGTCAACCTGCCAACTCTCCTTCATGATCACTACCAGGGGTAGCTCTCCAACCCTGTGGCTAGCTCAGCCAATGCAGCCTGCAGCAAGGGGCAGGGCTAATTCTCCTGCTCTCAGGCCCCCAGATCCTGCCATGCTTACACTCACACCACCAGGGTCAGTTCTACTGTTTTGCCCAGGAGAGGTGCAGGACCCTTTATTCTGGCTGCTGCAGCAGTTCTATGGATGTGTGTGTGTGTGGGGGGGAACCAGCTCTCTCACCTGTCACAGGTAGCAAGGGATGGAGGAGGAAGGACATCTCCCTTACCCATGCCACTACCTCATACTAATTTTTAATCTTTATTTTCTTTAGATACGTAGTATGAGCTTCACCATTCTAAAACAGCACACGATTAATTCAGTAATTTTTAGTATATTCATGAAGTCAAGTAGTCCTCACCATGACCTAATTTTAGAGCATTTTCTTTCTAAAAAGAAACCTCATGCTCATTAGCAAGTACCCTCTGTCTCCTGCAAACAGCCTTGGCAACCAACCACTAATGTACTTTTGGTTCCTGTGGGTTTTCTTATTCTGGACAGTTCATATAAATGGAATCCTGTAGTATCTAGCCTGGCCTTTGTGATCAGAGGTTGTTTGTTTGTTTGTTTGACTGTATAATGTTTATAAGGTTTTCTGTGTCAGAGTGTAGATCAATCCTTAATTTTCTATCAGATAATATTCTAGGATATGAATATACCACATTTCAGTTATCCGTCATCAACTGATTGGCATGTGGCTTCTGTCTACCCTGTGTCTATTACGAGCAGTGCTTCCTGAACACTTTATGTGGGGTTTGGTGAGGACACATTTTCAGTTCTTGTCATATCTCAAGGAGTTTCATTGCTGAGTCATAGTGTAACTCTGTTTAATGTTTTTAATTTATTGTTGTTATTAGTGTGTATGTGAGAGAGACAAATGCAGAGCCAGGGAGCCAGAGATCATCTGTATGCACGAGCGCTGTGGTACGTAGAGGTCAGAGGATGGTTTTTGGAGTTGTCTGTACTGTAGATTCTAGGATCAGTGCAGGTCATCTGGCGTGCATAGCTCAGTGCTTTTTACCTGCTGAGCCATCTCCCCAGCCCTATTCTGTGTTTAATGTTTTAAAGGGTCAACAAAGTCTTCTAAAAATCTGCACAATTTTCAACCTGCTCCCCTTGTATGACGGTTCTTCTTTCCCTACATCATTGCCAACATTTGCTAATATCTGTGGTTTTTCCTTATAGTCACTCTAGCCAGTGTGGGTTAGTCCTTTATAGTGGGTTCAGTCTGCTTTCCCTAATGCAGTGGTCAACATTTTGCATGTACTGGGAGATGTGTCTATTCAAGCTCTTTGCTTATATTAAAATTATGTCTATATATTTTCACTAAATAAGAATGGGAAGGGTCATATAAGTTCATTTTCTTTGGTTATGTTTTCCCTCATTCCTATATAAATATATACTTTCTCATAATGTGAATATTTATGACTTACAGTATGAGTTCCTTTTTCCTATAGAATAGACTGTTACAACAAAGTTGCCTGTAAAGCAAGTCCACTGATTTATATCATAGGAAAGGAATTTTTTTATAAAAACCATAAACCATTGAATGACAGTATATGATAAAAACCATACTTTTCTAAGGCACAAAATTATTCCCTCATAAAATCTATAATCATACTCAACACATAAAGCCCTACAAATCCTGACATATCAATTTGAATATGTGGCAGTTTGTCGCACAGGTTCAGGACCTTCAATGTGGCACCAGCCGAAAGCTCTGGTAATAGTTATGAGGAAAGCCTCCAGTCATTAGGAAAGAGTTGCTTTTGAAGGTGCAGACTTGGGGTTTGAGGACAGTTGTTGATACAAATTATGTTCTAGTGTGTTCTTTATTTGTATTTACAACTTAATTTATGCACATTGACATGTGTACATGGTGATTACTGACATTTTTGAACTGCATTGAAATTTTATCATATTCCCTTTTTCCTATCATTGTGATGACATCACAAAGTATTACACCATTAAGTTCCACATGTAATACAACACGGTTTTTCTTTGCCTCACCTACTATAAAAGAATGCTTCATGTGTCCTATGACAAATTACTTCACCTCTGTGGTCTTTAGCTTCTGTCCTTTTGTAAAGGGAAAAGGTTGACCTTGATGTGAAAATGCCCTATCTCCCCTCCAGAAATACCCTTAACACTAATGACTGGAGTAAATAGTGACAGCGTGGTGTGTAAGAGTATTCTACAGTATGTATTACCTCCAGAGGGGAGTTTTCCAAGGAGATTAAAGTGGGATGAGCATTGTGGACTCTAGAGCAAGCATGGTCATTTATAGCTGTGTGGCATCTAAGCTGCACAGGGGTTTGAAGCTGGCAAGAGTCGTTTGAAGTTAGAAGTCTGGTTAAGCGAGTCCTCAAGTGCCTGGCTTGTAAGTTGGAGTATCATCCTGTAGGCAATAGACAACTACAAGGGTTTTAAAATGAGAGAGCAACATAAGCAAAATGTCTCTGAAGGGGGTTGGTGGTAAATTGGAGATTGTCCTGGAAGCTGTAGGTGTAGGGGGCAAGGGAAGTGAACTGGGAAGAGTGGACAGACATGAAACGAACTTTTTCTTTTGTAGTAGACTCAACAAATGAGATGTCCCAGCCTGAGGGAGAAGCATGCATCTGGAAGGACCGAGGCATTCCTAGCTTATGTCTCTGCATTTATGAAACAAATAGGGAGATATAGGGACTGAAAGCATGTTTGTGGGAAAGGGAGGGAATGTGATTGAGAGATGTCTGTGACCAAATGGGGGAAATCCTTATTAGAAACTAAATAAGATCAGGATCGCTCTAAACCCTCTGTACATTGTTGTACACATTCATGTGGGGAACCATGCAAGTAGTTGTTGGGAGAACGTTAGGATGCCCCTTTCTGCTGGATTAACATGGAGGGTGGAAGTGGAAAAGACTGAGGAGAGCTCTCTGGAAAACCCAGGAAAGAAAGCAGACAGCCAGGGAGACAGTAGGAAGGAAAGTCAAATCTGGAATCCAGAAGACGAAGATTTTTCTAGAAAAGGACAGTCAGAGGAGCATATATTGCAGAGAGGCCTGGTGGCAGAGTGTTGTGTGGAGCTTTGATTATGAAAATCCCCTTGAGATCATTTGTTGAGCGCTTATTCCCTTTCAATGAATCCGGAAATTTGAAGATCTGTTCTGCCTTGTACTGACAAAGTTCATCTGTTGCTTTCTTCTTTGCCCTGCAAAATGTCTGGCAGACTCTTTCATGAAGCAGGAAATTTTAAAGATTGTTTCTCCTATATGGGCAGTTTGTCAGTTACTTTCTTCTGTGTCCTCCAGAATGTCTGGCAGTTTCTTCTGTGAAGCAGGAACCCTGAAGGACCATTCAATCTTTCGAAAAGTTCAACAGTCACTTTTCTGTGAGTCCTGCATGTCCAGGACTCACATACCTTTAAGCAGTCCAGGCAAGAGCAGTTTCTTGCCCAAATGGCTAGCCTTGTCACATTGAAGGCAAATTCCATAATGAGTTTCTTTAATGCCCGTCAGCCTTATTGAAGTAATTGGTGCTGCCAGAAGCAGACATGTCTCACTCCTGAGAAAAGTCTAAGTTCTTAAAAAACATTTTAAATGCCATATTGTGTCAGTTTTTGAAAAATTTGAAGAATACCTATCCATCTGAAATATATCTCTCTACGTCTAGAAAACCTAACATGACTACTAGTTTGACTATTATAAACGACTGTCTACTAATCTGCAGTTTTTAATTATGCATTACATTATTAAATGAACTACACAAACACAATACCTTAATCAAGAGCAGGAATACATATCCACAGTATAACAAAATTGACTTTAAATTTGTATCAATAGACCAAGATCCATACCAATGCAAAGTATTCATCTCTATATCATACCCCCTTTTTTTAGAAATTGATTTTGACCATTAATCATTTATAACCAACGTTTTAAAAATGAAAATAAACATTTATAAACAATCATTTTGGGAATTTTGGCATAGTTTTTTCCAAACTGCTTCTTGCTATTTGTTGGACAAAGTATTTTTAGTGCTTCACAGAGACCTTTCAGGGGGTCTTGTTCCATCCAACCACATTAGCCTGGAAGGAATCCACAACTTCTCATCTTCTGTGGGAACAAAAGTAGAACATCTTTTCAAAGTAGCATATCCTTAGACTCAAATTTTGAGATCAAGATATCTTTAAAACATATGTATTGATTTAGCTTAAAGGCCCGTACAATGAAATGTCTCACTGTAGTTAGCTCATTAACATTCAAAAAATTTAAAGAAAACACAATAGTATACATAATCCAGAAACACATACAGAAGGAACATCCCACATCAGGGTTTCTCTGTGTAACAACCCTGACTGTCTTGGAACTCACTCTATCGACCAGGCTGGCCTTGAACTCACAGAGTTCTGCCTGCCTCTGCCTTGCAAGTGCCCAGCAGTACTAACTTCTAGAATACATACTTTTCATGGTAAAACTAAAGGAAATCAAAGAAAGAGCAGAAGAATCATTCCTTAACAGGGAATGATAATGATTGCCTAGGTGTCCCTTGGGGTGCTGATAGTATTGACCTAAATTGTTACCTGGTTTTCTTCCATGTTTTAAAATATATTAATTTGTTATGCTGCACAACAATTCTATGTGGTATTTTGGTATGGGAAATCCTTCTGTATATGTGTTACTTTTATTCATTAATGAGTAAAGCTGTCTTGGCCAGTGGCTTAGCAGAATAGAGCAAGGTGGGAATTTCAAGCAAATAGAGGAGGGGAGAAGGCAGAGTCAGGCAGATGCCATGTAGTCGCCCATGGAGTCCACTGGAACCTTGCTGGTAGGCCATGACCTCATAGTGATACACAGATTAATAGAGATGGGTTTATTTAAGACATAAGGGCTAGCTAGCAATACACTTAAGTGATTGGCCAAGCAGTGTTTTAATTAATACAGTTTCTGTGTGATTATTTCGGGTCTGGGCAACCGGGAAATGAATGAACAGTCTCTGCCAACAGTAGTTTTTTGTTTTAGTCACAATAATTTAAAAAGAATAATTCTAGTAGAATGGATAAATGTATTTCTTTTATGATGATAGAATAGTACAAAAATATGTGTATCATTTAAGATTTGTAGTTCCTTTTGTGTCTGTCCATAGTTTTTGGATGCAAAATGAAAACACTGGTAGGCTGTAGACTAGATAGCTGTTAGCAGAGGAATCTGGGTTTTACAGAGTATGCTCTTTGTAAGTGGGAAACTTTATTAAATATTGCTTTATAAGATTAACAGCTTAGAAAGTGTTTTTACCATTTATACTTGAGATGTTAAGGCATAAGGTGGCAATAACACTTGAGTAAAACACACATAAAGTCTGATAGAAACACCCAAGGCAGTAGTGGTAGTTAAAATGCACCTTAGTTGTAGAGAGGATAATGGAAAGTACCTAACCGTCCTTTTACCTCTCAAAGAACTGTTTGCTGCCGTTAATAGTCCCTTTATTTTTCAATGCAAAAAGAAAATTGTATTAGATGTGGCTAATTAAAGGAAAAGTACAATTTGATTTTCTAAAAAGGGAAATGTTATATAAAGTCATTTGACCTCTTGTGGCTTCAATCGTGTTCCACCTGTCAGGTGGTCTGTGTCATAATACAACCTCATAAATGCTTGAGCAGAGGTGTTAGCCTACGCGGCTGGCAGAGCCATTTTCTAGGAACTGGTAGGAAGGCACAAGTATCATGGGAATTAAGAATTTAGGTTCTAGAATTAGATGTAAATTTTGTTCACCACTTTATCTAGATGTTTCATGTTCATAACAGCATTATTTGTAATAGCCAGAACCTGGAAACAACCTAGATGCCCTTCAATGGAAGAATGGATAAAGAAAGTGTGGAATATATACATACATATTAGAGTACTACTCAGCGGTAGAAAACAATGACATCTTGAATTTTGCATGTAAATGGATGGAAATAGAAAACACTATCCTGAGTGAGGTAACCCAGACCCAAAAAGATGAACATGGGATGTACTCACTCATAATTGGTTTCTAGTCATTGTGCATTTTAAACTAATGTTTCTTCCTGCAGTTCTTCATCCTTGCAATAAGGATATTAGTGCGGTAGGAGAGGTTGGGGGGTAGGAGAGGTTGGGGGGGGTAGGAGAGGTTGGGGGGGTAGGAGAGGTTGGGGGGGTAGGAGAGGTTGGGGGGGTTGACCTCCCAGAACTGGACATGAAGCAGCCTGGGCTTTACTCTTTCCGTGGTGTGAATTACATGCAGGAAACTGCATGTGGAGAAACTTGTTCTCACTGTGAAAATACTTGCAGGGGAGGCTCCACAGCCCCTTGCCTTGCAGGGGAGGCTCCACAGCCCGTTGCCTTTTGCTCCAGGAGCTGGTCTAGCCACTGTCCCACACCTGCCCTCTCGCAGTATATTCCACAAACTATCGCTCTTATTCTGGCCTTGAACTCCGAGTTCTGCCTGCTTCTGCCTTTCAAGTGCTTGGATTAAAGGCATGCACCACCACGCTTGACATCTTTTGTCTTTCCAACCAATGTTTTTATCATATTTTTTGAAATCTAGAAGTGTACGTTTTGTGTACTGTGAAATCCTTCATAGCATCAATCTATTCTGTGCTATGAGAAGAGGTCTCTTAATCGTACATAGATCTAAAGCATTTTACTTTGTAAAGTAGTTTATACAGATTGAACTTTCATTTTGGCATCTTTTTCAGAAGCTTTTATCACCAAGGTATGTGATTTACATGTTAAGTTCAGGCAAGTCAAATATACATACATACATACATACATACAATTAGGTTTTTTTTTAAAGATGGCTTCCAACTTCAAAAGAAAATTGGAAAAAAAATTTGACTAATGAATTTATAATTGTTCTAGGTCATTTCTCAGTACTTTTTGACATAATAAAGTAGTTCTTTTATTATTATTATTATTATTACTATTATTTGAGATAAGATTTCCCTATGTAACAGTTCTGGCTGTCCTGGAATTCATTGTATAGACCAGGCTAGCCTCGAACTCACAGAAATCTGCCTGTCTCTGCCTCCCCAGTGCCAGGATTAAAGGCATGTGCCGCCACTGCCCGGCTTGAAGTAGTTCTTTAATTAAGTGTCCACTTTGGTGAACATCTATAGCTCTCCCCCAACTAATGAGATGTCCCCAATCTGTTTTTGTCTCTCTCTTTCTGCCTTTCCTTCTCTTCCTGGCCCCCTCCCACAAGATGGATTTTCACCCTTGTAGCTCACACTGGTCTCCTACTTGCTATGCAGACCTCAAACTTGAAACAGTTCTCCTGCTTCGGTTTCCAGAGTGCTGGGATGGCGTTACTACAATTATTTTTATATGTGTTTGTGTTGAATATGTGATATATTTTTACTTGTATGGCTGCATGCATGTCAGATCAAAGGATAGCTTGCAGGCAGGCCTCTCTTTCCCGTGTGAGTCCCAGGGATTGAACTCAGGTTGTCAGTACCGTTAGTTACCAGTCCATCTTGCTGGCCCTATAGGGTTTTTATATTTTTGTATTGTTATTGTTGTTTGTTTTAAACCTCCTCATATAATTTGGTCCTGGTGGGGAGGGTCAGAAGCAAACCCCATGATGGCTTCCAGAAGCTGCGGGCACTGGCAGTGAGCAGGCAGATGTGGAGGTATTTTTATTTCAAGCTCTCTGAACTGCTGATACACTTGGAAGGTTTCATTCATAAATAAAAGAAAATAATGTTCACAGAGTGTTGGCATACTGTGAAAGTCAAATTATTTCAAGAACAGTCTCTTCAGTTTGCGTTTACTAGAAGACTGTATCAGAAGTAGCCATTATCAATGGTGGATGTGTCCGAGGGCTGATGGAGGAAGGTCATTGGTTAAAAAATAAAGAAACTGCTTGGCCCTCATAGGTTAGAACATAGGTGGGTGGAGTAAACAGAACAGAATGCTGGGAGGAAAAGGAAGTGAGCTAAGACACCATGCCGCTGCTCCCCAGGGCAGATGCGATGAAGCTCCGACCCAGGATGGATGTAGGCTAGAATCTTCCCGGTAAGCGCACCTTGGGGTGCTAACAGATTATTAGAAATGGGCTAAATTAATACGTGAGAATTAGCCAAGAAGAGGCTAGATATAATGGGCCAGGCAGTGTTTAAAAGAATACAGTTTGTGTGTTGTTATTTCGGGGCATAAGCTAGCCAGGCCACCAGGAGCTGGGGCGGCAGGAACACAGCCCGCAGCTCTCCCCAACAGAGGGCAGCTAGAAGGCAGCAGTGGATGCTGATGGCTTTGAGAGAAATTCTGTGCCATCCCTAAAGGGGACAGCTGTAGAAGCAAACTCCCTATGTCTGGAGAATGTTTCCCAGGTTGTTTTGTACAAACCATGGCATCCTGGTTAGCTGTAGCCTTTGGGAGTGAGGCCCTCTGCAGACTGCCACTTCCTGCTGCCTGGGCTTCTGTTTTCAGGGCTTGTCAGTAGGTGAGAGTGCCCCACTGGCCTGTGCTGCCCCTAATAAAGACCATTGTTTATTGTTTCCCCATGAAACTGGGACAGCCAGCAAGATATACCTGGGAATGCTGTCACTCAGTGAAGTATGTGCTCCTACTGTTCCCTAGAGTAGTTCGTTTCTTTGTGACAAGAAACCTTATTCCTGTGTTCCTTCGTAGAATAAAGCCCCATTTTATAGTACAGATACGATGCAGCCATCTTGAGGTTGCAGAGAATCCAAGTGCTATGCTTCCTGCATCAGGACCATTTTTTTTCCTCCCCATCCACTCTTCCTCTCTCCTTGACCTCACAGCAGGAAGCCTTTGTGTGAGGTTCTCATCTGGAACAACTTCTCCACACTTGTTTTCGTGTTCTGTTGGATTACAGGGCAGCGGGCCTACCTTTGAAGGTCCTTTCTCTTTTATTTCTTTGCTGTGCACTCCAGTAATTAACTTTGTCCTTCTTTTATTTGTTCCAGTCAATCGCAGGCCACTCTGCTGAGCATCTTCTCCCAGGAGTACCAGGTTAGAAGTTTTCTCCTTTGTGAGGGTTGACAGGTGCCTAATTGAATGATGAATGTCCCTTTATTTCTTTGTAATTGAACTGCCAGCTCTCTGATTGGGTTGGAGGATGTTCTCCTTTCCACATCAAGCACCGCCTGCGTCTCAGTGGAGGCCTGCCAAGCCTACCCATCCATCTGTCTAATAACATCTAGCCTTTGCTTATTTGGTGGACCTGTAATAAATTATGCTAAACCATTATTATTCTGACAATAATAATTTCCCCGTGTTGCGTGGCTCCATGTGCTAAATGTTTGCTGACTTGCACTGTCAGTGCTGCTTCCCATTGCTGACAGAGATGATGATAAATGACCACGGCTGGAGTGGCAGAAGGCAAGAGAGGCAGAAAATGGAGTCATTTATCATGAGATGACAGGTGTCAGTCAAGTGGCAAGTCTCTATGGAATTACTTTTTGTAGTTTTCAAATAAGTTGTTTTTAAGCAATGTTCTTCCTGGTTAAATATGGCAATTGGATTGTAAAACCCGAGTGCAGAGGACTTAGATGGAATTGAATTGAGGGAAAATTAATACAAAGGTTGAAAGAGGGAACAAGTTTTCCTTTGCCCTCTGCAGCCCTAAGCAAACTTATTTAGATTCAATTACTATGACCCTGGTGGCTTTTACATATATACTGTACTGTGGTACGGTCTGAAGACATCCCAGCCAAGCAGGAGATTAAAATGCATAGATGTAGTAGCTGCAAAGGAAATTCTGCTGCCACTCCAGTCCGCAAGCCATTACTTACCAATTTGCCCTGTGTGCTCGCCACTGGGTGAGGAAATATGTGTTTGCTGTCCTTGAGCCTGATATGTGACACAATATTAAAATTTTTTGTGTTTTTTTTTCAGAAACATATTAAAAGGACACACGCCAAACATCACACACCAGAAGCGATTGAAAGTTATTACCAGAGGTATGACCTGCCTGCCCCACTAGAGGGTATCACAGTACCTATTGATTGTGGTAATTATTATGAATAAATTAGGTCATTAAATTGACTTTTTTTTATAGTTTCAAGACTGTTATTTAAAACTTTTAGCATATTTGTCAGTAAGTTTTTAAGTGCTTTCTTTGGCATGTGTGGATAATATGGTGACGATGTCAATGTAGGTTTGTGCACATGTCCTATATGAGAGGAAGCCAGTTATTACTGAATCTTATTTGGTTACTTGAAAGTTTAATTAAACCACATCTTTTAGGGATGTATACGTTCACATGTACATATGACCCACATGTATATGTGCAAGTTTTCAAAGCAGTTTTCATTTATTTTTTATCCAGATCAGCAAACTGAAAAAAAAAAAAAAAAAACCATAGAATTGAAATCCAATGTAGTATTTTGCCTCCTATCTGTTGGGTTAGCCATTTCAGGTATTTAAGATAGACCTTCATCAAATAAGCACTTTATGAAGACACATCATTTTATACAACTGTCATCTTTTAATGGGGGCTTTATGTTTTTGATAAAAATGTTGAGTGTTAAACCAACATAATAGTATTCAGAGAATATTTAAATTTCAGCTTTATTTGTTATTCTGAGATAAACAGAACTTTTAAGATAGTTCCGATTTTCTTAATTTTGACATTTGTTGTCATTATTTTGATGTCTAAGTAGATAACAATAAATGGTAATGATATGCATCAAGTTTTCATTATCCTTCAACTGTTGGTGGACAAATAGGTTGGTTCATTTTGCTTGCAATAGTGAATAAAGCGTCAATAAACATGGGGTTCGAATATCTCTATGGTAGAGTCTGGAGTCTGGGTTTGGGCTCAGGAGTGAAAGAGCTGGGGCATATGGTAGTTCTATTTTAAAATTTTTGTGAACTCTCCAAACTGATTTCTACGTGACTGTATTAATTTGTACCCCACCAACAGACAAGTAAGGATTATTTTCTCTCCACATTTCTCCAGCAGTTGTTATCAGATTTGTTGAAGAGAGACATTCTGATAGGGTGAGATTGTGTCTCTTACAAGGTCATCGTACAAACTTTGGGGTCTAGCTAATTTGGGTGGGTGGTGTTTTTATCTATTAGCAAGTTTTTGAATAAAAAATTTAAAAAAGAATCGAGAAGCTATTGAAATTGGATTTTCTTTTAAAAAGTCATTCACTCTACTCATAAAAGATTCCCTTTGATTTGAGTAGGTAAAGATATTAACAATGTGTAGATGACCCCCTGTACACCGTGTTTAGAATTCTTCTCTAAACAAGTCTTTGTACAGTTCAAGGAAAGTCATAGCTACCTTAATGAAATTACATTTAAGTTCTTCAGGACCTACAATAGTTCTATGAGACCTCCAAATGCTTTGGCACCTAGATAATAATAAAATTGAATAGTTAAATGTTATTTTTTTTTACATGCCAAGAAATAATTGTGTGTTTTGAGACAGGAGGTTATTATGCAGCCCGGGCTGGTCTCTGACTTGGCAATTCACCTGCCTCAGACTATGCTTAATGGCTTGCATCACCACATCTGTAGAAAAAGAAAAAATATTTTTGTTTGTCAACTTTATAATCCTAGTCTGTCAGATGAAATCAGGGCCATGTTGAGATTTAAAGCCCTCTATGGTGGGAGAGGAAGTGAGGGGCTTGACAGGTAGTGATAGGGATGCTCACACTCATTCCTCTCACTGTAAAGTCACTGTCAATTAAATCACTTCAAAACCATATACTTTTACAAACTAATTCAAATAAACACACCCCCCCCCCCCGTATGTATGTGTGTGTGTATGTATGTGTGGGGGGGCCTGCCAAGCCTAGTGGCACAATCCTGTAATTGCAGCTTTGGGGATGCAGAGGCATGAGGATCTCAGGTTCCCAGCCAGCCTCAGTAACTTTGTGAGGCCCTGTTTCACAATAATTAAAAAAAAAAAAAATGAGGGTTTGGTTTGCAGTGGTGTAGAACACTTGCTTAGCTTGTACAAAGACATAGGTTCAGTTCCAGCAATGAAAAATTAATGTGTTAAGTAATTATTGATATGTGATTTTTTTTCCTATTAATTGGATAGTTTTACTTTAAAAATAAAAAAAAATAGGTATAGTTACTGAGTAATTAACAGTAGAGTGGGTGGTCATGAGGATATAAAAATGTATTTTTTTATATTTTTAAATATTAGAGTCGCAGTTATGATAAGGCATTAAAACATTTGAATAAAACCAGTAATAGAGACTCAGAGGAAATACCATCCCCCCGCCAGTGTCTTGATCCATTGCCAGTCCTCCCCTGTGTCTGTCTGTGGGAGCCAGCCATATTGTTACCTTTCAGGCAGACCAGCCTCACCAGCCTGTCGCTGTAAATATGCAGGGCAAACATTTTGCCAAGGTACGCTGGCTTTAAGAGGTTCTTTTTTGTTTTCTAGGTTTCTTAGAATAAAGGCAACTTATGTTTTATCCACACATATTTAAGCAATGGGAAAATGTTAGTAACAACTTATTTAATTTTTTTCCTTTATGAAAATAATACCACCTGCTGTGAAAATTAAGCACATTTGTGATGGCACAGAAAGGAATGAATGAATGCCCATAATTGTGCCACTCAGAGATAAGTACTGGTTAAAGTTTCATCCCAGCCTTCTGACAACCCATTTTTACATAGATGAGGTCATAGGATATGTGCAGCTACCACTCCTGGATTTTATTATGGAAAAATGTATGTGATATAATATTACTTTGTAAAAAGCCTTTTCTTTTATTAGTTGCCTTACTTTACAATGTAAAAGACTTGAATTTCCCAGGTTATTCTCCTGAGAACTGAGTATGTCCCCAGTGTCCTGATACTGTAAATAATACTGTGGTAAACACCTCGGTGCTTGACTCATCGGCACTGGTTGATTTCTGTGTGTGTAATTATGGGTACAAACAATGTGAACATTTAGAAATTGATTATATGTTGCTAAATTACTGTCGAGAAGCGTCTTGGTTATGTTCCTGGCAGCAGTATGAGAACCTCCAAAGCTACCTTCTAGCTGTCATTTGGTTATGACAGTAGTTACCATGAGAGCACCATGATGATTCACCAAGACATAGGATGGCAGTAGAAAGTGTGTTCCTGGGCTTTTGCCTTGGTGTCAAAATCTTCTCTGTTGGATATTTGCAGACAGCGTGTGTTCATTCGAAAACAGCTCTCTAGCCTTTTGCACTGTGCTGTTTTACTCCCATACAGGAACATTTTTGGTGGAATTTATCTTGATTCTTCCAAATGCTCACATAGGCTTTTATGCTCACATATGGTTAGGCTCTTAGTTACTTTTCTTGTCACTGGGTTCAAGATCCTGACAAGTGTAACCTAAGGAAGGAAGGATTTATGCTGACCTGTGATTTGTGAAAGTATTCTGCATGGCAGAGTTCATTCAGCAAATAGGTGTGGCTCTAACTCCTCACAGACAACAGGGGATGCTGGTACTCAGATGACTTCCTCCTGTTATCCTTATCCCAGGTGGGCCTTCCCTCCTCTGTTCCCCACTGGAAATACCATCAGCACCCTCATACACTCAGCTCTGGGTGATTCCAAAGCCAATTAAACTGACAATAATTATTGACCATCACAGATGGTCAGATCTGTAAGTTTCCATCAGTATCAAGTTTGGCAGTCCTATCTCCCATCACTTCTAACCACACTGGCTCAGGAAACAACTTTAGTAGCTATACAAAATTGGATCAATTGAATTTTCTAAGATGTTGACATGGAGAAGAGAATTGTTGAGACCTGATATTAACAGTGCATGATAAAACTCTCTGAACATCGCTTCCACTCCGATGCTAATCTTGAGTGAGATGACCAATGCCTGGAAAGAGAGTAAACACACTTCTCTTTTAAATGAATGTGAGGGCATTTCTGGATCGGAATAACCAGAGACCAAAATTGTCATATGTACGGGTCACACCATTCAGTAGGTTACTGGGCATGTGTCTTTGGAGCCTACATACTGCCCTGGCCCCTTCCTGCCTGTCGGCCTCCTGACTGACATGGCCGTGCCCTCCTGCCATGATTTATCCCTCACCTCAGACCTGAGTGATTGAGCCGGGCCATGCCTCAAAGCCGGGAGCCAAAATAGGTCTTTCCTCAGGTTGGTTTTGTTATAGCAGGAAAGAGGTTAAATGGCCAGTAGCCCCATTTACTGCACATCACTGTCCTGCTGGTAGCTGCCCATGCATGTGTGTAAAAGACACAATACCTGCCTTCAACTGTTGTGTGGAACAGATAAGAGAAGTGTCAGCAGAAGTGTGTTTGCAGAGTCTAGCCCAACTCTGGCAATTATCTGTATGGAGTGTCTGGAATAATGGTAAACAGACCCTGTTTAGGACTAAGAGTAACCTTTACTGGTCTGTTGGGAAGCAGAGAACATCCTAAAAAGAGAGAAAATAGTGACAGTTATAGGGTTTTGTGTTTTAGACTGAGAGTCAAGCCCAGGGTCTTGTGCATGCTGGGGAAGAGCTCTATTACTGTGCTCTAGCTCCAACTCAGCTGTTTGTTTTAAAAATAAGTACATAATGTCATGATCACAGATCTTCTAGTCAGATATTATAAAATTGTTCTTCTCTAAGGGTCTTTTTTATGTGTGGGATATATGTAAATGTTTGTGTGGTGTGTGTGTGTGTGTGTGTGAGAGAGAGAGAGAGAGAGAGAGAGAGAGAGAGAGAGAGAGAGAGAGAGAGAGAGAGAGAGAGAGACTGTGGGTGTACATGAGTGTCCAGGCCAGAAGATGACATCAGGTGTTTCTCAGATGGAACTTCACCTATTTATTTACTCACTTTTTCTTATTCGAGATAGAGTCTCTGAGTGGCTCTGGAGCTGAGTGGTTCAGATCCACTGGCTGACCAAAGGGTTGTTGCAATTCTCTGACTCTGTGATCTACCTCCCTCCAGCATTGCCGCTTCAGAAGTGTGTCACTGTGCTGGCCTGAATATATTTCATCAATGCCTTGAGGTTGTTTTCCTCCTATAAGCTAGCAAGAAGCCTTTGTACTCACAGCACTAAGAATTTGTGCTTATTGAATGTATGTAGACGGTGTACATTGGGGTTGCTGTTTGACCAGCTCCTGTTGGTTTAAACTTGTTTGACGCTTCCATTGTGTGTTGTCAATATAGTGATGGATGCACCTCTTATAGGAAACTATGCAATTTTGACTCAGAACAGCAGTTCTCTAGTGTAAGTAATTTGCCCCTGAAACACACACCTTGGCTAACCCTTCTTTCACTTTATGCCACTCTGTTGGAGGTGGGCTTCCTGACCAACTCACCTAATTTTAAGTGTTATCATAGCACATATTATGTTTTCCATTTTTTGTTTGTTTTGTTGTATTATTGTCTGGAGACTGTCATATCTTTGTGATGATAGAGACAGGGTTGTTTTCCTGTTGCTTCTTCAGAGTCCAGACTAAGGCCTAACCCGGAGCTTTCAAAAGTACTTGAAGTATACATGAATGTTAAGTATTGAATCCTAAAGCTACCCCGATGACGGTATACTGTTAAATATTGGACCCAGGGTTGGAGCTCTTCGAGATTTTGCGTTTCTCACATTTATTTGGTTTGACATGGCCACATACACAGGTCAATTATTTTATTCTTTGAGCATACTTGTTAGCGCACTGGAAGTATAGGCTGAAGTTCTCGTCCTACCTATTTCCCATTGGCTCTTCTTTTTAAGCCACTGTTGCTCAGTTTTGGGTTCTGTTTTTGTCTTTTAGGGGGCTGTCTTTATCCCCATTTTTGCTTCTGGACCTGTTTTTAAACCCACACTTAACTTTTCTCCCACCTATGCTTCTGAAGCCCCTATTTTCTCATATGTTTCCTACCTAATACAGTTATAGTTAAGAAGGGCCACCGTATGTGGGAAGTACATTGGTTTGAATTATTATAGTTGGTGTTGACTCTGTCTTGCTTTTGTTATTATATAATACAGTATTTGCTGTTGGCAGTTATATGGCAGAACTCATTTATTGACTTTATTTCTTTTAAATTATCAACAAAGAACTTTAATATAGCCAATCAAATAAGACATTTTCGAGAAAATATCCCTATTGGATAGGTTGTCTAATATGGATTTAAAAGTTATTTGATTATTAGTAGAGAAAAAAGTATATATACATATATACTATATAACCATCTTTTATAAGACAAGAATTGAGGTAGATATCATAAACTGAATGAAATCTAGTTCCCTGATGAGCCTGTCAGCATTACACTGGGAGATGAGTTTGAGACAGACAAGTAAACTAGTCCTCCTCTTTCCAGTGTTTTGCTATCAATGGCTCAAGTAATCTGTGGTCATCTGCTCCATGATCCCCTGCTGATCTATTGTCAGAACAGTAGTAGCCTACAGCTGGGTTGCAGTGCCTATCGGTCATCTCACTTCCTCTTACCATATAGGCCTGTGTTATCTCACACAGTTATCACAGGAAAGTTGAATAAAGTTTAGTAAGAGAGAAATAGAACCACATTTACATAAATTTTATTATAGAATGTTGTTCAGTTATAAATATCTTACTCTGAATTATAGGCTAGTCTTATGTTGAGCATGCACACACAC
The DNA here is from genome assembly GCF_950005125.1 of Chionomys nivalis. Classification (NCBI taxonomy): domain Eukaryota; kingdom Metazoa; phylum Chordata; class Mammalia; order Rodentia; family Cricetidae; genus Chionomys; species Chionomys nivalis. The sequence goes on along the minus strand of NC_080094.1, from coordinate 59,021,452 downwards.
ACCCACACCTACACACACACACACACACACACAGGAGCATCATGCATGTGGAGTTCAGAGTCCTGTATCAGTTTGGGCATTCACTGAATATGTTGGAACATATCTTGTAGATGGGTGGACTTCTGTAGCTTGGCAGTACATCATTCTGTGTTCTCTGATAGAGAGACGTTCAGGTTGCTTCCCATTAGCACATGAAGGGGCGTTAATTCATGGATGGTGGACTGGAGACCATAGTACTAGAGCCATGTCAAGTTACCACAGGTGAAGGCTAAGTGTAGCAGACAGTGCTGGAGATGAGGCTGGCCTAGTAGAGTGGACAGGAACTGGATTATGGCCATACATCCTGGCTCAGGCCTGTAATCCCAGGCTAAGGCAGGAGAAACATAGGTCAGCCTGGACCACATAGTGAGTTCAAGCTCAGCCTGCCAACTCAGCAAAACCATGTCACAAATTCAAAACAGCAAAAAAAAAAAAAAAAAAAAAAAAAAAAAAGGAGTAGGGAAAGAGCTCCGTGGTAGACTCCATGCCTACCATGTGTAAATTGCTAGGTCCAGCCATCAGTAGAACAACAGCAAAAAGCTCCATATTATCTAGAACCTCAGTACCTGGTAAGTGGTTACCATGTAGTGTTGGGATCGAACATGCGTGTTCAGAGCTCCTAGAGGAGGAAGATGCCACATTCAAAGTCTGGTTAAAACAAACCGTCCCATGTTCCACATCTGGGAGAACCTGGGCTTTAGTGCTTATTGGCTTGGTGAAGTGCAGTTTGGTGGTGAAGGCTGGAGGTGATTACAGGAATCTAGGGCAGATGAGATGATATCAGAGGTGTAAGGTCTCAGTGGCATGGGTGCTGACATGCCTGCATGCTTTGTTTAAGCTGTGAAAGCCAGCTTTCCTCCTTCCTATGAGATGCTGTGTGTGGCATAGAGTGATGTGAATGGGAGTCTAGAAATCTCTGTTTCCTTACTTCTCAAAGTTTACGAAGCAGTGGAGACTGGTGTGGTTATGCCTTCTGCCTCACCTTCCGTAGCTGGCTGGTTTGAGGGAAGCAGTTGTGCTGTCTTTCCCTTCACTGCTTTTCTGTGATGGGAGCACGCTTTAACAGGACTTGAGCATGGCATTTGCCCAGGAGAAATGTGTATACACAGGGGACACTAACAAGTCTGTGCTGGCCTTTCCTTGTCACTGCATGACCACTTGCCTTTGTCTGTCTAGGTACCTGGATGGTGTGGGGAAAAACGGAGCAGCCCCTGTGCTCCTCGAGCTGGCCAATGAGGTAATGTTATTGTTATGATTTTATTTAAGCCTGAGCTGAACCTGAGGGGTCTATCGAGAGTAGTGTTACTCAGAATTGTAATTAACTTTAAAAAAAAGGGAAAGACTTTGAGGTGTGTTAGACATTTAAATTGCTCCCTGAACTCCTTGTACTTTTAATAATTGGACAAAGAACTTCGTGAATTAATAAATCAGTCGACATAATTAGTCTACTTCTTTTAAGGCAAATGTACAAACAGCTTCTTTACTTGTTTTGTGGAAAATTTCAGCCAAACAGCTCTGAACATGCTCTTAGGATTGGCGCCTTCATTTAGCATGAGAAATACCTGTGTCAAGTAAAGAGATGTGTGCCAATAAAACCTATGCTAAGTATTATAAAACCGAAGTGAGAAATTTTATATTTAGCAATGTATCATTTACTTGATTCATTTTTCTGTTTGTAAACTTTTATTATAATAAAGGATACAAGCCTATGGTAAAGCACCTTCCCATAAAGAAACATAATATTCTTATTAACACCAAGTATAACGTGATTGATGGAGCTTATTTGCTGGCTCTGATCTGCTCCTGTGTGGGGAAACAGCTAACAGCCTAGCATTTTCAAAAGGAAACCCTGAAGATTTCCTACGAGTGGAGAAACTGCAGAAAGTTCACAATAGTTGCAGAGAGCCTACCGAAAAATAAAATATTTAATTCCTAAACTCTAAAATATTTATCCACTGTAATGAGAGCAATACAGTATTGAGTCTGAGTTGGAATGGCTTATGCAAACCTCATAGGGACGGCATGAAATGCACACTGTTTCTGTGTTGTGTTATAATGGGAAACAGAGAGGCAAGGCAGAAAATGTGTGTTTGCATTAAAGATGACTCTGTGCCATGAACATTAGGCGTTGTAGGAGCAGCAAGTTCTGCATGCTGCAGTAGGAAGGAAGGATGGCTTCTCTTGCAGCTCATGTCTGCTGCACACTGCTGCAGTCAGCAGAAGAGCAATTACCCATCAGTTACTAGACGGTTTTAATAGTCTGGAAAGCATCTTCACAAACTGATAGGATGGCTAAAACAGAACTATTTGTCTTGTGTCTTATTTTCTTATTTCTAGAGCAGGGCGGTTGTTAAGAATCTCCAGATATTTTACTGTTGTTGTTCTAAGCTGATGCTCTTAGTGCCTTTAGGTACTACCTGAGCGCTAAGTAGAATTTTAGTGATTATCCTCTGTGGAAGAGAGGAGGGAGTAGATAGCATTGTAGGTGCACCTGGGAAAAAGTGTATGCAGATATGGAGCTTGCTTTCATACATGATCACATTGATGGTGGAAGTTCTCTAAAGGAGCACTTTATATTCATTTGAATTTCATTTTTTAAAGAAAGATTTATTGTTATTTTTATATGTATGGGTGTTTTGCCTGCTTGTATATTTGTGTATCTTATTTGTGTTTAATACCCGTGGAGGCCAAAGGAGGTGGTCAGATTCCCTGGAACTGGAGTTAGACATGGTTGTGAGCCACCACCTGGGTCCTGGGAATCGAACCCAGGTCTTATGGAAGAGTAGCCAGTGTTCTTAATCACTAAGCCAACTCTCCTCCAGCTGCTCATTTGAATTTTTAATGGATAGTTCTATTGAGCTTAGTTTATGGGACTGATCTCAGATTCCATGTTATTGGGATTATATGGGAAAAGCTAACCCATCACTAACTATTTCCCTACATCAATAAATCTACTATTTACCATGACTATGTAGCAATATTTAGCTTCCCCCAAAGAAATAGTTATTTAGAGATTACCACCCCTACTTCTTTCTTTTGGTGCCCAGTTAGTGCAGAGGAAACACTTTCCATGAGATTACTAATGCATTAGAGTAATTTGGAAATGGTGGGTACTAGATTATGGCTTCTAAACATCGAGCCTCCAGTGTTTATATGCTAGTTAATACTTAAAGGACATACGCTTATATCTGGTGGCAATTGATGTGATGGTAATATTTTATGAGTCAATATATATTTAATCAGTGGAAACTGTAAAAATTGATGAGAAATATGTAACTCCTATATTATACTGTGCAGCAGCTCTCCTCTTAGACATAAGCACCATATTATTGTTGATTTGGGGGGATAAGAGATCTAGGTAGCCACCATTGGTTTCATAAATGTCTTCATACCATTTTTCCTGATCAGGCTTGAAAATGCATATTTTAGGAAATCTCCTTCTGTTAGTGATTGTATGATCCGTCATTCTGTTCTCTCCACACAAATATTTTCAAGTTATATTTGAAGCACTATGAATTTTACTTACATGCTAAATTCTGACATGAAGCATGATGGCCCTATTTCAGAGCAAGATGGACACATGATTAATATGAAAATTAGAGAGATGCAGGTACCTGAACTAATAAGGTAGTCCTTATTCAGGCTGGACCACCTTCGGTAATTTCACCATTTTTCATGTGTCAGCCCTGATGTGGGTTACTCCGAATAAGCAGCTCTGTGGAAAGCATTTCTTTCTACTCAGGGAATTTAAGGGCGTCCAAGTACACACATATTTGAAAAAAATAAAACTGTTCATACAAATGAAGCTACCTTCTTTATCTAGTTACTAAATCAAGATAAAACTTTGGTATGGACATGGGATTTGGATGCCTGTCAAGAAAAATTTCTGGTGATAATATGAGCAATATTTCCC